>NC_090280.1:34191584-35391584 GCF_037392515.1 Haliotis asinina
AGTCGCCTCTTAGGACGAGCATGGGTTACAGAAGATCAATTCTAACCTTCACAAGTAGCAAGACAAGTATAGTCAACTTCTGTATGCACGGAACTGGGATCTTCCCGGGTCCCGTACACTGTGCCATCCTGACCATCCTGACCTAATCCAACGACGTTGTAATATCACTGTGCATCGCACACCATACAATGTTTTGGCTGTAACTCCATTCGGTTTTCTTCACATTAATCGTACAAGGTAGTCGTAGTTTATATACTTTCTGGTCGACCTGACCGTAAACTCTTGCATACGGTCATAGTTTAAGAAAGTTATAACAAGCATTTTCACGAAGAAATGGATGTAGAGTACGTTGATGAGACCCCTGTTCAAATTTGAAGAAATTCATTCTTAGTTTATTAATTTGTAACAAATCTTTTTTCCAGATTGTCTCTTCGTGTTTTGTTAAGAGCTGGAGTGTTAATATCATATGAGCTGTCTTCCTCCTCGTGCTGTTCACGAGCACCATAGGGGTTTATAAAACAACTTTACTTCATTAACTACTTACTGTAATTACAGATGTATTGGCAGTAATTTATTTGTTATGATTGGTTTGCCTTATCACTTTATTGATTGATGTGCTATTTAGAAATGTCTGTTTTCCAGATGGCAGAGATATTTTGATAGTTTTACTCCTTCACATCAATGAATCAGTTTCCGTCCGTGTTGTGATCCTATGTATCAGTGTTATTATTAAAGGCAATTAGATTCAAAAGGGCTATGGTTGATATTACTCATTGTTAGTACGGGTAATGTTCGTAGGAAATGCTGATATTACATGTCCTGTCTGTTTAGATATTGCTACAGCACTGCAAAGAATGATAACAGAAGCGCCCATAAAATGTCTGAGAGAAATTCTGCCATACATGTGTTAGTATTATGGGATTCAATATGACTTATAAAACAGTTACCATATCAGTCTGTCAAACTTTAATTTCCCACGAAATTGTGTGTTTATGTCCATCAAACACTTGCCTATGCATAAGAGGTAGAAGACTTCAACACCAGATTAGGGTCTCTTACTCTGTGCGTGTGCGTGTGCGTGTACGTGTGCGTATACATTTCAGAAACGAATATGTTTTTATCGATTAAAGCAAAGAAGATTCTGAAATAATCTCGGAAAGGATACATATCTACATCTTTGCTCAAGCATATTTGAAACATTTGCTCTCTCTCTCTCTCTCTCTCTCTCTCTCTCTCTCTCTCTCTCTCTCTCTCTCTCTCTCTCTCTCTCTCTCTCTCTCTCTCTCTCTCTCTCTCTCTCTCTCTCTCAGTGTGTGTGTGTGTGAGCGAGAGAGAGATCCCACCACGTCCAAAACGCATTATGAATGTCCCATGTCATAAGGATAAGCACACTAATGCATCTACAGTGGAAAATGTCTATTTGGGTACATATGTAACGTTATTTAGGGATGTATCTAATCACTTTGGGAGTTTCCTTAACCCTTCAAACTAGGAACTATTACTACAAACAAATTATTGCTGACTGCTAACAAGCAAACACACTATCCGATATCAACCGCCTAGGCCTTGCCAGTTTTTTCATAGAGAATAGTCTACTGTACTTGACGTATGCGTTACCTGATGCGCACCTAAGACGGCAAGGTGGGGATTCTGGGAGGTGTGTTAGCTTGCATTCACACATGTGCCATGTCTCCACTGCAACTGGAGGTCAATGTGAGTGATGAATCAGTGACGCTTGGCTGCTTCAGCGACCTCCCGAAGGGGATATCATTTAATAATACAGTAGACTCCCTCTAAACCGAGTTTACTCGGCAACAGTGGAATATTTCGCCTTCGATGAGAGTCGGTTTTAAGGGAATTTTTATATTCTCAGTCTAAAATTATAGAAAAATAAACAAAATGTTTGTTTATCTCAATGCCTCTTTATTAACAAATACTCTCTGAGCAATAACAAATGATAAACGTTTTGATGGTATTTAATGATGAACAAGAAGTCAGCCATGATGGTTTGACCGGTCAGTTTTCTTAGATCTGTGACTAGCTTGGCTAGTCAACCCTCATTTGAGGAAACATTCGCAAAAGCAAAACACCTGTCATACAATCTTTACTATGACTCTCCAGACACGGGAAGAGTCCCTTTTGATGCTTTTGAAGCAAAGTGGTTGCGGAGCTTTGCCCATCAACTTCTCTGCTGTCAGGCTGCAGCGTAATATAACCGTTTACCTTTCTTTTGACATTCTGTCCCATCTGGCTGCTTCTGACATGTCATCTAAGGTTTTCTCCTGCATACAACCAGTTTCTGAAACTATCTTTATTAGCATAAGCACCTATGATAACTGACATATGTGTTTTGCATTTATCAACATGGTCGAGACTGACTGAAGCGCTTTCGCTATTAACCTTGAACTGCTTAATGTTGTACCGTGCTCTCCATCTAATCAGACAAGCATCTGATGAATTGAAATCTGCTGGATCAACTTGTTCAACAATTTGAAGGACCTTCTCTTTGAGAATGGGACCAGATAGTGTTTCGGTATTGAAACCCTCTTCTTGTAAGCATTTAGGTTGTCTTCACATTTCTGTAAAAGCGTTTGAAATACAAATAGTGATCTGTCTTCGAAAAAATACCACATTTTTCTGAAGAGTGCCAAGACTACGAAAGCGTAGGGCCACGGTAAAACATGTTTTTAGTCTCATTATTTCCTACGTAGGAGATACAATCTCCTATGTAGGACTTAATATCTCTTACGTAGGAGATACTAAGTCCTACATAGGAGATAGTGACACCAAACAATCTCTCACCCTGGCCCTAATACGCTTCCGTGCAAGACAGGTATATTTCTTTAGAACTATAATTACCAGATTAGTGACCACGTTTTCCTTAAAGATGCGTTCATGATTGTGAAATGGTAATGTGTTATAAATCATCAATATGTAATATTTTATCTTTTTACATGTCAATTTGTTTGAAACAATGGTAAAACATCACGATGACCATTGTCCATGAATCAAATCAAGTTTCAAATTTTGCAGTGATATCTTTGGGAAATTCGATCTTTAAAGTAAAGGAATTAAAATTGTTAAAAGAATTTCTTAACGATGAATGTGCAGTGAGGAAAGAAACAACTGGAGATGCATCAAATATACATCGTTCTGTTCCTAGTTGCATGCTGTCAGTGACGAGTGGTACAGAAAAATATGATGTTTTTATCGTACACCTGACATATTACTTAGTGCAGCGTTAACCTGAAAGACTGAATGAGTGATTTCACGCCGTTTTAGCAATATTCGAACAATAACACTAGAGATATGTTTCACACATTGTGCCCATGTGGGTAATCGAACCTTAATCGTCAGTGTGACGAGCGAACGTTTAATTCACAGTGCTAGCCTACTGGCCCAAATAAATAAATAAATAAATAAATAAATAAATAAGTAAATATAAATAAATAAACCACAATGCTACCCTACTGCCCTAAATAAATAAATAAATAAATAAATAAATAAATAAATAAATAAATAAATAAATAAATAAATAAATAAATAAATTAGTTATAAGATTAAAAAATTGATTCAATAAAACATGCATTCAATCCCGTAGGGCCAACGTCACAACTTTCTAGTTTTATCAGGCCGCTGGACATCTGAAATGGCGACGAAATGTACATTTCCCAAGGCAGATAGTGCTGGGACGAAAGGGCACTGCCTTTCACGACTAGGCCCCTCCAGGCGAACAAGTGAGAAAACATGACATCCAGGTCGTTGCCTAGTGCACTTCCATAACATTACGGCAGTCACGTTGCAGAGACAACGCTCCCGACCGTGCGGCTAAACTCCACTCATTTGGTCACCAGATTGAATGTACCTTAATATTACTGTATGAAAAATAAACGCATTACACGTAAGGCTAGCTTTCTGTGAAGGCACGCTCTGGAGTTCGTCTACAACAATTCATGATCGAGGCTGTAGCTAGTCCAGGGGGCAGCTGTAACCCTCTAGATGCTTGTACAGATTATGTTTTATAAAGCAAAGTGTTGATATAACACTTTTTAATGTCATATACAGTCACCGCAGCCCTGAAATGCACACCTCAATCAATGATGGCACGGGCAGCTCATCTGACCACAATGACACACGTAATTACGTGATTACAAAAAGCATTAATAAGTAATAAAGAAGGAATACAAGGCAATGACATAGACTACCCAGGCCCTACCCAGGCATATTGTGCAATACCTAATAATTAACGAACAAAAGACGTAATTAGAGAAAGGTACGTCTAAATGGTCTGGCATTGCTACACACATATGCACTGAAACACACCTCTGATACCAAGTCCGTGCACATTGATCAAAATACAGCTAATTCCCTTGGAACAGTAAAGGTGTTAATTTCATGGTTGATCATGAATAAAGCTATCTTTCTGACTGACATACCCTGTTGAGCTGCAATGAGTAAGCTCACTGAGTGTACAATTGTGAACAAATCTGGTGATGTCACCCGTGATGAAAATTTCAACTGCAATATCTGAACTGACCAATAAATTGAAATAACACAACTAATATACTAACTTGTATATTTATTTAATATTTGAACTGAATAAAACAGTTGTTTTTTTGTGTGTTTTGTTTATAACATTATGAACAAAGAAATTTAAAAAAAATAAACTAAACCAAAAAACCAAAAAAACAACTCCCCAAAACATAGAATCTGTAACGGCACAAATTAAAATCATATACACAATTAGAGATTACATAAATGGAATAATTTCACCTGCAGAAAGTAGGATACTGCATCTGAGAGAATCTAGTTTTAAAAACATTCCGGATCTCTACGGCCGTGTTGGTCTTCAGATGTTCAGTAACACATGCTGCTTGTAGTGTCATCGTGCTCAAATTGCGTAGCTTGATGCTCGTGATGTCGATCACTGGATTGTCTGGTTCAGACTCAATTACTTCCAGACTGCTGGTGTGTTGCGTACTGCGGTATTAAATAGCAACACAAACAAGAACACCAACAAGGCCGACAACAACAACAACAACAACAACAACAACAACAACAACGGCAGAAACAGAAAATAATAACAATAAGCAGGTGACGATGATGAAGTGTACTTGTAGTCACACTAATTCATGTACACTGGCATTCATCTTCATCTTGATTTTCATGTACCTTTACCAGTTTAACTTTGACGGGAAAGGAAGGAAACGTTACGGTAAACAAATATTACATAGCACAGTATCAATACTAATCAGTCATTATTTAGAATATATACACATAGGTCTGATGGTGATCGGGTGATTTGCACATGCTCAAATACATTTATCGAGTTTCTATGGTAACAAGACTGACTTGGCTGAAAAAGACGGTAGCGCCCGTTTCCGGAACAGATCTTCAAAATGTTCACCAAACTTGGCAAACGGACAGGCTTAGTTGTGAACTGGTGCCTTTTGTTAGAGTTTTACATGTTTTTCAATAATAGTGATTTCGTGAGTTTAATTTAACTCCGCACTCAGCAGGATTCCAGCTAAACGGCAGCGTTCTGTGATTAATCGTGTCTGGACCAGACAACCAAGTGATCAACATCATGAGCATCGACCTGCGCAATTGGGAACCAATGACATGTGTGAACGAAGTCAGCGCGTCTGACCACCCGACCCCGTTAGTCGCCTCTAACGACAAGCATAGTCGCCTTTAATGGCAAGCATGGGTTTCTGAAGACCTATTCTGCCCCGGATCTTCAGGGGTCTTTAAATAATAGAGTTTCCGTAGCAACATCATTGACAGAGATTGCAAAAAGCGGGAATTCGTGTTTCCGGAGCAGATTCCTGTTGCAGAGATCGATTTTCAAGATGTCAGTAATCAGAATGTCTTAACACATGTGGATTATAGACAGACCTGTTGGTTTGGTTTGACATATCTTTAGCAAAATGTCAGCAATATCACGACAGGAAACTCCAGAAATGGGCTTCACACATTGTCCCTATGTTAGGGATCGAACCTGAGTCTTTGACGTGACCAGCGGACGCTTTAACCACTGGGCTAAAAGCGTCGTTGAACTGATACGTTAGACTGTATACAGATTTACATATTGGATCAGGTCACTCTGTACACTTTTTCCTCAACAAACTTCCTTATAAACATGCCTCTCTTCAACAAATTCCTTTCGATTGTTTGCGATATTTAGAGAATAGAAACATTCTAATTTCCAGGTTAACCCTGCTCAACGGCGCTTCTTGTTTCCATAGCAACACTTTGACAGACTGAAAGTGAAGATGTGGTGCTAGGCCATTCAATATTCCTTCACACGCTTTTGCACATGTGCTTGACCAAAGGAGCATTCTCATAGTTAGGGATTACAGCAACATCACGGCGGGGGACACACATTTTACCAGGGTGTTATGGGTGACGTCCGATCGCCCCTACCGCCCTTCACAAGAATTTTACAGATGTACTTGTTTTCCAGCCTTGTGAACAGTAGTTAATATCAAGGGCTACACAAATCCGAGTCAGTACACGGAATCTGATGGAGGTGTCCTGATAACGATGATTTTACGCACGCTTTCAAATCCGTGTGTCTGCTCCATGCCTTATCTGGAAAGACTTGCCACAATAAATTCACAAACAACCACCATATTACCATTCCGCACACTGCACAGTCCAGCTATTGGGTAAGTTCATGATCTGTTCCAGTTGTGACAGTTATATACAGATTGAGAAGCATATGGAGCATAGTCGTCTTTCATTCAGAAACTATCCAAAAATGTGATTAGTCATCCTTTGTTTAGAATGATTGTCCAATTGCGCCTGTTGTATTCGATGTCCAACGGAGCAAATCCTATGTACAAATATGAATAATTGTCGGGTCACTTGCGATCAGTTTGTTTTCCGCTCTCATCAATAATCCAGTTATGTGGTGTTGATTTGTAAATAACTCAGTCAGAACCAGACAATCCACTGACTAGTAGCATGAGCATCAATCTACCCAAATGGAATACAATGACATGTGTCAAGCAAAACAGCAGGCCTGACAACCCATTCCCGTTAGACGCCTTTTACGACAAGCATGGGTTGCTGAAGACCAATTCTAACTCGGATCTTCAGAAAGTTGACAAAGTTATGATGTTTTCTGTCGGTTAGCTCCGCCTTGTTGGTTTGCTGCACCTGCTGGTCAGCTATTGTTACGGAGGCAGCGGACCTAGAGATTCTGGTCGACGCCATCTGTCATCACTTGGCACCATCCCATACAGCAATGACGTCAGTAAAGTCTCTTGCATCTTGAAATTACTTCTGATGTCATTTATTCACAGGGTGTTTTCGACTCATGGGCGGCTATTTAATAACTTATAACTCGTGCAACAACATTCCTAATGAAAGTTCCGAATCTGATAAAAATTAATCTGTTAATTCAGGCATATAATTTAATATCAGGGAAGATATATGTCGCCCAGCCTGGTGTTGATAATAAATCTGTTGTGTTGAAGGGGGTTGTAAATAGTTCACAGTCACTGTCGACCCCGTTGAAACTGAGGCCGAAACATCTGTTCTTAAGGACACACTCCGTGATACAGAAGGCTCGGGAGACGTTGGAGTAGATCCTCAGTACAAACCCCCCGGTAAATCTCACCCCCTCAAGTCTCTCGATGTGAGGCGGGCTGGTGCAGTTGTCATATTCTGAATGTAGAATAGCATAGAAATGATTAGAACTTTGGAAACGTAAGGTAGCCACAGAGTGGTTTGGACTGTTGAACGAACTAAAGATCGAATGAATGAATGAATGAATGAATGAATGAATGGTAAAAGTTACAGTTTATAAATATCTAATAAGTAATAGGTTGAATAATGATTTGGTTTGTTGTTTAACACCATACTATGTGATGGCAGTCCGGACATACATTCCAGTGATCAACAGCGTGAGAACCAACCCACTCAACTGTGATACGATCACATGTGTCAACCAAGACAGCGAGCCTGACTAGCCGATCCTGTTAGTCACTTGCTCAGACAAGCTTGGCCTGCTGAAAGATCACATATACTCTATGGGTACAAATAGATTAATCAACTATCGATATCGTTATGAATGAAACTCCGTCATTAAAACTATTCATTTCAACATTTGATTACTTTAAATCGATATTTTTGACAACAGTGCACAATTACCTCTCGCGAACGAAATTTCAACTACTAGTAATCAGAGGGGCGCGCCCCCTTGACGTAATGTGAGATACAGGTGTGCGGGTTTGCTGTAGTATTTATGTACATTATCGGGGTAATGTTTTTGGGTTTGTCTAAACCTGCAATCGTGACAATTGTTTTGTTTTCACAATCTACTGTCATTAAATCTTGTCACATGCTTTGCTTATTTTCCGAGATACAACCTTTTCCATAGACGATTCTGGCAAAACTGCTTGTTGTCAAGCAAAGTCTTTTTGGTCATGATTAAAAAAGCATATTTAACTACGAGTAGGAGATAGTCTTGATCTTTTACCTTGATGAAAACAAACCATAATCTAATTCGTTCTCAAACTGACTACAGACCTTGACGCCACGACTTTAAAAAATGGCAGTGCCCTTTCGCGAACATTCGCCAGTCTGAGAATAAATGCTATTCCATACTGTTTTCACCGAGTGACAAAATCTAAACTACCTTCAACTGGTAATAAAATATATATTTGATGATGAGCAATAGAAGGTTGCTCGACATTGCTTATAACATAACAATTTCACGCATGGAAACGAAGTGGTAATACTATTTACAATATCATTTTCACTTCGACCACAACCTCGCTCCCGAGAAAGAAATCGTAATATTACTAGTCGTGTCATTCAAACTCCTTTCGGTCATCAATCATTTACTAAAACTAGGCACCTTTTTGGCACCTTTCAATCGCTCCATATTAATCACACGTTGTTTAAGAATGAATTTGGTGTTTCGCTTGAGACTAACCTCAAGTCTTCCATATGTAATGATTAAAAGAGTACAAAAATGTGAGTTTATTCGTTCGTGAAGGCTATTCTATGCCCGATCTGCAAGGATGTAATACATATACATTTATAATTGTACTACTTATCCACCCTCGACGTGCTGTTGTTTTGAGGTACGGATAATCGATCTACAGATTCATTACATCAAGCCGTGATACATTTGTATTTTTTTCAAGATATAGAATATTTTCCTTAACATTAAAATCAGGATATCAAACCCGCATTTCACTTCACATTATTGGCTTTGGCATAACCACCATCACTGAATTGGATGTTTACAGTGAACCGATGGATATAGGTCGATATTTATCTTAAAGCGCCATTGGCAAATTAACGATTTCTACTTGTAGACGCAGTTTTCTGTTTTTATATCCCTTCACATACAGAATCAAGGTAAAATCCTGAGCTCTTAGGCTCCTTATCAAGATTTGTTTGGTGGTTGTAGTTTTGTAGTTCACTTTAAGAGACTTAAACTGTTATCGCTTTTTCTGTAAATATGAGTATTGAAACAACAGGGATTATTCGACGACACTTCATGTTCAAAGCGCTGCTTGTATCCTGCTGAGTACAATGAGTGGGTAAGAACATTTCTATCTTACATTATAAAGACATTTGGTATAGATTCTTATAACTTTTAAAATAAAGACATGAGACCGCAACCCAGCAACTTACTCTATTTCTTGTTGTTTGATAGGCACTTCGTACTTGAAAACCTTGTAAAGATGTCTACTTCAATCTCTTCACTAGATAGTAATAAAGTGCATGACATCCATACTTATGTCTATTTGGTCATATCAACCATTTTACTCTTCGTGCTTATGTGCCAGATGTTAAGATGGGAACATGAATTGCGATCGTAAGGATAAGAAAAGGATAGTACGAAAAACATCAGTAGCCTTTTTGTATCGGTATAACTCACCGATGTGCGTGCTGATGTCAGGCAGGGGAGGCTAAGGATGAAGTAAGTCCACAGTGTGTAACATGCAAGGGAGGTTATGCATCTATTCAGTGCACTTTTATTGCAGGGGAGGCTGGAGATAGATTAAGTCCGCAGGGTGTGGCAAGCAGGGCAGTCTTGGAATCAGTTTTTGCTAACATGATGTGACAAGCAGGGGAGGCTAGGGATGTATTAAGTCTGGCAGTCGTGACTAGGGATATATTAAGTCCGCAGGAGGTGACAAGCAGGGGAGGTTAGGGATATATTAAGTCTGTCGGAGTGACAAGCATCGGAGGTTAGGGATATATTAAGTCTGCAAGGCGTGACAAGCACGGGGAGTCTATGGATATATTAAGTCTGCAATGCGTGGCCAGCAGGGGAGGCTGGGGATTTATTAAGTCCTCAGGCTCATTCTCCACTAAATGTGCATATACGCTGGTGGGGGTGCTGAGAAATGAAGTGTATTATAGATCGTTGTTTGTTTAGCGAAACTGCAGAGTGACGTCAGGGGAACATTTTTCTGAAGTGGCTGGACTGTGCGATGCTTGTGCCGGTATTTATGGTGGTCAACACTTATATACCCCTC
The DNA here is from genome assembly GCF_037392515.1 of Haliotis asinina. Classification (NCBI taxonomy): domain Eukaryota; kingdom Metazoa; phylum Mollusca; class Gastropoda; order Lepetellida; family Haliotidae; genus Haliotis; species Haliotis asinina. The sequence goes on from NC_090280.1 coordinate 34,202,093, forward strand.
TGTGTGTATGGACAGATACGTTACTGCACCACTTTTTAGATGTCCTAACTATATGGAAAACAACATGCAGAGATCAGATATGAATCTATTTTATTGAATTGTTGATACATTTTGTAGTACAAAACTCCAGTGGTTACATGTTGCACTTTGAAGTATACCAAACAACGTTTGGGTGGAAAGGACAAACATCTTCTTCAATTTACTCAATGATTACAAAGATATCCTTTTCTGCATAAAGACTGGGAACTGAACACGAAATGTATAACTTTCTCCACATGACACAATTGTCTGTGCAGAACATGATCAAAGAAGAGAGAGATGGAAACATACTAACTTGGTCTCTGGAAGGAACGATTTCATTAAGAGCCAAATTGCCACGTATCTGTCACTCCCATTTTACGTATCTGGTTCACCATAGTATGGACATATTTAAAGCAACAATCATTTAAACCTTCAAACTAGCATGTAGCAGATCAACCCAGGGTAATTGTAAACCAACACCAAGGAACCCATAATGATACAACAGCAGTTACAATAAGTAACGTATCTGTTCTCATAGTGGCCATGGCATTTGTGACTGACTGAACAAGATCTGGTGCCTCTGTGTAACATCTTCTGGATCGCCCAACTGACGTTACTTCAACTGACATGACTATGTCTTGGAATGAACACCATATAGCGATGTTCTGGCCATTGCGGTCGGATTTTTCCTTGAACAGTTTTCTTTGTCATGAAGGATTCAAAAGCATCTGCATCCACCATATCAACTTCAAGTACTTTTCCTGGAAACCAATCATCACCATATTTCACAGCTAGCATATCCCCCACATTTGGACAGTGTGAGATAACCTTTATAGGTGTAGACTCTTTTGGCAGAACCCCAGGTGTGTCTGATGATGTGGGCTGCTGTAATTCGGTAGAAGCTGAAGCGTCTGGTACAGTTACGCTGGTTGTTACTGATGTCAGATCATGAGCAATCCAGAGGTCACATGGTCGATTCCACTTCAGACAGTTATCACAGTAGCAAGTTATCTCTCGAACATAGATAACTCTGTCTCCAGAAGACTGTACAGTATGGATCTTCATGGTTCCAGGGACTGTCTTAGATTTTAGTGAGGCAAGATTGGCTGCTACAGCATCATAATCATCCTGGGAGTAGAAAATATAAGATTGTTTTCTCATTCTTGTATGCCCATTTTTAATAATCACAGCCATCCTGAATTGTCGCTTTGCCCTGTTCGTTTCGATGCCCAGCTTATCCCATCGCACGGACCTTTACCATGTTATTTCATTTCATCCATGGTCTGACATTTAAAATTTTCCGCAAATTTCATCTCTGTCACAGCGTGTCCTTGAAGCAAATTCATTTTCAGATCATGGAGCGCTTTGTGTTGTGTAGCTACTGTTTCAGTATTTATTAGTAAAATCTGATAGAAGGTGCAGTGGTTAATGTGCAACAGATATATTGCCAATTGCAACAGGTACGTTACCATGAAAGACCTCGGTAATTCATCACTGCATATAATGCAGTGAGGTAATTATAATTGCAATTTAAAATACGGTATGCACTGAACTGTCAACATAAAAAATACAGCATAGCATACCTTTTTACAAAGTTTACACAGGTGATGATGTATGATTGCATGGATAACACGTGCATACCTTTACGATTGATGACGTTCCTTCTTATGCGTCCGTCCTTGATACCGGAAATACGTCTGTGACAAAATTCTCGTTAATTACCACGTCAAACGTGAGTTCCTAACGCGGAAAATTCAAGTTTGCATACACTGACAAGGTACTGGTAACGTATCCGTTGTTAACGTATCTGTTGGGCATAAAATGTATTTAGATGTGTTAGAGAAATAACTAAAGCTAGAAAAGGGTCATAACCTCGAGACTACTCACCAGACTCCATGCAAGTTGGTCATGTATGAGAGTCGGGGAATATAAGACGATTCATTCCAAAATGGGAGATACATATATGCTGATATTTTCGCGTACTTGTTACAGTTCAAAGTATTCTCATAAAAATCAAAATATATTGAAACCATGCATGTTTCGGCTGATTGTTAAATACTGTTTTGTATTAATCTGCGGTTGCGATGACATTATAATCGATGTTATACACTTTCAATTTTGATTTCATAATGAAGTACGATTTTAGATAACGTGTCTGTCAAGTATTTTAGCTACACCTACCTCTGAGATTTTTTTGAAAAACATTGATATCCTAAAGTATTTGAATGGTACTGAACATATTCTCATGTTGTCGCGACAACATTATGAGCTAATACTCAGTCAGAAGATTTGTTCACTATCAGGAATACAACATATATAACTGTAACTACTCTGTTGGAAAACGACATGCATATTTATGCAAAATTGGCATATTTAAGAGCCTGAAACAAATTAAATCCGACTTCTATAATTTATGTTAACAGTGTTTTGACACTGCCATATAATAAGGGATATTTTGGAGTATAAATTGTTCATTAACAACAATGCATTTTATGTATATTCCAAAGCGACACAATAACCTGACGATGAACCCGCAGGAGGTGACAAGCAGGGGAGGCTAGGCATATATTCAGTGAGCAGGAGGTGACAATCAGGGGAGGCTAGGGATATATTAAGTCTGCAAGGAGTGACAAGCAGGGGAGGCTAGGCATATATTCAGTGAGCAGGAGGTGACAAGCAGGGAAGGCTAGGGATATATTCAGTGAGCAGGTGGTGACAAGCAGGGGAGGCTAGGCATATATTCAGTGAGCAGGAGGTGACAAGCAGGGGAGGCTAGGGATATATTAAGTCTGCAAGGAGTGACAAGCAGGGGAGGCTAGGCATATATTCAGTGAGCAGGAGGTGACAAGCAGGGGAGGTTAGCATATATTCAGTGAGCAGGTGGTGACAAGCAGGGGAGGCTAGGGATATATTCAGTGAGCAGGAGGTGACAAGCAGGGGAGGCTCGGCATATATTCAGTGAGCAGGAGGTGACAAGCAGGGGAGGCTAGGGATGTATTAAGCCCGCGGGACCTGTTAAGGAATGGTAGGTACCATAAAGACATTTCAAGGACTTTGTATGCCTATAAATTGGTCTTAGGGACCTTTAAAATCTAATGGGGAAAGAAGGAATAAATTAGGAAAACAGAATTTGTCAAATTTGAACTATCTGCTATTTAGGAAACCCACGGGATGTGACCAGGATATATTTTCCCCATAACACTCAGGTTGTGACAAGCATGGAATACAAAGGACTATTCAGTCCATTAAATCTGGAGAAGCTGCATGGTGTGACACAACTTACCGAAAATAAATGAACCGCTCGGCGCATTCACAGTGAAGCTGTCGACGCCAGGAACTGTGTACCCAGCATCGCTGAAGAGAATGTCAGCATCCTTTATGCTGCCACGACCAACTTTAAAATGCCCGTCTTCCCATGACGCCCAAAGATGATCGAAGCCAGTTTGGGTGAAGACTTTCCCAGGGATGTCTGCATGCGTCCCAAATGCAAAGAATCGGTTTTTAGTGTTGGCCCAGCCTCCAAGTAGCATTCGGTACATCTCTTGGCCTCGGAAGAACAGTTTAATGTTGAAGTCCCAGCGCGCCATGATCCTGAAGGTGATCCAGTCCTTTCCCCGAATATCAAAGCCAAAGAGCATGGGGTTGACAAATTCATTGTACCCTCGTGTGGTGAACGTTACTGAGGAGACTGTAAGGAACATGGTAGCGTATGTGAGTCATCGTGATATTTATAGAATTATGGTTTGTGACCATAATCTCCTAGGTAACAGAGGGGTGCAAGAGGGGTCATTATGATGTCAATACACACTGTTGGTTGGTTGGTTTGTTGTTGTTGTTTTGTTAACGCCGCATACAGCAATATTCCAGCTCTATCGCTGCGGTCTGTAAATAATCGTGTCTGGACAGACAGTTGCATGATCTTCGAGATTTGGAATGTGACGACATGCGTCAACCACTCAGTCGTCTTTTGCCCTGGAGAGATCAGTACTAACTCGGATCGTCACGAGTACAGGCGCGGGAGTTAAGTTTTTACCCAGTTTTAAAACAATACTTCAGTAATATTACGGTTGGGGCACCAGAAGTAGGCTTTACACATCGTACCCATGTGGGGAATTGGTCCGAATCTGGAGCAAAGAATTCAACTACTGGCATTATGAGCATGATCTAAGCAGTTGATAAAGGACGACATGAATCAACGACGTCAGCGAGCCTGATCCCCGATCCCGTTAGTCACGTACCTCAATCAGGATGGGTCTCTGAAGACATCTGATTTTCAAGATTTTGTGTAATTTTATATAATGATGTCATCGAAGCAACACATGTACAAACAAATCTACAGCTAACCAAAGGGTTTAAAATGGTTTCAAGAATAATAACTAAAAACTGCATTTGACTATGATATTTTGCGTCAGATACATTGTATATACATGTACAGCATGATACATACCTGATATGGAGAAATACATGGATGCCACGAGGAGCAGTCCACACGACATATTGAACTGTTTGGTGTCTGTAACAGACAGTGAGTGGATTTTACGCCTCTTTTAGCAACATTCTAGCAACATCACAGCAGGGACGGTGTCCTCCCAATACGACTACTCTCCAACTGGACTACTTCCCAACTCGACTACTGTTGAAATACTCATTTCAATTAGGCACCCTTTATAATAATGGACTCATTCCACTGACTTAGTTAAGTAAAGAACATAACATTTAAAAAAAAATAATTAAATAACCAGGAAACAGGACGGATTGATAATCCTCACTTGTTTGATCAGCTATTTGTTTATACAAACATTAGTTTTATCTGATTGCATCTTTAAAGTTGTGTTTGTGATGATCCTTAAAAGAACTGATCAAAGTATTCTTGTATAAACAAACAAACAAGCTTCAATGCAAAACAAAGGAGTAGTAGCAAGAGGTAGTAGAGAGTTAAATGTCTCAACGTCTCAGTTTTTCAAAACTTAACTATATAAGATTGGAATGGAAATTTCATGTTATAACTATGGCGAATGTTCAGAGAGCAGAGTTTGTGATATCACAGAGAGGAGCCCGGCAGGTTATACATCAGAGCTATAGATACAAGCTGAACCGCACTGGAGATACTGCAGTCTACTGGAGATGTGCTCAGACTGGATGCAAAGGAAACATCTCTACAGTTGGCGAATTCATTCGTACTGTTACAGGAGCACACAACCACCCACCAGAAGATGAGACATCAATGAAGTTGATCAGCAACCTCCGCAAGCGCTCCCGTGAAGAAACGACTGCAATTCAACAAATCTACAACGACGAAATCAACAACATCCCTGTAGAAGCTGCCGCCACTGTCCCGCCCCTGTGCTCTGTGAAGTCTGGACTGTATCGTCACCGACGCAAGACAACGCCTGCACTTCCAAAGGACCTAGCATCGGTCAACATAGAGGGTTCCTGGGCTAACACCAAAGACGGTCGCCGATTCCTGGCAGTTAACAGTGGCAGAGAAGACAAGATTCTTGTATATGCGACGGATGAAACACTTGAGATGGCCCAACAAGCGAACATTCTGTATATGGATGGCACTTTCTATTCTTGTCCAGGACTGTGGCACCAGCTGTATGTCATCCACTCCATGGCCGGCGGCAAGATGTTTCCCCCCATGTTTTGCCTCTTACCAGACCGTCGCCGAGAGACTTACACTCGCTTGTTCCAGCAACTGAAAGAAGTTACCCAGGACAGAGTAGGAAGACCCCTCAGCCCAGACGTCATCCAGGTAGACTTCGAGTATCCTGTGCACCAGGCTATTCACGCAGAGTTTCCTACCACCGCAGTCCGAGGTTGTTATTTCCACTACTCCCAGTGTGTCTGGAGAAAGGTGCAGGACTTGGAACTTGTACGTGCCTATAAGGACAACCCTGAAGTTGGACGTTTGGTTCGCCGTGCTGCTGCACTGGCACTGTTGCCTGCAGGGAATGTCCAAGATGTGTGGGTGGACTGCATGAATGACGGCCCTATTGGTCATGCCAAGTGCGAACAGTTTAACGACTACATCGTGAACAACTGGGTGGTCTTCGGTGCTAGATTCCCCATTGCTGTCTGGAACCACAACAACACTGAAGGGCCGAGAACAAACAACCACCTAGAGGGTTGGCACCATCACCTGAACCAAACTGTGCAGCGCTGTCATCCCAACATCTTCAGTTTCATCTCCACCATCAAGTCCTTGGAATCCTCAAACAGAAGACTGCTTGCTCAGATGATGCATGGTGCCAACCCTCCACCCAGGAAGAGGAAGTATGTTCAACTGGACACCCGTCTGCAGAACCTGAAGACCCAGCTGCAGAACAACCAGAAGACACCCTTGGAGTTCGTGGACGCTGCAGGAAGATTGCTGAAATTAGACTGAACACTGTGCACATGATATACCTGTACCTAGCAACATTCAGTGATGACTATTTTGGCTATGCGACAAATTAAATGCGCTATGTGATAAATGTGTGATAAATGTGTAATGTGTTGTATGTAAAATAAACATGAGATTACACGTCTGTTTATATTTTTGTTGAAAATGAACTGATCCAAGAGTCGCATGATAGGGGTGACAGGTAGTAATTAGAAATCAGTCGTCCATTAAGTTTGTGTATTTAATGAGTAGTCCAGTTGGAGAGTAGTCGTAATGGGAGGGAACCGCAGGGACACCAGAAATGGCTTCACACATGTTCGCGCGTACGTGCATGCTTGCTTGCATGCTTGCGCGCGTGCGTGCGCGTCTGTCTGTCTGTCTGTCTGTCTGTATGTATGTATGTATGTATGTATGTATGTATGTATGTATGTATGTATGTATGTATGTATGTATGTATGTATGTATGTATGTATGTATGTATGTATGTATGTATGTATGTATGTATGTATGTATGTATGTATGTATGTATGTATGTATCCGTACTGCAGCTGGGTGCTCCTTATAAGCCTGGGTATCTTAAACTCATAAACAACTAAATTACAATTTACCATATCTGAACCTCGAGTTTGAGTGTTCTTTACATTCGGGTTTCGGAATTTGAATCACGAACTTGAATATTATGGTTTTTTTCAGATTCGGTTTTCGAATCGAGTGCTCACATTCGGAATTATGACGAACAGTGTCAATATACATTATCTCACCCCTTCAAATGTACTGGGTGCTCCTTTGAGCCTGGGTATCTTCAAAACATAACCAACCAATGTACAGTTTTCCATAGTTGAACATCATTCGGGATTTTTCCCTTGCAGATTCAACATTCGGTACATATCTATGCATGCATGTATAGGTAGGTAGGTAGGTAGGTAGGTAGGTAGGTAGGTAGGTAGGTAGGTAGGTAGGTAGGTAGGTAGGTAGGTAGGTAGGTAGGTAGGTAGGTAGGTAGGTAGGTGCAAAATATACAGAAAATATTACAGGTCTTCAGTCATAAATACAAACAGAATGCCTTTTTCTCCAACATGTATGTCGAGAGAGATTGTAGCAGTTACAGTATGACGTCATTACATACACATTATGACGTCACAGTTGGGACAAAATTTTAGAGTGACAAGTTCAAAGCTCACAATGGTTTTACTTTGGTTTGAACTTAACTGTAGTCTGAATTTTGAACTTGATAAAAAAGGAAATGTTATGAATTTAATATCATTTCCTTTAGCACAGACATCTAGACGCTCACTCAGTGGGATACATTGGGTTTCTGGTCACTCTATTTGTTGTTTATGGACATGAACCCGAGCTCTCAAATTTTCTGATTGAGCAATATATTGCTCATTACAGCCTGTGCGTGTTATGACATACATATTCTCCCACAAAGAAACGCATAATGAAAATTGCAATGTCATGTAGCAATGAATTAGATGTGATTCACCATACAAAAGGGTTTGCTCTGTTTGTGAGTCCCATGGTGTTTATGTCTTGAAACATCACAACAAAATGCAGCATCTGTAAAATACCCGACGCATTATTTAACAGCATGATTTTCAATACCGGCGTGTATGGGCATGAATGGTTGTTTACAGTCTGTCGATTATTCACAGTATTTAGAATATTGTTGACGAACGCAACAATCCACGTCTAAGTGAAGCCAACCGTCAAATCTCTATTGCAATTGGTGTCCTTGAAAGTGATTACATTTGAAACGATGCCGTGCAATTCTGGATGCCCACAGCGATCACACTAGGTATTGACTTCAGCGCCACCACACGTCTCCATGTGACACTCAAACTGACTTTCCTCGAGTTGGTGCCAAAGACGGATAAGTCTGCATTCCCAGTGTGTAATGTCACTACGAAGAACAGTCAGAGGTCTGTTTTACATTGAAATTTCCTTGTCTCGTGAAATTTACAGAGCGTCCTTCAACAATATGTTGACATGTTACTTTCGTTACACCTGGACACAATTCAATGTAAATTTCTTAAAAGTAAATTTTGATTTGGTTAGGATCTTTTTAAGATTCTGATCGTGTCTTTTGCTACTTATTATATTTCTTTGTCTTATTTTTCTAGATTTCCAGTGTCTGAAATCTAGAAATGTACATTACACAAGGCCATTTTAGAAAGTGGTCAAATGTAACATATGTCACATTTGGGGTTAAGCGGCCGACCTTGTGTGCTGGCGATTAGGTGCCTGACTCTGAGGGTGCGCATTCGAATCCCGGATGGGACGCAACCCAAAATACTAGAATTTGTACTTTAATAAGAAAGTGTAATCCCCAGTATGACATACGCGAAAACTAAAATGCTTCAAGGCATAGGATGTTGATATTGATAGGAAGTCTCTAGCACAGACAAAACACAATGTCTGTTTTATTGACGCATATGTGTTTGCCTGCCAGTCTGCTAATGACAATATGCAGTGCAGAACTTCACTCACTGACCCCATGCAATTTGAACTGAACACCTATCAGGCTATACACCATAAACAAAATACACTGCTTTCTGTCTCTGTCGCATCATCCAATTACAGAGACAGGCAGGTGTAATACTTGTACGCATGCATGCATGCATACCTACCTACCTACCTACCTACATAATACATACATACATACATACATACATACATACATACATACATACATACATACATACATACATACATACATACATACATACATACATACATACATACACACACACATACCAGTAACGAAATACACTGAGACTAAGTTTACTTAGACTGACACACACACATACATACATACATACATACATACATACATACATACATACATACATACATACATACATACATACATACATACATACATACATACATACACACACACATACCAGTAACGAAATACACTGAGACTAAGATACACTAAGAATCCCCAATCCCGAATCCGGTTCTAACTTCATGTTTCTCCATATATCTTGCTTTTCATTTCCTATGTATTCCACTTCTAAAAGACCAGCAAAGATCAGATAACAACTCTTGATGGTCTCTATTTGTGTATTTGTGTGTCTTTCAGGACGCTATATTGTAACGTTTCTGCTTTCATCCCCTACATTTCTGCGTAATAGACACCGAAGAGGTTAAACTATTCCCGCCGTGTTTTTGTTCTTCCGCAATATGATTCCTGAATGCAAAAAACAATACCAGACACGTACAGTGTCTGCTCGTGCGTGGACCCAAGTTGACTGATCTCATTATTTGACGTCAACATGAGTATTGATAATGTTCGCGAATTCAATATTTGAATCTGATCTAAAACGAATCTATTGATTGTCTATTAGATATAATACCGGACACGTTGATTATCGCTGTTATGTGACATAACAACAATACCTAGAATATTGCCTTCGCGCCGTTTAATGGCAAACACATCAACGCGCATCATCGAAACAAAAAATATATTTGCAGTGACAAGTCTTCGAATAATGTACTAAAAACTAAGTGCTGTACATCGCAACGGTGGCCGAAAATATGGCTTGCAGTTACCCGTTCGTATAGTGCCAATCTGCAGCTCAGCTGCTCAAAGGCTCTCTGTTTTCCCTCGACCCTATGTCATCAATCTCAACTTCCTGGGGATCATTCAACTCTTGCAGCCAGTGGTCATATTATCAATCTGAACTTCTTGGGGTCGAGCAACTTTTGCTTCCGTTAGGCGCACCGAATTAATGTGGCTTGCCCATCCTCACGCGATACCCATTCACAGATGGGTGGACTGGGACACATATTGCTCTGCCCGCATTTAGGTGTTTGGGCGTATTCAGTATATTCGTTATTATAGGTCTTTGTGAAATTTTTAAATGAGCTATTACACAACCTTCCTAACAGCAATAATAATAATAATCAATTCATATTGCGTGTTTATCCATGTATATGACTTGCTCAAAGCACTGACACATTACACCCGGTCAACGAGTAGAGCACACTCGCTGTTGAGAATACAACCGGTCGCCTCTCAGGCGCTTAAGGTTCAAATTCAAACTACCATCGCATTACATCGGGTACCGAATTTTATTACTGGGTGGACAGAAGCAATTTCGAGCAATCATTTGCCACACGCGTCTTATGCGCTTCGTTGTGGGGGCAGGACTGAAACCCTAGAAACTCTCAGTAGTCAAGCTGCCGGCCGCCCTCACCCATCCATGGACTCTGCGAAAACCGTTGCTTAACTTTCAACTGATTGTGACCTAAGCTCTCCGCACAGGACCACATACCGCTAACTGTACTCTACATATTAAACTACCGCACAAAAGACAATTTATTACCGACAACACGTGGCTAAAAATGGAAATAAAGACTTATATGAGATTTCTGATACTTTTTCCCAAACCGAAATCATTTTCCAATAAGTTGCCTTGTATTTGACTCAATTCATTAAGAAAGAGCCAAGAGGTCAGTAAGATACATTACACAAATCAGAGTGCATTCAAAAAGAGTATAAAGAGTCATACAATGAGACAGTTGTAACGACACGGCGTCAGTGGCAACAGTGACCATCCTGGCCATCCATAAACGCCAACACACGACCCGTCATTGACGTCGTGATCGTAATGAGTTAACGAATTGTCTTGCATTTGAGCAAACACTCGTCACTTTTTCTTTACAGAACAAATTGTTGTTTACTAATATTTCGCCAAAATTAAAGTTCACCAAATACTCATGTAAGTATTTCTCGTCTAAGGTCACAAGAACGCTGTAGTTCCAAGACATCGATTAATGAACGAATAAAGTATAAACCCGGTGGTTTAGTTTTATCGAGAAGTGTCTGCTTGTAATGCTTTTCACCTCCTCTGGAGCTCGAGAGCAAGGAGCAAGTGAGTGACTTTACAGCACTTTTAGCAGCATTACAATAATTTCAGTAGACACCTCCCCCCCAAAAAAAACCAAAAAAAACAAAAAAACAAAAACAACCCCCCCAAAAAAAAACAACAAAAAACAAAAACAAAAACAAAAACAAAAAAAACCCCAAAAAAACAAACAAAACAAAACAAAACAAAAAAACAAAACAAAACAAAAAAAAACACACAAAAAAACAAAAACATGCTTGATAATGTTGTTCGAACCTCTACTGAAACGTCCCTCTCACTCCAATGCAGGAATTGTTCATCCATGAATTGTTATCTGTCCACACTACTAATACATGTATATCTCAAGGAAGAAAATCCGACTTACCTGTTTGTGAGGCCGCTCCGTATTACTGCCGCCGCGACTAACGGGTACGTTGTTCCAAAGCGTCAAGCTAGCCGGTTCCTCTGTCAATGCGTCTTCAACACAGACAGTCGTAAGGTCCGCTCACATCCTCGCTGAAGTCCGATCGAACTGGCGCTATATTCGTTCGATGATGTGAAAACAATGTGAGGTAGAACGGCATACAAGCATGTATAGCTCCTAGCACAGCTGAACATGCGAGCTAACAAATTGCAAAACCCATATATATAGTATTCTAAATGTTTTTAAGAGAATTGCATTACACAAACGTGGCGTCTGATTGGAAGAAAGCGCAAACGGTGTAAAGTGCTATCCATCAGCAGTTTGACTGTAAATGTAGCCTATTACTTCAGTCCGATTTTGTAAAACAGTCTATTCTGTTTAAAGGTACTGTTTATTCATGAACAGATGTAATGTATAACAAATACGTTGACAAAATTATTGTCATGAGTGTCAGGGAATGATTAAACCCAATGCAAATTGGCGAATACGTAACAATTTTGTACACCAACACGCAGCCGTTCATATGCACGATGTGTGCACATGCTTTTCAGAAAGCTGATTCATGATTCTATGTAATGCAAAGCTCTAATTCAATGTGTAATACATAGCACCGATTCAATGTAATATATAGCACAATTAGAATGTAATAGTATAGCAATCATTTAATGTAATTCATAGCACCGATTCAACGTTAAATTGCACGAATGCAATGTATTACATAGCACTAATTCAATGTAATAATACAGCAATTATTCAGTATAACACATACCACTGATTCAGTGTAATATAGTGAACAATTTCCATGCAGCCCACTGCATGAATATCAATGTAATACATAGCAAGGATTAACATGTATATAGTAAGCTCCAAATCAATGTATAATATAGCACGAATCTACTGTAATCGATAAAACTAATTCAATGTAATATATATCAAGAATCTATTGTAATATATAACTCTAATTCAAAGTAATATATATCACGAATCTACTGTAATATATAGCACGAATCTACTGTAATATATAGCACGAATCTACTGTAATATATAGCACGAATCTACTGTCACATATAGCATGAATCTACTGTAATATATAGTACGAATCTACTGTAATATATAGCACGAATCTACTGTCACATATAGCACGAATCTACTGTAATATATAGCACGAATCTACTGTAATATATAACACTAATTCAATATAATATATAGCACGAATACACTGTAATATACATCACCAATTCAACGTAATACATAGCAAGAGTTCGCTGTAATATAACACTAATTTATTATAACACATAACACGAATCTACTGTATTATATAACACTAATTCAATGTAAAATATAGTGTTATATTTGTATATACTTATGGACAAAGAGTAGGCCGCTAGGGCCCTACATAATGTGTTTTCGTATTAAGATTGTACAGCTACCGCTCAGCGTAAGAAATTGTTTGCTATTCACTCTAAAACCACTCCTCTTTACACGGAGCATTTCGAGAAAATGTTGACTGATTTATGCTTTAACCCTCTAAAAATAATCTGGGTTTACTAGCAAAGCAAAGTTAAACATTCTTTATGAGGTTCAATATCAGGAAATCTGGGATCAGGGAATGTAAGAATGAGTGCATGTGTTCATTGCCATGTATTTTTAACTCTCGCAGATGACATCGTTCGATACTTATTGATCAGTATTGCCATAATCGTGTATGATAACATATGATTTCACTTGGTCGTGTTTGTACGGCCGACTAACGGCTGCTTTTACAGGATGTATCGGTGGATTTAATTGGAAACCGACTGGAATCGGATATAGGAATGTCACTGCAACAGTGATACATGTGTGGTCGTTCATGGAGACGCACGATCGTGGACGTGGAATTGAGTAGTGATTATGTCATGAACACCACATGCCTTTGATCGCCATTGGATTATCCATTAACGTTACGGTTGTCCTCAGCATGTTGCTAGTGTATAAGAGCTCTGCTTTCACTAGGTTTGTAAAATGCACAGCGGTTTAACCAAAACTGGATGACTGAGTGAGTGTAATTTAAATCACGTTGGCAATATTTCAGCCATATTGAGACTGGATCGACTTAACACGTGTGCAGTTGTACCATAATTGTAAAGACTCGATGGACAGAAAAAAACAGCATTATATCCCGTATTTGTTTTGAAACTAGTTATAGAAATGTATAGTGAGTATTTGATATCGATACGTACAAACATGGCTAGAGAATGTCAGCAACATATTTATGGGCACCACACTATAGAGCATGAAGGTTTTCGGTCCCTCTGCTACTTTCATATTTAAGTGATTACTGACGACTGTCGTACGTTTAAGCGAAGAATTAAAATAAACCATTATTCAGCACTTAAAATTCAGGAAGATATAACACATTGAAAGACGTGGTCCTCTCCGGGGGCCAATACTTTCTTAACCCCCACCACGGAAACAAACCCTAACAACCTCAACTCTAACATAACGTACCAATATAGAAAAGAAGATATTAACATTGAAATTTATCGAATAAGTCAGTTTTAAAAGGATAATATTGAATTGTACCCAACGTTACTAATATTATCCTTTGTTGTTTTCACTCTGGCATAGACATCCGTGGCGAGCCACCTCCTCGTGGTGGATGCTGGGTAACGCGAAGAGCTCGCCATCACTCTAGCGTGGATCGGGTGGGTGGGGGGGGGGGGGGGGGGCATATTTGGTCAACGAACCCGTTTGCCGTGGGTTGCGGCCCTGTGTCGGTGGAGAACGGGACTCTGGGGGTTAAGGGCACTGAGAGCCTGTAACCGCGTTTCCTTTGCTCAACACACCCTTTCGACCCTTACTTCACCTGGACGGGTGGTTGAATGGGCCCGGTTCAACCAGTCGGTTGGTCATGCCGAGCCCTGAGCGCTAAATGTCATTGCTCAATAACTATTTGGCTTGGTTTTACTGGACACAATACTGACATAGTTGGTTTTGAGTATATATTGTATCATATATGAATTTTCAAATTTGATAACATTTGCCTAGATGCTGGTGCGATGGTTCATGGGCCAATCTGGTAGATTGATTACTTGTTCAATCCTTCTGCTGGAGTATATCATCCCTGTATTCTTGGTGGTGCAAGTCGGAAACCCACTTGTATATAGCATTCTAAATATTTTTGATTCAATATGGACTTCAGGAAATTTCCCAACTTCCTGGCCGGGATCATGCAGATCCACCAAATTACAGACCAATCTCTTTGACGAGTTGTGTGTGTAAAACCACGGAACGAATGCTAAGCAATCGATAAACACGGTATCTTGAAACTAATAACCCTATCACAAATATGCCAAGTGGTTTCAGGAAAAGTCGTGGTACCATCGATAATTTGGTACGTATAGAATAATTTGTCAAAAATGTAATAGTAAATGCAACATGCAGTATCAATCTTCTTTGATCTCGAGAAGGCACATGATACAACCTGGAAGCATGGTAAGGCATGGAAGGTAGCACCTTATTCAGTATTAAGATCAACAGTTTATCCAAGGTTTTAAACGATTCAATTGATGGATCACTTTTTGTGGATGATTTTAATATTTCTTGTCTTGTACGAATATGCATACTATTGAAAGACAACTGCAGTTAGGTTTAAATAAAATAAATAGATGGTGTCTTGAAAACGGCTTTAAATTTTACGGCTTAATCAAAAACTAATTGCATACATGTCTGTCGTAAATATAAACCACATAAGGACTCAGAACTGTTTTTATATGGCACTTCCATCAAAGTAGTCAAGGAGGTCAATTTCTTAGGTCTGATTTTCGATCTGAATACCACGAGTGGCGCTTAAAGTGTTGAATAAAACAGATTTCAAGTGAGTAATTATTAAACATGGGGTAGGAAATGTGAGAACACAACCAAGTGAGCAAATGGGAGTGTACATTTCATGGTGGCGATGTTTTATTTTGAGATGAAAAATAATTTTCGCTCCGAAGCGAGGAAAGTACGTTGCTAACCTTTGCTTGCTTCGCTCGCATACATGACGACTTGTCAGATTCTCTATGCTGCGCAACCCCATTTGCGCTACAGTTTGCCTGTGGTCAGACCCTGCAATAATACAAGAAATCTTCTCTTCTTCCGCCTCTTGGTTTGAGAATAAAACCGCATGTTTTTGCTGCCGGCATTGAGCTGAATAATATAGCACCCTTCCCGTCTTCTTTCTTCTCCTCCTTGACAGTTGTTCAGGCCCCAAGTGGACCTAACATTGACCACATTCAAAAATCAGAAACACATGAATTACAATATAAACAAGAATACAATGATTTGAAACATAAATTTAACAATTATAAATCCTTATTTACCAGACGGATTCAAGGATGGTGGCGCAGTAGTTTGTGTCACTGTCACTGGTTCGGGAACAACAGATTCCCGATTCCCGATTGCCACAGCTCTATTTTCACAGATGAAGCAAACGGAATATTAACGGCTCTTAAATATATTCAAAGCCACCCTAAGCATAAACAATATATAATCTATTCAGGCTCTCTTTCATGCCTTCAGGCGATTAAAAACGTATCATGTAAACATCCACTTTTAATAGAAATTATTGAATTGAATAATGATCTTGCTACTGGCCAGTACGACATCGTCTTTTGTTGGTTACCCAGCCACGTTGGTATTACTGGGGACACAATGACCGATCTTGCTGTTATCAGATCTTATATCCGTGATATAATGCAGTAGAAGTGGGACACTCAAGTAGGTATCAATAAATTACATGAAATAAAACCCTACATTGGTTACACCTACTTGGGTTGTCAGTCCAGATTTGAGGGGGTCATCATACAACGGTGCCGAATTGGCCGCACCAGTTGTACACATCAACATCTGTTGAAAGGTGAAGATCCTCCGTTTTGTATTCCCCGTGGTTAACGAATCACAGTCAAACATGTCTTGCTGGGCTGTGTTGAATATTCCATCTCAATGGATAAATATGTTAAATCACGGACTTTGAAGGATTTTTTTAATTAATAATAGCTGTCATTCAAAAGAGTTAGATTTGTTATATGGGTTGTAAATGGATGAATATTTTACGAATCGATGTTTGAATTAGTAAATGAGATTGCTAGTGTCAGTATCCTCAAGATGGTGGGGGGGGGGGGGGGGGGGGGCGGGAGGTACCATACAATTATTTTCCTCCCGAGAGGATACGTAACATTCGAAGTAAATGTAACGTATGGCTAGATATGACGAAATTGCTAACGGCTGGAGGTACGGTGTACATCCAGTTGGGGACCATGCAGGGAACAAATGTACTGTAGGTTTCCATGGTACCCAGTATGGTGATCTACCTTCAGTCGTTGGCAATCTATAGCCCGTTTTTATATTGTCTTGTAATTAAACTGTTTTAGATATCATTGCTAGTTTCTAAATGTGTGTCTGTGATATACTTGTGGTTTTGCTGTTCTTCGTCAACAGTTTTAGATTGTTTCAAATATTATTGATATATATCATGTAATTTTTATTGTTCTCGTCACGATATGGCTGCGATATTGCGATAAAATAGTAACTCACTCACTCACTCTGGAATATACACACCTCCAAAAGAAATGCGAAATCAATATCTAATGTTTTGCACGACAGAAGGAAAATGTCACTTCTCTTAAATGTGAACTCTGTGGTTTTCATTTTGACGGTGCAGAGACAGGTCATGAAGTTGAAATTGCATTCTTTGAGTCAATCGCAACTAACTCCGTGGACAGTGGCAGAGCATCGTATTCTCAGATTAAAGTCGCTTTTGTGAATGTGGCGTCGTCAAGGTGAAAGGTTCTCAGAACCTTTTGTTTTGGAGGGAGGAAACGTTCGGGAGGGTTTTCCCTCATGTCTTGGGGTGTTATAAGCTGGGGACGTCATCTTCACCATGCAAACCTTCAGAACAATTAGCAAGGTCACAGAAGGGCGTTACTGCGTAGCGCTACATCGACGAAGTAATGTGACCAGTAATTCATCCACAGACATTCCTCCAGAAACAACGTTTAACAACATCCAGACCATGGATTGGTCAGCTTTAAACCCAGATCTGAATCCCATCGAACACGTCTGGGATGAGATGGAAAGACAAAGTCACCAACAGCGAGTACGTCCATTTTACTTGCAACAACTGCAACGGCGTGCTATTGACGCTAACAACAACATTCACTCGAATGTAACTGTATTTGCCTACTAAATTTATAGCCAGACTTGTTCTGCATACAACAATAATTTAGAAACATGCTCAGCGGTTACTAGATTGACCCATGAGCCACCGCCCCTTCTGGCAATGGACTGCAAGCAATGTATTTAATTTAATCAATAACTGGAAATTCAAATTCAAAAGGTCTATATTACAAAATGCATTTCTAAAATATCATGACAATTATTTTCCATGTATTGGATGGGGCGTGACAGACTTGGTGAAGCGTAGGTCGAAGTGGTGTGTTAAAAACAAGGAACACGGTTCCAGACTTCTATACCCTATTCTACTCAACACGAGGAGGTTGCTCTTCATGATTGCCATTCAGGAATAGTTATATTAAAATGTCTATATTCATAGCAGAAAATGAAACAAAGGCATAAATAAATAAATAAATAAATAAATAAATAAATAAATAAATAAATAAATAAATAAATAAATAAATAAATAAATAAATAAATAAATAAATAAATAAATAAATAAATAAATAAATAAATAAATAAAATATAACGCTTACCCATTCTCAGACTCAGATTCTAACAAGGCGATCAACAGATTTAAGCGTAAGTATCAACTTGCGCAACTGGGATACGAAGTCAACCAAGTCAATCAAGTCAACCTCTTACGAAAACATGAGCTGCTGAGTGAGTGAGTGAGTTTCGTTTTACGCCGCATTCAGCAGGATTCTAGCTATATGGCGGCGGTCTGCAAATACTCGAGTCTGCATCAGACACTCCAGTGATCAACAGCATGAGCATCGATCTGCGCAATTGGGAACCGATGACATGTGTCAACCAAGACAGCGAGCCTGACCACCCCATCCCGTTAGTCGCCTCTTACGACAAGCATGAGGTACTGAAGACTAATTCTGACCAAGAACCTTACGGGTGGTAACAAGTATGGGTTGTAAAAGACTAATTCTGACCAAGAACCTTACGGGTGGTAACAAGTAAGGGTTGCTGAAGATTAATTCTGTCCACGATATTTACGGGTGGAAATAAAAATATGGGTTGCCGAAAACAAATTTTGACTAGGATCTTCATCAATTCGAAGTGAGATCTTCTGATAGCTGTGGAATAACCAGTCCTTCGCGCTAAATTTCCATTGAAATCGGCTATTACAGAAACGTAATCGCTATTTGTCATTGATCTCACACAGAGTTCTTTATATGTGCAGCGAACATGATAAACTATTGATGCTGCTGTGTTCTGCTATTGTATTAAACAAACCTGAATTTAGTACATAAACCTCAGTTTCCAGGAAGTCATACAGCACTAAAATCTATGTCAGAGCTTGTTGAAGATATGAATCATGATGTGAAATGTGAAGCCAGACAGAGATGTGTGCCGCAGGGCTTTTCCAAAACAACACGCTTCAATATAGGCCCGTGAACAGGCGAAGATGGATTGTTTGTCAAACATGAACCTAGAATCCATCAGGTTATGTCGACTGAAATTCTTTTTTCACAATAATGCCTCTGAGGCTAGTAGTTTGTAGTTACGTCTATATCCCAGATTTGGGAAAAATGTAAGGAAGCCTGTTTGTGCCAAAGATCCCAAAGTTTCGAAACGGTACGTAGAAGATACTTTCGTCAACATGGAAGATACTTTGAAACATGCAGATGACATTTATCTACGATGGAAGGTGCCTGTATTTCTGATCTATTGTCATTTATCCCAGAAAACGATCTTTAATTCGATAGCAGACACGTTTTTTTACACGTTGGCTTAAGTATCAGTATCGTAGATGATACACATTGGCACAAATACGCTTATATATAAATGCCATTTGAAGTCTACTTGTGAAAAGAACAATTGAAATGGGGGATTTCTTCACTGAAGAGAACCCGTGACGATCCGGGCAAGAACTACTCATCTGCAACCCATGCTTGACGTTAGAGGCCATGAACTGGATCGGGTTATCTGGATCGCTGACCTGGTTGAACCATGTCATCGTATCCCATTTTCGTAAATCGATGATGATACTGCTGATCATTTGATGGATGCAATATTGCTCACTGCGCCGTCAAACAAACAATCAAACAAGTAAAACACAGTTCCAAGTTGCAATATTATTTCTTCGACGACTTCAAAGAGCGTGATATGTCATGACATATCCTGACGTGACAGGTAAGTGATCAAAATTATGTCTGCTTAAATTTCTCTTTTTATGTGTACAAAATTTCTCTTTCAGACACACTGGCGTGTCTGTACATGTGTTTCTGACATGTGCTACCGTCCCAACAGGACACACTCACCTGTTTGCGAACACCTCCTTTCATCACAATTTAACAGACCCGTGAAGATACAGGTTGGAATTGATCTTCAGTAACAAATGTTTGTCGTGAAAGACGACTAACGTAATCCCGTGGTCAGACTCGCTGATTTTGTGGACACATGTCATCATATCCCAATGGCGTAGATCGATGCTCATGCTGTTGATCACTGGATTGTCTCGTCTCTGTTGTTTTCAGACCGCTGGAATAGCTGAATTATTGATTGATGATCCGTAAAACTAAACACACTCACAATTTGATTGTTATTAATTAACACATGCTCACGACAGAATCAGGATCGTAAAATATTGATTTCTTTTGGTTACGATTTCTATGGTTTTTGATAACTTATGAAATATTTGTTTCTGACAACCATAAATCATCCATACAGTTGGGAGCGAGTGACAGATATTTCAACGTAAAAGTGCTTTCATGGTGTTGAACCATAAACTGTGTAATAAATGCATGTTTAAGCGCCTATTTATCATTCTGTGGCCTCATCATGGAGTTTTATGGTTTGATGATGCAGTCAAGGAGCAATACGTTATGGTAGTAGACTCAATTAAATCAGGCTAAACGTGAATAAATTATGCTGTTTGGAGAACTGAGTTCAATAAAATATAATTAGATATCAGTGTCTAAAGTCATAAAGCTCATATTAAATTTATCCTGAGTATTGAATAGCGATAAACATAGTTTGTGTTTATGCTCGAGTACATGCCTGCTGGTAATAAGTATTTGTTGATGAATGATCATTTAAAAAAAATAAAAGAAAGAAGATGAAATCTCATTAAGCTAGCGTTCATGTTTTAGTCTTGAACTTCACGAGTTGATAAAAAACGGTGTTGCGTTTCTTTTGCTGTCCAGTATATAGGCGAGCGAGCAACACATAGCAGAGGCATATTACGATCTAAATTTAATTTAATTGTTTATTTATTATTTCATAACTGTTCTTTATCGCTGCAGTCAGTGTTATTACTGGCATATGATGGGGGTCTGCGAATAATCCCGCCTTGACCAGATAATCCATGGATCAGTAGCATGAACATCGACCTTCGCCGTTTGGATACGATGATATGTGTGCGCCTGTCAAGTCAGCCACTCTGACCACCTGATGCCTCTTGCGATAACCATGAATTGCTGTAGACCAGTTTTAACACGTATAATCTTCACCATGAGCAATCTTCCGCCACAAGTGTACCACACGGTTGGGAGTGTAAACATCAACAACACCAAAACCACCACCAACAACAAAACCTCTATACGAAGTTTGTTAGGTCATTAGATACCGTTGCATAATCTCAATATCTGGTAAGTGGTGGAAGAAGGTGCGTGTCGCTTTATTACAACTGCAGGCCGGCCAGGATCCTGGTTTGAGTTGGTCTGTAGTAACCCATGCTTGTCGTATGACGCATGGAATTGGCTTAAATCAACGAATGCGGATTTTATTACGCTAGGCAGCTGAGATACGATACCGCAGTTTTAACAAGTATATCCTCGTTTTCTTCGAGCCAGCCAGTTCAACCACCATCAACACTTCCCTCCACTACTGCTAAACCATGAAATCCATGCAAAACTGATATAACTGTCGCTCCACTACCGTCAGCCCATCCCTCCTCTACATACGATTCCTTGGACTACCGTCAATCCTTCCCTGCCATCATCCCATCTCTCCACTATCATCAACCGATCCCTCCACTACTGCCAATCCCTCCATGCACTCCCTACTGCCAAACCATGAAATCCATGCAAAACTGATAAAACTTTCACTCCACTACCATCAACCGATCCCTCCACTACTGTCAACCCCTCCATGCAGTAATGATAAAACCTTCACAGCACTACTGTCAACACTTTGCTGCTCTACATTCAACACCTTCCTTCCTGTGTATATAAACGGTTCCTTGGACTACTGTCAATCATTCACTTCTCTCCACTACCATCAACCCACCCCTCCATTACCATCAACCCACCCCTCCATTACCATCAACCCACCCCTCCTCTACATACAACTCTTCCTCCTCTACATACTATCTTTTCCTGTCCTTCCCAAACCGCTCCCTATTAACGTCGAACGCTCCCTGTCCTTTTCTGCCCTGCTCCCAGGAAACTTCATCAAAATAGATATACATGAAAATTGGAAATATACCAAAGATAACAATTCGCAACTTTCATATGCACAGAACCTCTTCTCCCAAATAGTTTCAGAATGGTTTATGCGTCGACAGACGACTGAGAGACATGCTACTTGCAAATTGGAGCGATGATTAACCAGGAAGAAGTTCTAACGTGCCATACATCATGACCTGACAAGCAGTCCACTTTGTAGCGAAGTGTATCAATTAAACCTGAGTTTAGCCACAAGCGCACAGAACTCAAATGTCATTAGCATAGCTGTTTGATAGGGGTGGAGGTGGCGGTGGGGGGCGGGGTGGAGGAGCAGGGACAAAGGGGGAGGTATCTCTGGGTGATGCTGGCTGTTGAGTGTGCAGATGGGGAATACGTAGATGAAGGACTAAGTGAGTGGGTTTAGTATTTAGCCGCACTCACATATGGAGACAGAAAGTAGATAATACACGCAATCCGGTTATCAACGTCATCAGCATCAATCTACGCAATTAGTTGTCACTGGTTGATAGCTTGAGTACTGCGTAAAACTAAACTCACTCACTCAATCATTCTTGTTTTACGCCAACGCTCAGCAATATTTCCGCTATCTGTGACGGTCTGTAAGTAATCGGGTCTGGGCCGGACAACCCAGTGATCAACATCATGTACATCGATCTACGCAATTGGGATACGATGAAATGAGTCAGCACCGGATCCCGTTAGTTGCCACATAGTTGCTGAAGTCTCGTTCAAACACATATAATCGTCACTGTTACGAACAATTTACGTCACTCTTCTGTTACACACTGGCACAGGTAAACAACAATAACAAGTGCGACGACGATGGCAAAGACGACAACGACAATAACAACAAACGCAACAAAGGTTCTGTATGACGTATATAGGGTCGTTAGATACCATTATTCATTACACCCATGAAGGTCCGGGTTAGAGTTTATTAGCAGTATGATTGTTGACATCGGGATATATCGACTAATCGGCTTGCAGACAGAACTTATAGTCAGCTTGTTATCATCGAGATATTGCTCAATATTGCCTCTCCGATATAACATTTGAATTCACTCACACGTTGTGAACCTCTGTTCGCTTCGCTCGTATACATGACGACTTGTCATATTCTCTATGCTGCGCAACCCCATTTGCGCTACAGTTTGCCTGTGGTCAAATCCTACAAATAATTGTGTTTTCAATCCTCTGTATGAGGATTTATACATTCAAGAAATCTCCTCTTCTTCCGCCTCTTGGATTGAGAATAAAACCGCTTGTTTTGCTGCCGGCATTGAGCTGAATATTATAGCTCCTTCCCGTCTTCTTTCTTCTCCTCCTTGGCAGTTGGTTCGACTCCAAGTGGACCTAACATTGACCACATTTAAAAAATCAGAAACACACGAATTACAATATAAACAAGAATATAATGAATTGAAACATAAATATAACAATTATAAATCCTTATTTACCAGACGGATTCCAGGATGGTGGCGCAGTAGTGTGTGTCACTGTCATTGGATCCAGAATAATATCTTCCCGATTCCCGATTGCCACTTAACAGCTCTATTTTCGCAGATGAACCAAACGCCATATTAACGGCTCTTAAATATATTCAAAGACACCCTAAGCATAAACAATATATAATCTATTCAGACTCTCTTTCATGCCTTCAGGCGATTAAAAACGTATCATGTAAACATCAACTTTTAATAGAAATTATTGAATTGTATAATGATCTTGCTACTGGCCAGTACGACATCGTCTTTTGTTGGTTACCCAACCACGTTGGTATTACTGGGGACACAATGGCCGATCTTGCTGTTATCAGATCTTATATCCGTGACACTCAAGTAAGTGGGACACTCAAGTAGGTATCAATAAATTACATGAAATAAAACCCTATATTGGTTACACCTACTTGGGTTGTCAGTCCAGATTTGAAGAGGGCATCATACGACGATGCCGAATTGGCCGCACCAGTTATACACATCAACATCTATTGAATGGTGAAGATCCTCCGTTTTGTATCCCCCGTGATTAACGAATCACAGTCAAGCATGTCTTGCTGGGCTGTGTTGAATATTCCATCACAAGGGATAAATATGTTAAATCACGAACTTTGAAGGATTATTTTATTAATAATAGCTCTCATTCAATTATTGCTTTTTAAAAGAGTTAGATTTGTTATATGAGTTGTAAATAGATGAATATTTTACAAATGGAAGTTTGAATTAGTAACTGAGATTGTTAATGTCAGTATCCTCAAAGGGAGGTGTGGAGTGGGTTAAAGTACTCTAAAATTATTTTCCTCCCGAGAGGGTACGTAAGTGCCGTAACATTCGAAGTAAATTATTCCGCTCTTCTACTCGTAGCATACGTGTAATTTTAATGTATGGCTAGATATGACGAAATTGCTAACGGCTGGAGGGACGGTGTAAATCCAGCTGGGGACCATGCAGGAAGCAAATGTACTGTAGGTCTCCGTGGTACCCAGTATGGTGATCTACCTTCAGTTGTTGGCAATCTATAGCCCGTTTTTATATTGTATTGTAATTAAACTGTTTTAGATATCATTACTAGTTTTTAAATGAATGTCTGTGATATACTAATGGTTTTGCTGTTCTTCGTCAACAGTTGATAGATTGTTTCAAATATTACTGATATATATCATGTAATTTTTATTGTTCTCGTCACGATATGGCTGCGATATTGCCGATGTGACGATAAATGGTAACTCAGTCACTCACTCTGGAATATACTCACCGCCAAGAGAAATGCGAAATCAATATCTACTGTTTTGCACGAAAGAAGGAAAGTGTCACATCTCTTAAATGCGAACTCTGTGGTTTTCATTTTGACGGTGCAGTGACAGGTCGTGAAGTTGAAATTGCATTCTTTGAGTCTATCGCAACTAACGCCATGAAAAGTGGCAGAACATCGTCTTCTCAGATGAATGTCGCTTTTGTGTCGCTATCGCAGACGGCAGACTGAGAATGTGGCGTCGTCTAGGTGAACGGTTCTCAGAACCTTGTGTTTTGGAGAGAGGAAACGTTCGGGAGGGTTTTCCTTCATGTCGTGGGGTGTCATAAGCTGGGGACGTCATCTTCACCATGCAAACCTTCAGAACAATTTGCAAGGTCACGGTACAAGATCGCGGTAGGGCGTTACAGCGTAGCGCTACATCGACGAAGTAATGTGACCAGTAATTCATCCATTGTTTGCTCAAAGATGACATCTTGTTTTTCAGCAAGATAACGTGTGAACTCACTCAGCGAGACTGGCACAGACGTTCCTCCAGAAACAACGTTTAACAACATCCAGACCATGGATTGGTCAGCTTTAAGCCCAGATCTGAATCCCATCGAACACGTCTGGGATGAGATGGAAAGCCACCAACGGCGAGTACGTCCATTTAACTTGGAACAACTGCAACGGCGTGCTCTTGACGCTTACAACAACATTCCCTCGAATGTAACTGTATTTGCCTACTACATTTATAGCCACTACTGAAGACTATGATTACACGATGCCATTTAGGAAGTGGTCAAATGCAACATATGTCATATTTGGGATTTCACTTCCTCAGTAAAGTACAAATTCTAGTACTGTTTGGTTGAGTCCCATCCGGGATTCGAACCCGGACCCTCAGAGTCAGGCACCTAATCGCCAGCACTCAAAGTCAGCACTTGTACTTTACTGAGGAAGTGAAATCCCAAATATGACATATGTTGCATTTGACCACTTCCTAAATGGCATCGTGTAGTCATAGCTTTCGGCCGTTGGAGCCGTGCCAATTCACACTTATCAGAGGGGTACACAAAGTACGCAGTCTAGACTACCAGTTGTCCGACTTTCATTTTGTGGAAGTCGCGGTGGCTGAGCGGGTTAGGCGGCTGACTTTGTGTGCTGGCGATTAGGTGCCTGACTCTGAGGGTGCGGGTTCGAATCCCGGATGGGACTCAACCAAACAGTACTAGAATTTGTACTTTACTGAGGAAGTGAAATCCCAAATATGACATATGTTGTACTGAAGACTAATTTTGAACAAGAACCTTACGGGTGGTAACAAGTATGGTTTGCTGAAGACTAATTCTGACCAAGAACCATACGGATGGTAACAAGTATGGGTTGCTGAAGACTAATTCTGTCCACGACATTTACCAGTGGAAATAAAAATATGGGTTACCGAAGACAAATTGTGCTAGGCTCTTCATCAATTCGAAGTAAGATCTTCTGATAGCTGTGGAATATCCAGTCCTTCGCGCTAAATTTCCATTGAAATGGGCTATTACAGAAACGTAGTCGCTATTTGTCATTGATCTCACATAGAGTTCTTTATATGTGCAGCGAACATGATAAACTATTGATGCTGCTGTGTTCTGCTATTGTATTAAACAAACCTGAATTAGTACATAAACCTCAGTTTCCAGGATGTCGTACAGCACTAAAATCTATATCAGTGCTTGTTGAAGATATGAATCATGATGTGAAATGTGAAGCCAGATAGAGATGTGTGCCGCAGGGCTTTTCCAAAACAACACGCTTCAATATAGGCCAGTGAACAGGCGAAGATGGATTGTTTGTCAAACATGAACCTAGAATCAATCAGGTTATGTCGACTGAAATTCATTTTTCAGAATAATGTCTCTGAGCCTAGCAGTTTGTGCACAAAAAGTACGTCTATATCCCAGAGTTGGGAAAAATATAAGGAAGCCTGTTTGTGCCAAAGATCCCAAAGTTTCGAAACGGCACGTAGAAGATACTTTCGTCAACATGGAAGATACTTTGAAACATGCAGATGACATTTATCTACGAAGAAAGATGCCTTTGTTTCTGAACTATTGTCATTTATCCCAGAAAACGATCTTTAATTCGATATAAGACACGTTTTTTGCACGTTGGCGTAAGTATCAGTATCATTGGCACAAATACGCTTCCATATAAATGCCATTTGAAGTCTACTTGTGGAAAGAACAACTGAAATGGGGGATTTCTTCACTGAAGAGAACCCGTGACGATCCGAATAAGAACTATTCATCTGCAACCCATGCTTGTCGTTCGAGGCCATGAACGGAATCGGGTTATCTGGATCGCTGACCTGGTTCAACCATGTCATCGTATCCCATTTTCGTAAATCGATGATGATACTGCTGATCATTTGATGGATGCAATATTGCTCACTGCGCCGTCAAACAAACAGTCAAACAAATAAAACACAGTTCCAATATTATTTCTCCGACGACTTCAAAGAGCGTGATATGTCATGACATGCCATGACGTTACAGGTAAGTGATCAAAATTATGTCTGCTTAAATTCCTCTTTTTATGTGTACAACATTCCTCTTTCAGCCACACTGGCATGTCTTTGCATGTGTTTCTGACATGTGCTACCGTCCCAACAGGACACACTCACCTGTTTGCGAACACCTCCTTTCATCACAATTTAACAGACCCGTGAAGATACAGGTTGGAATTGATCTTCAGTAACAAATGTTTGTCGTGAAAGACGACTAACGTAATCCCGTGGTCAGGCTCGCTGATTTTGTGGACACATGTCATCATATCCCAATGGCGTAGATCGATGCTCATGCTGTTGATCACTGGATTGTCTCGTCTCTGTTGTTTTCAGACCGCTGGAATAGCTGAATTATTGATTGATGATCCGTAAAACTAAACACACTCACAATTTGATTGTTATTAATTAACACATGCTCACGACAGAATCAGGATCGTAAAATATTGATTTCTTTTGGTTACGATTTCTATGGTTTTTGATAACTTATGAAATATTTGTTTCTGACAACCATAAATCATCCATACAGTTGGGAGCGAGTGACAGATATTTCAACGTAAAAGTGCTTTCATGGTGTTGAACCATAAACTGTGTAATAAATGCATGTTTAAGCGCCTATTTATCATTCTGTGGCCTCATCATGGAGTTTTATGGTTTGATGATGCAGTCAAGGAGCAATATGTTATGGTAGTAGACTCAATTAAATCAGGCTAAACGTGAATAAATTATGCTGTTTGGAGAACTGAGTTCAATAAAATATAATTAGATATCAGTGTCTAAAGTCATAAAGCTCATATTAAATTTATCCTGAGTATTGAATAGCGATAAACATAGTTTGTGTTTATGCTCGAGTACATGCCTGCGGGTAATAAGTATTTGTTGATGAATGATCATTTAAAAAAAATAAAAGAAAGAAGATGAAATCTCATTAAGCTAGCGTTCATGTTTTAGTCTTGAACTTCACGAGTTGATAAAAAACGGTGTTGCGTTTCTTTTGCTGTCCAGTATATAGGCGAGCGAGCAACACATAGCAGAGGCATACTACGATCTAAATTTAATTTAATTGTTTATTTACTATTTCATAACTGTTCTTTATCGCTGCAGTCAGTGTTATTACTGGCATATGATGGGGGTCCGCGAATAATCCCGCCTTGACCAGATAATCCATGGATCAGTAGCATGAACATCGACCTTCGCCGTTTGGATACGATGATATGTGTGCGCCTGTCAAGTCAGCCACTCTGACCACCTGATGCCTCTTGCGATAACCATGAATTGCTGTAGACCAGTTTTAACACGTATAATCTTCACCATGAACAATCTTCCGCCACAAGTGTACCACACGGTTGGGAGTGTAAACATCAACAACACCAAAACCACCACCAACAACAAAACCTCTATACGAAGTTTGTTAGGTCATTAGATACCGTTGCATAATCTCAATATCTGGTAAGTGGTGGAAGAAGGTGCGTGTCGCTTTATTACAACTGCAGGCCGGCCAGGACCCTGGTTTGAGTTGGTCTGTAGTAACCCATGCTTGTCGTATGACGCATGGAATTGGCTTAAATCAACGAATGCGGATTTTATTACGCTAGGCAGCTGAGATACGATACCGCAGTTTTAACAAGTATATCCTCGTTTTCTTCGAGCCAGCCAGTTCAACCACCATCAACACTTCCCTCCACTACTGCTAAACCATGAAATCCATGCAAAACTGATATAACTGTCGCTCCACTACCGTCAGCCCATCCCTCCTCTACATACGATTCCTTGGACTACCGTCAATCCTTCCCTGCCATCATCCCATCTCTCCACTATCATCAACCGATCCCTCCACTACTGTCAATCCCTCCATGTACTCACTACTGCCAAACCATGAAATCCATGCAAAACTGATAAAACTTTCACTCCACTACCATCAACCGATCCCTCCACTACTGTCAACCCCTCCATGCAGTAATGATAAAACCTTCACAGCACTACTGTCAACACTTTGCTGCTCTACATTCAACACCTTCCTTCCTGTGTATATAAACGGTTCCTTGGACTACTGTCAATCATTCACTTCTCTCCACTACCATCAACCCACCCCTCCATTACCATCAACCCACCCCTCCATTACCATCAACCCACCCCTCCTCTACATACAACTCTTCCTCCTCTACATACTATCTTTTCCTGTCCTTCCCAAACCGCTCCCTATTAACGTCGAACGCTCCCTGTCCTTTTCTGCCCTGCTCCCAGGAAACTTCATCAAAATAGATATACATGAAAATTGGAAATATACCAAAGATAACAATTCGCAACTTTCATATGCACAGAACCTCTTCTCCCAAATAGTTTCAGAATGGTTTATGCGTCGACAGACGACTGAGAGACATGCTACTTGCAAATTGGAGCGATGATTAACCAGGAAGAAGTTCTAACGTGCCATACATCATGACCTGACAAGCAGTCCACTTTGTAGCGAAGTGTATCAATTAAACCTGAGTTTAGCCACAAGCGCACAGAACTCAAATGTCATTAGCATAGCTGTTTGATAGGGGTGGAGGTGGCGGTGGGGGGCGGGGTGGAGGAGCAGGGACAAAGGGGGAGGTATCTCTGGGTGATGCTGGCTGTTGAGTGTGCAGATGGGGAATACGTAGATGAAGGACTAAGTGAGTGGGTTTAGTATTTAGCCGCACTCACATATGGAGACAGAAAGTAGATAATACACGCAATCCGGTTATCAACGTCATCAGCATCAATCTACGCAATTAGTTGTCACTGGTTGATAGCTTGAGTACTGCGTAAAACTAAACTCACTCACTCAATCATTCTTGTTTTACGCCAACGCTCAGCAATATTTCCGCTATCTGTGACGGTCTGTAAGTAATCGGGTCTGGGCCGGACAACCCAGTGATCAACATCATGTACATCGATCTACGCAATTGGGATACGATGAAATGAGTCAGCACCGGATCCCGTTAGTTGCCACATAGTTGCTGAAGTCTCGTTCAAACACATATAATCGTCACTGTTACGAACAATTTACGTCACTCTTCTGTTACACACTGGCACAGGTAAACAACAATAACAAGTGCGACGACGATGGCAAAGACGACAACGACAATAACAACAAACGCAACAAAGGTTCTGTATGACGTATATAGGGTCGTTAGATACCATTATTCATTACACCCATGAAGGTCCGGGTTAGAGTTTATTAGCAGTATGATTGTTGACATCGGGATATATCGACTAATCGGCTTGCAGACAGAACTTATAGTCAGCTTGTTATCATCGAGATATTGCTCAATATTGCCTCTCCGATATAACATTTGAATTCACTCACACACTATGTAGATGAATTAATACATAAATGTCTTTATTTCCTCTAGGGTTGAATACGACCCTACATCGGTAAAAAATACATCACATAGAATACAGTATTTGCTTTACTTCAGTGTATTAAATAAAAGCATGTAGTATGCTATAAAAAGATCCGATCTCTGCGCTGCTGTTGCTGTTGCTGCTGTTGCTGATTCCGATCTCACGCCCCTTCTCCCTCTCTCTCTGTCTCTCGTACCCCCTCCCTCTCTCTCTCCCTCTCTAAACAAACGATCGAGAGAATAAATAAATAAATAAATAAATAAATAAATAAATAAATAAATAAATAAATAAATAAATAAATAAATAAATAAATAAATAAATAAATAAATAAATAAAAATGTTCGACTTCTTTCATGGAATATTGGGAATCTCCCCCCTCCCTCTCCTCCCTCTTCCCTTTAATGAGAGAGTACACGTTACCGGCTTCCTGTATTCCTGACAGCACTTACCCCCGGGTAAAACGTAATCCAATCAATCAATCAATAGATGTAGGCTCAAAGAGAGGAAGTGACCGTGTACATCTTACTACTCCAGACGTATTTCCTCTGTTTTAACCAACTTCTGGATCAGTTATTTGGCCATTTAATTGTATTTACTGTTATTTTACGAACAATTAAACTTTCGAAAATTTGAATACTTTCTCTTCGATTTCTCCCTCGAATATTTTCTCTTCAAATAATATTTTTTAAATTTCGATCATACTACAGTTTATGACGGCTGACAGTGGTAGGGGTCGGGGGTGGAGAGTGGAAAGAGCGTTCACGTAAAGCGTTCACTCGTCCCCTCCAAGAACTGAGTAAAAAGTTTGAAGCTCATTTTAGGTGTCACCCCGACGGTATGACATGACGCCCAGCTACTGTCTGAAGGAATCCTGCAGAGATTACATAAAGCATGTTTTACCAACATGAGTTCTGACCGCAAGTAAGGTGGCCTAACTTTTGTCGCTATTTGTCTTTAGCCTAGGTTTAATTTATACTGAACAAAAGTTTGAGAAAAACAGAGACAACCAATTGGTTTATGCCTAAACCGTTTTACTACCCCTTGTAGCCTGAAGTATATATTGCAGATGCGATGTAAAATTCTGACAGATCCAGTTACCTTGATGCTGTGTGTGAAAGCCCTTTCTACTGTTCGTACGTGACGATATTCCTAAATGTTCCTAAACACTCCTAACCCCATTTTCACCCGTCCTCATTATATCTGCCCCGTTTTCACATTTTTGAATAACTGAGTGTGGTTTTACGCCGCTTTGAGCAATATTCCAGCAAAATCACGCCAGGGGACCCCAGAAATGGATTTCACACATGTAGGGAATGGAACCCGGATCTTACTCGTGGCGACCAACGCTTTCATCACTGTGCTAATAATAACCCATCGCCCACCCCTTAGATATTGACATTTAGTCTGTCGTACACACCCTGAAGTATATATATCCAAGAAAGCCCACGCAAGTCTAGAAAATGTGGCAGGTCTAGATTTCATTATTTTTTTCACTATGAACTTTTTTTTTCAGTAAAATATGTCCATTTCATAGACTAGCTGTTAGTCTAATTGACAATGTACGACACGAGTTTCGACAACGATGTTCCGCCAAAAACTCATGGCCGAGAATCAGACCCACGAGTATAATTAACCCTTAATTAGTCCAAACTGTGCAGAATATGCAAGCGTGACACTCACAAGTATGAACATATGGGTGTGAAGCTAATTACAAAAGCGGGTTGATGCGCTACATCCCAATATAAAATTTTCAAGATTAGATTCATGGTGACACAAAAACATTATTGACCAAAGAAAGTTCATCTCCCTCTCCATCATCTTTAACGATATTTATACTGTTTGGGGGATGGTATAGTTGCCGCTTGTGGATACTATGATTGCCGTTTTGTACGCCTGGCGACCGTTCTCGGGCGTTGTTGTGGCTAATACGCGAGTTTCAAACAATTATTCTTCCGTTACAGAGCGTTTGTTTCGGTTTTAGAGATACTTTTGCAGTTTTGGCAGTTTCTTTTCCTATTTTGGTGATTTGTGTTCTGTTTTGGTGTATATGAGTTCTGTTGTGATGATTTGTTCGCTGTTTGTATGGTAGACCTGAGACTGTTGAAAGATGTATTTTCAAAACAATATCGAAATATACAAACTTGCTTTTTTACCAAGTAATTTCACATGTTCATACTGAAAATTTTTATTAGTCTAACAATCATAATCTCTGTATTATACCATTCAGAACTTAGTTTCCATAAATAAATGAGCTCATAGTCACGTTCTGACGACGAGTAAATTTAGATTGAGTTTATGATCGTTAGAGAAACGGTGAATCAAAAGATGAGGCTGGGGATTGTAGCGGGGTTCGAACTTGTTAGTGGAGAGGTTTATGGTACGGGAGGATGTGATGTCGGGGGTGGTGGTGGTGGGGAGGGGGTAGGGAGGGGGTGGGGAGGTGGGGGTGGGGGAGGGGGGCTGGTTGGGGGTTAATTCAAAACGTGATGTGGGCTTGACTAACTAAGATCTATGAGTGATGATGACTCTTTTTTGCCGTGGGTTAAGGAACAGGGAAAAACAGGTGCGTATTTTTTACGTCACGTGACTACAGAGCAGGTATAAATACACGTGCATTTTTTCATCCTTTTATATCCTCTTCCAAGGCTATCTTCGTCAACACATCACCGCACAGGTAAGTGCAGACTTCACAAACATATGAAGATCGGGGTTACGTACAACTAGTCTTCAGCGACTAACGGGGTCGGGTGGTCAGTGACTTGTTCACAAAACCCTCGTATCCAAAAGACGTAGATCGATGCTTATGCTGTTAATCACTTGGCCCATACTTGGTTATTTCAAGGCCGCCGCCAAATCGCTGAAATATTACAGCGGGCGGCGTGAAACAACA
The DNA here is from genome assembly GCF_037392515.1 of Haliotis asinina. Taxonomy (NCBI): domain Eukaryota; kingdom Metazoa; phylum Mollusca; class Gastropoda; order Lepetellida; family Haliotidae; genus Haliotis; species Haliotis asinina. The sequence continues at coordinate 34,235,941 of NC_090280.1, forward strand.
AACAAACGTATCGTTCAACCGTGCAGTGTATCAGATGACATCCATTGCCAAGAGTACTGTGATCATACGAACACTGTGGTGTTGGTATTACAGTTTTGCTATGACACATACTGGTTAGAACAAATATTTGTTGTACATATGAAATGATGCCTGTAAGCATTTATCGTAATTTGATTTTAAATTTAGTTCATTCAATGGCATTTGACCCAGCTATACGAATTACCTACTGGAAAAGTTGTACTTGAGTTTTTTAACATAATGTTTGCGTAGATTATTCATTGCGTTGACTGTTGCGCCATTTCAACAACGTCTTCCTAAGTTGTACAGAAACATGGTGGTACTATGATGAAATTTCTCGTTATTTCAACTATATGTTTCTTTACGAATAATATCACAATATTTCTACCATAGCGAAATGTATATAATAATTGTGGGATTTAAATAATGACAATTAAGTGTCTTCAACCTATACAAATAAGCACGCACGTTTATAATATTAAATGAAGTATATGACATATTTTCCAGCACACCAGCATCATGAACTCCGTCATCGTCTTGGTAGCATGCCTGGTCGCGGCCGCTGTCGCCGAGCCATATCACTATGGTAAAGGACTCGGAATTGGAGCACTTGGGGGATTAGGACTCGGAGGGTATGGATTAGGACTCGGAGGATATGGATTGGGACTCGGAGGATACGGCTTGGGTCTCGGAGGATATGGACTGGGACTTGGAGGATACGGAGGGTATGGATTAGGCCTCGGAGGATATGGCTTGGGACTCGGAGGATATGGACTGGGATTAGGAGGATATGGATTGGGATTAGGAGGATATGGACTGGGACTCGGAGGATACGGATTAGGACTGGGTTACAAAGGTATGTGACATCTTAGTTGCATTCATGTAATCATTTACTTTTATCATTGGCTAAAACCCAAATTGAGATACATGACCCTTAGATCAACCTATTTTATCATTGGCTAAAACCCATATCGAGATACATGACCCTTAGATCAACCTATTTTATCATTGTCTAAAACCCATATCGAGATACATGACCCTTAGATCAACCTATTTTATCATTGTCTAGTCCTGTCAAAACAGTCATTATAATTATTCGGTAGGAACTGCTGAGAAAAATGGGGCGGTGAGGAAGCCTAGTGGTTAAAGGGTTCGCTCGTCACGCCGAAACGTCGGGTTCGATTCCCAACATGGGTACCATGTTTGAAGCCCATTTCTAGTGTTCCCCTGCAGTGATATTGCTGGAATATTGCTGAAAAATGTTTAAACTAAACTCTGTCGGCCGTTGAGCTGTCGAACTACGTTGCACCAGATATGCTTGGCTGCGGAAATGTTCATGGGAAAAGTCTCCTGAGCGATGCTGCTCCACACTTCCTCTCATAGATCGGCTAGGTACGGAGTTAGACAACATGTGAAAAACAAACAAATCTATTAGATCGTCTGCAGACACAGACATCATTACAGAATATCTCCATCTCTGTTTGCAGGATATTAATAGGACCCTGAAGAAACCCGTGAAGACATTTCATCCTGACCCACTAGACACATTTGTAAATGTGTCAATCTGATTGTATGGACTGTGTTGACGTCGACCTTTAATAAAACGTGCACGCAACATATATGCATTTTAGTTGTTAATTTATGTACAATGTTTATACAAAGCAATATTTTACCTGAATGGTAAATTAAATGAATATCGAGGCAACCTCCAGTGTATTGTGTTATAAAGAACTTATGAACACATTCCATGTTCGAATTTTCCTTCGGCCCTGGGTTTGTGAGATAGTCTAATAGTTAAAGCGTCCGCTTTCGTATTGCTGGAATATTGCTAAAAGCGGCGTAAAACTAAACTCACTCATTCGCTCACCGTTTCAACCACATTTTTCATTTGCCATTTCAATTTGCTTAAAGTGGCATAAAAGCATATACTCACATCCCATCCGACTGTGGTTCTAGGTTTGTTAGGCGATGGGGTAGCCCATTGGTTAAAGCGTTCGCTCGTCATGCTGAAGCCTGGGGTTCGATTCCCCACACTAGTAAAATGTGTGAAGCCCATTTGTGATGTCTCCGCCGTGATATTACCCAGGCGCTAGGAAGACGTCCATTTGTGTGTGGTAAACGAGCGTTTGGTTGGAGTTGAATCTGAACTTAGGACAAACTACATTTTGATTAAGCTGTCTAAAACCGTCAATAAACCTGCATGAAGCCTTACCCATCTTTGGCACACAACGAAACGGAGATACACAATGAGGTCTATTATGGTGTACAGAAAGGACCGAACAGCGACCCGATTACTTATCTCGTTGTCAATAAAAAGACAGACAGACAGACAGACAGACTTATATTTCAGTAGCAGACCTCCGCCCAAAATACATATACATAAATCGATAATTAATCGGAGCACATATGATGTATTTCATTTAGATTTGTGTTTCTCATCAACAAAGTATAAAAATATACAGACATCCTTGATGATATTAACATTTTTACTCTGCAATAAAATAATCACTCGACGGGCATTTAGTAAACTAATTTGATACATATTTTTTCCTGATATGAGAGTATGCATCACAGGTATAATTTGCAAAACAGGCTATGCCTTTCATTATATGCAACATTAGTATGTCTACCAGTTTCAACTGCTAGTTTGAAATTACAACACCGAAATCTGGCATATATATTCTATAAAATATTCGGGGATATCATTATTTATCAAGTAGCTCTCTACATTTAACATACACTTCAATTGTTTACATTAGAAACAGTCATGGCTGTTATCCAGAGATGATAGCCAAGTATAAATTATCATGTAATCTCTGTTTAAATGATTCAATAAACATTTTATGATCACCATTCTCCTAGCTTATCCTAACAAATCCTAAACCAAACTAAAAAAAATATTTTTAATGGTAGTTGCCCATGAATTTTGTCCTACCTTGTCTAAAGATAATAGTATAAAATAGCACTGCTCTGGTAATGTATGCTCGGGTTTAGAAGTCAGCACCGGTATTTCAATGCATTGGTTGTATAAATATGCCCTAGAGGCACTCGTCCACACTGCTATCATGCAATCCTAAATCTGTTCAGTTGATGCCAAGATTTCCTTTGGAAATTTCTAACAGTTAACAGAGAATGTTGTCTTATTATCTTGTGGTGCAAGGCAAGATGTAGCTTTACTCCAGGATAGTTTAGGAGTGGAGGTAATTCCAAGGTACAACGATACAGTGTCAATAATATTACCATCATAGAACCAATTTTCAAGGACGTCAATCTTCTTTTGCAACTGTGCACAGGTATCAGCTGCTGGTGACACATCGTCAGCAAACGTAAGAGAGTAGAGATTGCTAATGGAAGAAGAAACTGTAATACCCTGACCACCCTCCAACTCCATAAGACTTATTTATGACAATAATAAAACAAATGAGGGCTCAGAACACAGACTTGACGAGAACCGATTTTACAATGAAAACTATTTGAAACACCCTCAGATGTCCTGACTCCACATGCAGTTGTTTTCCAGTTCCTACGAAAATTACATATATTTCTTGCTTTAAAAACCTGAAGTGACAAAACAATTGATACAGTTAAAATGATCAATAGACCTGCACAGCATTATTCCCTGTCTAACCAGGAAATTTGTTGTATGGTAATTGTCCATTGAACTGTTGAGTATGTACGAAAATGTCTACCACGGCATCCACGGGAAAGGTTTGTAGACTGGATATTGGAACCGCATCTAGCTGATCGGGTGGCACACCGGGATCTGGTCGCTGATATCTCAGCAGCATACCGCAGATTGTTGAGAGATTGTGCTGTAAATGCTTTAGTATTTGGTCTTCTTTTTTACTTGTTTTTTGTTTGTTTGTTTTTCTTAAGTATTGCTGTTCCACTATCAAACTGACAGTTCAACAGAAGGGTCGAATACTCGCTTGTAGATTATTTATTTCCACGTTTAAAATGATTAAACGTGTATGTATGTCTCAGTCATTAATCCTATCTAGTCCTTTATCAATAATCACAGGCAACTTGTTTAACGCAGTCTCAAAATAGGCAGCACATTTGATTCATCTACAACCGAAGAACTCTCATGCTGAAGATTGTACGACACTTCGCTCAGTTTGTGTGAGCTACAATGCAGCTTATGCAATGTCCCACTCAGATCATCGCAAACCAGCAGATCACAGTGATTCATAATTAGCACAAACAGTCTGGATTTATAACAACTTAACCTATCATCCAATATTTAGCACTACCACTACCTCTACCACTACCACTACCACTACCACTACCACTACCACTACCACTACCAAAACAGCTAACTCTACCATTACCTCTACAACAACTACTAATAGCACTACCATCACTAAAACTAACTCTACCAGTACCACTACCACTAGTACTACCACTGTTGCTACCGCTGGTACTGCATCTACCACTACCACGACCACTACCTCTACCACTACACTTACCCTACTACTGTCACTGTCACCCCTACGACTCCCACTACCACAACCCCCACTACTACTACTACTACTACTACTACTACTACTACTACTACTACTTGCAGTACAACTTACAACAACCATCCTATATAACAGAGATGATGATATGTATGTATGTATGTATGTATGTATGTATGTATGTATGTATGTATGTATGTATGTATGTATGTATGTATGTATGTATGTATGTATGTACATTGTACCTCATGTTGTTGCCATTAGTATTAATCAGCAATTAATATTCTTCACTTCAACAAACACAGCGTTAACAGAAAAGAAAGAGAAACGCCTAAAGCAGATGAATAAAGTAAGATAAATCTGATTTTCTACGGTAATACATTCATAACAAATATACTAGAAGCTTTCAAATTTAATTTAGGCTGTAGGAAAGAAGACATGAACTTGACGACTTCTTTGGTATCTTGTGTAAATGTCAGTTCACAATGTACCATGCCTCATCCCTATGATCATTGTGAGTACAATCATTTCCAAGAATACTCATACACACACCCAAAACAACAACAGGCACACACACACACTGACGCACGCACGCACACACACACGTATACGCATGTACACACAGCATACATAAACACACGCACACATATACTTACATACATACTCATGTACCTATACAGTTTCGGTCCCCTTTAGATATACCATCCAACTAAAACTGTGACTACTACACTAACATTACTGCATTTATCTTGTCACACATATTCTTCTGTTTGGCACGGTTAAAACGTCGGCTCGTGACGTCGAAGTACGGGTTCTATTCCCGACATTAGCAAAACGCCTGAAACCCATGTCTGGTTTCCCTCTCCGTGATTTTGCTGGAATTGTGTAAATGTGAAATAATATAAACCGAAAATCTCTCAGTACCCTTATAAAATTATCTCTTATAAGCTGCGACATCTTCGTGATCGAAACTCACACGTTTCTAATTTATGTATGGATAAATTCCCCGGGTGACATGCACTTGCAATGCGGCTTTCTTCAAATCATTACAAACTATACATTACAAACGTTGCTGGACTGAGGAATATACTCACGATGTCAGTACGCTTGTTCCTGGTACATGTTTTTGTTATATTAAAGTAATCTCATGGTACATTTAGTTTAAAAATTAATTTTTTCATGAGCAACCCAACATGTAAACAGGACGCCGTGGGCCACAGGAATCAGGTTACATCGAACGCATGTCACCAAGTCCATGAACATGTCGCCTGGAGACTTTCAAATGGCGTATTGGGGTCAGCGTGCCTGTAGAGCTTGTCCGAGAAAGATCACAACCTGCATTTCTATGTCGCAATTATTTCACATTAAACTACGATTATACCGAACTTAATTGAACTGGTTTTGTTTCCTTAAAACTGCCCTTTGGTGTACGCATTTTTGGACCTTATTTGTTATATATGTAGTTTCCTATATATTCAGAGGGAGGATTTCGGCAATACTTCAGCAATATTTGTGAGTGAGACAGCAAATTTTCTACTTGCTGGTCTCTGGCTTGACGAGTTACATATTGACACTTACTTGAGCCATCACTTTTGATTTTCAGTATTTTCACTGACCCTGTTAAGCAAGGTTCATTCTCTATATTTTTGACAATTGCTCCCATCAAGGAGCGGGCGAGTGAGTGAGTGAGTGAATTTAGATTTCGCAGCTTTTAGCAATATTCCAGCAGTGTTGAGGAAAGCTTTGGTTGGTTTGGTTTTTGACGTTGCACTCAGCGATATTCCAATCTAGTGATCAATAGCATGAACACCTAGCATCTACACAACTCGGATACGATGACATTTCTCAAGCACGGTAGCCTGTCGCCACTCACGACAAGCATGGGTTGCTGAAGATCAATTCTGACCCGGATCTTAACGGGTTCGAAATAAGGAATGCATGGTCAACACGGCATAAAGGCGCGTTCAGTTTCAGTAACATGGCTACAAAATATCATGTTTCAAGACATAAATGTGTTTCATAAGTTGAGACTGAATTAATTACATCTGAATGTCGTTTTATCACTTTTTCGTCGCCCCGTAATCTAGGTTTGTTTTGTTTCCTTTGTTATCAGAATTAAATATGGTGGCGCTCCGTAAGTAACCAAATCTGCAACCAACAATCTAGTGATGGAGATCTTGAACATCGATCTACTCATTTGGAATACGATGATATGTGTCAATCAAATCAGCGAACCTTGCCACTCAATGTCGTTAGACGCCTCTTACGACAAGCAGACGTTGCAGCAGACAAATTCTGGATGTGATACAATATGTAATATGATATGTTGGATACAGCATGATATGTCAGATGTGGCGCTAGAATAATATGATATGCCGTATATGATGCTATATACATCATGACAAATCGCATGTAAGGCTATATACTTTATGATATGACCTTATATATCATGATTTTTCAGATGTTGCGCTATGTACAACAAACTTAAGGTATGTCGGATATGAACTCATACTGAACGTACAATATGATATGTCTGATATACACAGCAATAGCATAAGCAATATGATATAACAGATGTGCCGCAATATACAACAGGAAAGATCAAATGTGTCTGTATACAATATGATATGTCGGAAATGGTCCTATATACACCATGACACGTCGGATGATATGAACTCAGGTTATGTTACGATATGTCGGATATGACACTACAGACAAATTGTTTGGGATGTTGCGCTATATACAACATATGCCGGACGTGACTCCATATACAATATGCTTTGTCCGGTATGACGCTATGTACAATACAGTATGCTGCGTGTTGCGATACAACATACAACACGGTATACACCTTGATATTTCGGAGGTCTGTGTTACATCGTGGTGACCCGTGAAGGTCCCGGGGTAGAATAGGCCTTCAGCAACCCATGCTTGCCATAAAAGGCAACTCAGCTTGTCGTAAGAGGCGACTAACGGGATCGGGTGGTCAGACTCGCTGACTTGGTTGACATATGTCATCGGTTCCCAATTGCACAGATCGATGCTCATGTTGTTGATCACTGGATTGTCTGGTCCAGACTCGATTATTTACAGACCGCCGCCATATAGCTGGAATATTGCTGAGTGCGGCGTAAAACTAAACTCACTCACTCACTCACTACATCGTGGTATGTTGGATACCTGTTTTTGAGTATGCATTTGTACATATCATAATGTAATGACCGTTATGGTGGACTTTTGTGTCAAGGAAAAAAATACTATTAAAGAAAATACAGAATAATTATTTATAATAAAAAAAATCTGAATGTTCACATGAGGATTGGGTATACGATTCTGTGACAGGACCTCTGTACTCATGGCAATGAGAGCATTAATTAGCTGCGGAACCGTTGTTTCTGGTGACGTATGGCTACCTTCGCCCGATCAGAGACGGAAGTGTTTGTTTCAGAACAAGCTCGTGAAGATACGAATTACGTTTATAGCTGGAATATTGCTGACTTTGGTGTTAAATTACAAACAAACCAACATTGATTATTTTAATCAATGTATTTATACGAGACTGGTAGCAAAGATGTGTCTTTTTGTTATTCAGATGTATTGATTGTAAAATTATCATTAGAATATTTCATTTAATTCTCGATCATACGTGAAAATGATCGAAATCATGAGAAAATCTAACGAGACAAACACCATGTCTTCGAATTTTGAAAACTAATTCAAGCAATCAGAAATTATTTGAAATTAGGTGAATATAAGCAAGATAAGAGGACATGTATGCAATTGTATGCAATTGTATTTGCTATAAACTTTGGTTTAATACATAAGGAGCTCTTGTTGTTTCGTCCTGGTCGTTGTATATTTCAGTTGAAATGGATATGGTGAAAAACCGTTATAACGAACTAAACGTACGTGGTCGCTTTGTGTTCAACAAATCCCTTGTTTACTGGGGCGGTGAGGTAGCCTAGTGGTTATAGCGTTTGCTCGTCACGCCGAAGACACGGGATCTATTCCCTACATGTGTACACTCTGTGAAGCTCATTTATGGGGTTCTTCACCGAGATTTGCTGGTAATTGTTCTTGACGCCTTACTGTTGACAGATTATTGACGATATGTTTCGTACAGTAAACATTTTTATTACGAAAAAAAATATTACTTTGGTACTGTGAGGCATATAGAAGTTGGTATTCAGGAATAAGACAAAATTCTATGGGTGTCAACTTCCCATCCTCTTGAAAAAACAACGTTTCTGGGTTATTACTTGCCCCTTCGTCAGTGAAAGACTAACTGAAAGTGTATAACTTTCTGACGAATATGACAATTTTCTTTCCGTGGACCTGGCCGCTTTCTCAACATTTTAACCGAAATCCGTATAAAGAACTGTTTAAAGAACAGTGGTCCCATCCAGTTCGTTATTTCTGCACGTTGCCGTACCAATTCACTCATTCACCCATCGTGTACTTTAGCATTTTGAGCCACTCCCGTGAAGATCTTAGATAGACATGGTCGTTAGGGTCAATCTCGCTGTCTTGGTTGACATATGTCATCGTTTCCCAACAGAGTAGATAGATTTGAATCAATAAGAAACATTGTCTGCGATATCTACATACTTTATTGTATTATAACTAAGTGAGTGTATGACCACGAAATAGTGGTACATGACAAATAGACTACAGGAGTTTATGTCGATGCTATCACCTGTGTAATCAAAAACGGCAAATCATTAGTTTCGAAACCTTATGACCAATAGAGGAAGAAAACTTAGGGAAGCGTAGCTATCTACTTACATGCATATGGTCAAATATGACGTGTGTTTTATGACACAGATCGATGAATTATGCTAAATATTGCCGTAGGTCCGAACGAATGATGAAAGATGAGCTTCAGGAAACTGACAAAAAATCACCCCGAAACAGGAGTGGTACTGATACGCTGATGACGTGTTCTCCACGTCACCTCTGGACGTGCATATAACACCCAGTCACGGTTACATCTTCCACACAAACTTCAGGCAGTCTTCGTAGAACCTATAGTCCTAGGTAAGCACACACCGTTATTTTTCGTTTTAATTTACGGCTTCATTTTGACAACTTCTTTGAGAGGCATGTGGAGATTGGAGGGTCGGTTCTTAGTTCGATTGTCTTTTGACCTGTGATATAAACGTTTGAAACCTGCAACAGTGTTTTATTCTGACCGCTAACTGAAACGCTGTAATGTGATTAAAATTGTGTTCTGTTACGCTGAACTTATTATTACAATGGAAGCTGTCAAAATCGGTATCTGTCCAATCCAGCACGTTGTCAGCACCGGCATAAAATCTCAGCCCCATTCGTGTCTTGTACATTTATCATCATCCCTACAATCCGGCACGTTGTCTAAACTGGATGATTTTCTAAGTCCCGATGAGTGACGGTTTAGACAGCTTCCACTGAACCGACTTTATTTTTACCTCGGATGTCAGAAGAATCCCTTGTTAACGAAAATAGAGGTGATACAAACCTTCCGTATCCATAAAACGGAATAACGAATACACCGTTGGCAGCAAAGTTACTTGCTCAACATTCCGGATTTATCATACATATGTGTTTATGAATGAATCACTTCAAACTAATGATATTCCCGTAATCGCGAAGACTTACGACAGATATGGCCGTGACTATCAGGCTTAGAAATGGTCTCCAGCAACTCATGCTTGTCGTGAGAGAAATCTAACGGGATCGGGTGGACAGGCTCGCTTACTTTGCACACACACCTGGCCACTGGAGTGACTGGATCGGACTTGATTATTTACAGACCGTCGCCACGTAGCTGAAATATTGCTGAATGGGAAACTTGACATCAAACTAACATCTTGATATAGTCACATGAATTCCGAATCTCAGTTGTCAAACGCGTGAAGGTGGTTACGTGTCAGATATGAGGGATAGTGAACTTAAAGGTCTTAAACATGTTGTTCCTTTTGATATTAAATGAAGTATATGACATATTTTCCAGCACACCAGCATCATGAACTCCGTCATCGTCTTGGTAGCATGCCTGGTCGCGGCCGCTGTCGCCGAGCCATATCACTATGGTAAAGGACTCGGAATTGGAGCACTTGGGGGATTAGGACTGGGGCTTGGAGGATATGGAGGGTATGGATTAGGGCTCGGAGGATATGGATTGGGACTCGGAGGATACGGACTGGGTCTAGGAGGATATGGACTGGGACTTGGAGGATATGGAGGTTATGGATTAGGCCTCGGAGGATACGGCTTGGGACTCGGAGGATATGGACTGGGATTTGGAGGACATGGATTGGGACTCGGAGGATATGGATTGGGAGTCAAAGGATACGGTAATCATTTACTTTTATCATTGTATCTGCACATGCAATGGTTTGTCTAAAACCAAAATCGAGACACATGGCCCTTCAATCTATTTTGCTATTGATGTGTCCTGTCAAAACAGTTCCTATAAGTAGGAATCACAGAGATGAGACTGGGGCTCTTGGCTCTTGTGGTTAAAGTGTCGCTCATGACGCCGAAAACCCGGGTTTGATTTCCAACATGGGTACAATGTGTGAAGCCCATTTCTTATGTCCTCAGTTGTGATATTGCTGAAATATTGCTAAAAGGCGTATGCTAAATCCACATATAGATGTATTTATATCATGACTGATTGTCGTATACTTAACAGAACCTTTCTTTATTTCCAGGATATTAGTAACAATCATGACAAATGGATGACAAAACGAAAATGTCCCTGACCAAGCATACACATTTGTGACTGTGTCTCTGTATGGGCTGTGTTGACGTCGATTCAACATGAAATCTTCTACCTAACAACTTATATTGACTTAGGCTACAATAAATTGTGGAGCTGTTCCCCGAATTGTGTCTGTTGTTTGTTTCTATTACTCAGCAATACTTCTGCTATATCATGGCATACCTATAAATGGTTCAATCTTTTATTATGAGGTGAATACTTTGATATTAAAAATATTTTTTGGAACCAAAGCGAGGGACACACGATGCCAAACCTTGCTCACGTCGCTCGCATATAGAAAGACTGGGCCCCTATTCTCGAAAGGATCCCAGGTCTCGCCATTTGTCTTGTAAACGAGATCGTAGCTGCCCTTGCATATGTGTTTTTCATGCAATGAATTATAGGTAATATTTAGTTGAACTTAATGAAGGTTTTCTCCATCTCACCTACTGAAGAGCTCGCTATCCTAGCCAGGATCTGTCACTCACCTAGGACAAGGATAAGATCGTTTCGAGAATGGGTCTTATCTTAGCAGCAGGATGTCATAACTCCTGTCCTAACAAGTTAGGATCTGTCTTACCTGGAACACTTTCGAGAATAGGCACCCTGGTCATTTTCTCTTTGTTGCGCGGCCCTATTATTATTATTACTATTAATACGCCGGCTATTTATGCGTTTGTCAGTTTATTGTTTAACACCGACCTCATCTATATTCCATCTATACGAAGGTCGTCTGTAAATTATCTAGACCAATCAATCCAGAAATCTATCAATTTACATAAATGTACGATAACATGTGTCATCACCTGACCATCCCATAAGTCTCCTCTTACGAATATCACGGATTGCTCACCAAGTCTATCCCAGGTCTTAACGGGGTTAAACGCTCTATGTGTATGATGACTTGGACACAAATAATTGCAAGTAACAAGGTCTGACCAAAAAATTCACTTTGTCGTCCCTTTCTTGCCACATAGATATTACTTAATTCAACAGTTACGGTAACCTAGTGGTTAAAGCGTTCGTTCATCAAGACCCAGGTTTGTTCCCACCCATTTCTTTTGTCCACTGTCGTGCCATTGTTGGAATAAAAGCGACGTCAAATTAAACTCAGTCACACAACTTTTACTTCATGTTTTTTCATGTGCCGTTTCAACTTAATTTGATCAGTTATCCTTAATCAGTTATCTTGATCAGTTATCCTTAATCAGTTATCTTGATCAGCTTTGCCCGGTGTTCGAGAAGCATGTGCACAAGAGCTGCTGCTGCGCTGTCTCTGCACTCCTCCCTTGTAACAAATACTAAACTGTATCCATATTTTAGTGATAGCTTGTTAAACAACTTGTTTTATTTTTAGGAAAAACATTCTGCAAAAACATCACGGAGTTGGTACGATGTTCTGAGTATGATCAGCGTTTCACTGAGTATGTTATGTTTATTAGTTTTCGGGCTAGACTGTAATTCATCGGTCCGCTTTTGAGCCAAACGAACTATAGTCTCAAAGCAAACAGGAAGCTGGCGTGAACACATTTTCGTCTCGAGTGATTGAGTGAGTGAAACCTGAAACTCTGATCGTCCAGCGCCTTGAGCATGTGCTACAAGCTTGGATATGTGCGTATTATAAGTCTCCTGTGATAACAATGGCCACATCGTGACTACGAGACTTCCATATCAAATTAACTTTCGTTAAGATATTTAAGTCAAAATACATACCTGTCATCGAAGGACAGCAAAATAGCCTCACTGTCCCTTATGAACGTTTAATACTAAGAAAATACTAAAATATCACTACAGACAGCAATTTAAAACTTTGTTATGGATCATAGAAAAAGAACATAGTGTAAAATCTCGAAACAAAAAACGGGCGCAATTATTTATCATGGTTTATATCTTTTTACAGGGAAATGATTTCTTTACATCCTGGTTCTCGGTGCTCACCATATTGATGAGATGCCCAGAAACCGGGATGATTTCTTAATAGCAGGTTTACCTTTGCAAGCAGTTAATTTCTCCAGACAAGAAGTTTTTTTACCGACCAAAATGAATATATCATTAGCCATAGATGATTTAAAAAAAAATAGTATTACAGAATAATACTCGTCGCCAGTGATCACCATTACTCCTTTGCTTTCGATAAATGAGCGAAGATCCGGGATAGAATTAATTTTCAGTAACCGATGCTGTGTTGTAAGAGGCGACTAACGAGATCTCGTGGCTCTGGGTCGCTAACTTGGTTGACGCATCTAGTCATATCACCATTGCGTAGATGGATGCTCATGCTCTTGATCACTGGATTATATGGACCGGAGTGGACTAATTACCCCCGTCATATGGCACGGATATTGCTGAGTGCAGCATAAAACTTACCTCACTCACAAACTGTGCGTAGGACAATTCTTTCTAATCCTTTGCCTCTCGAGCAGACTTAACTTATTGCACTGAAAGAAGCGTCATAAAATGACTGTAACTGAATTTTAAGCAGTTGTTCACAGAGAATGTCAGTAATTAACAAAATGAAATTAGAATGAGAGAGTGAGTGAGTGAGTTTACTTACCTTTCCGATGCTTTCAGCAATACTGCAACAACATCACGGTGAGGGACACCATAAATTGGCTCCACTCTTTGTACCCATGTCGGGAATCGAACCGTCTTCGGCCTGACGAGCGAACTCTTTAACCATTGGGCACCCCCAATTTAGAACCTTGTCAAGATTGTTTGGATAAAATGAAGGAAGATATACAGATAATGCGTCTTGAATTATCCTGATGTAAACTAATACACTTCAAACTGATTGAAACCGGTGAATATTCGGGTTAGAATCACTCTTCAGTAACCCATGCTTGTCGTAAGAGGCGACTAACGGGATCGGGTGGTCAGGCTCGCTGGTGTTGTTGGCGCATGTCATCGATTCCCAGTTGTACAGATCGATTATCATGGCCCCGATGATTATTTATAGGTCGCCGCCAAATAACTGGAATATTGCTGACTGCGGCGTAAACACTAACTCACTCGCACACTCAAACTGATTGCACAAAATGAAAGTGGACATTATGTGAACAAATGTTATACATCAATACTTGCAACTGTATATCTCAAACTGTATTTAGAAGCAATTATTCGAGAAGTATTGTACAGTTTACATTGAGAAACATGAAAGGAATGAAGCTGAACCCGATTTCTGTCAACCGCATAGCGTGGTGTCGACATATCCCTCCGAAATTAATTGGAATATGAAGCATGTTTATGTAACACGCTGTGAGCTAATATCAAATTTGGTCTCATAAAGTTTTTGCGTTGATTACATCCGTTTCTGTTTAATAAAATTACATGCTGACAGTGGATACCGTCAAATGACACTTTACAAAAGATCCACGTTGCATCAGTCTTGAACGAGAAGTTAGGTTCGAACCCGATCCTCTGTGTCAGGATTAATATGACCGCTTGCTTATCCTTTCAAGTCTTTGGAGTATCCTCGTCTGTAACACTACCCTCCGCAAGAAATATGTGGCATGAGTGAAAAAGGAAATGCTTCTGGGTAAACTGAGGCACAAAAGAAAGTACTCATCTGGTGTTTTGGTGTGAACGCTATTTGTATTATGAAGGGTTTGACTGCGACTTGATAGTAACAAACGTGACTAATGTTTAGCCACAAGGTTGGTGTGGTTTGTTATTTGAAGCTGCACTGGTCAATAGTCCAGAAATTTGCCGGATGTTTAAAATGATCAAGTATGTGCCTGATAATCTTGTGGCTAACATCGTAGCATCGATTTAAACAATCGATGACAGCAGTGTCCGAAATAGTTTCCAAATTTATCTAGTAGCACTAGCCATGCCTGAAAGTTACGAGCCCAAAAACTAATTCACTAGCCCGAAATGCGAATGTAGACACGAGTTTCATCACTAAGCTGCCGGAATGAAGGACACTATCAATCAGGCCATACTCTTGCATGATTAAAAACTTAACAAGTCGGATAGAGTCGCACAGAGTCTCTGTGGAGATATCTGGCCCGGCGGGAATTTTACTAGGCATGGGCAAGTGGGCCAGTATACATTTCACACACAAGATGGCAGGCATCAAACAAGTTAACAAACATTCTAAGCCTGCAAACTATTCCAATTAACGTCATATCATTGAAATGTCTGATGTAAATATCTGTTACAACATGATGTATTAATACATGCATTTGTTGGACATTAATTTCTTACTGTTTTGGAAATTTATCTACCCAAGTATGCATATCAGCAGATTTGCGTCTCCAACATCTCGTTAACAGCCCGAACGCGTTCTTAACCCGTTCTTCGACCCATCTCCTACCCTCTTTAAGCCCTATCGAATACATCGAAAACATTCACTGAAACTCACGAGTGTATCTTCTGGAGATATCCCGTCAATTAGCTGAGTAAAGGATAATTATGAGACTCATTCAACGGTTTCGACAAATAATTCAAAACTTTGTATCAGCAGACTAGCAGAATGTTTTTTTTAAAATAAATCCCTTGGTAACAGGTGTTTTAACAGTGAATGTTGAAATACACTACAGAGCAAAAGAAACTTATCACCTGATGTTGTGGCTCATAAAGAAGTCACCAAGACATATATGATAGAAATAGTGTATGTTATGTAACATTTAACCTTTTACTAAGCATGAGACAGACTCACCAAAGCCCAATCGACAGTAATCTGGTCATGGAATCAAGTACAGGATACGTGGAGTCAAAATGAAATGTTACCCAATCACAGTTCATTCACAACATGTGTTACAAGTCACAAAATAGAATTGTCCAAGCCTTCAGTAGCGTGTGTGACGACCCCTTCAAGAAAGAATAAACTTTAGTTTTATCTACTCTTTTAACCATTATGAATTGTGGTTAGTCTCAAGCGAAACAAATTAAAATTTGCCAAAGAGTTGTCTACTTCTTTTTCGCCCGCCAACGAAACCACAGACAGGTAATGAAACTCGCCATAGCACTGCAGCAATGGCGCAGTGACGTCATGTGAGGAAGGATTTTCAGCTAGTTGTATAGAAGCTATGTACGAAGCTTGTCATTTTGCTGATTATTATAGCGTTATGTTGACTCCAACTTCGCTTACAACATTGAAAGTGTTATGTTGTAAGCAATGCCATGCAAAACGATTTTGTCCAGTAATCAAATACAGGTTATAGCCCAATCAACAGTAATCTGGTCATGGAATCAAGTACAGGATACGTGGAGTCAAAATGAAATGTTACCCAATCACAGTTCATTCACAACATGTGTTACAAGTCACAAAATAGAATTGTCCAAGCCTTCAGTAGCGTGTGTGACGACCCCTTCAAGAAAGAATAAACTTTAGTTTTATCTACTCTTTTAACCATTATGAATTGTGGTTAGTCTCAAGCGAAACAAATTAAAATTTGCCAAAGAGTTGTCTACTTCTTTTTCGCCCGCCAACGAAACCACAGACAGGTAATGAAACTCGCCATAGCACTGCAGCAATGGCGCAGTGACGTCATGTGAGGAAGGATTTTCAGCTAGTTGTATAGAAGCTATGTACGAAGCTCGTCATTTTGCTGATTATTATAGCGTTATGTTGACTCCAACTTCGCTTACAACATTGAAAGTGTTATGTTGTAAGCAATGCCATGCAAAACGATTTTGTCCAGTAATCAAATACAGGTTATAGCCCAATCAACAGTAATCTGGTCATGGAATCAAGTACAGGATACGTGGAGTCAAAATGAAATGTTACCCAATCACAGTTCATTCACAACATGTGTTACAAGTCACAAAATAGAATTGTCCAAGCCTTCAGTAGCGTGTGTGACGACCCCTTCAAGAAAGAATAAACTTTAGTTTTATCTACTCTTTTAACCATTATGAATTGTGGTTAGTCTCAAGCGAAACAAATTAAAATTTGCCAAAGAGTTGTCTACTTCTTTTTCGCCCGCCAACGAAACCACAGACAGGTAATGAAACTCGCCATAGCACTGCAGCAATGGCGCAGTGACGTCATGTGAGGAAGGATTTTCAGCTAGTTGTATAGAAGCTATGTACGAAGCTCGTCATTTTGCTGATTATTATAGCGTTATGTTGACTCCAACTTCGCTTACAACATTGAAAGTGTTATGTTGTAAGCAATGCCATGCAAAACGATTTTGTCCAGTAATCAAATACAGGTTATAGTCTAGTTTGTAACTCGGTGAAAGCAAACGTAAATAGCATTTCTTCTCTGAATGGCTGATGTTCGCGACAGGGCACCGCCATTTTTCAAAATCGTGGCGTCACGGACTAAAGTCAGTTTGAAAATCAATTCGGTTATGGTTTTTTTTAATCAAGTTAGAATATCAAAACTACTTCCTGATCGAAAGGATTTTGCATGACACAGCTTGTAACAAAACGATTTATAACCACTATGGCGACAAGCGATTGTTACAGAATCGTCTATAAAACAAGTTGTAGCTCGGAAGCTAGGCAAAGCGGGTGACAAGATTAAATGACAGTAAAATGTGAAAACATAACATAAAACTTCACATTTTGTCCAACAATACGATTACAGGTTTAGACAAACCTGTAAACAAGATAAATTATCCCCGGAGATATACATGATTTCTACAGTGCCCACATTGACCTGCCTCGTGTTACGTCACGAAGGCGCGCCCCTCTGATTGGTTGAGAGAATCGTTCACTGATGTGAAATAGGTCGATTTAAAGTGATTAGGTGTCGAAATGAGTAATTTCAATGACGGGTTTTCATTTATAAGGATGTCAGTAAACTATTGATGTATTTGTACCACTTAGAGTAGATGTGATCT
This sequence comes from Haliotis asinina, assembly GCF_037392515.1. Taxonomy (NCBI): domain Eukaryota; kingdom Metazoa; phylum Mollusca; class Gastropoda; order Lepetellida; family Haliotidae; genus Haliotis; species Haliotis asinina. The sequence goes on from NC_090280.1 coordinate 34,253,958, forward strand.
TTAAATCAGTGCATATCAAGACACGTTATTGGATGATGTCGCCGGATAACGTCAGCAGGAATTTTGTGCCACAGATCAAAGAGAACTTATTCAAGCCGTTGTCGGTTTGCTGGTGGGGGTTGCCGTTGATTCAACTGTCTATCAAGATGATCCCAGAGATTCATATCCTGATATCTTGCTGGCCATGGCAGTACGTTGATTTTCACGTTGATGAGGTCTTATGCGAGCCTAGCAAAATGCGGACGTGTCCTATTCTGTTGCAAGATCAAACCAATCGGCTGTTGACGCGCAGTAGTTAACACAACTTGTCTCAAGACTCGTTTCTGTACCAATTCGTCTCTGTACCGTTGAGCAGGCACATTTCCATGAAGGATGACAAATCGTGTTCTCTGCTGGCCACAAATCCTACCCCACACAATGACAGCGTCTTCACCAAATGGGTGCACCTCTTGGACACAATTTGGAGTTAAAATCTGCGAATACGAACTAGCCCACCATTTCGGACATGACATGCTGGATCGGCTCTCGTCTGTACACAGAACTCTCTCCTATTCACGTTGCTGCCATCGACTCCACTGACAGTGTTGACGGGGCAAGGTCATTCTAAGAAAGGGGAGATGAGCTCTGTTGCCAGCCATACGGAGTCGTACGTCTTACTACGGTTTGTCTGCTGATTGGGTGTCCCAGGGCCGTCGCCGCCGTTGCCGTCGCTGTGACGAATCCGTTCCGCAGATGCATTGTCCGGATGTAGTGGTCTCCCTCTCCCGTGGTAACTCGTGGTCTCCCCGTCCTTGGACGGTCTTGTGTCTGACCTGCTTTTAGGAACTACTCAGCAAGTTGCTGATGGTTTCTTGACTTGCAATGTGACCTTGTGATGTCCCAATTTCTGCCATACCAATGGTTCTGTCTCGTTCGGCTTGTGAAAGTCCCGGCATTTCTGTGATGTTCTTTTTAATACGGCATGGTTGCACTGATACGGCGCTCATGACATCAAACAGCAGTTCGTTCGATCGGACTCGAATGATCCTGCAACCCTGCCACCCCCTCTCCTCTCCCACTCTCTCTTTCTCCTCTCTCTCTCTCTCTCTCGTCGCTGTTCGCATTGTACCCATGTGGGGAATAGAGCCCGGGTCTTCGGCGTGGCACCCAACAATCACAATTTGTGCCAGGAACTATGTCTGTCTTAAGCTACACGACGGTGCATCAACAAGAGGTTTACTGCCGGCCAAGATGACATTGTGAATATCATTCTCGCAAGATTTATCACAGCAAACTCCGCGAGACAAGACGTATGTTCATATCATTAATAGATTTGTGGAAATGTCTTGATCTGAAAATACACTTAGATTTATTCTGTAACCGAATATAGGACGTACTGGAACCACTGGGGCTGAAGAAGTAGAAACGCATGCTTTGCGCCTTCTCCAGTTGCCATATGCATGTATTTGCCAACAGGTGGCTCTGTTTGTGCTGTAGATGTTCATCTGACATTTCTTACTAAACTTGCGAATTTCGTTTAACACACAGAGCAGCAGAGTATCTGAAGACGTGCAATCAAATTACTGATTTCAGTTTATTATTGGACAGCGCTGAATCAGCTTGTTCTCAAGAAGAAATATCACATACAACTCTCTCTCACGACACGCCGAGGGCCAGCGTTCGATTGTAAGCCCATTTCTGGTGTTCCCCACTAGCTAGAATATTGCTGAAGGCGACGTAAACTAACCTCACTCACTCGCTGTACTGAACAAGGAGAATGAATAACCCAGGCAACTGCCTGTTCCATAGAGCCTATGATCACTTGTTACAATTCTCCTTCGACTCGGTGGGATAGTCTAAAGGTAGCCTCACGAGGGTGCCTGGACTTCGGAAGATACTCGGTCAAATTGTACGGAACAGGTTGAAAAAGATTGGTCGGACAACACGGTACCGGTCTGATAGTGCTACGTCGTCGCCATCGCGCTCAACGTCACCACCATTTAAAAGTTTCCACTTGGTCGTATAGAAATGACCTTCTTCTAAACTGGTGTCCATTTGTGGACGATTTATACATGTCTGGAAATACAACATTTCCGGAACAGATTCCTGGTCTATGCATTTCTTTTGGGGGATAGTATATGTTCCTTTCTTGGTGTTCTTGCCGTAATATTGATAACAGCGGCGTCAAACTAACCTCATTGACTAACGCATTCGTTCTCTCACTCATCGTTTTGACTGTGATGACGCAAACCACCTCTTAGATCTTGAGCTCATTACCTAGCTCGAATAAATTCTAAAAAAGGGATAATTACTTCTCGTAGAATTCTATTAAAAATATCATCAGCTTGGAAATCTATTTCTCTTTGAAATAAATTAGTTTCTCAAAAATAACATGCCCTCAGCCCGAATCCCCCCGCCTCGTTGATAAATCACAATTCCATTGAATCTTCTTACAACTGGAGGTATGTTTATTCGGACAATATGTAAGTTCCTGCCTGTTTTAATTACCGTCGTTTTGGTTGGAAATCGATTGATGTGAAGCTTTATTTCACTGACATGTCTTTAGCATCTAATAATCCCTCAATCGTTGCCATAACAACCGATTAATATCCAAACACTAGTCATGTTGAGAAAAAGAGGAAATACTCGCTTCGTGAGTTAAACACCTTAAGATCACACAGAGGGTTTAACAAGTTCCGACTTTTGACGCACGCAATGCACTCGAGATTGAACAGCATCGTTAAGATGAAGCTGAGCTGGCCAAGTCGTTAGCATGTTGATTAAGTGGAGGATGCGGCGGAAAAGAACACCAAGCCTCTCAAAAATCCTCCCCAAAGTCCTGGTTTTTAATGCTGGACAAATAATATGGGTTTGGGTCACTTTATATAAAGATGTAGCTACAATAAAATATATTAACGGTCCGTGTCGTGTGATAATTTTATGGAATCGTGTTTTCCTAAACCCTTCAGGAGTATATAGTATGTTCAAAGATTTACATGTAAACTAGACTTCTGTTACCTTGTCACTTTAGTTCACAGTTACATAAATTTTAGGTATGAATGGTCACATGCAACGTAAAACTTTGCAGATTCTGATATTTTTCGGTATGCACTTACCGAAACAAATCATCAAAAATGTCAATTCAACCTATAAAGTTGAAAAAAAACGCGATGAAGACCGCGAAATCCGAGTTCAAACGTTTCAATAATTTTCCCCCAGCGATGGGGGAAAAATTGGTTTCAACACCTATGCTGCGCTGTGCTCATAACGCATGCGCAGGGAGTAGGTCCGCGGAGTATGGGGTCGTGAGCAGCTGTCTAATCTTGGTAGTGTACATAAACAAGTAAATAATCCACTCGTTACATAAAACAAAACCATGTTGATTGTGATAAGCAGACTCTGTCACAGAGAAAACTCAATGTCTGGTTTATTGACACCTATATCTCTGCCTGCCTGTCTGCTGATTACAATATGCAATGCACAACTTCAGCTACTTAACTTCAGCCATAAAAAAGAGCCGACTAAGCGTATCGGTAAATGAACCAGTGGCCAATGAAAAAGCCCCATTACACTTGACGGCACACCCAGCGACCCTGACTGTGTTCGGTGTCGCGGCTGCTTCTTTTCGAGGGAGGTAAACCCAAGTACAAAATATTGCACTTTTGATTTACGATCATACGCTTATATTTCAGTTTATTTGGGTTTTTTTTCAGAATCACCAATGCATTTTATATATCACGAACAAGCGATAACTGTGTTTTAATTATGTTTGAATTTTTTGTTGCGTATGTTAAATTTGATCTGGGTACATGGTTTTAATTTAAACCGATTATCCGCTATCCACAGATCATATTGTGCCAGTTGCTCTCTTACCCAGGCCCGACATTTTCGAAGCTCTCTCAGCGCTCTGATATTTGTAACTTAATGTCAATGTATGGTACTTACGACTGTCTTAGCGCTAAGAGAGCTTCGAAAACCTATTTCCATGTGGCCAGCTTAGTACCTCAGCCGGGGACTAGTTAGACATGTCGATTTGCCGCATGTCTCTGCTCATTATGTAGTCTGTGGCAGTGATGCCACATCATCAAGTCTATTTCTGGTGAAATGTGAGCAATCGAACATGGGTTCGGCGTGACGAGCGAGGGCTTTAACCACTAGGCTACACATCCGAACCGCTGAAAGTCAGTGCTCCGTTGTGAAATGTAAATCGCTGTAAGACGACTGCCAGTGATCGGCTGTGTTCTAAGCACTCAGAGTGGATCTTCTCCAAAGAATGTGTATCACAATGCCCTGAAGGCCATGGTGGCATCATTGTTTATGATAACGTCACAATTAAATGACGTCACTAATTGATGTCAGCCCTAGACGGAGCTCAAGCACCAAGTACTAAAGATGATTTGTCATGATACACAGAATCTAGCCCTTGTGCCTTGATATATGTACAATATCAGAAACGAGTCAGTAAACAATAAATGACCGTCCTTTTAATTCTTCGACACAGATGTTCAAGTACCCAGTACTCGAACGTATGCCAACTCGGAACAGACGCTTTTCATGGTGATGGCAAACATCATTGCACCGTGTTACCTTATACAATGTACAGTCCCCGATAATCCCACGGGGGATGGCTCATCATATGTGTTTTATCATGATACATGCATTTTATCTATATGAAGTGAGACTTAAATAAAATGTCTGTCGTCAGCATTATTAACTAACCAGGATCATATATGCAACAGATATGGGACACAATTTTCAGAACATCTACATAAAAATTATATTGCCAATTAGTACAGTAAACTAAGCTTATAACGAACTCAAAGGACTCAAAGGATTTTAGTTCGTTACAAGCAGAGTCATGGGTGGTCACTTTGGGACAAAGACCAAGAGTAAATTATTAAGAGCGGTGGTCACACAGGAACAACTGAGTCGAGACAATTGGGAGTGAAAGTGCACGGTTCATTACATGGGTGGCCGGCCACTTAGGGCATACATCAACAAGTGCTTGTTATAGGCATGTCCACAAATTATGAAAAAGTGACCAGGGCCAAGCCAACATTTCGTTACAGTTCATGTTTTCGTTATAAGCGTAGTTTACTGTATTTAGACGGGTATGCCGATGACGTGCACTTACGTGTCTGATAAGAGGAAACAACTCGATTAACCGTAGTAGTGTACACGAGAACTACTGCATTCCCTCGTTGCTCGTAGCTTACGTGCGGGAAATACAGCGTTATTTGGGTCCATAGAACGAAAATAATAATAATAACAATGTGACCATTTATATATAGTCGAACCTCGTTTTTCCGGACATTTTGGTTGCACTCGGAACCCGTCCAGATTGCGAGAAGTCCAGTTAACCGTAGCTCCAAACGTAACACTAGGCATGATAAGAGCATAGCAAAGGGAGCACAATACATTGCTAGTCTGGATAAACCCAAACTGGCTGTCAGGCGTTAGAAGGTTATAGTCACATGACATCTTATCGGGTACCCACTTTCTGCTAGGTCAATAGAAGTAATCGTACCTTACTTGCCTACGATGAGACCACATGTGCCACGAGTGCTTTGTTTGTGGGGCAGGTTTCAACTTCAAGAAACTCTCAAGAGCTAAGCTACCAAACATCGTTAAAATGCCACGGTCATCCTAGACTCCGTTCCCAAGCTGCTTAACTTCACCTGAATTGTGACCTGAGCTTTAAACAAAGAACACCATCACTTTACCCAAGATCCCTGATCATTCATAAAAGAATGTTCTTCGTTCAAGGACTTTTAGTAACTTCTTACATAACTGGTCCGACCCACTCTATTCATCACTGTGTTAAGAGGCTTGGGCCGTGTGGCGTCACTCTGTCTAGTTTCTGGTCCCAAAGTATCAATGACAAGAAGAGCTGGGCCGCAGTGGTATGAACAGTTTGTCTCACATTCCTTGAACCACATTATTTCCAGCCCGCCAACCCCTCTATGCAATGCTAAAGCACTAAGTGAAGCAAGTCTAGATTTCATCAGGTGCAGAAGTTCTGAATCTCTGGTCTCCATAGGGCTTCTTTTCAATTTGGGTTGATTTGAAATTACTAGTATGTATATTCAGGGACTATGCGTTAGTGTTAGGCCATGAAGGACGGGATGTCAGTTGTGAAGATCGATGCTCATGCTGTTGATTACAGAATTGCCTGGTTCAGATTGGATTATGTAACCCCCGCATAGTTGGAATATTTCTCGGTGCTCAGTGCAAAGGAGAAGAAGAAGAAGTAGAAGAAGAAGAAATCTTCATTGTGGTCCCCACATCTCCCTCACTGTCGACATGACTGACAGTCTCGATCCCCACGCATATTTGCCACCAACACTTCATGTTCAACCCCATCCCCCCAAAACACTCCATTGGAGACGCCCACCAATTCCTCATTTTCAAACCCCAACACTTAAACGGCACAGCCCGTCAATGCGTTATTATCTTGACCTCGACGTTTAGCCATATTTTACCTCTCGACATTTTTTATATCTGCACAAGGATCGGTACAGTATATATGAATCATTAAAATATCCTATTTTTTCGGCGGCGTATTTTCCGGTCAGCGGATCTGGAAACCTGATAACTGACGGTATTGTAAGAAAGACGACAGCATTGTCTTAAAGGCATGTCACAACCAAAGTTCAACGAATCTGGAAAGAAAGAAAATAACAGTTAACAGTTGTTGAGGGGACGAACACTTAAGGTAAACGAGGAAGTCACGTTGATTTATTGACAGGAATGAGATCAGTCAATACGATGATACGCGCAGAGGATGCAGAGTCTGTGGGTTCGATTCCCATGGTTCGATCTCCGTGCCAACATACGTTGATATATGGTGTAGCCGGTGCCTGTCGCTTGTTGTTAAACTATGCTGGGTTAAAACAAGGCAGGAATTAATCACTACAAACTACTCTCTGTCTCCTTGTCTCTGTCTGTCTCTCTCATCTTATCCCTGCTCTATTTCTCAACCCCATGGACGTCAGTTTACGTTCACTAGACATTAACGCGATGTTTAGCTCTATTTAGTCTCACGCAGCTCACCATTGTATTTCATTCAACTCACCTTTTCACCCCACGGAATTCACCTTTTTGTCTCACCCATCTTACCATTTCATCTCACCCGATTAACATTATATCTCACAAAACTGACCATTTCACTCAGTCAACATTTCATCTCACACAACTTACCGTTACATCTCACACAACTCATCATTTCATCTCGCACAAATCACCATTTTATCGCACACAACTCACCATTTCATTGCACACAACTCACTATTTCATTGCACACAACTCACTATTTCATTGCACACAACTCACCATTGCATCGCACCGACTCACCATTTCATCGCACACAACTCACCATTTCATCTCATCCAAATGACCACTTGATCGACAGCTCTCGGCACATCACATTATCAGAGTCAATGGTATAAGTGTTGATATTTCTGGTAAATGCAGTTGCGCTGATGGAAGATGGTTCACAGCTGTTGGCAGATCAATGTAGACAAGTAGAATATCTGAGTCGTGAATTGTTGATGTTAGCAAACAGATGAGCGTAAATCCAAAGCTGCAGTACTCCCCGTCATATATCCAAACAACCATCCCTTACACACCTATAAAAAATTCTAGACTTTTCTATCAAGAGCCGGGCCATGCCACCCCACGCCACGCAAGAATCACGGAGTAATGTAATAAGCAAAGCAAACAAAGGGCTGTTGACACTCAAGCCTTCCGTCAGCATGTGAAAATACATAGAATGTGTTCAAGAGCTCTAGACATCTGTGATACATAATCATACACGGTAACGATTGAGATGAAAACAAACAAGTGTTTATAGTCATGAAAACATCGCAGAATTTGTTTTGCATATCCAATATTCTACGGTTTTATTAAGACTTTAAGTGCAGATAGGAGTCCTGATAAAGATTTAAAGTGTATATGATTATAAAAACATGATCGCGCATATTGGTAGTATAACCAATAAAATTCAAAGTAATGTTTTTTTAAGACTGAAAGTTTAGCTACGAGTCCTGATGAAAATCAAGATGAAAACCGTTTCTGAAACATATTATCCTCCACATCTTGCCATTCAGAAGCAGTGTATATAGGAACTGTAATTATTATCACAGACTAAGCCCCGATCTGTTACAATCCCTTGGCATACGATAGTTTAATGCGTTACCCTTTGTTTTGCCTACACAGGCATTATATTTTGACATTTCCGTAATAACTCACATATGACATTTCTATACTGTGTATGTGACATATGAATGTTTATTGCACAACTGTACTGAGGACCGCAGTATAACACATATTGAGTTGGTTTATCGGTGGCGATAGATGAGACGACTTTCAGTGGAATGCATACTCTAAGCCACTTCATGCCGCATGTTACCAAGGATACCTCGCGCAAATGTTTGTTTGTTTCTTGTTTTATGCCGCATCCAGTCAAATCCCAGGTACATGATGGTGGCCTGTAAATACTCGACATGATTAACATCATGAGCATCAAATCTGCTTATAGAAATAGAAATATAAAAAAAGAAAAGCCAGATTTATGTTATCAACTTCTTTATTGTGGGTAACACGAAGTGAGCATCAATCTACCCATTTCGGCGCGCCTGACAACCTGATCCAGTCAATCAACTCTTTCGACAAGTATAAGATGAGGAATATCACAGCCCACGATCATGCCTTTAAACTAAATTATAACAACATCATTAAAATACAATGATAAACACAACACGTTAGCTAAAATAGATATTTATTGAAAAGGACACATTTAAAAGGGCAAATGTTACCCTCAGACATGTAATGAGGGGGGATAGAACCGACGCCTCGTCTGCCTGTCCGCCCGTTATCATTTTGATTCAAGGGCAAAACACAAAAGCATTCCATTGTGTTTCAACAAAAATAAAAATAAACCTAAAGTGATATTTTTCAGTTACAGATTTCTGTCCTTTTTTCTAGGTTTCGGAGCCCAACACGAAAATCGTTTGATATGGTTATAGAACGACTTGGCAGATACATTAAATGAATCTTGAATTGGTGCTTTTCGCTATTTGAAGATGTTTGCCATTTATACTAGTACTGTTCTAGATTTCGTGGAAACGTTTTGGACTTCAAGTAACTGTCAGAAAGTGACGCAACTGAAAATAACGCAGAAACGACACAAACGATCAAATGTAATGCACAATCGAATGAGCAAGTTATCTTAATAAATAATATGTAACTGCAAAAAAAAAAAATTTCACAAGTCAAAACAATGAGTACAGAAACGTCTCGTTTCCTGTTTACTGGGTTCCGCGCTTAGTGCTATAACCCGCCCGGAATTTTTAGACTAATTCACTTAACGGGATACGTGAATATTAATCAGTATGATTTCATACATCTGATCACTTGTATATTGCACACTACACTCCTTCTAATCCTTGCAAACACTCGAACAGCGAGCTCTGTCGTACAGCGAGCTCTGACACATGAGAACCTGGAAATGTATAAGTGCAAAAAAAGCATATAACAGGTAAGCTAGATGCACTGTGAATCATTTTACGACATGATCAAACAAGGGCAGTTTGTGCTTTCTTTGTAAAGGTATGCTGCCAAAACCTCAACATGAAATATAGAAATACGGAGTTATTAAAGATTACAATTACAATTCATTTGTAAATACCATTTTGTATGAAACAAGGAATTGGACTTCGGAGTAACCATAGTTGTCTGTGGTGTCTGTTTTCACTTTCACTCGAGATAATTCGGATCGGCTGAAAAGAAGGTCATTGTCTCAATGGGTTAATGAGACTCTTGTCTCAATGGGTTAATGAGACTCTTGTCTCAATGGGTTAATGAGACTCATACATGTTTCGGTATGAGTCAAATGAACAGAGGACATGCTATCTTATTTAAAAATGTCACTACAAATAAAATCTTAAATTCAAAGGACACCTTAAACAAACTATCGATTCAAAAATACGTTAATTTATCAACGCACTGAGACGTTAAATCTAAATCCATTGAAAAAAATACCTGATGCACAAATGTAGCTGTAAAATGAAAACATACGTCCACATGGAGCAGTGTATCTGCAACATGTAGAGTCAACAGCAGCAACAACATCAACAGGAGCAGCAACAAATGTTGCTCACTGTTGGCAAAGAAGGGAAGAGCAACAGCAGCAACAACATCAACAGCAGCAGCAACAAATGTTGCTCACTGTTGGCAAAGAAGGGAAGAGCAACAGCAGCAACAACATCAACAGCAGCAGCAACAAATGTTGCTCACTGTTGGCAAAGAAGGGAAGAGCAACAGCAGCAACAACATCAACAGCAGCAGCAACAACTGTTGCTCACTGTTGGCAAAGAAGGGAAGAGCAACAGCAGCAACAACATCAACAGCAGCAGCAACAAATGTTGCTCACTGTTGGCAAAGAAGGGAAGAGCAACAGCAGCAATAACATCAACAGCAGCAGCAACAACTGTTCTTCACTATTAGCGAGAAAGAGAACAACGTCACCACCACCAACAACAACGTAACAACCATATTATACACGTAGATAAAAATCCAGGGAGACAACACCTCTGGAAAACATACACGTGAAAATATGAAAGCTTTTGAAATGTCATAAACAAAATATAATGTTGAGAATCGAAACCAAAGGGCCTTAATTTCCAGATGGCTTGTTTGATTAACATTCTTTGATACTTTCTGAAATGGCTTCATCTGATTTCGCCGAGTCTCGCGTGTACTCATTCTCGTTAGTGAAGATGTTGAAGAAATAAATGGAGAAATTAGAAATTTTAAGTTCAACTGTACCATCGTTTCATATCCATATCTCAGTTTCTTTGATAACTTTGTTCTGAGTAAGGACTTAAAGCGTCTTGAAAATGTAGACGTCTCTGTACTAAACAGACCGAATTAATCTGAGCTGACATGAGGCAAAATACATCATGATATTGAGATCTTGTGAGTGTGGACCTCGTCAGTCCATGTCTCAGTTTCTTTGATAACTTTGTTCTGAGTAAGGACTTAAAGCGTCTTGAAAATTTGGACGTCTCTGTACTAAACAGACCGAATTAATCTGAGCTGACATGAGGCAAAATACATCATGATATTGAGATCTTGTGAGTGTGGACCTCGTCAGTCTGAATGAATACGTCATCCTTGAGGTTACTATTGCCACTGCATCCCATTAAGATCGTGGGTGACAGCCGTATCTCCAGGATCAGCTACCTGTAATCGTAAGATGCAACTAACGGGGATTGGGTGGTCAGGCCGACTGTAGTGTTGCTGATTTCTGTTTTAGCACATGGCCATGCACAAGTTGGTGGATACTATGGTGCAACGATTCTCGCAAACCTCGATTCCATTCAGTTTTCGCTATTGCACCCTCAATCAGTTTCGATTCGGTTTGGAGACAACACTGAACTTTTTTTTAAAACGAATACTGTTTATCGTATTTTTTAATTCGATAAGTAATATAACTGACACATTTCAATAAAGAGATGCACCTAAACCTCGATTCGGTTCGATTTTCGGTCTTGGACCCCTGATTCGATCATTTATGATTCGATTCGTCATACGAGTGTAAGCGTCATATTTCATGTAACTCGGTTTTTTAGAGTGAAATTCACTAGCAACAATTTTCACTGGATAATTTTAAACCGGCGTCAACGGATTATGTTGCGCCTTACTTCAGCGCTGAAAACTGCTCGAGTTGGAGTCAAAAGTATGCTCTCGCTATGTGGTAATAATCTAAATACGTATTCAAATACATCGAACTAGTGATAATGGTTATTGAAAAACGGAACTAAGATGTCAAATTTGATCTTCAATGAATCGAGTAGTGCAGTCGTAGTGGATACAGATGCGTTATTAATGTCTTTAATGGTTATTTATTGTTATTAAGATGATGACAGTTTAATGGGCCTCGTGGTAAGGTATTTTCGCTTGTTTTAATTATCTTTCCTCTCGGAATGGCCAACCTGTTCCTGTCAGTGTTTTATCACTTCAAAGACAAAAACATATAGTGCAGCATGTTTGCATAACAACGAAAACAGATTGAAAACATGCTGATTGTCACTACTGCTCTTTATTTGTTTATTTGTGATTAATAATGCATTTGCTATTTGTCACCTACCATTATCAATTCATGGCTTGGTCCTAGCGGCTCGTGTTTGCAGACTCCTGGATAAGACAGACTGGTTAATCACCATATATAGCACCCTGAGGGAAGAGCATCAGAAACCGGTAAAGTAGGTTGATTAGGTTGTGTGTGACAGCGTAACGTTTGCTGATGTAGTCTGCTTCAGTGTGCTGACCAGTGTGAGTGCGTGAGTGCGTGAGTGCGTGAGTGTATGTGTGTCTTAGGTCGGGATGTGTGTGTGCGTGCGTGTGCGTGCGTGTGCGTGCCCGCGTGTGTGTGTGTTTATTTGTTTCTGTGTACAGGCGTGTTTGTGTTTTATGTGAGTTCAGCGAGTGAAATAGTTTCCAACTTTTGCAACTCAAGTCGGGCTAGCTATGCCTGAAAGTTACTAGCCCACAGAATAATTCACTAGTCCTACATTTGAACGTAGACAAGGATTTCGTCATTAAGCTGCTAATATGATAGATATTTTCATCTGGCCACAACATTGCATGATTTCTTAATATGTTGTAACTTAACAAATCGGTTAGAGTGATTTATTTAAAAAATGACATCATGACATTTTACTAGCCAGTGGGGCCAGTAATGTGGAGTATTTACTGGCCTGGCTGGATTTTTACTAGCCGCTGTATAGCGGACCACTGGTTATTTCGCACAGTTGTGTGAGTAGTTTATGTGTGAGTGTTGTGTGTGTGCGTGCGTGCGTGTCTTGTGTTCACGAGTGTCTGTCAAATTGTGTAAGTGAGACTGTGTCTGTGTGTCTGTGTGCGGCAAGGGAGTCAGTTTATGAGTGATCTACTTTCGCAATACGCGCAGATGAACGGTAACTATACCATGGTTATCAACAAGTTGTAGTATATTTGTGGTGAAAATATATGTGAGATATTTTAAATGCTTCATATCTACTTATACAGTGATCAAACTCCACTATCACCATTTTTCTTTGTAGCCAAATCATGTATTGCACGTTACACGGAATCTGCTGTCTCAATCTGCTAGTTTTAGTTGTGAGACATTCGGAACGCATTGTTGAAATGACAAGTCTTTATTTCGTGTGTTAAATATGTATTTAAATCTGTTGTGACGTCGGTTTTCTTTTAATGACACAGACATAACTTAATTTGACAAGTTCGCTGTTTTCATTGACACTTTAGAGGCATATGAGTGCGAGGAAGTTTTGATCTCCGGGCTGCAACGATTCGGCTCAATTCATCGAAAATCGGATCTGTCAACTCATTTTCGATTTCGAGAACCATTTTCACTAATTTCTCTCTAATAGTATATACCTGACTACCTATTTACGCTATTACCACAGTGACAATATAATTTGGTTGACGTCGGGGTAATTATCCAGGGAAAACTGTTGTTAGTAGACATCACCAAGTTGTTGATAGATTTCACGCTAAAACGCCGACCCTGAGAGATAATGAAATTTGATGTTTTTACTTTTATGGCGAGTCGAGTCCAAAATGACCGAATCGCGCGTCCAGTATAACGAAAAATCGAATGGTATCGCGGCTTGGGTGAATTGTTGTAATGATGTCCTTGTCAGCTACATCTAATTCTTCACCAAACTGGAAACGTCAGTGCTAATACAGATACACATGAACACCATACGTTAAATTCAAATACTGCCAAACTACTTCACGTTCACTTTGCTCTTCGGATAGATAGACGACGAACATTACCCCCTTCACACATGAGGCGGAATGAACCGGAATGCTGTCGGAGTGCATTCTTACTTCATTCTAAATATTTTACTGCATTTTAACTGCACATTAAGTATTCTGAACATATTCGAGGGAGAACAGAAATGACAAGCCACTTCAAATCCTGTCAGGATGTCACGAATGTGAGTCGAATGAGTCGGAAATTTTCGAGTGAAGTTGGAATACAGCCAGATTGCACCTCAAATACACCCCAAATACAGTCAAAACGCCCTGAATGCTCTTCAAATGAGCCCTGATGTCATCAGAACACCGCCGAATGGCAGAAAAAAGTAGCCACCTGTCACCGACACGTCAGATCGCATTTGGGAGTTGCATTCTTACAAAGCTTGAAACATTGCTTATTTTGACATTCTCTACCTAATGCGGTTTGAATTTTGGAAATATTTTTTTCTGGCTGATGCTCCTTGATTCCTGTCAATTCGAAATAAGTGTGAAGAAACATTAGACGTTTTGAAATTCTTCCTAGTGTTGACTCCAAAACACGTTTTAGCTAAAATGATTGATGCCTTTACATCCACTAAGATCCGGGTTAGAATTGGTCTTCAGTAACCCATGTTTGTCGTGAGAGGTAACTAACGGGATCGGGACATAGCTGACACACGTCATCGTATCCCTAGGGCATGAATCAATGACGTCAATCACTGGATTGTCTGATCCAACCTCAATTATTTACAAAACGCGGTCAAGTAGCTGCAAAATTGCTCTGAGTGGCGTCAAACAGCGAAACTGAAGTCTGTAGTTGATTTCGTTGCTCCTGCACTAAGCAAAAAACAAACCAAATACAAACCAAAACAAAAAACATAACAAAATGTAAATATTCAGGATGGCAAAGACAGTGATTTTAAGCAATATCTTGTCAAAACTGGCACTGATTACAGTAACGTGATGACAGTAGTCGACATGTAACCAATTTCTACATCGTGTTTCCATGGAAACAGGTAGTTGACGAGTACAAATTAATTGAAATGTGGCTCAGCATTACCTACGTGACATCGTGTTCTAGTCTGACCTAATCCCAACTCGCGAAGTCCAACACTCGAGTACCTATATAGTTAATCGAAACATGGGATTCACTAATGTGCCCATGTGGGGAATCGAACCCAGGATTTTACGGCTGTCACCCTGTGCGATTAACATTTTACCTAAAACACCCAATGTATGTTAAAATGTTATGATATTACAGATTATATACTATAAGGGAAATTAACCCTCGGTTATCTGGAGAAGCAGTTGATGTAAGGGCGATGGGGTAGCCTAGTGGTCAGAGCGTTCGCTCGTCACGCCGATGATTCAGGTTCGAATCCTCTCATTGGTACAATGAGTGACTTTAGTTTGACGCCACATTCAGCAATATTTCAGCTATATGGCTGCGGTCTGCAAATAATCGAGTCTCGACCAGACACTCCAGTGATCAACAACATGAGCATCGATCTGCGCAGTTGGTGAACCGATGACATGTGTCAACCAAGTCAGCGAGTCTGGCTATCCGATCCCGTTAATCGCCTCTTACGACAAGCATAGCCGCCTTTTATGGCAAGCATGGGTAGTTGAAGGCCTATTTTACCGCGGGATCTTCACGGGTACACATGGGTAAAATGTGTGAAGCCCATTGCTGGTGCACCCCGAGGTGATACTGCTGGAACGTTGCTAAAGGGGGCGTAAACCATACCCATTCATACATTCGACGTGGTCTCAGCGCCTTTGTTGTTTTCACCACTCAATACTAAGACACCTTGGCACACAGACCCTTAAAACTAAACACTACAGAATATGCATGTTGATTTAATAAGATAATCTAGGTCAGTGTATAAACGGGAGAAATGTTTATTCTATTATAACTGAATGATGAAATTGTACTACTTCTTTTTCTGAAAAAAGACAAACATATTTTCCTGAGAGACAATATGCTAAGTTTCAACATTTCAGCGACATCAGGGATGGGGGGACACTGAAACGGGTTCAGACATTGTACCAAGGCTGGGAATCGAACCCGGGACTTCCATCTGTAGAGTCACATCACATCACATCACATCACATCACATCACACCACATCACATCACTTCATATCTACGGAATCTTTTGATAGTTGCAAAAAAATTACGCTAAATAGTAATCATATTTCGACAGTCCATATTTGAGTAAACTGTTTAAATCAAGCATAATTGTACCCCGTCCATTCAATTAAAACTGCAATTATGGAAATAGTTTGAACACATTTCCCAACTGAATATTGATAATTGAGCAGTATGTAAATATACCAAAAACTGAATAAAGATTTGCGGGAATAATTTGTAAAACAAAAAAAGTACCTTTCACTCACATTGAGGGTCCGTTTAAAAGTCAATACATTTTTAAATATTGCATTCGGCACTGAATGAGGAAAAAACAAACGGTTGCAAGTGGGCGGTGGAATTTGTACTTCGCTCTTCGGAATGAAGAGATTCTTTCAAACGCTAGTACCCATGTATAAGATATGACTGTTTTGTTGTTTTACGCCGCACTCATCAATGTTCCACTTGTATGGCGGCGGTTTGTAAATAATACAGTCTAGACCAGGCAATCCAGTGATCAGCATCATGAGCATCGCTCCATGCAACTGGGATACGAAGGCATGTGTCATCCAAGTCAACAAGCCTCTGCACAACCATAACCAGATATGTTTTTAAATATTATAATGAGATAGGTCAACAGTCTGAAACATCTTGTGCATACATATCTTAGTTGTAATTAAAAATAAGAATATAAAGAAAGAGAGAGACAGGGAGAGAGTGTGTGTGTGACAGGGAGAGAGAGTTATGTGAGGTGCTTCTTCTTAAAGCTATGCTAGAGGAAGGGAGGAGCTTGAGAGCAACCATGCCATTTAGCACTGATCAATAACAAACTGAAATCAGAAATTCGATGGCACGTTTACAGCTACTCTGCACGGAAAATTAGCTTGTGTTAAAAGGGATTCGCAAGTTTTGTAGGAAATGTCAGCTGAACATGTACAGCACAAACAGAGTCACCTTTTGGCAAATATATGGCAACTGGAGAAGGCGCAAAGCATACATTTCTACATTGGGAATTACTTCTTCAGCCCCAGTGGTTCCAATAAGTCCTATATTCGGTTACAGATTAAATCTAAGTGTATTTTCAGATCAAGACATTTCCACAAGTCTATTAATCATATGAACATACTTCATGTCTCGCGGAGAAATCTTGATAAATCTTGCGAGAATGATATTCACAATGTCATCTTGGCCGATAGTAAACCTCTTGCTGATGTATTCTTGTGTAGCTTAAAACGGATACACTTCCTGACACATTTTGTCAGTGGCGGATACTGCCGGGTGGTCAGGGCATGTTTATTCCGAACACCTGGTGTCATCACTGACATTTCCCTGGTAGACCAGAGGTAAACCAGAGGTTAAAGCATTCACTCGTTACGCCGAGTTCGATTCCCCACATGGGTACAATGTGTGAAACCCATTTCTTTTGTCCCCTACCGTGATATTGCTGGAAGATTGCTAAAACCGGCTTAACCTTCGTTTACTCACTCACAGATATGTATACGTACCAGGAGATATGTAGACATACAATACTTTGGTTTTCCCCAGTGATTTGGATCTTCCGGGTTAATTCAAATTATCACTAACTCAGCCGTTTCTTTGTCTGTCTTCAGTCGCATTTCACGATTACTCTCAATGCGTGACATGTCAGTGTGGATCTAGCGACTATTCAACAACTATCTGGAAGTGTATAATGTACTTTTTATCAACTTTATCGGGAGTAAAGTACATTCTGTGTGCACTCTAGGGTTGTGAAACGGATTATGTAACGAGAACAGGCCCATATCAATCAGCTGATAACCAACCTTGGTAGACACTGAATTAACGCACGACATGTGCAACGATAAATTTCACGATAACGAGGTCAAAGATGACACAACTCGGCAGGGCTGGAACATGGTTACGTCAGCGAAGATAGACACTGGGATTGCTTTTTAAACAAAAAAAAACAGGAACACATACAGGTCGTAAAGAAGTCATTGATAGAGGTACATCTTTTCACGGGCTGATCTAAATGTGATTTGTGTTTAACCATTATACCATGGTATGATCTTCACCGAACGATACCCATGCAACGATTTGCAGTAAACGACACTTATAATGAACTTGTGGATATAGCGAATCCTCTTTATGTTCCAGACACTTGTAATTTACGGTTCCTTAGTGTTCGTTATAGCCCTAGTTAATTCTACCTTACTTCGAGGAAAGGAAAACGATTTTTGTTTAATAACTTTAATAATCATGATTTCTGACCTCTTTGAATATATATTGCGTGAGAAAAACGTACCCATTTTGTGTCTATTCGTCTTCACAAAAAATGAAATGGATAGAAATAAGCATCGCTTTCTTCTGAAGAATGAAGTTTGAGATACTGGCACCTTGGAACATGACACAAGCGCTATGTGTTCAGTGCAGTAAACTCAAGAATCAGTTTCCCTCTTTCAGTGGTATGTTCAGAAGTTGATAGTAAGGACAAACTTTATGGAAGTACAACTTCTTTATTCAGGTGAAGCGGCGTTACGATATAGATTCTTTCATTGTTGTATTATCATGGCTTTAGTCAATATCACCTGCGTCGATATCAATTGATAACTATTGATTGCGTCCCTTTGATTCGTCATGATCCTGTAAGTGGGTTCTTGTTGATTTTGTTAAACTACATTTGACATAGTTAGAGTTAACGGGGGCCTGACGCTCAAGTGTCCAGTCCGACAAAACAAGCTTTTAATCAGTGTCACTTGAATCGATATGAATTGATAACTTTAGGTTGTATTCTTTTGACACATCAGGATCCGATGCTCATTTATTCGAAATGGACACCGAATTGATACTCCGAGGCATGACAGCACCATGCACATACGTCGTGATTTAGTCGTCTTTGACATTTTTCATCCAGCTTTAAAAATTGAACCCAACCCTCTATAGTGAAGATTTATACCCTGGAGATACAGAGGATGGTCAAGACCCGGGTTAGAGTTGATCTTCAGTAGTGAGTGGGCGAGTTTGGATTTACGCTGCTTCTGAGAAATATTCCAGCAATATCACGGAGAGGGACGCGATCGCGACCGAAGGGCTTCACACATAGTACCAATGTAGGGGATCGAACTTGGGTCTTCGACGTGAAGTGCGAACGCGCTAACCACGAGGCTACCCTGCCACCCCTGACTTCCAGTAACCCATGTTTGTCGTAAGAGGCGACTAACGGCATCGGGTGGCTAGACTCGCTAATTTGGGTGACACATATCATCGTTGCCCTATTGCATAGACAGATGCTCATGCTGTTGATCACTGGATTGTCTAGTCCAGTCTCGATAATTTTCAACCCGCCACCATATTACAGAATAGTGCGGCGTAAAATTAAACTCAATCACTCAAAAGAAAGTTAAACGATTCCTGACATATTGCGTTTTCCATGTTCATAAAACGGTAGTGCTGGTGTATCGAAAACACAGGGAAATTGATGCTGAAATTCTCACAAACGGGTATACAACTGATGAGGCAAAGACAAAATATCAATAATATTAAGATGCATAATACGGAATTTGTCTGTTTTATTCGATGAAAAGACCGTAGGCATGTGCACTTAAATCAAGGAAGATCTGACAATGACAGGTGGGTACTTTAATCTTACATTAGAGAATTTCTTTATACACGAAATTCTTTAACAATCTTTTCACATTCTTCTTGTTTATAGATGAATACGTATAGAATATATACATTCCAATGTTATTTATTGCAGTCTTAGTGGTTAGGTATGGGCATCATATCAACATGTTTCTTTTTAATTTGTTATTACATTCCATAATTGTGACGATGACATGTAAATAGTCGAGTATGAACCAGATGACCTTTGTCATGAACCTAGATAAGTTCGACTGTGACATTACGTGAATGTGACATAAAAAATATGTCCAAATTCACACACACACACACACACACACACACACACACACACACACACACAAAGAAGTAAAAATAGAAATTATTACTTTGCTAACGTGGATCAATGTTCTACAATAATGCACAATGTCTCCGAAAGTGTGTTACAAAATAAAGAAGATAGCATTCATATAACCGCCGTAAATGGTCGCTAACTTATAAGTGCCTCTCACGAATCTCATATAGGTCGCTGAAAAACTGCATCTTCACGTGTAGAATCGACGTATAGAAGCGAATGTACCACTTAGCTACAATGTTGTATGAAGTAGTCTCTAACAACGCCATCGAGAAGACGTCAGTGAAGATTCTGGTTACCCTTTCAGCCAAAGATAGTCTGGCCTACGGTAACAATAGGGTTTGGCCTTCTAGATAAGCGTAGAGACATTATGTATATTATCATGCTGAGAATGTTTTCAGAATGTCAAACAGGGCCAAATCATGGGTTTGTTGAAGTTCAAAGTGTGGTCATAAATACAACGGTCTACGTTGAACAGCGCGTAAAATATCCAACTACGTTTGCCTAGGGTCAAATACGTTCTTCTGCAGTGTACGCCGCATAAGACATCGTGAGTCCTTGTGTGTATTCAGCGTCAGATCAGGCTTGTGCTTGTGCTTGTGCGTGTGCTTGTGCTTGTGCGTGTGCGTGTGCTTGTGCGTGTGCGTGTGCGTGTGCGTGTGCGTGTGCATGAGCCTGCGTCCACCAGCCTCTGTGTGTTGTTTAAAATCGCCAAACGTTAATTTGTGATTTCCACACAATTATCTTTCCATAGAGAACCGAAGAATAGCCTGGACTATCCCCTTAGCAATGAAACAACAACAATTCAACATATCGCCCAGCTGTGCACGCCGATAGAGGGCACTGTCGATAGCAAATATTATTTCATCTGTAACCAAATTTCAGAATTATATGAAAACAACGGGGAACGTTTATAAGAACCGGCATCGCCCAAATAGTTCCAAGTGCTCAATGCATAAATAAGGAATAAGCCAGGCCTGTAAGGCCAATGAGTCATCAGCTTGTTTATGACGCTGCTGCTTTATAATGGTGAGGAATGCGTTTATGACGCAGTGGATATCTTCAAGCTGGGATTAATAACCGATCGTCAGTCCCGAGCGACTGTGGGGATAGTATACTGGTTTTTGAGGGGCAAGCAATTGCAGTAAGTGAATTGTTTACGGTGGTACAATTCGCAGTGGAGAGTTCAAACTCTGTGGCTGTTCAGGGGCTTGGCTACGTCGGGCGTACACGTCGTGAAGTGACTGAAACACGGTTAAAACCGGCGTTAAACCAAACTCAGCGGGTACGCGTCCCTGCTGGTGGCGTATACCTGGTGCCGTAAACTGCTCTTCACCAAATTGTGCCATTGCACTCCACATTGAGTTTAAAATGCGAGTTATTTTTTTCAGAATGCTTGGCTGGATTTGGTGTTTCTGTACGGCCCCTATACAACAATACTTTTAGTTGAATTCTCTCGACGTTCAGTAAAATGCTTAAAGTATATTCGATGAGATACGATTTGCATTAACATAAAATGATATTCGCAGACAGTTGAATTGCCAAGTGCCACAAATTGAAAGTACAGTAAAGTAATGCAAGAGGGTATCTGAATAGTAATTTTGCAGCAAAATGAACTAATCAGTGATAAAATAAATTGTGTCCGGTGGAATTGCCATCTCTCTGTTTCAAAGCGACCACTTGCCTTACCTTTGCGTGTATTTGCAACAGGTGCAGGACAAATGGTATAATTACTGGTTAAACGTGATTCATCATGATATATAGTTTGCAGGTGGAAACATACAATGGCCTGTGCCATTAGCAGTGATTTCTTATGACTATGAAAGTGTTTTATGTCGTATTCTGGACGCAATATCATATAGTGTGATACAGCAAACTGATTTTTATCATGACGTGCATTTGAATATCAATACCGTTTCAGATAAAGATCATTTGTAAACATCTCATGTGATAACGTATGTTATTGAGTATTCGTACATGAACAGAGGAATGTTTAATGAACAGCCATAACTTCCTTTATCAAACGATGTAAATGTTCATCTACGTATTGATATTTTGTCTATATCATGGTGATTATGATGCAAATATGAACAGGTTGACACACGCTCATTCACTTAACTCCTTAATGTCAGCATGGAACATAAGGAATGTTAGTACGCAACAGGCTGAATGCCAATAAGGAAAATATGGAATGTTAATGCGCAATAATAGGGAATGTCAAGACGCAACATACTTAAATGTCTACACGCAACATTAGCAATAATCGGAATGTCAGTGCGCAACACGCGGAAAGTCAATACGCAACAATGGAATGTCTACACGCAATATATACGGTATGCCGATGCGCAACAAACGGAATGTCAGTGCGCAGTGTAGGAAATGTCAACAAGCAGTATAAGGAATACCAGCAACATACAGAATGCACGCAGCGTAAGGAATGTCTCTACGTATACGCAATATTCGCTACAAGTGGAATGTCTATACGCAATTTGCAGCGTAGTCTCTTGTCAGTGTGCAACACACAGAATTTTAATACAATGTACTCAACGTGGATAAGGTTTGTTACACATATTTGCTTTGCATACAAAATTTTAAACACTGCACATGTGAGCGAGTGGTTAATAGTATAAACAGGAAATGCAAGTAAGCCATTGCATTACGTTGATTATTGCTACTGTCACTCATGAAGGTTCCTCGGTACAAATCAACATTATATTTATTTTAGTTTCTAATGCGTTCCACGCACCGTTTGATTATCGTTAATGAATGTTATGTATATAAGTCGGAAGAAAAGTACACTATCTGACTAAACGCTTTATGAAAACTGTTGTAAGTGTCATGCCACTGAAAATAACAACATAATATTTAGCAATTCGTCTGATCAATGATTGTTAAACTTTTAAATTAAAACCACTGACAAAACCCATACATTGTAACAGGAAACAAAGCGGTACACTCTCAAATTGGGGTTGTGAAACAACTCAATTAACAATGTCAATATCGGGTGCGACGACTATTTGCTTTGATACATGCACGGCAGCGGTGTTCATTGAAGTCACCAGATGGTTAACAACCGCCCGGAGGTGTTGTTTCATATGTCAAATTTTGGTCCGTCGGAACCAGGATTACTAGGTGGTTCTGGTCCGAGGTTCTCAATCACGGTCATTGTACGTTCTGCTGGGTCGAGGCTGGCGAAACACTGGCCATATACAGAAGAGCGCCTAAAGGGAGGCAACTCTAAAGCGCTACCTTTAAAGGCGTCCCGGTAAAATACTATTGCCATGATACGAAATGTGCAGGGTCAGCTACATTCCTGATAGGGGAACAGTGGGATTTTGAACATGCTAAACTAATCGTGGGTTTGCTGAATTTCAACGTTCGGTCATTAAAGCGGTGATCTACGATGAACTACCCTTAAATATGTCTACGTTCAGCTGAGGTCTAATATAGTCTGCCGCTTACGACATCATGGGTGGGGATAGCCTTGTGATTAATGCGTTTGCCAGTCACGCAGAATCTCCGGGTTCGATACCCGACATGGGTACAATGTGTGAAGTGGCGACAACCGCAATAAATCTGCTGGAATATTGCTAAAACGATGTCAAACCACCTCTCTCATTCACCTATCATATGGCCGAACAGAGGGAAACTGGTAGGGTTATATAATTCACCTGAACCACAGTGGGTATGCAGCCTACGGATACAAAAATTGTGCTTCATGTGCCAGCTTGGTATCGATTCATTCTGTAGATGCACCAACCGAATATGGTTGTCTACCTGACGTAGTTTATTGGTGTTATCTTGCTGTAAGTGAAGTGATTTTCGATATAGTAAATGTATTTCGATGACCATTAATTGTCTGACAAATTCACCACAATTCATTTAGGTTGATTCATTTTAGCAAGATGCCCACGGTGAGTTGTTGTGGCGGGTTTTTTTTGTTGGTTGGTTGGTTGAGGTCTTTTTTAACTGAATCTGTTTTGTATTGAGGTGTGACAACAGCCAGTCTGTCTGGAACTTTAAATCAAGATGCCAATTTGAATATTATTGAAATACATACTTTTGGAATAAATGCATTTAAATTTAAATGAACTTTACATGAAATATGTTTTTATTTTCACATAGATTCCACATTCCACGAATACTGCAGTTCTAAAGATCCGTGTTTTTTGCTGTGCGTGAAACACCAAGGACTCTTTGTAAACATTAACATTCCAAAAATGTGTCTTTCCGCATATCGATTTGTTCGAAATGGAATTTCTTCAGGAGAACTATTTTAATTTTTCTCTCTCGCGCTCTCTCACACGGGTATAGTGTGAAGCCCATTTCTGTGTCAGTCGTCGTCTTGTTGCTGGAATATTGCTAAAGGCGGCGTAAAATCATATTCACTCATTCACCCATTTACTATGTATCAATCTCCCCTTCTGTTTCTTTCTTAACTTCACACAATGAATTTCTTGGGAATACTCTGCGTGTGAGACAGACAGATCCGTCACAAAGCTTCAGAGAACACCTGTGCGTTAAGCCGAGCCAATAAACAGAGATAGAACCTATCACCTTGTATATACCCTCGCTTGTCAACACTGCCAGTAACTTCACCAACAATGTTACATTCCAAGTCCCCAGCATACTTCACCGTGATAGAGGCGGTGGGAACACAAATATACCATGCTTTACTGGCGGCAATTACACCGCAAAGGAAGACAGCCACGCTCGAAATTTAACACATTAAACACATTCCAATTGACACTAAGCCAGGAATTGTAACACGACTGTGTGTTTCCCAGATGAAGAGTCGAATGAAACTTAGTGGCCGACTTCATCGAGCGATCCCGGGAAACATTAACATTCGTGTGTGTCGAGCAAACAAAACCTGTTCATTTCGAAGTCAATTAAACACTTCATTTCTAACAAAGATTAAAATCTCTTAAGGTGGGGTTCATTTATTTGTTCTTGTTTTATTGACTCTTTTGACTTGCTTGATTTCAGAACGGATCAATTTCCGTAGCCCATTGTCTCGCATTGTCCCATTGTGGCGAGTCGAGTGTTGGTTTAACCCCGACAATGCCAACCTTCACCTGTGTACATAACACAATGTATCCCTGCCCCCTCCCACGTCCCCTACCCCCGGGCGCTGATAAGAGACGGCACCGCGGGTGGGATTAAACAGAGTGAAGCTAATTCACTTTTAATAATAGTTTTATGTTGTTCGTCAATCGGTGTTCTCTCACTTTACAAGGGACAAACGAAGCAGCATGTTATACGGATTTCTGTCGATGTTGTACTATGGGTCGTACGACAATGAACTGTATTCTCAAATTAGGCTTGTAGGATTAAGCATTTGTTCGGGGGACTTCGGGGCTAATGACTGTGTAAGAAGTTGAACGATTTGATTGTCATCTTGATGTAAGGCAAAGAAACGATAGCATCTATACTAACAGTCGAAAGAAAGTATACACCATTGGCTGAAATGAAAGCAACACGAAATGGTTACTCGATTTTCAGATAGTGGACACGGTATCATAGCGGATTTTGTACACAAAGGTATAATCCGCGTTTTGTAAACGGTTAGTAAATTTGGGTCAAATCATTGAATGGTATTTAGAAGTTACAAACGTGAAAACGTATGTATGTATGTATGTATGTATGTATGTATGTATGTATGTATGTATGTATGTATGTATGTATGTATGTATGTATGTATGTATGTATGTATGTATGTATAGTGTAGCGTAATGTATCTGCATCTCTTGTTTGGAGATATATAAAGCTGTAAAGACAGACGAAGAGAGAAAGGGAGAAAGATACAAGGGATACACATATCTGCCAGAAAAAAGGTGATAAGGAGCTGAGAGGGAGGGAAGAAGGGAGGGGGAAAATAGGCATGCGTGCGTGAGAGTGGGAGAGGTACAGTGAATGTGTGAGAGATGGAGAGACAGAGAGCTAGAGAATGACAGTAAAAGAGTCAGTGAGTGGAACGAGAGAGAGAGAGAGATGGAGAGGGAGAGAAACGGGGAGCTAGAGTGGGAGGGGGAGTGGGAGAGAGTCAGACAGCTGGATGTCAGTCCACACACAGATCCCAATAAGAGACATGGAAACTATAAAATCGATAATGTTACATCTTGCACCATGCATACTAAATACAACTCCCCTTAAATTCACTTCCACATAATTAGGACACTTGCGTCACAATGACCTCTTTAATAGAATATGGTTTTATGTCTCGTAATTTATATCGAAATATGTAAGCATGCATTTATTGGATTTATTAATGAAGAAAACTGCACTCCACATTGACACTTCTCAGTACATCATCACACGGCTTGAACTCCCCTGCCAGTCGTTATTGCAATGTAAATTGTTTTTAAAGAGTGGAAAGGACGTCGATTTAGATGCTGAATGTCTCTGTTTATAATGATTGATAACTGTTTATGAATAACCATAACGATAGTCCACTTATATAATCAACTCGCCTGGGCATTCCGTATTAGCTCATTTGCATTGTTGATTTGTAGATCAGAATGACTAAATCCTAAAGAACGCGTATTTCCCTTTTAGCTATGAAACGATTCATTTCGATTTCCAATTGCTGCACACTTCTTAGCCTAAAGACCGATGACTATGGTCTAATTACAGTTGTTATCGGCATTTGGTGATATTGAGATTACTAACCCACCCATTTAATAACCTTTCGGTTAATATGATACTTCATTTCGATCCTGTTTCAATCAAGTAAATTTTGAAAGCGCACAAGATACTGCCAAATACGATGAAGCTAAATAAAGCAAATCTAGACTCTCACACCACACAGCTCAAAGCGACAGACTACGTTCTCTTCTCAATGCGTTTATTGAGAAATGAAATAGCCACGTACAAAAACGCTCTGTTCAATTGTATTTACCTGTTGACTCGGTAAACTCCGCAATGTTGACGTCGCTGCACGGAGCTCGGCGGAAGTCGCCGACACGGGAAGGGACTGAAGAGTGTCGCCCCCTGTCGAGCACTGCGGTTGTTAGTGCAACCAACAGATTGGTCGCGGAGAGAACCCGCAGAGAATTGTAGCTGGATTGATCGCGGTAGTTTTGGATTCGTGCTACTCTATCTATTCACGATGTCTTCGCTTATTGGAAATATAGCAACCTGTGCCTTTCTATTGACGATCAACGCATCAATGGTTGCAGGTAAGTCGGTGTATTTTGAGTTGATATGGAACCGTGATGCTTCATGTTCGTTTTTGTATGAATCGCTGGCGTGTGTTGTTTGTTTTTTGTGACAGACTAGTTCCATGCATCTGACAGTGATTAATGAAGGCAAGCTTCTTGAGTTTACTTTTGACACTTTTTATGTTATTTTTGTGACCATAATACGCATAAATTTGCTTTTTATGAAAAACTTCTTTAAGCCACGCTGTGATAAAAAACGTCCGTCGATCACAACTTTCTGAACTATTGTTTCCGACGTGTAGTAAATATTTCGAAGTTGATTGAGCATCACCATCTGAAGTGATGCAGCTAGTGGTGTAACCTGAATTAGTTACAATGCTAATTGGTTACATTGTCCTTTGGTTACACAGAATATTGGTTACATGTCAGCTGATATGTAACTACATTGCAAATTTGGTAATTGCTGATTTTCTACACGGACGGGTGTTATTAATGAGTCAGGGCACACACAAATTGTTGCGATACTTGGTGTCTGCTTTCTGTGATAGTGATTCATAAACTCAAGCTTATGATTCAACTGTCATGTAATTGTTTTAGCAGAGAATGATATAATGTTAAATATTTACTCACTCACTCATGATCATGGGAACTATTCGGTGAGTTTAAACTCTAGCGAATGAGTATGGTTTTACGCTGCATTTAGCAATAGTGAACTCGGGGACAACAGAAATGGGTTTCAAATATTGTACAGATGTGGAAATATGCTGGATTTATTCACACTTTTGCTCAAAGGCAATTTCTTCTATTGAACGGCAAGGGCGGTGGGGTGGCCTACTGGGTAAAGCGTTGGCTCGTCACGCTGAAGACCCGGGTTCGAATTCCATACATCGGTACTATGTGTCAAGTCCATATCTGGTGTGTGCCCTTGTGTTATTGTTGGAATATTGCTAAATCGGCACAAGACTATACACACTTTATTGAGCGGCAGTTTTGTCTCTATGCCGTGGCATCGCGTAAAATCGCCGTTAGCGCTAGTTTTGTTAAAGTCTGTAATTTACAGAGGGCGTCACACGTCAGCACTATTTTATGTATGTTTCGTGTGAGGGGAAAATCTTTTCTGTCAAATACATTTGATTACCTGTACTCTTATCTAACATTATGAAAGTTCTCCATGAACACAATAAGCCATTCACCTCCCGAAGCAGACTACAGTTGTAGAGCAGTTATCGAACTTTGACAAAGCCCTGGTCGGTGAAGGACGAATATATTGCATGAAACAAACCTGCAACATATCAGTTAGTTTCGAAGCAGTTGCCTTATGTGATGAAAGGTGGATATGTTAAATAAAATAATTTACATTATTTAGGAATCAAACAAACGGTAGGTACAAACCTAATTACAGGAGGCAAATATTTTATGTCAAACACTATTAAAGGAGTCATGGTGCCTGTACCTGGAGTATATTCCTCACCTTTCTCTGTGAATCAAACAAATACTCTTACATGTATGTTGTCAAAAGGTGTTATGTTCTGAATGGGGAGTCACGGTATGCACATAGCAAATATGCAACGTGTTATACTATGCAATACTATGTCGTTCTTGGGGATCTATATGACACGCCATATAACGTCAGAGGGAGAGACCTGTCAAACAGGCATGCAATTACATTTCTTCATGAAAGTATTTTCTGCAGTAAGAATCACTCTAGGAAGGAAAAATAATAATCTGAAACACACTCGCAACTTGAATCACATTTTAAATACAGCTATATTATTTCACGAAAATTCTCTATGCCAGGGCAGGGATTTAAACATTATGTGAATAAAAGAAGACAGGTCCAGCAGTTTTAGTGCAGTTGTTATACTTTTATTACAAAATATAAAACAATTTGCTACCTTTCGCAAAAATGTCAGTTTTTGAAAATACGACATATCATTTAGAAAGTTGTCAAATATATTACATGTTATTGGAATTACACTGGCTAGGTGGCTGAAGTGAGTTTGAATCCCTAATGGGACTCAACCAAACGAAATTGCCAGATCTTCTGTACTTTATTGAGAAAATGTGATCCGAAAGATAACATTTGTTACAGTGTTAAGTTTGCCTGTAACTATGAGAGTCCCCGGACTGTTCCAATCACACGAGGTATCTAACTGTTTTCCTCGACGCTTGATCATATCAGTCTAAAACAGTTAATGCTTGTTACAGCTGGTGTATACTCAAATTCGATGGAATATAAAACTTAATCGAAAGGAAACTGACATTTCAA
Organism: Haliotis asinina; assembly: GCF_037392515.1. NCBI lineage: Eukaryota > Metazoa > Mollusca > Gastropoda > Lepetellida > Haliotidae > Haliotis > Haliotis asinina. The sequence continues at coordinate 34,283,259 of NC_090280.1, forward strand.
ACCGTCTCATCTCGAGGAGAATGAATATTTTATTGAACTCATATGAAGTTTGAGGAATTTCCATAATCCCCGACTGCCGTACATAAATAGTAGCCGTTGACTGCCGTACATAAATAGTAGCCGTTGACTGCCGTACATAAATAGTAGCCGTTGATTGCCGTACATAAATAGTAGCCGTTGACTGCCGTACATAAATAGTAGCCGTTGACTGCGGTTCATCAACAGCTGCATAAAGAAAGTATGCGCATCAAAACTGAATTCGTGGAAGAAATGTTACAATCTATTTGCAGATATCAAAACATTACGAGACAGTGTATTTACCGAAACACTGTTATTTAAACATGGACTGGCGCTTAGTCTCTGAATATATATAATTTTGATTGTAACATATAAACCCAAGGGAGACCAGATTCAAAACCTGTTAAAATGTAGATTGTTTGGTTTAGGGCTTTAGCATTGCATGGAGGGCAAGGCAGTATGGAAAGTAATATGGTTCATGGACTGTGAGACAAACTAATTTAAACACTGTGATTTCCGTATTAGAAACCTCACAACGATTAACTGTTCGTGTCAGTTTCGCATTTAGCCACTAAAATCTATGTACTTTCATTACCCAAGAAGTTTAGTGAATCGCCGAATTACGAGAATACGCAGCATTATATACCTTGAAAAAATTATACACCAACTCTGACATTAAGGAGGAAAGGAAGTTAATAGTTACAGAATGAATGTACGATCAAGAAAAACACCATTGCAATGACACATTAACACAAGTTGCCATGCAGATCCCACAGCACAGGTGCTATACACTGATACCAGTGTTTGAAATGAACATGTAATCGTGAGATGATACTGGTTCCTTGTTCAATATGATTACTGGTTGTCGAACTACATGGGCGTGTGATGGAATCAGACCGTCATTTCTGGCGGTCGGTTTCCGTTTGTTCCGTCGGTTACGACATGACAAACCAATCAGACCCATCTCCACCCTGGTAATGGGTGAAGAGTAACATTCGACCGTCGTTTTGTTCGCCACGCGTTTAAATGAAAGAAAAACACACCGATCAATCGCTCTCACCATGCTCGTTCTTTGTAATTGGTTTTTCATTTGAAACCACAGAAGGCTGGTTGCGATGACAGAAGTGATGTTACATTTTAGCATGTTTTCCTGATGTTCATTGACTGTCGTGTGCATGTAAAACTTTGTACGTGAATTAGAACCGTAAACGTGGAGGAACCGCTCCTCCTTTCACGATGGGCTATTTCATTCCATTGTAAGAATAGGCTACCAAAGGCTGTTCCATTGTTAAAATAGGCTGCCAAAGCCATATGTCATTGTTAGAATAGGCGAGTAACCTGCCAAAGTCTTATTTCATTGATAGAATAGGTTGTCAGCATCCTGTTGTATTAGTGAAATAGGTTATCAGAAACCTATTTCACCCTATTCCATTGAATACTCCGTCATCAATCTATTTCATTGTCTGCATATTCATTAGAAGACTCCTTCATCACCCTCTTTCATTGATAATATACTCTGTCATCACCATATTCCATTGTAAGAATGCTCCGTCATCACCCTATTCTGTTGTTAGAATACTCTTTAAAATACTCCGTCACTCTTTAGAATGCTCCGTTATCACCCTGTTCCATTGTTAGAATACTCTGTCATCACCCTATTCCATTGTTAGAATGCTCCGTCATCACCCTATTCTATTGTTAGAATACTCTTTAAAGTACTCCGTCACTCTTTAGAATACTCTGTCATCACCTTATACTATTGTTAGAATACTCTTTAAAACACTCCGTCACTCTTTAGGATGCTCCGTCATCACCCTGTTCCATTGTTAGAATACTCTGTCATCACCCTATTCCATTGTTAGAATGCTCCGTCATCACCCTATTCTATTGTTAGAATACTTTTTAAAATACTCCGTCACTCTTTAGAATGCTCTGTCATCACCTTATACTATTGTTAGAATACTCTTTAAAACACTCCGTCACTCTTTAGGATGCTCCGTCATCACCCTGTTTCATTGTTAGAATACTCTGTCATCACCATATTCCATTGTTAGAATACTCTGTCATCACCCTGTTCCATTGTTAGAATGTGAGCTCAGCAACCTATCCCTATTCTCTTTACATGGTTGGTAAGACACTTAGGATTCTGTTTCATGGATAACATAGCCTACCAGCAACCTATTATTTCACTAGAATATATTTCAGTAGCCTGTTCCTTGATTAGACTAGATCTCCACCTGCAGCAGTCGAGCACCAAATTGAGAATGTTCCCCAGAAACATGTGACTAACGTCAGAGGTATTTTGATGGTCCTGGAAATCAGGCCTAGTCTCTTCCGTTTGTCTGTCGTTTACGTATATGCATATTCCATGCATCTGGAATATACTTGAGTGGAGGTTAAGAAAAAAAACAAAAACCATAGGAATAATGTACGTTAGCGACACTGTTAAAAGTTTGCACAGGAACGTAATGCGTCACCAAAATCCTCACAGAAGAAAACAGTGTTGATTATAAACCTAATGTGTAGAGGCGAATTGTGTCATTTTTGTGCTTCATCACTGAGAGCTTGGTTAACCTGGACAGTAGCATTCTGTGTGAAATGGTCCGGATTAAACCTAAACATGTACAGATTTCGATTCGTTGCTATGATGTATTGCTTTGTTTCCAAGAATCACAGCAGACTGTAAGCGTCCGTTATCTCGTTGTCCTGATAGTCATAAGTGTCCTGTGTACACAGTGTTCCTACTAAGCGGATGCATTTGTCACATCAAGCGGTTACGAAACACGTGTGACATAACATTGGCACGGAAACTGATATCTGATAAGCTAACTTTGAATTTGTTTGTACAAAGTGTGATCCATTCTCTGACATAGTGTAGCCAGAATCAGAATCGATTTCAGAAGCGTTTAGATATTGACGAAAGTGTATTGGTGCCTTATTTTAAAAACGAGCTTTTTGATGATGATACTTTGTCACATATGCCTCGTCACTCGGTGATATTGCTCCATTGTAGTTAATAGTAGATTTTTTGACAAATGACAAATAAGGCGAAAGTGTCATCTAAATACATCAAAAAGTCATACATTTAGATGAACGTGCCGTCTGTGTGGGTATTACGTTCATAGATCAAATTGTCATCTACGCAAATATAGTGTACGAATGTTTTATCTCCGTAGACGGAAACATCATTTACAAAAGATCTATCTACGCATATTAGAGTATTATCACCGTATTAAGGGTTAGATCAAAGTATCATCTATAAAACTATCCACGAAAGTATCATGTACGCAGATCAAGGTATCGTCTACGAATGTATTTTCTTCGTAGATCAACTTGACATCCACCTAAATATCATGTACGAAAGATTCATCTGCGAATATTACAGCATTATCAAAGTATAACGTATTAGATCAAAGTATCTTCGGTAAAACTATCTGCGAAAGTCCGGAGAGATCAGGACGTCATCCACGAAAATACCATCTACATGTATACCGATCAATGCATTGTCTACGTAGATCAATTTATCATCTACGATAATATCTAATAAACTATCTTCCACGCACATCAAGGCATCATCTTTCAAAGTATTGTCCACGTTGATCAGGGTGTCATCTACGGAAGTATCATGTGCGTAGATCAGGTATCATCCTCGAAAATATCTACGAAGGTATCATATACGCTGATCAAGGCATCACCTACGAAAGTATCAACATAGATCAAGGTTTCATCTACGACAGTATCAATATAGCTCAAGATTTCATCTACGAAAGTATCAACATAGATCAAGGTTTCGTCTACGAAAGTATCAACATAGATCAAGGTTTCATCTACGAAAGTATCAATATAGATCAAGGTTCCATCTACGAAAGTATCAATATAGATCAAGGTTTCGTCTACGAAAGTATCAACATAGATCAAGGTTTCATCTACGAAAGTATCAATATAGATCAAGGTTCCATCTACGAAAGTATCAACATAGATCAAGGTTTCGTCTACGAAAGTATCAACATAGATCAAGGTTTCATCTACGGAAGTATCAATTTAGATCAAGGTTTCATCTACGAAAGTATCAATATAGATCAAGGTTTCATGTACGAAAGTATCAACATAGATCAAGGTTTCATCTACGAAAGTATCAATATAGATCAAGGTTCCATCTACGAAAGTATCAATATAGATCAAGGTTTCATCTACGAAAGTATCACCTACGTAGGTTAAGGTATCATGAATGTGTCTTTTTGGTTTTGTTTGTTTTGTTTTTGTCTTGTTTTTTAACACGCCACTTGCAGTTTTTAGAGGTATTCAAGTGAACAAACGTTATTCTTTTCGCATGAACTAGGCACTTTATAGAGTAAGATTCTACATATCACTCCCACAGAGGTTATATATAAAACTAATATAAAATAGTACGGTTTTGTTGAAATCTGATTTAACATCATTCCTCACAATATATCGTATCCCCATCATGCAGAGGAAAACGGGAGGTTCCATCTGTTCCCTAGAATACCAATTCAGTACGCTTTGATGAGAACTTGTTTGAGAATCGGTTAACAGTGCTCTTTGTCTGCACTTTAACTACAAAGGACTACCAATACCGGATATTAAGTAGCAAAGTTGATATGACATATGTCAGCCGAGTTTATATCGGCGTTCTGGAATTAAAGTAAGCTTGAATTGTTACAGAAGATCAAATATCCTGCCAACGCATATGGACATTAGAAGATTAATATCGCTCGCATGGAGCTACAGATTCCCTGTCAGTAAATCATCTACATTCATGTTGCTTCATACGAGCGTTAATGACTGTAAATTCGTCTGTAGGTAGGATTTTGCTGTCACTCGATCTGGCCATGTTGGAGTACTCTCCGCCTATTGCCGATGTGCACTGGATGAAAAAAACAACAGATACATCGTTCACGCATGAACATATCAGATATATGGCGTTGTATTAAAACTGTAACGGAATAATTTCCACTTTACTTGTCGTTTTTAGCAAATGGGAATAGTGTTGCAGGTCTTTTTGCCCTACGACGTCGCTGCATTGTAGCACACAACGTCGTGAGAGTGGGTTGGCTTCCCTGAAATGTTGATTAGCTGTAGGTTTTTAAAATGAACACTACTTCATGTGTAAGATGTGTGAATTTTACCCGTGAAATGTGGTAGTGGTTGGAGAATTTAGGTTTATATGTAAATGGGTATATCTTCCTGATGGAGGTGTATGTGTACGTCTTGTGTGTATATGTGTATATTGGCACGCGTCTGTCTGTGTGTGTGCGTGTGTGTGCGTGTGTGTGCGTGCGTGAGTGTAATCATGCCAATGATTATGTATACTTAATTTTTAGTAAATATATCCAAGCCTGAGGATGCGTGTGTAAATTCACGCTGCATATGTATATGAATGTGTACACCTCTAAAACGTGTGTATGTTCACGCTCAACATTTTTATGAATGTATACACGTCCAAGATTAATGTAATGTATATTTCTTGACTGATTATGAGTGTGTGTTACTTTGTGACTATATTGTGTTATTTGTAATTCTACTTTTTGCAACTATTGTTGTAACTACATATAAGTCATTCATCACTGTGAACACAATGAGGGGGACCTCATTTTTCGGTTCCAAGTAACAGTTCTTAATTCTTAAAATATATTCCAGAAACTTGGATAGCCACAATGTGTAAGGCAACTCAGCATCAAGTGACATTCATGTTTTTGTTAAAAACATAGATGCTGATTATCAGACATCTGTGTTGCTATGTCAACAAAGTTTCCATGTTTTCCATAACGCTGTAAAATGGTAAATTGATCAGTGAAGGACTTTGCTCTACATATTTACCATAATACTCTGGAGATCCTAGCAACAAGGTGTCACAAGATGTTTCTGGCCGTATTTCAGTGTATATTGTCAATATTAAGCCTTAATATGTAGTTTGGTGTTTTCGCTCAATTTACAAGTATGTCATATGAGCTATGATAACGGCTAGCCCGCCTTTCAAGTGGCCGCTCTTTGTCAAAGAGAGTAGCTCTGTGTTGCCAAATTCCGATATATAATACAAAGGTATAGATTACATCTGACGGCTGTGGAAATCAATACTGAACAGGCCTCTGTCTCAATTGTATGTCTAGATTTGTGTCTTTGATTTGTCTCAAGACCATCTTCGATTTCATCATACAACCCTTAAAGAACCACTCCATGTTGGTCGACTGTCTTGAAGTTAATTGCGGTTACGCAGTGCAGTCTTAACGCCAACTCTTGGCCCGAATACATTAGCTGCCAGTTTTGATCAGTTGCCAGTCTCGTTGTCACTGTTTCTCAGCATCTGTATCTCTATCGCTTCAGCTCCATATCCGTTGCCTGTTTCTATCAGTTGCTCGTCTTGGTCAGTTGTCCATCTCAGTCAGTTTCCAGATTCTTTCAGTCGCTCGTCTTTATCACTTGTCCATCTCCTTCAGTTTCCGGTCTCAATCAGTGACCCCCTCAATGTGTTTTTGCGCGCCCTCTATCAGTTTCCAGTTCAAAGCAGTTGCTCGTATTCGTCAGTTGCTTTATTCCAGTCATTTTCCGGTCTTAGTCAGTTACACGTCTGAATCAGTTTCCGCGCTCTATCAGTTTCTAGTTTCCAGTATCCACCTTTTGCCAATCTGTCCGTTCACGGGTTCAGACAGTTGCCCGCCTCAATCAGTTGCCGCCTTCTGCCAGTTTCCATTATGAAAACAGATGCTCATCCTTATCAGTTACCTGTCTCATTCAGTTTCCCGACTCAGTCAGTTAGGCGTTTCACTGAGTTTCGGCGCTCCATTCGTATCCAGTTGGACGTGATCTGTTGCCCATCTATCAGTTCACGGATCCAGGCAGTTGACCGCTTATTTCCACCAGTTCCTCGTCTTGAGACGGTGTCCGTCACAAATTTCACACTGTAGCAGATGCCTGTCACAGTCCGTTTCAGCCCTCAGTCGGTTCCCGCTGTACAGTTTTCACTGTCTTTCAGTTACAAGATTCCATCAGTTGCCTCTGATGACCAGTCGACGGTCTCCGTCGGTCTTAGCCCTCATTCTGCCCCCCTTGTAGAACTGACTGCCGCGGTCAGTCTCTGTCTGTCGTTTTCAGTCCTCAATCGGTTCCCCGTGTACAAATGACTGCCACGGTCAGTACCTGTCTGTCGTTTTCAGTCCTCAATCGGTTCCCCGTGTACAAATGACTGCCACGGTCAGTCCCTGTCTGTCGTTTTCAGTCCTCAGTCGGTTCCCCGCGTACAAATGACTGCCACGGTCAGTCCCTGTCTGTCGTTTTCAGTCCTCAGTCGCTTCCCCATGTACAAATGACTGCCACGGTCAGTCCCTGTCTGTCGTTTTCAGTCCTCAATCGGTTCCCCATGTACAAATGACTGCCACGGTCAGTCCCTGTCTGTCGGTTCCCCATGTACTTGTAAATGACTGCCACGATCTGCTTCTGGTTGTCGTTTTCACTCCTCAGTCAGTTTTCCATGTACAATAGACTACCACGGTCAGTCTCTCTGTGTCGTGTTCAGTTCTTAGTCGGTTCCCCATATACAGTTAACTGCCACGGCCAGTCTCTGTTTGTCGTCCTCAATCGGTTCCCGCTGTACAGGTGACCATCAGAATCAGTCTCCGCTCTCTGTTGGTTTCAGTCGTGAATCGGTTCCCGCTGTACAGGTGGCCATCAGAATCAGTCTCCGCTCTCTGTTGGTTTCAGTCGTGAATCGGTTCCCGCTGTACAGTTGCCCGTCGCATTCAGTTTCCGCGCTACATGTACATCATCTCCATCTCTCTATCAGTTTCCCGTCTGTCAGTCTCCGCCACGGTCCCATTTCTAACAGCTTTCTAATCAACAGTTCCCTTCTCTTGTCTCACCACACGATGGAAAAAATCAATACACACTGCACATTTGTCATTCCACGTAATGATATTAACATAATACTGACATGACCGTTTGATGAAAAAATAAGCAAACTAAACATTCAAACATTAGTATGTTAGCAAAATATTTCTTTGTAAATTTACAAAATGGAAAACCCCACACTATTTTTTCTCAAAGAATGATTCTATGAATCTAGGTTAATTGCATCCAGATGCACATGGCACGTTGTAACACGTGCACTTTTGTAATATGTAATAAATAGCAACTTACATATGGTAATTGAATAAGATCAGGTATGTTAGGAAATGTCGAAGTTAAGTAGGCAAATATAGGCATATAAGTCAATGAAAGTTCACAGTTACATATCCGGTCGTGAATCTGATCCTCACAGCTGCGTCAATGGAGAGTTCACGTGTCGTCATACACGTGCCGGTATATACAGCGATCCGAGAAAGACAAGAGTCCGAATTGGATAGAGTGCACTGTACGTCATGATATCTGTATCTTTCATTTCAAATATATCAACTGGAAATGTTATAAAATTCAATTCCTATATATTTGTTATTATGTATGTAGTGCCACAAGACAGCGTCAACACGTGCATTTTCCACGATCTGATATTTTTTGCTTGAAACGTCGGTGACATATTCCTTGAGTGAAGAAGAGAGGTCATTAACATTCACATATATAGTCGTAATACTGGCATACTCATGTCGCTGTTGGAACGGCCGAAAAGAATACGCATGAGTCCGGAGCAGTTATAAAGTTTTTGGTCCTCGAGGGCCACCCAGCGAAGCACCTTGAAGGGCTGTTGACAACAGGACGAGGGCCCCATGGACTCATTTCTCGTACAGTTGTCATCGCTCGTCAGTGTTCCAAAGATCACGTCAGAGATCCCGTTCGATTAACAACTGGAGTACTGTGTGTGAAGTCATTCATAGGAAATTGTCCTCTGTGAAGTAACTCGAATAGAGGTAAGAGTCCCCAAATCGAAAACAGTCACTACTGCCGTTACACTATATAATTACAGATATACTGACATGGTGGTATTTTCACTCGACGTCGAGAGGTCAACATATATACAGTTAAGCTATTTCCAGGCACTGGAGCGTCGATAAATGACTGTAGCCGTTTCTGTCTCGCTACAAATCTTCTCAAAACAGCAGAAATCATGTAGCAAACATTGTCCAAATTCACATAAAGCTTATAAAAAGGCTTTCCAGTGCATTTGAATTTGAGACCTGCCGTTATCATAACTGGATATTTTTTCATAACGACATCCCTGTCTGTACGTCGTGTTTCTCATGTGGCTTGCGCGAGACTTCCTAGCGTCAATATTTCTGTTTTAAACATGTCATATCACTGTATAAATCATATTATGTTTACATTTAAACCGAGCTGTTATATTCTGAGAGTGCCATATCAGATAAAAAGAGCTGAAAATAGAAATGAACTGTCCGTTGTCAGTTCAGTTTAAAACCTTTGGAAAAGAACATGTTCCAGAAAATGAATCAAAGACGGAAATGGCATTGTGTCACGTCACTGCACGCGCTATAGTGTGTATATTTGGTCGACTAAAAAATCTTCAGTCACTTGGTCCTGTTCGGGGATGACAGGCCGACACAAAGGAATCCGTCGATAATGAAATATTTACACCAGCTTGTCATCGTATTGTGAGATTAAACAAGCATCGGCATTGGCGGATATTTCGGATGTCTTGCCATCAATCTTTGATGAGATTACTGCGCCTGTTTCCATGATATGAGGACATATATCAAACGAAAAGATAAATGCGTTGTTTCTTGCATAACTAACTTAGATAGTTCGATAAAAACGTCAGTATTACGTTGCTGAGGATCTCCAGATAGCGTCGCTGTGTTAGTTTGTATCTTGTTTGAGTGTTAGCGGGGTTTATTGAAGTTGCTGGTGGGAGCTTTGTTTAACTGGATAAGACGTGTTGGGACAAACCATTCACTCTCTAAAGTGGGGTGGGTGGGTTTTGGTGGTGGTGTGCGGCGTGCGTTCGTGTGTGTAGAGTTGGATGATTTATTCCTTGGGTGAGTTATGAGGTTTCATCTCCTCCTGTATCTGCCTGGTGGGCCCGGCATATTTCCCCATAGCATTGAGTGTCTGCTGTGTGACTCAAAACGTGTTCCGATGTTCCGGTTTATAAAAAAATAGTGGGTGAATTTAGTTTTGTGCCGCACTCAGCAACATTTCATGTATATGGCGACGTTCTACAATTATGAGAGTCTGAACCAGACAATCCAGAGGCCAGCTTCAGGAACATCGATCTGTGCAACCGTGATACGATGATGTGTCAACCAAGTCAGCGTGTCTGACCACCGGGTCTAATCATACGACAAGGACGGTTGCTGACCAGTTCTGACCAGGACCTTCACGAGTCTCGAATATAACGACATTCTTAGCACTAGTTGCTTTACAGTGAAAGCCTCACTGAACACAAACATATGCTTACTATAGTGATTCTTTATTTGAGCCTTGACACCATTCTCAGACTCGAGGACACTGCTTGTGAAGAAGCTAAGGTCGTGACACATCTCGGTGCCATTACAGATGTGGTCCGTGATATCACTCGTGACAGCTTGGCAACGTTCATAACTATGGTAGCTAAAAGTGTCAGCTCATGGAAAGTAAGGTGCCTGTTATATTTGTGAAAATATGCCACACACCATGTACATACAGTTCCTTTCTCTCGGTCTCTGAAAACCCTGTTTCCCTGTCATATGTATCTATTGTCGTTGCCACTGACAAGTAATGTTGTATAACGACATTGCCTGAACACTCCAAATCACTTGGGAAAATAAGCTTATTCAGTGTTATGAGGACGTATATCAAACTAAAAGATAAATGCGTTGTTGCTTGCAAAACTGACGAAGATAGCAAGAAAAAACATACTTCGTAAGCTGAGGATCTCGATATGAGATAACGTTGCTCAGTTACTGCTTGTATCTTGTTTGAGCAGTAGTGGTGTTTGTTAAGGTACTAAGGGTGTTTTGTTTAAATGGCAGGATATATGCTGTACAGAAATAGTTAGGGTTATGTGGAACTTTGAAATTATAATTAATCCTATTTCTGGTGTCCGTTATTTTGTGAATGTGAATTGTGGCGTAAAATGTTACTCACCCACTGTATAATTGACAAAGGACAATGATAAGTGACCGGTTGCGTTGTTACATAAACGAATGAGTGAGTTTAGTTTTACGCCGCGCTCAGCAATATTCCAGCTATATGGCGCCCTCATAAAGGAATGACTCAATCACAAGTGTATGTGATAATCAATAATGAAAATGTAAGTTTACACAGGAAAAACGATACCCAGTCTAATATAAACAACGGACATGAGTCACACCGTTACCAAGCAACCAAACCATGGCCACTGCCCAACCATTAGATCTGTGCGGCAAATAAGTTTTAAAACAATATAATGGCCAAAACACATTCATTATATTAGTTCCAAGACTGTCACTTTTTTTGAAGCCGTCAATTTCTCACACGCACTGCTGACGCCCCCACCCCATAGTCCCTTCCCAACCCCTATCCTCCCAGCCCACGATACTAACGCTTAGTCTCTGAAAATAGATGCTAAATTTAATTTAAATTGGACAGGAGCCCCAAACCAGAGAAGCTGAAAGAATCTAGACTTGCTTCATGCAGGGCTTCAGCATTGGAAGGAGGGCTAGGCTATAAGGAGAAGGAGAGATAGAAAGTATGGTTCAGTGTCGGTGAGACAGACTATGCCCCGGCTAATTGTCTCAAACGGCGCAGTAACTCGCTGTCATAGCTGTACTGAAATACCACGGTGATAAGCCAGCTTAAAATCTGACGTTAGAGAGCCCGATATTGAGATAACCAGCATGTCAGGGCACGGAATAACGCACCTGTAATGTGCACGGCCTTTAACATAAGCACATAATAAAAACGAATAGCCCGTCATATCGTGTTTTCACGAGCGCAAAAACAATCCAGCCTCATCACAACAATAATAACGTAACGCGGCGCCAATTGCCAGGTTACATTAATTCATCTGTAGGAGCAGTAAACCCGGTGCTTCGATACAATCGTCTGTCTGAGATGACATTAGCCGTTTCCAAACCTCCATATTTTCACATTACCGCTCGGCGATATTTCCCTAACATATGTATAGAGACGCGATGCATTGCGCCGAGCAATCAGCAAGTTATTAATACGGACACGTTTAATAATGAATGAGATTGCTCCCCCGGGGATGCTTATTGTTGGGATGCGGTTGTACTGTATCGGATGTCGGACCGGGGAAACAGGAGGGGGTTCATACGACGGTTTTTGATGCCTGGCGATTTTTAATGTTCCCGATGTGGTCAGATCCGCTTGTCCCTAGACATTTACTGTTATTGGAGTCAGCGAAACCGAGTTTTGCCGTCATTCGCTTAACAGGATTTGTAAGGCTTGTATCAGATATAACAGTTATAAAACTCACACTGTGCATACACTATCACCAACAAAGCAAATAGTATCATGGTGGAGATTTATGTGAAATATTTTTAAAGAAAAGCATATTTCACCCGGGTATTAATACTAGATATGATTTTGATTGCTTCGCGTGCGATTACATTTTCATTATGCCTCTGCTGTTTGTTTGAAATGTCAGGAATAGTCTTTTTTTAAACTTTTTTCACCACATGAGATCTGTGGAGGTATAGAGAGTCTGTACTTGTTCCCCGTCACCGAGCCCATTCAGAGGGGAGCACTTTCTGAAAGTTCATCTTTTATCTGGGAATTGCACCAAATGTGCGAAAAGGCTTTGATCGTCATTGGAGTGAAAATATGTTGTTTACAAGTACACCATGTTTATACATCTGAGAGCAACAATATTGACTGACATCTAGATATCTTAAATAGAAATATAAGATAAACAATTCAAAATGATCGTATTGACATGCAATAAGAAGCCAAGTTACCTCCTTCATTTTGCTAAATGTGATACTATGAGGCTAGGCCTTGATGTAGTTTGATATTTTTAAGCTTGCGAGTAGCATAAAAGACATTATTTGTTTATTGGTTGGTTAGCACCACATGGAACAATATTCCAGCTATATTGCGGCGGGCTGTAAATAATCTGGTCTGGACCAGGCAATCCTGTGATCAACAGCATGAGCATTGCTGTCCGTAGTTAAGATACGATGACATGTGCCAACACAGCTAGCGAGCCTCAACACCCATTTGTGGCAAGTGTTGCTGAAGATCTAACCCGGATCTTCACGTTAATTTTGATGAATTTTGTCTTCCGAATTTAAGTCCAACGTGAAATGAAAATCGATATATGTAGCTGCGAAGAGATAGCTGGAGACCCTTTGTATGTGGATTCCCTAACGGGTTTAGCGCGGCTTATGAAAAACAAAAACAGTATTACACGGCTATTATCGAGATCTTTACTTTTGCTTTGTGACTCCAGAAAAAAGGTTTTTGAACTATGAGATATACTTTGTTACTCGTTTTCATTTCCAGATAATAGATATTATCTCACAAAAATCATCATCATCATCATCATCATCATCATCTGTGTCGTAACATCATACTGATATTTAAATTTCGTGTTATAAGAAAACCTTATTTCATTAATGCACATTTGGACATAGTATTATGTTTCCACCTGACTAATCCTTTGAGAGATGTCATTGATTCATGGTTAATAAATCATACACGATTAAGCATATTAATGTCATAACATTTTCAGATGATTTTAATACGATCAATGACACAACTGCAATGGTACATTTAGTCCTGCGCAAGACCTTGTATTGGTTGTTCTTTCGCTGATGTACACTTGGCAAGCTTTCACTTTGGACAGAAACATCTAACTCCGTTCAAATTGAACTGGATTGTAGTAATGTGGCCGTTAAGACTAACCCAATCACTCAGTAGTTGTAAACGTCGTGGTTGTTAATTTTGAGGGTTATTGATGCAGGTATTATCATAATATTTTCTCGGAAGGGAAGCTAGTGTGAGTATTGACACACCCACCCCACGCACCCTCTCCACTTGTGGTATTGTAGGAGACCAACACCGTGATGTAAAAACTCACTGGTCTGCTCGGAGTGAGTATTGTGTGCTTTATACAATCGACGTTCCTTGTTAAACTCTTGAGTAGTATCTCGGTGGACCAGCCTCACGTAATCGACATCAGCCCTGAAAAGACGAAACAACAACCTATACACACAAGCGGGCGCATACGCACTCGCACACGAACATCGTTGTAAGATTGCGCAATAATTTACTACGCCACGGTATATAATTGACAGACATGATATAGAGGAAACAGTATCGGTCCTTGCGCTTCGGAACATTCACTTTCTATGCCATAAAATTACATATACTTGAAAAAGAAAAATGTATCGTATGATCAAGAGTGACATTCTTGCGAATCGAAATATTCCTTGCAAATACTTCCTAAGTCTTGATATTAGCTGAAATTGTACTCCTTAAAGCTAACTTTATGCTAAAATCGTGTGTGCAAAGAATGCAGAAATGGGACAAACTTTAATAAGAGATTTTTAATCAACTCTGCGAAGATAAAAAAATAGCTTTTAGAACTTCTGACGTCATTTTTCAAGCCTTGACTTTAATTGCGTGCACACTGAATTTTCAAAGAGAGCGGGGAAAAAGTTTTGTTTGAACGTAGGAGAAATCACACTACAATGAACATTTACATGATCGAAATTACTTTTGACTTTGAGTAGAGTTTTATTGTTATCAGCATTACGGGGTAACGGCCTCCGTCCCGTGAGAAGATGTAATAATTTCAAAAGGTCAAGGCAGATGGGCTCGAAAGGTATGTCACGTACAAAGACTCTCGTTAGAGGAAATATCGCAGATTGTTTTTCTCGCTTGAGCTCACTTGTGACACGCTAAAACGAATTCTTCAAAGCTGGCGCAAATCTGGCAGTAACTAGCGAACTTAATAAAGAGGGAACTGGATGGCAGAGTGGCAAGGAACATGCTAGAGACTATCAAACGAGATCACGCGAAATGTGGCCTCGGTCGACTGAAACGCGACGCGAGTTGAGAGATTGTCACGACACGTCGGGTATAAACGTAAACAAACTTGACGCATTGTTCACAAACATAATTATACTGACGTTTACAAAGAGTCCACTTGCCCTCAAACACTGATGTAAAATACACATGCAAGACTGTTTGTACATTACGACATTCAAAGGCCCACTAAAGTTCTCAGAACGTAGAACGCGCTTACGGTTGTCTAGTACAGTATACACTTATTTCCAAATGTGACGATCAGTGGCGAACATGGTGTCTGATGAGATTCTTGAGAGGCCTTTAGGAGTTGGTATTGAAGTTAAAGACATATACTATGGATGACAGCTTCGTGTTTGTTGTCTGTCACAACGCCGTGTGCCCAGAAACGTTGTGACATTATTTGTCTCTACTATGATATTCGATGTCTTGTCAGCTGAAGGGATCTGGAATGGCCCCGAAACGTTGTGTAGAAAAGATTAAAGAAGTTTAATCCATAAAATATCTTGGCCATGATATCTGATGTCGTTTAATATTTTGTTTTGTACTGTGTGTTCCTGTTTATTTTTTGAAGTGAAAACTTGTGTTGCCTTGGCGTGTATTTATGACTGATGTTTCCCAATGAACGCACATTTTCGCGGACAGCTGGTTTCATCCCTATCTGTTAATGATATGACTTATTATATGTTTTATAATACATCTAACACAATGTAGTCTGCTTTTAGCAAAGATTTCTGAAGTTATGGAACAAATGTCGCATTATAAACTTATGTCACGTGAGACGTAACGGTTAAAGTGGAAGTATTTTTGGTAATTTTTATTTTTTAAAAGCTCACTTTACAGACTTAAAACAATCAACAATAAACATCCAGGTCACAATTATACAAACACGATTTACAAATTAAATACTAGTAAACAATTCATGCCATGAAGACAAAAACTTATGTAAAGCTCTGACACTGCACTAAACTAAAGGAGAGCAGTTAGTTAGCATGGAAAGGTGACAATCTTTCTGAATCTACGTCAAAAAATGAGGTTGTTGAAGATTGTATATAATTGATTTTTTCTGAAAAAAATAAGTAGTACTTGTCTTTTTGCTAATCTAATATTGATATGAATTTTCTGATTAAGTTAGATTTCAAGTTTTAGACAGGCGTGAACAACTATCCTACAGAAAACTGACCAGAAAATGTGACCAGGTTTCTCATTTTCGTCTAGGCAAAAGCTGCATATTGAATTATTCATATATAATAGCCTAAAATAAACATTCTATTTGTCTGTAAGATATGATGTAACATTAATTCTATATTGAAACCACTGTAGTTTGCTGTCATTAGTATAGTAGAGGTATTTGATAACAAACGAAACAAGCCACTGGCGACACGTTACATTGTTATCTTGTGAGTGTCTTTGTCGCTTGTAATTTAGGTATATATTATTCCGTCGATCTGCAGGTCGCACAAAATCAAACGTATTCCCATGGACTTCCCCAATAACCTTGTAACTGTCTTTTGATGTAGCCAGGTCGTTCGTTAACAGCCATTGCATACTGTGTTATACAATGTCTGTATACACACTGTATTAACTTAAAGCTGCAATAAAACAGTAATTTTGGCTAGTTTAACCAAGTCCATTTGTTTTGCAGTTGAATTTACAAAACAACACAAAATTCCATTTATCCAACCCCAAGTTTTACAAATTGTACAAATTGAACAATGTGAACCACTGTTCCACATCAAGTTATTCAGTCTACACTAAAGGCGAAGGGGCGCTTTATAAACAAGATCTGATTTGGTGTAGATTAACCTGCAACACTGGTGGTGAGTGAGTGAGGTAGGCTGGTTGTAGACGTTTACCCTTCTTGAGCCCCAGTAGTGAGTGAGTTTGATTTTGCATCTTTTTCGGCAATATTCACGCAATGTCACGACGGGGGGCGCCAGAAATTGGCTCTAAACATTGCACCAACGTGGCGAATCGAACCTGGGCGTTCTGCGAGACGAGCTTTTACCACTAGACTAACCCATCGGCCCTTGAAACCCAGTGCTTACAAACCTAGAAAGTTTTGGGTAGAACCGTGATTGGAACCCGCGACCGTAGGCTTGTGGAGTGCTCAAGGCGAATTGCACAGCTTTTGACCCCGGGGAAGCACGTACCATCTGACAAGGCAGACACATTTTCATTCATTCATTCATTCATTCATTCATTCGTTCATTCATTCATTCATGCTACTAATGGGTCTATGCAGCTTACTTTTGTGAATCATATCAAACATTATATTTCACTCACTATATAAGTGCAAGTTATAACGTCTTCCATGTTCAATCATTAACGTATGATCTGAACAGCGAAATCGACAAAGGGCAGTACGATGTACCTTCACATTGACAGCTGTAATGTAATAATCTTCTGTCACAGTCATTTTTATTTGTCTGAAAAAATCTAACTTAGTATATTTTGCAAGATCTGAAGCCCATGTTTGGAGGTCAATGTCAATGCACCTCTGCTTAAATTGTATAAGGAAATTGTTAACATTTGTAATTTGTTGATCAACCCACACATTTCCAAAACCATAGATGAAGAGGAGTTTCTTAACTCTCAAAGCCGAACAATCAAGATTCTTTTCAGCTAAGCGATACAGATATTTATGTACCTCATACAGAATAGTATTCTCATATTGATTTATTAGTCTGGTCCAATATTTCACAATTTTATAATAATCATTAGCCTTCAAAGAGTAACGGCCTGTTTCACTTCGTGCAGTATTATTGGCAGAAGTACTAGACAGGTGAAGTACTATCGCGGTAGTACTAGACAGGTGAAGTACTATCGCGGTAGTACTAGACAGGTGAAGTACTATCGCAGTAGTACTAGACAGGTGAAATACTATCGCGGTAGTACTAGACAGGTGAAGTACTATCGCAGTAGTACTAGACAGGTGAAGTACTATCGCGGTAGTACTAGACAGGTGAAGCACTATCGCAGTAGTACTAGACAGGTGAAGTATTTGCTTACAATATCGTGAATATTTTGTACATTTGGTGAGGGGTGGAACCCCCAAATTTCAGAGTTATACATTAATACTGGAAGAATTTTAACATCAAATATATATAATAAGGCTTTCAATGGTAAGGTTTTGAATTTGTCTTCTTGTGTTCATGCCTCTGAACAGCTACACCTCTGGGACTATTCCGTCAGTTTCAGTTTTATGGCGCTTCGTGTCATTTTGTGAATACATCTGTCGCGTATGTGTATAAAGGGCCGGTGGCCCCCTTACTCAATAGACATACATACACTATATAAGTGAGTTTATATTTACACCGCCTTTGTCAATATTCTAATACTATCACGGCGCGGGATACCAGAAATTGGCTTCACTCATTGTACCCGTGTGGGGAATCGAACCCCTTTCTTCGCCGTAAGGAGCGAACGCTTAACGTCTAGGCTATCCCATCGCCTCTGTTTTAATTGAAGAAAGTAACCTTCACTCTTGTCTGAAACGAAACAGCTGATGTGTGTTCATGCAAACATCATTGACTTTTAATGGCTGCATAAATGCATGGATATGTCACAAATGTGTTCAAATCTTTTTTAGTCAACATCACTAAACCATCTAGACTCAAAAAAAATACGTCCGTGGGAACATCAAGCCGCGTTCCAAGAACATGGCAATAACTTTCACCTGCCTCGGAACCGGGTTTGAATTTCAACCAAAGTCCCGTCTACATTTAATTGCACTTTAAACGTCCGTTAAATGTACAAATACGTCTAACGGGACGTAAAGCTAGCTGCCGTTACAACGTCCGTCAGTTGTCTTTAGACACACGCCCAGCCTCTGACTTTTCCTTCTATATCGTGTTTGCTTGAAGGCGCAAATTTCAAATCCCATATTTGGATATTTATCTACTTTTACCAGACACAAAAAAACATGTGAGAGAACGCACTTCTCATGAATAATGGACCTGAAACGCGTTAACGCCACGTCTTAATTGAATTCGGTCTCCTGAAAATCGTAGCATAAAAATCAGCGTTGAGATGCGATTGCAATCTTTATACCTTCAAATCAGCTCGTTTTCATTCAGATTTCCTCGACCGTATACCTCAAGTTTGATCCAACCCTGTCCTCGACCATGGCTTAATTGAATCATCGATGAGCCCCGATCGAGTATACAACCTCGACGTTACCGGTAATACTTGACCGTAATGACACATCATGTGACAATCTGGATCCTTGTAACAACAAGGCAGAGTGAAGACGGTCTGTTATTATAGGAACTCTCGATGGGGGCTGCGACACTTGTCTTTGATGCCCGCATCGTGGATATAATTACAGTAAGGTATTACATGTAGTGCCTTGCAATCCTGTTTTATGGTAAGTTGGGTTCCACTTAGCGACAATAACAGACGCAATCGGACCCGTGAACCATGCACATGGAGTAAGAAGGAAAAAACGGTTTTATAGAGATTAAGGCAATTCCAGATGAATTACTCGAGCATCGTGTAATGACGTGGAAATTATTTCGATGGCTTAAGATTTATTTATTTTATCTGGACGGATAGTCTGCTTGAGTTTCAGGGCTAAGAATCCACGTATTTTGATGAGCTCGAATAAGTTTAAATTAAATGTCAACATAAAACCGACACTATTCTCCGTACCAATAAACAGTATCAAGTGTAGGGACTAAATCCGATTTTTCGCCCAGTGTTGAGTGTCCTATCAAAGATAATGAACCCCTAGTGGTATTGTCTTTGTGGTAAGTTCAAGGGGTAGAGTAATTGCTCTCAGAGACAAATCCATCAGAAGTCCAGGCTGCTTGAGAGTCAGATTTTACACATAGGAATTTCAAAGTGGATATAGTCCGTGCGCTGCGGATAGTGACGTGACGCATAAAAGAAAGTATCTAACAAGGGCCTTGGTGTGATGTTTTGGCAACAAGTGACAATGTATGTAACTTGTGAGTCAAAATGAAATATCTATGTACATTGGTTTTTGAAAGCAGTCTTCCCAAACCAGGTGTATACTTTCTCTTGTACGCCAGTATATCGCTTTTTACACACATTTTCAACTACTTTGTGAGAAAGAGATTACTTTCTTATGGTGCCCGTTTAAGGAGTCATGTTACAGTGAGTGAGTGAGTCGTGGCGGAGATCTGTGTTCATGATGTCGATCACTGGATTGTTACCCACTCATGATTATTGACAGACCGCTGAAACATCTGTAATGATATTGCCGAGTGCGACGATGTGAAGGGAACAAACAAACAAACAAACAAATGAATGAAGAATGATGTTAGTATCACGAAAGCCCTAAACGTTGAAGGTGTTTCAAAGATATCTCTGACAAGCACGTCTTGTCGAATGATTAACTTAGGGGGACGACACAAAAAGCCCGTTCCCTCTGCTGAGGGGGCTGTGGGGAAGCCTAAGGGGTTTAAAGCGTCAGCTCGTCACGGTAAAGACCGTGGTCGGTTCCCCCTATGGTACAACATGTGAAGCCCATATCTGGCCGTGACATTGACGGAATATTGCTAAAAGCGGTGGAACTCACTCACTTCTATAAGCTGGATCCTAGAGGAGGTGGTTCAGCGAGGGCTTGGTGACGTTGGTGGAAGGATGGTGGCATACACCGTCAGCAGCAACATCTAATTCTGCAGCACGGTTAATTATCGCTTGTGAACAACATCCTATTCCAATCATATCTGCTTATTTAAATGATTTATGGCTTGACTTTGCTGGACTCAGGACCACCACGACCATACGTCCTCTCGTGCATGGTCGGTATTGCGGCGATGTCACGACGGCCTATCAACCTATATGGACCCATCTTCAACAAGGCCGAGCAATAATGACTTCTACTACAACATCGGCCTCCTATAACTGGCAAGTTGCTAGGGGCCGCTGTCGTGTTATTGTGCAACTCCTGGGGAACTCACCCCCATTCCACGTAAACCTGCCCAATATCTCATATCAAACGTGAAACCATAACTTTCCATGTCGAGCTGAGTTTGGTATTGGCATGATAAGTGAATGGTTCAAGTGAAAAGGCCAAGATCTGTAATGGTCTTTGGTGGTAAAAATGTTTTATCGTGTGTATTTTGATGTTTGGAAATATTAACAGAAATCATGGTTAGGTTATTTGTACTCTTCACAATTTCATGATCCCCATATAAACCAGGTATTAGAAACAGCATGTATGTCCCTTTGTCAATATGACGCCAATCCACCATCTCAAACACCACCAACTCATCCCACAGCCGGGACAACATACACGACATCACACCATCTCACACTACCGCGTGCACTACTAATGTCACACTACACCACACCCAACACCGTACAACCTCCACATTGGTGAATGGTGCGTGCGTCGCGTTGCGTCGCTGGAGGCTGTGGTGAGATTTTATGAGATGCGGTGCGGTAAGGTGGGTTGCAACTCAAAGTGGTGCGGTACGGTGCGGTTTGTAGCGTTTCGATGGGATGAAGTGCGGTGAGGTACAGCAAGACTGAGAGCGGTGCGGTCCGGAGAGACGACGGTAGTCTGGTATGTCGTTAACATTGGAAATCTTCAAAGTTACAACTTTCACTTTGCCCTTCAATACCTTATAATCTTTTTTCCTTGCTCAAGCATGCATCACTAAAAGCATTTCTTTCTTTGAGCCAAGATACAGGAGGCTGCCTTGAGAAATCTCTCAGAGCTTGTAAAAGAGGCTGTATTCTCCAAGCTTCGATCAGCTTCTTAGGGCCCGAGTTTACAGTACAGCCAACAAGGGACAGGCCTAGAATATAGTTGACATCATCACTGTCTTGTTCCGTCTAATTGATAGAGCGACAGATAATTATAGCAACTTCAAAGAAATCCAATTGCTATACGCCCGTATACAAAGCAATACAATTCTCATTTAGGGCTCGATATCATTGCAAAGCAGCCCTTACCTTAGAAACTAAATTAAGTCGGGCCGTTCAACAGCATGTTTTACCGAAGGGCTCTTTCAGCCCGGTTCAGTTCTATATCAGTTTGGAAGCAAGCTGATTGTGTTTGCAATTTATTCTTAATTAGGGCCGCCGGCTGACACAATAGGGCCCCGACAGGTCATAACATGATATGCTTAAGCACGTATAAGTCTACTTGCTTCTCACTCGCCACGAGTACCAGTGGTAATGGATGAGACGTGAGAAGAGGTGTATTGTTGATGTCGTAAAATGAACATCTGATTGGCGAAACCCATCTACCAGTAAAGCAGAACATGCTTACCCTTTTCGCAAGCATCTGATATCATGACCGATTTTCACTTATCTATTCATATAACTTTTACGACTTCTTTCCTTCTGCGACCAAAGGAATCGGTTTTCGGCACACATTCGGAAATGAGTAGTATTTGGCGGAGACGTTTTGAACGTGAACACTATGATGGTGTAAACCATAAAGAACTGTTAAGATAGGATTCCATTGTGAGATCGATACAATGGCACTATTGAGTGGATATTTCAGATTTCAACCATTCCCCTTTCTTAACTCGATAGCTGTATGATTTGGCTGTGTAGGCGACAGTAATGACGGAATTATCTGTATTTGCTGGAGATAGGTTGTCGGAAATAACCGCGATATTCTCACACATAAAGCTCGACAGAGACATAACATAATACTGGGCAAACAGGGTGAGGAATTTACACACTTAAATCCAAAATTGTGCAATTTTGGGGGCTCTGTTTGAGATTGTTTCTGTACAAAGATAGCCCCAAACTGTCTGGCAGAAAACGATGTTGTCACATAAACCATGGCCCTGATTTTCACGATTAAAGCACGTTTGGTGTTTTAATAAGAAACGATGAAAATACTATTTTCGACAATGCTGTTTAAATGTGAAATCTGTAATATAGGCTTTCCCATTTGGAGCGTACCATTAAAGAGATGTTATGCATCTTTATATTGCCTGGTTGTGTCGACAAGCTATGTTGTTCCTCCTTTCCTATAGACACTGTATTGTTGAGGGATGGTTTGTAAGCTATGGTGGAGATAAGTAGGTCCGCCTGCCTTTGATATTAGGCTGTAATGGGCAGAGAGGGTACGGTGGCTCGTCACGCCGAAGACCCGGGTTCGATTCCCCACCAGCGTACAATATGTGAAGCCCACTTCTGGTGTCCCCTGCAGTGATATTTTCGGAATGTTGTTAAAACGCCGTAAAACTAAACTTACGCACCCACTCACTTAATGATATGAACGATTCGCGTGCTATTTTATCTCGACCATTCTGGAATATTTACATACCTCCGTGATAAGGATGCAGCATATAAGAGGTCAAATAACAAACGGGATTCCGATAACACCTTTAAGATTTAGGGAACGTAGGTAGGATTTCCTGTAGGTTTGGTTTTAGAAGTAAAGTAGAAACTGACAACACATCTATCAACGTGTAATTGTTTATCCAATCAAGCTTGTGGACATTATGTCGATATTCTATATCAGAGTAACGTTTGTCTATGAAGGGGAAAAACCAATGGTATACTGCTTAGAAAGGATAGCGTCGACACCAGAACTCAGGGATACGTCGGGTAGTCAGAACCGTAACATTTACGCACTCAACTCGTAAACAATACCATGTATTGCGTTCACACATAGTCATCTTTCTGCAGATACAAGGAACATGTCCCGGAGATGCATACCTTAATTTGGTGTCTTTGAGTGCTTCTCGTTGCTTGTGTAACAACCAACTTCAGTGGCCGTCCATTAGAAGCTACATCATTGGCAAGTAAACTATAGAAGGCTACTTATTTATAGCATTATCAATAGTCATTGACACCAGAGGCTATATAGGGACGTACGTGGGAAAGAGTGGGTCTTGGCTCGCGTCTTTGAACAAGCAATTGTGAACGTCCCTGCTGTCTCTACAGACAGAGAGTGATATGTATCCATGATGTGTAATTGGTGCTGCCGCTGTTGATGTTGATGGCGGTGTTGGTAACAGAGAAATGATGGTGATGATGGTGGTGATGATGGTGGTTATGATGGTGGTGGTGATGATGGTGATGATGGTGGTGATGATGGTGGTGATGACGATCATTCAGCTAATAATGTGGTGATGAAGTTGAAGCTTTTTATTAAGATGACGCGATACGACGGTGGCGATGAAAATGACGACGACAGCAATGAGGAAGATGATTTATCTGAGTGTACGAGGATGCACGCAACAATTTGAATTATTATGACCAACACAATGAGAACGATGATGATGATGATATGATAATTTTGGTAGCTATGTTGATGATGATCATAGTCTGATGATTTGACGCTGCTAATGAAGACGATGAAAGTGACGACGATGGCGATGCCGCCGCTGCCGATGATGATGACGACGATGACGATGGTGACGACTACGATTGGAATAAATATGACCATGACGATTGTCGCGATAATGTTTATTAGGCCATGGTTGCATGGTAGTACTTTATCCAAAATATACTATCGTTGCTGATATTGAAAATATTGATAACAGTTTAAATATTTCCGCTATTGCGACAATCCCTCAAACTCCATATGGTTTGGAGCTTTCCAAGATAGATCTTCAGTCCGCCGATGCATCTATTCATTCAGAGTAATTTAAGCAAAAGTAATTAAATATAGATCGCCAAATAAGGATGAACTAACTGCATAAAGCAGTAATTCAGATGTCAATCGATAGGCCAGATGCCTCGCTACTTCACCACTGTACATTCTATCCACTCACAGATATGTGTCATTACTAGATAGTTCGACCCCTGACGACTCAATTTTCAGCAACCCATGGTCGTAAGACACTTGTCATCGTATCCCAATTGCGGAGATCGATGCTCATGATGTTGATCAGTGGATTGACTGGTCCAGACTCGAGTATTTAGAGACCACCACTATATGCAGTGTAGCTGGAATGCTGTTGAATGCGACATTAAACAACAAACAAACTTGATATTTGAAAACCGCTCGGTCAGCAGTTTCTCAAATCAGTATCACATTGTAGACCCCATCTTGATGTGAGCATTCATGGGTGTCTCTCCAGCGTAAGCGTAGCCTAATGGTTAAAGCGTTTGCTCGTCAAACGGAAAACCCGGGTTCGATTCCCCACACGGCTATTATGAGTGAAGCCCATTTCTGCTGTCCCCCGCAGTGATATAGCTGGAATATTGCTAAAAGCGGCGTGGTAAAACAAAACTCACTCACTCTCTCCAGACATAAACCCCTTCCAGTAAGTGAATTTTGCTTTACGCCGATTTTAGCAATATTTCAGCAATAACAAATCAGGGGACATCAGAAATGGGCTTCACACATTGCACCCTTGCGGGAAATCGAACCCGGGTCTTCGGTGTAATGAGCGAATACTCTATTTTCTGATTTCCCCTAACCCCTCCTAGAAGTAGCTGTACCGCGATCTTCAGTGAGATAAGAGTCGGTTGGTGGCGATATCGATTCATGAGTAGTGGTCATTGATAAGACTCACGAGAACCCCAGGTAAAGTCAGAGTCTAAGACGGTAAGCCGGTACTTAGGTTTGAAATTGATCAGGGTACATACATGTCGATTGGGTTATTAACGCGTAATGAACAACCAGCATTACCATGGCAATTCTGAAACTGACATGATGTATTTCGGGTCTAAGGTAATAAAAACAGATTCAGGAACTTGCGTTACTAAAGACCAGTAGCAACACTGACTGAACCAATATTTGAACCACCCTAACCAATGGTAATATATGTTTGCATTTCGCAGAGTGTTGAGTTCTTTGCAAACAAGGGCATTTCTGAAACGGTAGGTCTTGGTCTGGCTTTGATTGTAGTCATTTTCTTGTTCCACGTTCCATGAGGATGAGAGTAGACTCTGCTTTCTGATTATATTCAAGAAGTGAAACTGGGATATTTGTACTTCTATTCTGTGTTATTTTTTACATCAGCGTTTCGTTATGTCAGCGTGAAGCAGCGGAAGTCATGTTAAAGGAGAACGGTGGAAATCTGTCTTAACGGCGCGGATTTTATTGCATTTTTATACAAACGTGTGTTGGAATATACAATACCTTTCCGAAAGAAGTCAGATATAATGCATGGCATATTTGGCATTACACTTTCTCAGTAAAGCACAAAGTCTTGGACTTTCTGTTTTCAGTCGCGTCCTCTATTTGAGTGCACTTGAAGATGCGTCTGCGTGTGCAAGCGCGTGTGTGTTTTAGTTGTGTTTGCATATGTAAGTGAGTGCGGATGTTTGGTTTATGTGTGCATGTTTGTTTTGAGTGTGTGCGTGCGTGCGTGCGTGCGTGCGTGCGTGCGTGTATTGCTGCCTTTACAAGTCCGTCTTTATGCCGGCTTGATAGTCCTTACTCACTGGGACAAAACACATCACACTGACTCCGATCCTGCTTCTTTCATTTATGCCTCTGAATGTTGAAGGCAAGAGAGGGTAACAAGCACTGTCTTCTAATATATCACGGGAAGCAACACCCCCCCCCCCCCACACACACACACATGACCTTAATCCACAGGTTTGTCAATCGCACCCATCGTCTCTTCAGCCCAAACCAAACCAACAGTCTAACCACTTAGCTACCTTGATGTCTCTTTAATATTAGGGGCGGTGGGGTAGATAAGTGGTTAAAGCGTCCGCCAGTCACGCCGAGGACCCGGGTTCGAGTCCCACATGGTCCCACTCACTCTTTAATGGCCACAGTTGTACATTAAGATTCCAATGTTACGACATTTCTTACCGTCTCATTACGCTAAAAACATTAAATTTGACTCATGGTAACTAGATATCAGTGAAACTATCAAAATCATTCTAAATTAGCAATGATCGAAACCCTTAACCACCAAGGCAGACCGAAATAGACTGGACATTAACAAGTTTTAAAACGATTGATCGCCCTCTTATCCCGACTTGGTTAAGCCTGGCAAAGACAATGTTAACCCACTAAACATCACCAATAAGTTTTTTTTTAATAAAACATGCCATCCATTAATCTGACATAAAACGTCCGGGCGAGGTCTCGAAACGCCAGTCTAATTATGCTATACTGGCTTTTGATGTCCGAGGCGGGAGCGGTTTGCAGTAACGGCTGTGTATCCAGCAAATACCGCGCCAGGTCTCAACAATCAAACAAGTACATGAACACAATGGCCTCTTTGTAGCGCCAGAACGGCATCCATTATGGAGGTGATACTACGCTTATTGGTGAATAATACATCGATATATTTGTCGGTTATATTCGATGGAGATGTGTAGGACCACAGAGAAGCGTGTGTTATTTGTTATGTTGAAGTAGACAGGAGCATGCATTGTTGTCGTCACGTTACGTTATCTCGCGATATCGTGAGATCTCGCGAGAGTTTGTGTCAACCACTTTTCCGCTTTAGTGCATAGACAAGACAACCATGTAGGAAATTGGCAACGTTGCTGTATGACTTGATGGCTCCTAAATCGTGTCGTGTCCAAGGGTAACGAGCGCATCAATAAGGGAACTACTGTCGCTATATTGTGTTTAATGTTGACCCATTATCAATATTGTGGAAAGCGTGTGTTAATAGAGAATACTGGGTGAATATGTTTGAACTTTGCTTTGAAATATCATTGAAAATAATCACGATCTGACTGCTTAATCTTGGTTCCAAATGATGCGCTTATTTTATTGAGGAACCACAAATGAGGGTGTGGTGCTACCCGTAGATCAGGACATGTTTACCAGTTTCGGGAGCACCGGGTGTCACGGCTAATTTCAGTTGTTCATTTACATAAACTTTACCCTTTATTTCTTCCTATATGTCCAGTGTCATCAGAGATTATCTAGACTCAATATTCGTTTGTTTGTTTGTTGCTGAACGCCGCACTCAGCAATGCTCCATCTATATGTATATGATCGAGTCTGGACCAGACATGCCAGTGATTAAGCGAGATCTACTCAACTGGGAACCGATGACATGTGTCAACCATGTCAACGAGTCTCACCACCTGATCCCGTCAGTCGCCACTTACGACAAGCATGGGTTACTGAAGATCAGTTCTGACCTGGATCTTCACGTTTCACTTGATATTGAAATACTGGGGTTGATATTTCAATCATATATTGATATATTCCGTGCAACTCTTCAGTACATCGGATACAGTATCAGGATTAGTATTTCTGTAACAAGGGTTTTGGTAAGTAAGGAAGCTCTTTCATACAAAGGATTGCGATTTTGGGAGAGAAACGCTGTCTTTGTACCAGGTACCTTGCTAGAAGTCGGAATAGTAGTGAGTGAGTGAGTTTGGTTTTGCGCCGCTTTTAGCAATATCCCAGCGATATCACGGCGGGGGACACCAGAATATGGGCTCCACACATTGTACTCATGTGAGGAATCGAACCCGGGTCTTCGGCGTGACGAGCGCGCGTTTTAACTACTAGGCTACCCGACCGCCACATAAATATATAAACAAATAGTAAGCTAAGGATTTCAACAAATTTCATTTTGCCATCCTTTTATTGTACTCACAATCACATATTTACATACATGCTTAAATGCGACAATAGACTTAAAGATGACGAGTAAATGTATGTTTTATAAATTTAATTAATATTTTCGTCGAAAAACATATAGTTTTCATTTCCAAGGTTGTCTAGGAAAAGACGAAAACTCACGCACAACGCTCTCAACACAGTACGGCGAATTCTCTGAAATAGGCTTTGTAATGATATATTGCAATAATATATTGTTGAGGTATGTTTTGATGATATATTGCAATGATGTATTGTTGTGGTAAGTTTTCATGATATATTGCAGTGGTATATTGTTGAGGTATGCTTTGATGATATATTGTGACGTTGTGACCAGGTTCTAGGTGGTCTGGACGTAGAGATGTCAGATCCTTCTGGGGATTAATACATCACTTTGCTGCACCTATTAAATATGGAGGATTTGTATGGTGCTTTAGGAGGTGATGTATAGTGTGTATGAATATTGTAGCGTCCACGAGGGAGGCATAACTCTACTTAATAATGCCGCTGTCTTCAAGGGCTTCCTGGCATATACTGTAGCGGTCATCGGGGGTCACATGACATTAATTGTAATTTGGTGCTGATTGTTTTAGGGGATAATTGATTGTATGTGTCATATGTGGCGGCCCACGGAACAGGTACAAATACCCGGGGCGTATGGTAACATGGGTAGTGTTGGGGGTGGGGGGTGGGGGGGAGAGGAAGGGTAAGTGTTTCGATGTTTCTTGTTCACACGTTGTTTTTAATGTTCATATTTACAATGAGAGGGAGGTGGGAGGAGGAAGTAAGAGGAGAGAGTAAGAGGGTGAGAGAGACATGGATTGAGAAGGAGAGGCAGATTACTTAGCTCGGAGACAGAGGAGGGGATATAAGAGAGAGGGGGTGGGTGATAGAGGAATTGAGGGAGAGAGAGGGAGGGGGTAAGAGAGGAGCGAGAAAAGGAGAAAGAGCGCAAGGGAGGTGATTTAACTGGTAGACGGAGAGAGGAGGAAATAGAAGGGGAGTCGAGCCATTAAACGTGGAGGGATTATGATGATAGAGAGGGATAGAGTGAGAGAGGTCTGGGAGTAAGAGCACGAAAGGCAGAAAGAGACGCAGGCTATTAAAATGGAGGGAATAGGAGAGTGAGCAATAAAAGAATTACTGAGAATTGAGTGATAGACAAAGTGAGAGAATAGTGAGATGGTGGTACAAAACAAAAGAGCCCCCAAGAGACCATGATATACAAGCGGGAAGTACGAATGAGTGAGTGAGTGGAAGACTCAGAGATGATTGAATGTTTTGTGAAACCAGAAGACAAGTGTATGTCTACTGCGTGATATAAACTGTAACAAACACTTTGATCATAATTGATTTTAATGAAACACTCTGAATCCAGCCTTAATCTCCCTCAGGGAAATAATGTTTATACAGAATGAATAATTACCCAATAACTTTGATGTGGCTCTTTCATTACTGGAACTACCAGTCATCCGGGATTGTCGAATTTTGTCGCCATCCGCTCCTAACTTATACTGTCCCACTGTGAGGTCAATTAGTACAAGCTACCCATTGACATCACAAGGTGGACGCCATGATGTGTGTTGAAGATTTTAACAAAAGCTCTCATGACCAAACGTAAAAGCTACAAATAACCACAGTTTGCTATTAATTACAATATTTTAATGAAAAACATGTATATACCTAACAACCATCGAGTGTTAAACAATAGGATCAAAGTAGTAAGGGAATAGTTTAAGCGCCGATGCTATTTACCTGGCACCTGCTTGCAGTGTTTGCCGTGACCCTGGCAGTCAGTTGTCCGGCATGTTTGTTCGCGTAGTGTATGCCGACGACAGATTGGAATGCGAAAGTTCACAAACGTAACACGAAAGTATCGTGGAACATGGGTTTGCCTGTTTGTTGCTTTGAATTTTATGAAATGAAACTTTTAAAAAAACAAGAAAAAAACATCTAACAACAATGGCCGGACTTGAATGGGCAAATACATGGATATTTTGTTTTTAGCATGAGTCAGTTGTAGTCAACATTGATCTCACAATGATGCAGACAAGTCCCGCGGGGATGTTGCACGCGCTGTATCAATCCAATATATTGTTCCGGGGCTGGTTATCTTCATTCGGTGAATACTTCATCTGGATGTTAGATGATCTTCATGGGATGATATCTTGGCTTGGGGGTTGAAGCGTTCGTCAGTCCGGAGACACGCGTTTGATTCCCTGTATGGGTACCATGTGTGAAGATCATTTTGTGAGTAATTTTAGTTTGACGTCACTCTCAGAAATATCAGCAATATCACGGCAGGGGACACCAGAAACAGCCTTCACATATTGTACCCATGTGAGGAATGGAACCAGAGTCTTCGGCGTGACGAGCGAACGCTTTAACCTCTAAACTACCCTGCCGCCCTCAGCTCATTTCTGGTGTCCCTTGCGTCGATATTACAGGGATATTCTTTACCATACCCGCCACGTAGTGTTAAAAGACGTAACATTAACATAAAGCAGAGCCCTACGCGATGGCTTGACCAGGTGGAGGCAGCCCAGTGGTTAAAGCGTTCACTTCTAACGCTGAAGACCCGGGTCGATTCGCTACATACATATTATGTGTGCATCTACCTTCTTGTGTCCCATACTCATTGAATATTGCTAA
Source organism: Haliotis asinina (assembly GCF_037392515.1). Lineage (NCBI taxonomy): Eukaryota > Metazoa > Mollusca > Gastropoda > Lepetellida > Haliotidae > Haliotis > Haliotis asinina. The sequence continues at coordinate 34,314,325 of NC_090280.1, forward strand.
AACGACCTTTAAACAGAATCTTGATATTCGACTGACATAATCTATCTCCCATACAACGAGAAAATGTGTGTCATCGTTATGGCAGATAAATTGCAATAATGTAATGTTCTTGCAAAGACAGGGGCGGTTTGGTAGTCTTCTAAAAGCGTTAGCTCGTCGCACCGAAGACATGGGTTTTATTTCCCAAAATGGTACAGTGTGTGAAGCAAATTTCTGGTGTGCCCCGCTGTGATATTGCTGGAATATTCCTAAAAGTGGCCAGAAACTAAACTCACTCACTGACTCTTGCAACGAGACGGACCTCTTTGTCGCCAGATGTCCCGATCCCCAACATGCGGGAGCTGCTTCTAACACAGACGTCATCCTTCCTCTCCTTGGAATCCAACTTAATAAACAAGGTTAGTTTTTGGGGCCATGTCGTCTTTAAGGCGAGACCCTGACAGTTGACAGGAATTCTTCAAGGACGAGGAACTGTAAAATAAAACTTTAAAATGAGATCGCATGCTCTGGCAAATCTTATTATTATTTGATTCCCGTGAGTATATTTTTTGCGTGTTGCCGGGACTATGCCACTGACGAGCTGAAGACAATGCTCCCTGCTGAAAAAAGATTTTTCGAAGTGGCCATGAGAATTATCTTTTTTTATGCGCGGCGCTGTAAGAATTGATGTTTATCACAGCCGTCCGGATTAAGGAGTGTCCAGAATAATTCCCCAAGAAATCTTTCATTAGTGATTAATTTGTTCAGCGATAAATGCTTATTGATTGTAAAGAAATTAGAGTTGTGTTGAATAATGAATCCCCACACCGACCGGTCTTCAACAGAATAATACAAAACATGCAGAGGTAATGCGGTGCATGTAACTGTTCCGAAAATTAAAATTCGTATGTTGATGTGCCCGTAGTCCAGATAGACAATAAAAGCAACGTTTCCTTGAAGATGCTAACACCGTTATCTAGAAAGTTAGTGAGTGAGTGAACCGGGGTCAGATCCCCCACATGGGTAGAACGTACGAACCCCATTTCTGGCGTCCCCGCCATGTCGTTGCTGGAATATTCCTAAAGGCGACATAAACTCACCGCAGGCGGCGTTGAATTAAACTACAAACAGACCAATAACAAAGGTTTCACCCTGAATGTTGCTGTTGTCTCTGAACTTTCAATTTTCATGACACTCGACCGCGTCTTGAGTAAAGTCGCGTTGACAACCAAACGCTAACATACACATCGGCAAAACTTCTTAACCACATACCACGGCGCTGTCCCCAGTACGTGGGCCTTCAATGAGAGGGAGGGAACACCGAAACCCACACTAATAGCCACGCCGCGTCTCACGTCCTGCAACAAAGGACCGGGGACATCTAAAACAGATCGGGCAACCCGCTAATGACTGCTCTGACTGTGGTCACTACATTAACGGCGTTGGTCATTGTCCGGAAGGTCGGCTCAAATACGGGCTACGTGACACGAAAGCTGCCCAAACAGCCAATTAGAGACCGAGGAACAGGAGGTATAGATTTCGGTGAAAATTGATTGCCCATGTTTGGTTCAAAACGATTTTTCCTCTAAGAAATCTGACAGCTCGACTATTTTTTTGTCGGGACAAATTGGTTTAATGGTTTTGAAGATGCAGTGACAATGCGACCCCGACATGAGAACTGGGAATATTAGAATAAATGAATGGTGTTGACGTATTATCATCTTGCGCCATCTAAAGAAGGATCACGTACCTGTGAAAGAGGAAATCGTACGTTGGACGGAGACTTGTTGTGTAATTATAATTCTTAAATGAATGAGTGTAGTTTTTGACTGCTTTTTGTAATATACCAGCAATATCAGGACAGGGGACACCACAAATGTGCTTCACACAGTGTACTTATGGGGGGAAATCGAACTCGGGATTCGGCGTGACGAGTGGACGCTATAACCACAGGGCTACACCGTGGCCACACATTGCTTAAACTATATGTATCCAGCATGCCATCTGATGAACAAGACACAATGTCTCAGCTTATGTGAACCCACAAGGCTCAAAATCGGAATATTGGCCTGCTTATTTATTTAGGAGTTACCAACTGTTCACAGTTAACTGTAAACTACGCTTACAACAAATACGCTTATCGCGTATTCGAGTTCCCTATTTATACCTTCGTCATATACACTGATATTGTGTACCCCGCTATTTCGAACAGAAAGTTCGACATTCACAAAAGCTCCAACAAGATTACCTTAAGCTCATTCGCCATCAGTTCAAGAGGCTTGCTTCTTTTTCAAGGTGCGTGCATGCGTGTGTGTGTGCGTGCGTGTATGTGTGTATAAAGCCTTGCCTAGGTCTGCCTCATCACAAGAGTATTACAAGAGTGAGTGAGGTTAGTTTTACGCCAATGATGCAATATTCCATTAAAATCATTGCGGGGAACACAAGATTTGGGTTTCGCACATTGTACCGATGTGGGGAATCGAACATGGGTCTTCTGCGTGGCGAACGCTTAAACCACTAGGCCACCCACGCCGAGATATAGATGTAACATTGCTAAAGAGGGCCTAAAATTAAACTCACCCACCAGTCATCGGTTCGGTTCCTTACTCACTCCATGAAGGTAAGGTTTTGACATCGAGGTCAGTTCCAACACCTTAAATCGGCATGGATGTTAACTGAATTCATTACGTGAATTTTAGATTTAATGCTTCCTTGATATGCTAGAAAGATGTTGATTTGTTTGCGGATTTAAAAATGGCAATAGATGACTTGGTGGATCTCCTGAGGAAATGGCGCTGGAGTGAGTCGGTCTCTCCTTTCATCCTTGTCTTGAAGCAGTGTCTCTGACAAACGTTCCGATTACATCTTATTTCAAGATAATTAAATGATCTAATCTTCAGATTTTTATCGATTTGTTGTGCGACGTCATGTTCAAGGAGGACGAGTAAGGTGATAATGGGTTTTACAGACTGTTTAGGATTATTGCGCGTTTACAGTGTGAGTGGTTATGGTTTTATGCCGCTTTTAACAATATCCCAGCAGTATCACTGGGAGGGTGTCATAAATGGACTTGACACATTGTACCCATGTGGGAATCGGACCTGGGTTTTCATAGTGACGAACGGACACTTCAACCATTTGGCTATCACACACCTATAACCTCTGAGATGCATTGCCAGAGTTAGTTATAAACACACCACGCATAAATCGTATCGTGCTGTTGATCACTTGTCCAGACTCGATCTTTTACAGACCACCACCATATAGCTGGACAGTTGCTGAGCGCAGCGTTAAACAAACCAACCAAACAATCATTATGGTAGATGCAGTGTAGTGAATTACGATAATGCAATGTTTCTGCAATGAAGGTGAGGTAGCCAAGTGACTAAAGCGTTGGTTCGTCACGCTGAAGACGTGGATTCGATTCTCCACATACATGCAATGTTTGAAGTCCATTTCGGATGTTCTCCGGACGCTATATTGCTGGAATAGAGGGATAAAACCATACTCAGCGAGTCACAGACTCCAAGCCATTGAGTCCTTTTTTGGTCCCATTAACCCTGAAGGCAGGATAACAACACGTACTATGTTTCATGTTTGTTGGTATGACGAGGTTGGATATCGAACTGAAGACTTTACTCTGGCCAGGCAAATGTTCTATATGTCATGAAGGTGTTCGACCAGTGAAGATCCTGGTTTGAATTGGTCCTCAGCAACTCCTTGTCGCCTAACGGGATCGAGTGGTCAAACTCGCTGACTTGGTTGATATGTGTTTGCATTCTCATTGGGTAGATGATTGTGCAAGCCGTTGATCACTGGATTGCCTGGCCCAGATTCGATCATGTATAGACCGCTGCCATATGGAATATTGCCGAGTCTGACGCTCAATCAACCAACCGACAAACAAATAAACGATAAAGATCGTCAACGATAGACCAACAGACAACTTGATTCAATAAAAGGTTATGCTTTTGACTGATGGTTAAGTGCACATGCTTTTAAGAGGAACAATTCACATGATATGTGCATGATACAGAAAAAATACTTTTATGACACAGTCATCGTCTAATTTCATAATTCTGGTAAAATTTGTCGTGAACTATGGCTACTTCTTCAGCTACAACGTTACGTCGGCTACAACGGTAATGTGAAGTGATGTGAAGTACCAATTCATTTCACGCATAAGCTGACAACTCCCAAGAAGACAGGAAGGGATGGCTAGCACCGTTTGATATTCCAACCATTCAGACCAATGCCGTCAGCCCGGATCTGCCTCAGACTGGCCAGTTCCCTCTCCTCCTCATCATCAACGACAGCGACAACGCTAACTTCGTTAAACGCGTACGCTACACGCGTATCAACAACAACAACAACAACATCAGTCTGTCAGTCAATCAATAATCAGTTAAAATCAGTATAACTCGATGGATGGATGAATCGATCGATCAAGCAAGCAAGAATTCGTTCATTCCTTCCTTCACTCAAATATTTGTTCGTTCATTCTTCCATTCAATCATTCAATCATCGACGACCATCATCATTAAAACCGATCATCACAAGAATCATACAACATCATCAGATGAAAACTACTCCGGAAATCGTCATAATGAACACCAACTTTATACAGCGTTAATAACATTGACATCCTCTAAAATAAACCTCTCTAAAACACCATCATTATATTTTCAGTATAATGTCATATTCTTGTTGATACAAAGTAAAAAATAACGAAAAACGATAACGTTAATAACAACTTCATCTTAAAAAATGATACCATTTCGATGTTCCATTTTTATCTTCATTAACACACCTTCGGAAATACCTCAAAGGTATTTGCCTAGGTGAGCCGATTATCTACAATCTAATTAACTTCCGCATCCTCAACGGCTCGGTCACGATTGGTGTGTCCACGACATTGTGCACGCGTTGTCATGGTGTGACAAGTAATATCTCTAGTTGTCCGCCAACAATCAATCTGTAATTAACGAAGAGCATCCATGGTCTCTGAACCGCAATCCGTTAATGAAATGTATTTCCCCCGAACCGTTAACGGTTTCCAGAATTTTTTAACATACAAGAATCACATCTATCGAATATAAATGTGCAAAGATTCATCGTTGTATCAAGAGTTAAAACAGAAACTGATATATTTTGATATTTTGATATTAACGATTTCGATCGTGACTCTTACAATGAAAAGGAAGATCTGTCATCACGATGTCCAATATTCTTGGAATATAAGATATCAGAACTTATTTGTGAAAACTTTTATTATTAAAGTATGATTAAATTCAAGACCCCATTATTCCCAATCAAGATCTTAAATATATGTACATTTATCGCGAAGACCACATCCCCAAAAGAGCGACCGGTTGAGAGTGGAAGATTTAGGCCTCGGCGGAAGACATGTAAAAAAAAAACCTTTATATTTCTCCGGCCGTTGGTCGACATTAATAGGCTGAAACGCGGAGACATGCCTTGTAGACGTTCATGTTTAATATACATATATCATCCCTTCTGTTATTACCGGGCGGTGGTTAGTGATTAAAGCTTTCGCTCTCAGGCCGAAGACCCAGGTTCGATTCTGAACATCGGTGCAATTTGTAAAGCTCATTTCTGGTGCCCCCCAGAACTTCACTCACACACTTGACCACTGCACAATGTCACGGTTGGGGACACAAGGTGTACCCATGTACCCATGTCGGGAATCGAACCCGGGTCTTCATCGTGACGAGGGGGTGGCTTAACCAGTAGTCTACTCCATTGGAACCAGCAACCGAAACAGTCACAATGCCCCTGGTTTTAGACTCTGTTTAAACACCTTCGCAGGCTTTGTGCATGCCATTGATTTTCCGGTGCAGACTATGACGGCATGTTCCTCGGAGACAATAATTTCATTTTGCGGGACAAATCGTTCTTCTTTAATTGAGACTGCCCTCCAGCAACCTAGAGTAAACGACAGTAATTCCTATACTTACCCAATTACTTGTGGGAATGGAATGACTAACGTAATGGATGTTGTCCCCGTTTTTCTCTATTTTTGGTATTTTTACAACAAATCTTTGCCGACTTGCATATATACGTTATCTTTCAAACGACGTAAAATGCGCGAAGACAAGGTTGAGTTTTTGGAGCTCCAAAGGTTTTGGTCGATGTTCATTGCCATAGCTGCTGCTTGTTTGCGATCTGACGCTGATCATTTAAGGGCGGTGGGGTATCCTAGTGGTTAAAGCGTTTACTCGTCACGCTACAGACAGGTACGGGTCTGAACATCCGTACAATGTGTGAAGTCCATTTGCTGTGTCCCCTGCCGTGATATTGCTGGAATATTTCTAAAATAGGCGTAAATCCACGTTTACTCACACCTTGATTGTGTAGGCTGGTATGTAAATAATCGAGTCTGGATCAGACAATCCAGTGATTGACATGTGCAGATCCTCTGGCTATTACATGCAACTGGCGTGCAATCCAGAAAATCAAGCGTCTTCTGTTTTTCTTGAAGTTCTTTATCTTCCGTTAGCAATACTCTAGCTGTATGGTGGTGTGCTGTAAATAATCGAGTTTGGACGAGCCAACACAGTGATCAACATCATGAGCATCGACCTACGATGACATGTGTCAAACCAGCCCGCGAGCCTGACCACTCGGTCTCGCAAGCATGGGTTGCTAAAGACTAACCCGGATCTTCACGGGTCTCAAGTGTTGGGACATTGTTATGCACCAGCTGCTTTACTGGGAGACGCTTATTGAACACAGACATGTGCTTTACGTGAGCTTTGACACCCATGTCTGACTCGAAGACAGTGAATTAAGAGATCGAGCCTGTCCCCGAGCCCGGGACAATTCAGATTGAATCCAGACACTCCATTGTGGAAACGAATTGACTTCATACCGACATATATCGTGTGGTAGCTGTTGTTGTTTTCTTGACATTTAGTGGTATATCTTATTTTAATCAGCAAGTGAAACATTACACGACGTGTATATATCACCTGAAATCGGAGACAGCCCTCTTAATGTTACAAAGGAAAAACGTTATTTTCTGATTTGCGCGTGATTTCAGTACGTTTGTATTATTTCTTAAAATGTTATTATGATGTTCACTGTTAAAAGTGCTCGTGTTTTTCACGGTTAAGCATTTAAAGATGAAATTCACTGCAAAAGCAGGTACTCGATCATCATTCATTAATTTTGCTTGAGGCTCATTTGTTAACCATCGAAATAAAACTCTAGATTTCTGAGGGGTGGGTGAGTGAGTGAGTTTAGTTTTTCTCCTCTCTAGCAATATTCTAGCAATGTCACGACGGAGACACCAGAAATGGGCTTGACATGTTGTACCCATGTGGGGAATCAAACCATGGTTTTCGGCGTGACGAGCAAGCGATTTAACGACTAAGCTATCCCACCGCCCCATATTTCCTAGGAATACAAAAAAATCGTTTACCACTTACTATTTTGATGACAATGAAATTAGGACAAGCCAATGCCTTTCGAAATGTTTTAACGAAGGGCAAATTAGCGTTTCCGATATAACACTTCTTGTTTAGAACGTTCACCAGCTATATTCGGGGAGGATCTATAAAGCGAAGCACGGTTGTACGGCGCAGTGAGTGGGAATGATTTTACACCAATGTTAGCAATATTCCAACAATATCACGGCGGGGAACACCAGAAATGGGCTTCACACCTTTTTCCCATGTGGGGAATCGAACCTTGTCTTCGGTATGACGAGCGAACACTTCCACCACTAGGCTACCCTAACCCGGACTTTTTGAGTGAACGTGCAAGGCGCTGACTGATACGTGTATCTTTGAAAAATGTTTTCTTCATGAAAAATATGTCAAAAACCAGACATGACTGAGACAAATCCCATTACCAATACGCTACGTGTAACATTCTTTGTACAAAACAGGCGCAACCGAAGTGTCTGAAAGTATTTTTTTCAAGACGAGAAAAATACCTCGTGAGACAAAGTATGGTTTTGCTTATTTAATGCTATCATAGACTTTCCTTGGACTGTTTCGGTCCAATGTATATGCATGATTGATGTTTTGTGTGTTTTATTGCAGAATTATAGAATTATATGAAGAACTTGTGAACGATCAAACTGGACATGAAAGTGTACCGTCTTATCCAGCTGTCGTATGTTTTTGCTTTGTCGTGTTTTCTTTGTCGTAAAAACACTTTTCCTCACTTTCACATTTGAATTATGTAAGACACTGAACACTGAAGACAAGTATCTGTGTTCTGTCGTCGATGTCGTGTTCTGTGAACATGGAGGTTTTGTTTTGATAAAAAGACGTCGTGGCGCTAACATTGTCTGTGAAGAATAGCGACAGTATATACGTATCTATTGACATGCGAAAAAGGTCACGCTGGAGAAGTTGGGTTTGTTTTGGGTTTTTTTGTGTGGGTTTTTTTTAAATGCAAACACTGCTGCTTTGTATTCTGAAACTGTACTGGTCTTGCTCACTCACCAACAGAAACCCTCTCAATCCGCCTAACCTACTCGCCCACGCACTCATTCATCCACCTAACAAACAAAACTTCACCCTCTCACTTACCCACTCACTCACCCACCCAACCACCAACTTACCCACTCACTTACCCACACAACCACCAACTTACCCACTCACTCACTCACCCACCCACTCACTCACTCATCCACCTACCAACCAAAACCTTAGCCACTCACTTACTCACTTTCCCACCCACCCACCCACCAACCCACTCACCTAAACTCCCTTCCACCTACTCTCTCCCTCACCCATCCACCCACTCAGAATTCACGGTACTTTGTTTCAGCAGGGTATTGCCAAGAAAGGGTGCGTGAGTGAGAGCCCATCGTGCTGAATTCAATAATACATAAGCAATAATGCAGCCCCAAGCGTCCGAGCTTGTGCTGAAGTGCCTCGTCCAACACTAATGGCGTTCAACACGCACTTTCAGTCGACAATATGTTTTCCGTTTCCCGAGGGAATATGGAAGTTGGTGTAATTTCAACGCGGTGTTGACTTAATGTGTTAGGGTATTAGTATTTCACTGGCGGTTGTAAAAACACCAAACAACACGGGCTATAAAAACGATAAATTACAAAACTAAATCCAATTTTGACAGCGCCTTTTGTCTGTTTCGTAGCCTGCACTCGATCCCTCTTGTAATGCTACCACAAAGAAGCTGTATATCAAGTACTGATGTGGAACATCTTGAAATCGAGATGAAACACAGAAAAAGATCTTTGAGATGAATAATCTCACAAATCAGGGATGATAGCCTAAGGTTAATAAAGAAAACTCAATTTGTATGATAAGTTGTCGAATAAAATAAATATAAGTCAGTGGTGGTGGTAGAGAATTGTGGATTTAATCACCCTGTATATAGCTACGAGAGACTTGAAAGGTAGAACATCTATTACAGCATTCAAACCAAACATGCAATCCCTCTGTCAAGAATACATTGATAAAATATATACAATAAATTTTGAAAGGAAATCAATAAAATGAAAATTTCTGACGTCTACTAAGACTATTATTACACATGTTGGCACCCGGGGCTATAACATCAGGTGATGAGAGCATAAAACCAACTTTCTAGATATGATCTAACTTATTAAAATCGTCATTATGATACAAGCCGGAACCTCCACAGTGTATCTCTTCACAACAAGACAAGACAACGCTTCGGGCACGGCAAGTTTAAGGTTGCCGTACATTCTGTCGTTGTTAAAGCAGTCTTTATTGAACAAGGCTGATACTAAAAGCGCCGTTTTCTATGTGTTTTTTTATTCAGTTTAATTCTGCAAATGGTTTAAACCCCATGACAATTCTTCCAGTTCCCATAATAATTTGCAATAGACGAATTCAATAGTCTTTGATGTTTACACTAACTTGCTTAAACACGGGCCTCTGACAGAGAGATATTGTGTTTGTTTATTTAGACAACAACAACGTGTCACGTTTAAACAAATGACCTCTGTGTTTTCATTGTGTCCGTGGAATCTAGAGGCCCGTTTACACCTAAAATCGATGCGATATTGACTCGTAAACGACTGCGTGTTAAGCCTTGACTGTATGCTGGTGGTTTTGTGGTACAATAGTATTTGTGCTCCACCTTCCTACACGTCAGTGACAAACGAGCACTGTTACCTTTAATTATACCTGAGGCGCTGGCTTATTTTGCAGCCCGGTTCACACCGTCGATGACGTCTTGTCAGGGTACGTCTCTCAATTGAGACAATGCTGGACGTAATTGGCTGATATTGAAGGGTTGCAAAACGGTATTTAATTCCGTGAATATAAATTGATCACGGTCACCTTTAGCTTGATTATTGAAGATAACGTGCCTTGATGTTTGGCGTCGCACTATTCAGTATTAATCAATTCTAATGTAGCTACGTGACAGCGGTCTGTACATAATACACTATGGACCAGACAATCCAGTGATCGACACCGTGAACATCGATCTGCATTTCAGCGAACTTGATCACGTTAACCGTTTCCTATTAGATAAAAGGGTTGCTGCTGACCTTCCCTAACCCAGAACTTCACGGGCTCTACTCTACGACACCGACTCAGTGTCTGGAGTCAGTCCTCACTTGTCCTTTCAACAAAACTGGGTTACCGGTGGCATATTCCCTCGTAACAATTGCAAACTATACAGATGAAACTATTCGATGATTAACGATGAATGATATTTCTTCTAAAAGAAGGGGTAGACCTATATTACGACCTATACCTGTATAGTATATCATGGGCCTACGAATGCCGTAGCGCTGAAATGTTTGTGGATTCAAGACCCAGATAACTCTTAAGGAGAATTTTATCCTCCTTGACAGTGAGTGAGTGAGTTTGGTTTTATGCCGCTTTTAGAAATATTCCAGCAGCATCACACCAGAGGACACCACGAATATGCTCCATACGATTCCTTTAGAGGAGAAGAATGGAGTAACGTCTGTGTGGAAATTATGGTCCCAAGAAACGACTGGACTGAAAATTAATTCCGGATTCAGATTACATTTCAGTGCGGTTCCATTTTTAAACTTTCAAATGCCACCATGATAGATTGTCAACTCACTATACAAATTACAGTAATCGCTTCTCCAACAACGTCAATATAGAGCTGAATGTGGGTAAACTTCTAAGATGGATGCGTACAGTTCAATTAAATCCCCTCCCCGTACAGGGTCAGAAGATCCCTATCACCTGGCCATCAATGTCTAATTGTCTGCTTCTCTGCCGCAATAACCATATAACTTCAGTACCACCACTCACTCCAGGATCCAGCTTCTTTTCCTCACCATAGTTGCACAACAATAAAACAGCCACAACGAGTGTGCTTACTTCCTTCTCACGCAAAGTCTGTGTTATCAACTGTTTCTCAAGCCCCTGTGCTTATATATCGCACTGTGGTGACACATTCTATTCCGAATGCCACTAAATGTAAGAGGATTATCTCTTCTTTATGAGATTAGCACTGGTCCAGAGACACATTTAATCACCGTCTTTAGTTGGTGTGATTGTCCGGAGAGGTAGTTTATCCCACATCGACATGCTATCCCAGATGTCTACCGTGTTGGTGTTCGCCAAGGCGCTTGACTGAGGCGCCCCTCTTCCACAAAATTGTTGTTACGTGTGATTGTTACAAGGTCGTAAATCTAGACGTCGTTCAGTGTTGATGGGAATAGTTTTACGTCGTTTATGATTCATTCCACTTGTGCAAAGACTGTTTCGATACCCAAGATCCTAATGTTGCTCGCAAACCAATTTACCAATGTGCATCATGGCTATTTTACCGTCACTGGTAAATGCGATTATGTTGTCTCGTTCCGTAATTAATAACTAGAGGTGCCTGAAAAAATGCTAAATCTGGAAGTATAAGATGAGAAACAGTAGTACGATAATGCGGTAGAGTTATTAGTCAGAATGCTAAACATGTTGGTTAGTTTGTTGTTTTATGCCGTATTCAGCAATTTAACAGACATTCCGGTGATCAACATCACAAGCATCGATGTACGCAGTTGGAATACGATGGTATGTGTGCATTAAGTAAACGAGCCTGACCACACGATCCCCTCAGTTGTTTTTTCGACAAGCATGGGTTAATGAAGACTGGCTGTATCCTTATCTATATGGGTACTGAATATGCCTTTTCGTCTCACTGTTATGTACATGCCGGCCTCAGATCAACTGATTTTCTCGATTCCAAGACCGGGTTGGCAAACCAGTACTTTATTTGGCAAGTGACAACGCGGTCTTTCCACGAAGGATTACAGTTAACGCAATGTCCATAGCCCTCTGTGCGCGAAAAGAGGAAGTTTTACTGATCTTGAGAATTGGATTCTACACATACATACACTGAACAACGAAAGAAACGCAAGTGTTGATAAATGAAATCTCATGAGTAATGTGAAAACAGACATCAACCAAGTCAGTTAGCCTGACCACCCGGCCCTGTCTGCCGTTTCTTACGACTGGCATCATTTACCGTTACCCAATTAATTCCATAATGGTACGTTGATATAATGTATATTACTTTCTATGATATACTGATGAGATATATACTTTCCGTTTGATCACAGCTAAAAACCAACTGATTACAAGCGAGCAGGGTTTTCACAGCGGTTGTAAGTTTCAAGTGTACAAGCGAAATAAGACACTTCTCGTAACCAGAACACAATTAGCATCACCGTCTTCAAATTTCCCCTTAGGAGGATATTAAAACGTATGTAGAGCATTACAAGCTCAGGTGACAGTTATCTGATAAGTTGATAGGAAATCTTCTACTCTGATACATGCTACTCCGATGTGGATCTTTTCTTGATCTCACGGATTTGTTCGACTAATGTACGATCTTGCGGATCAGCAGCACTAGAAATCGATACTGATTTGGACATTGTAAACCTGGTGTTAAATGCATTTTCGTATTGTAAATATCGTGTATTAGGACTGATCACAAGATTTTTAATATATTTTAATATTTTTGTACTTGTGTTAAATGCTTTTTCATACCCTAAGTAACATGCGATCCGGACTAATTATCGTTAAACTAGTATAAATGCATTGTCACTTTATAGATGCATGTTTCTGAACTACGGATCGGAAAACTATTGTTAAATGCATGTCCGTATCGCAAATACCGCGTGTGGGAACTTATCATAAGAGTTGTTACGCACGTGGTAAATGCATTTGTATGTCATGAATATCGTATTATTACTACGAATCGTTGGATTGTGTTAAATGCATTAAAGCATCATACATATAATGTGCTAGTAATAAAAACTTCTGGAGTGATGTTAAATGTATTTGTAAAGTGATGTTGAATACATTCGTAACGTGAAGGTCCCGGGGTAGTATAGGCCTTCAGCAACCCATGCTTGCCATAAAAGGCGACCACGCTTGTCGTAGGAGGCGACTAACGGGATTGGGTGGTCAGGCTAGCTGACTTAGTATACACGTCATCGGTTCCCAATTGCGCAGATCGATGCTGATCACTGGATTCTCTGGTCAAGACTCGATTATTTACAGACCGCCCCCATATAGCTGGAATATTGCTCACTCACTCACTCATTCGTAACAGCGTCTTTTATGACTGGTGCAAATTGTTTAGCTGGAGTGAAATATATTTATTTTTCATTTTGTTCAGCTCATGCATTCGAACTTGGCATACATATCACGAATGAATGAAAATAGTTTATGTGAACTCAGATCCATTTTCGTAACGTAAATTTCTTGTTTTCAGAATCAAAATTTTGATGCATAAGTAATGAAAATATTTATGGAAGCATTTGGTGAGATAGAAACACTCGCGTATTAATATCTTCATGATATTCTGAAATGATAACCAGGGGCCATTCAAATTTTTATTTAAAACACTCATGTGTTAGACATTGTCATATGCAACCTTAAGTGTCTGTGAAGTGCTGGTATCTTGGGAATATCAGATAGTATCTCTCAGCCAGCAGGAATAGTATTGACTACTGAAAGTAGTTCGGAACATGACCTCATTTGCATGTTTATCAAATTGTGGTTCAAAGTTTACTGGATTGCTTTTTCGCATGTAGACAATAAAGTCTTGATCTTGACCGTATTTCCTTCCTTTGTCCCTACGAATCTTACGTACAGCTGTAACACTTCTAGCACAAGTACACATTCGCGATGCTCTCCTAATTGTACAATCTCTGCTTTTAGCAGGGTGGCCTAGTGGCTAAGGCGTTCTGTCGACACACTGAAGCCTGGGGTTCAATTTCCCACATGGCTTCGCAATGTGAAGCGTATTTTAGTGTCCCCGGTCGTGATGTTGCTGGAATATTGCTGAAACTGGCGTAAACCCAAACTCGCCTACGTCGTTAGTGACAGATGTTGTTGTTAATTCAAGTCCATGTAAAAGACACCGACGTTCCCGCTGCATTTGATATACAGAATGTAAAATTTATTTCAGAATATTGCTGACTATTGCTTAGTTCCGCGTTCGCTCGTCACACTGAAAGTCGGTTTCGTGTGTTAGAATTTACGACAACAATCCCAATTCTATCTACCCCATTGAAATATTGTTGGAATATTGGAATAAGGGCGTATTTGCATTTGAAAAACCTGTTGACTGTAATGTCTGAGCTATTCGTGTCATATATTAGTCTGAATGATATGATGTGTAGCCATTAATGTATGTAGCCATAAGTTAGACAGTCGTACGACGTGTAGCCATACGTTAGACAGTCGTACGACGTGTAGTCATACTTTAGACAGTCGTACGACGTGTAGCCATACGTTAGACAGTCGTACGACGTGTAGTCATACGTTAGACAGTCGTACGACGTGCAGCCATACGTTAGACAGTCGTACGACGTGTAGCCATACGTTAGACAGTCGTACGACGTGTAGCCATACGTTAGACAGTCGTACGACGTGTAGTCATACTTTAGACAGTCGTACGACGTGTAGTCATACGTTAGACAGTCGTGCGACGTGCAGCCATACGTTAGACAGTCGTGCGACGTGTAGCCATACGTTAGACAGTCGTACGACGTGTAGCCATACTTTAGACAGTCGTACGACGTGTAGCCATACGTTAGACAGTCGTGCGACGTGTAGCCATACGTTAGACAGTCGTACGACGTGTAGCCATACCTTAGACAGTCGTACGACGTGTAGCCATACGTTAGACAGTCGTACGACGTGTAGTCATACTTTAGACAGTCGTGCGACGTGTAGCCATACGTTAGACAGTCGTACGACGTGTAGCCATACGTTAGACAGTCGTGCGACGTGTAGCCATACGTTAGACAGTCGTGCGACGTGTAGCCATACGTTAGACAGTCGTACGACGTGTAGCCATACGTTAGACAGTCGTACGACGTGTAGCCATACGTTAGACAGTCGTACGACGTGTAGCCATACGTTAGACAGTCGTGCGACGTGTAGCCATACGTTAGACAGTCGTGCGACGTGTAGCCATACGTTAGACAGTCGTGCGACGTGTAGCCAAACGTTAGACAGTCGTGCGACGTGTAGCCATACCTTAGACAGTCGTACGACGTGTAGCCATACGTTAGACAGTCGTACGACGTGTAGCCATACGTTAGACAGTCGTGCGACGTGTAGCCATACGTTAGACAGTCGTACGACGTGTAGCCATACGTTAGACAGTCGTGCGACGTGTAGCCATACGTTAGACAGTCGTACGACGTGTAGCCATACGTTAGACAGTCGTACGACGTGTAGCCATACGTTAGACAGTCGTACGACGTGTAGCCATACGTTAGACAGTCGTACGACGTGTAGCCATACGTTAGACAGTCGTGCGACGTGTAGTCATACGTTAGACAGTCGTACGACGTGTAGCCATACGTCAGACAGTCGTGCGACGTGTAGCCATACGTTAGACAGTCATGCGACGTGTAGCCATACGTTAGACAGTCGTGCGACGTGTAGCCATACGTTAGACAGTCTTACGGAGTGTAGTCATACGTTAGACAGTCGTGCGACGTGTAGCCATACATTGGACAGTCGTGCGACGTGTAGCCATACGTTAGACAGTCGTACGACGTGTAGCCAGAAGTTAGACAGTCGTGCGACGTGTAGCCATGAAGTATCCAGAGTTTTATGGGTTGTAGCCGTTAAGTCACCCAAAGCCTAGGATGTGCAGCCATACGTGTGTGTGGCCAAAGGTCATACGCAGTCTTATAATCTGTAGCCAAAAGTGAACTCGCATGTCATCAATAATGTCTGAAGGAGGTTCTGATAGGATCCGGGATAGTATTACCAGCCATTTCTCAGAGTGTGTCGCCAGACAAGAAAGAGTAGAATGCTCGTCTCGGCAAGAAAGATAAAGACACATGTTGTCACGAAAACACTTTTACGGCCTCATTCACGGATAGATAACGACAAGGAGACAGATAACCGTAAGTAGTGTCCCTTTGTCGTAAACATGCACGTTAACCTGACATACCATAAAACTGGAGTGGCATTAGTGGAACTAAGTTATTAGGGCTTCACCTAATTGGAAGTAAGTTAGTTGGGCTTAACGTTAAGGAAAGTAAGTTATTTGGGCTAAACCCTAAGGGCCGTAAGTTATTAGGGCTTAAAATTAAGGAAAGTGAGTTATTTGAGCCTGTGCTTAAGAGAAGTAAGTTATTAGGACTTAACCGTAGGGAAAGTAACTTATTAGGGCTTAAGGTTAAGGGAAGCAAGCTATTAGGGCCTGACCTTAAGAGAAGTACGTTATTATGGCATGACCTTTAGGGAAGTAAGTTATTAGGGCCTGACCTTTCGGGAAGTAAGTTATTAGGGCGTAACCTTAAGGGAAGTTAATTATTAAGACTTCAGCCTAAGGGTAACTTACAAGGGCCTAGCCTTAAGTTGGGCATTAGCCTTTCCTTTATTTTACCCTTGATTTGGTGGTATATAGCAAGGTTGTGTCGCCTCGGTTTTGGTATAATGTGTCTTTGGAGGTAACTTTGCAAAACCACCGCATTGTTTCTCAGTAACCCAGTGCAAAACCGACAGACACACATATGGGTCTGCAGTAACCTGATGAGGCGAATAACGGGATGGGGTGGTCACACTCGCAGGTCCTTGCTCTTCTTAGAATGGTTGACGACTGGATCACTTCCAGATAGATGAGGCTATCCAGGCTATCATTCTATAAGAGTATTACACAAGTATGTCCCCTTGTCCCTTTAATAAAAAGTTTTAACGTCTTTCGTTGTCAAGGTGTAAAGCTGCAACGCAGTATTGTTGGAAGTTTGAGCACCCCGGGCATACCGCGAGTGGATCAGAAGTGGATCAGATGTGGTCGATGATGATGATAAGGATGACGACGACAATACCTGATGTTGACGACAGCTGTGGCGATTGTTGTAATGACGATGACAATAAATCTGAGATGCTGATGACGACAGCGATGATGGTGATGACAACGATGATGTTGATGACCACGACGACAACGATAATGATGGTGGCGATGATGACGGATCTGTGATGATGGTAACAGTGATTCGGTGATGTTAATGACGACGATGACAGCGATGATGTTGGCGATGACGATGACGATGATGTGTTTGCAGTTTACCTTCGTCATAGCAGTAACAACTTCATCAATGCTCCTTAAACTTACGAAACATCGAAGTCTTTAGATACGGAATTTTTTTTTACTTTTGCCACGAGAATACCAAGGGTATTTTACAATCGGAGACGAATTACACGCTTTATAATTCAATCGTTGTTCATTCGATCCTAATGGTGATGTAGTTATTTCCTTAACACATTCTTCAACGTAAAACCGTTCGACCGTTATCCTAAACAGCTCCGAAGATGTTTAACAGAAAACGAACTCTGAAGCAGTTAATTCCCATGTCTTATCTTCGCCACGTGACCAAGTCTCGAGAAGTCTCGCCGGAGTACTGGCCCCAGATTCTAATTTTCAAAAGCCGCGAAATGCCCTCATGCACCGCTTTTGGCGTCAATGTTTTATGAGGCAATTCATACACTGCCAGAGACAAGGCCAGAGGGATTTATATAACTCATAATGTAATTGCTGTATCTTCAATGTAATTCTCACTCTATCAAAACACAGTGTTACATATTTTCTGCGCTGTTGATCATCCGTGTTTTAAGTCTGCGGATCAAACTTAAATTCACCAAGCGCAATAAATACATGTTCGCTTCAAATGACATAAAAATGTCCTCATCGGTTAGCTGTATGTCGTTGTTACGATACATTGAGGTTGGAGCGCGTGGTGTGACAAACGTGGGTATAAATGAGTACGAATGTGTGAGAGGTCGATATGCTGGTGAATAAAGTCTTTAATGGCCTCCTTACGTTCCACCGCTCTCTAATCTCAGTGTGTAACGCGGCGTCACGTGTTTGTAACCACGACGTTCGTCCATAACATACGACGCGGAATAATCGTGACGGGTGTCCATGTTTAGTCACTTAATGAAATGCGGCGGTTTAAAACTCATGTAGTTAGATAAACCCTTCTCCGCGTGTGAACTTTGAGCGATTGGCACTGCTGCAGGCGATGGAGATAGCCTAGTGGTTCAAGCGTTTGCTCGTCACGTCACAGACCTCTTTTCCATTCAAGACATGGGAGCAGTGTGTGAAGCCCTTTTCTACTGTTCCCCTTCGTGATATTAATGAAATTTTGCTAAAAGATCCGTAAAAACGTATTCACTCGTAGTTTGGATGACCTTGAAGTAATGTGTTGAGCACACCAAAATACCGTTGCAATAGCCACGTAAGCTGAACTGTCATTGGTCTGAGCTTTGAGTTGGTCCCCTGAAGATGGTATTAGGTCGGTGTTTCATAGGCTGGTTACAATAGCGACCTCATATTAGAATGTATGAACACTTATTCGTCATGCACATACTTTACTGGTGGACTTTTGATGATATGCACCTTAGATATTCTTCTTATTGTGGTTATCCAAAACATTATAGGAACACGTATGAGTCGTCTCTCGTACATTGATTGCTATGCAAAATTGTGTTCACACATCACACCGAAAATGCAGGTTCGATTCCACACATGACTATGGTGTGAAGCTCATTTTTGATGTCCCCCATCGTGATATTGCTAGAATGTTGCTTAAACCGGCGTAAAACTAAACTCACTCGGATTGCCCTCTCAAATCAAGGTGTCACGTGTACAATCGCCACACTGGTCAACGGAACTTTGGGACAATGAGGTGGTCCAGTAGCTAAAACGTTCGCTTGTAACGCTTGTAATGCCTAAGACATGGGTTCGATTCCTCACGTGGGTACAATGAATGAAGCACACGCCGGGATATTGCTGGAATATTGCTAAAACTAAACTATTTTACTAACTCAAAAGGGCGCTATTATATTATACCAAGGCGCTCACTCTAGAACCTTCTACAGATATCTCTATGGGTCTGCGGCTGGCGCAAGAGGTGCTTGTTTGCCTCTCTGCTGACCTTGTGAGATTCTCAGACTTTGGTAATCGTGCCTCTTACCTTGTGTAATATCCAGAATAAATACTACCAGAGGACTAAGTAACCCTTTGCCGAGATGACGAGTGGTGATTACATGACAGGAAAACATATTTACAGTAAAAGACAAACAATGACGTAGTACCCAGAATATTTTTTTCTTGACTTGTGTATGTTTTTTATTTTCCCGACACGGAGAAAAACGTGGGAAGTTCACTCCATATCAAACAATAACATTGTATTAAAAAATTATGAAAAACTGTATTTGACAAATTCTTTCCTTCGCACTCCTCAGAAGTTTTGAGTTTTTCAAAACATCAAACACTGTCGTGAATCCGTAAATAAAGAAAATGTTATCTGTAACACCTAAGAGACATTATGAGGTTAACAAAAATGTTAAACGCATGTGCATTTACAGATGTGCTATCGAAAATGCGTCTTCCTAATCCCTATGTATATAATTATGAAGTTCATTATTTAACGAGGTGCTTCAAGGTTAGGTACAAACTGCACCGATTTGTCGAACATTCGACCAATAGCGGAGTCGAGTACGTGTTTTATGTGATCTGCCTTACCTTGCTCCGTGTTTCGATCGTATCGTACACGTTTGTTCGTGATGTCAACCCCTGGTTTTGCCCTGGGAGTTATGTAAACTGACAACATACGGATACAGTTTCTGTGAGGCTTCAGGGTCTATGTATGTAAACAGTCGACATTGTTCTCTTTAACTATGTTGAAGGGACTTAGTAAACATTTACCTGTGGGATATTTTAATTTCTGCGTTTTCATTAAACGTCCTGCATTAATAGTGCCATTTATGATGATATATGTTACGAATTCATGATCACGACATTGCTAACGACATTGGTTACGATGAGAAGAAAATGGCGAGAACCTGTGATGAGACCATTGGCGTCATTGGTGATGAGATACATGACGAATCTGGCGATGACATCACTGACGATGTTTTTTTTGCGACATTGGTAATGGCATGATATTAGTTACGATGTATGTGAAGAAATTGGCGATAACGTGTAACGAAAGCAGTAACGTCTTTAATGATATATGTGAAGAAACTGGCGATAACGTGTAACGAAAGCAGTAACGTCATTAATGATATATGTGAGGAAACTGGTGATGCCATTGGTGGCCATGTGTTTTTTACGACATTAAATATTGTTAATATCAGATCTAGTTACGGTATATGTGATAAAACTGACGACAACATGTTTAGCGAAACAAGTGACGTCACTGATAACGACAATGGTAATGACATAATTCTTTGTCGCTTAACTGACGACGACATGAGGAAACTAATGATTACAACCAGCGTCGATGGCGACATCAGGGCGACACTTCAGATTCGACAGAAATCCATTCAGTGACGTGTTGATGCATACATTCAGTTACGTCACTTGTTACAGTTACATCGTGTAAACGTTCCAGGATCCGCTTATTTACGGTTCGAATCCCAACTATTCCCCATGCTCGGTCAGCGCCAACACCACCGTTGTGTCACTCACGAAACTCATCAACGTCTTCAATCCGCGTCGCTTTCTACTTCCCGCCCTATTAAATCGACACTCCGTGATACGAATACGACCCCGGGCTACAGATACTGCTAATATTTAACTTCTGACAACCGAATTGTTTTACAAATCAGGTGTATTTATCTCTTGGGCTTCCCATTCAGGGTTAATCTATACACCGTAATGACACTCTCTCTTCAGATCGGAGAAGACATTAACAATGTTAATGAAACACCCACGTTATCTGTATGGGTTCGTTGTGGTCGATAAGAAAGCAAAATCGCCACACACAAAGCTTGACTGGGAGTCAATTCGTTCATTCAGGCCAGAAAGCATCGCGGTTGCTAACGTCCACTGTGGCGACATGTTCAACGTGGATAACGGCCCTTGATGCTCCACTTGTGGGGAGGATTCCGGGGAAGCGTTTCAAAGGATTTCCATCCCTTCCTGTCCTGGGGATGGGTTTGTGTGAAGAGATTTGTTTGGTCCTGTGACGTCGATCTTGCCTCTCACAAAGCATGTCCATCCAGTTCAACAGAACAAACAGCGGCGTGTGGACCGCGTTCAGTAATCTTTCAGAGAGGCAATTAATGAATCATTGCCAAATGATTCTTATAATTTCCCCGCCAATAAAGTACACTGCGTGGTTTGTGGTACATGTGTACTGACTGATGGCTTATATATGGTCATACGTGAAGAGATGGTTTAACGGCGTTCCAGATTATTACATTTTATATGACTTCATACATGTGTTTGTGCGTGCATTCTTTTCAATGCAGGTGAAAAAGAGTTCTACAGCATTCGTCTAATTTCCGGGGTAGCATTGATCTTCACTGACCGTGGGCATCGTAAGAGGCAACTAACGGAATCTGGTGGTCAGATTCGTTGACTTGGTTCACACATGCCATCGGTTCCCAGTTGTGTACATCGATTCTCATGCTGTTGTTCACTGAATTGTATGGCCCAGACTCGCCTATTTACAGACTGCCGTGAAGTAGCTAGAATATTGCTCAGTGCAGCTTAAAGCTCAACTCACTCACTCACTCCTCTCATTCTGGGACGTGCATTCACATGTGTGAGCGTACGTAGACCAGTTTAGAATTTATAGTGCAAGTAACAAAATAGGGTTTAAAGTTAAGCCGAGTTACGCCGAGAACCCAGGTCCCTACATGGGTACAATGTGTGAAACTCATTTCTGGTGTCCCCACCCTGATACTGATGGAGTATTGTTAAACGCTTCGTAAAACTCAACTCACTCACTCAAGTAGTAACGTACACACATGCACCCGCATGCACACATGCACACATGCACACACATACATGCATTCACGACGCTATGTCATCTTAATTTTTACAATATTCACTCACGGAGCAGCATTTAGCGGCAATCAGTGAGTTAATGTTTTAGGCGCATTATTTCAGCCACACAGGGACCCGTAAGACTTCAAGTCTGAGATACACGAATCCATTTCCTTCAGCGTAAGGCTCCACACATCCTACGACATATTTTTCGAAAAGTTTATTGCAATTGTTCCCAGTTCTCATCCAGCCTCACTTCCACATTTGTCATGTGCACACATCTGACATTTCGACGAGTTATCGTTATTTTGGCACTCACTTTAATCAAACGATCGGCATAATTACTTTCTAACTTCATCGAAGACTGGAGAATGACTTTTTAATTGTCACAAACATCCGTCACAATGAGAGACATCTTCAAGACTGCTACTGTAAATACTGAGTGCCATAAAATCAGATAAGAGAAAACACTTTAATCATTTTACAAACCTCTTTAAAAGTGTTTTTGCGTGCGTCTGATTTAGTGCATTTTTTAAATATATTTCAGTGTGCAGTATAGATTGAGTGAGTGAGTTTAGTTTTACGCTGCTTTTTCCAATATTCCAGCAATAGTATGGTGAGGGACACCAGAAATACGTTTAACACATTGCATTGTCCTCTCTTGTCTCTAATATTTCGTTACCATGGCATAAACTCTCCTCACTGGATAATATTTTTACAAATATCATAACCTATGCAACAATAATAATGTCAGATTTCCCAGACGGGTAGAATGTGTGAAGCCCATGTGTATTGCTTCAATATTGGTAAAAGCGACGTAAAACTCACTCACTAGTGGTACCTTTCAACGCGATTTGAAACCGGGTTTTAAACTGGGTTTCAAGACCCAGTGCTGTTTCCTCTGTATAACCCAGCCTTGCTAATGTATGTCGAACTCGAAAATACGCTGACACTATCAATCACAAGTTTTCCTTGAATACTGGACCGCCGTCATATAGTTGGAATACTGCTGAGAACACCGTAAAACTAAACTCACTCACTCACTTCTTGAATATTGCGAGTTAATCAGTTTAAGTATTACTAAGACCGGCGGTACACGTAAGAAAGGATACCCGTTTACTGCTATAGAGATTCCCATGGGTTTATTCGTATCCTTAGAGCATCGTACGCGTAGCCCGAGACAAAGCATGTGTTTAATCTTACGTAACTACTTATGGTATGAAATGATTGAAGGTGGGCACCGTTTGTCCCAAATTCTGATTTGTTTCGGTGAAATACCGCCAGCATTATTTTGGAAAATGTCCTATTCACCTGGCAATCCTTTAAACTAACACAACTAATCGGGCTGTTAGAAAATGGCTTGTTCAAACAGCAGAGAAATGCGCCAACATCGACCGTGCCCTCCAGACCTTCAGCCATAGGCTAGTCATTAATGTCAATAAATAAAAGTTCGTTTCATTAAACACAGCTCGAGTAAATAGCCCCTGGGGTTGGCAAATGATACCTATTTAACTACCTTTTCTAGTTGGTGTCTTAGAGATTACGCAGCTATTGAAACTACAGGGCTGGTTCGGAGAAGTCCAATGCTGGGGCTGAATGAAATCGACTTACGACATTATCCCCAATTTAGAGGAAGTCAGCGAATAGATAATTGAGGTTGGGGGGATTCATGTACGAGTTCGGACAATGGCGAGAGCCTCTGAGCGTATGTCTGGAGCTTTCGTGTTGGGAGTCCAGAGAATATAGTGCTTTACTGGCATCGTGTCGTGCTTTAAGCGTCTGGTTCTTAATGCTGCGTCACTGCGTAAGAAGGAAAGGTGCGATAGATTACAGAATACATTGCATCTTCAGATGAACTTGTCACTGGGTCTGCATATGCTTGTTGGATTACTCGTGACCGACATTAGCTTTGCTAATTTTCAAGTTTACAGTTATTAAAGCCAGGTCAAGGACGTTTTTGCATCGTTTATAAATGTTCAGAGTCGAACCTGGTCTTTGGTGTTGCGAGAGAACAAGTGAGCCCCTTCACTGCCGTTTCGTGTCCTGATGTTTTCAGATGAAACCATCACGACTGCACTTTCTTCACGTCAGTGTGTGTTTGCTTTTAGCAATATTCCAGCAATAGCACACATTATGCCCGTGTGGAGAATCCATCCGGGATATTCTGCGTGACAAACGAACACTTTAATCACTGGTCTACCTCACCGTTCCAAATGTTCAGTGAAAACGGGATGACGAGTTGTCTGTCCGTTCCAGGCGCCGCCATTAGTAATTCAACAGTTATGTCCCTTTTGGCAGGCCACACGCCCATAGATAATCCTGACCGCCAGTCGGGGCCCGGCCACCCTATTTGGAGCCACCATACTAGTTTCACTAAAGCATGGTCGACTATTTTTGGCAGTGTGTAGTCCCGTGATTACTGCCAAGGTCACGATCAGATGAAGTTAAGCACCGTTGGGCGCGGATTATTCTTGGATGGGTGACCATGTTTGGCAGTATGACTCTTGGGAGTTTGTAACACTCCATCGGTCCTGCTCCACAACGAAGCACATGTGATACATGGAGTCTCACCTTAGGCAAGTGGGTTTGGTCAAATTGCCTCTCTCCACCTAGCAGTAAATTGGGTAGATTGTATGATACGATGGTCGTCTGAAATCGAACCTTGAGCGTCTGACAGGCAACCGGTTGTATTCTCAACAGGGAGTGTTCTGCACTCGTTGACCAGGGGTAGTTTATCAGCGCTTTGAGCTTACATTTAGACTAATGCTTAGTCTTTGAACATATATGATTTTGACAGAAACAAACTAACTCATATAAACTGAAAAGGAGACCCAGGGAGACGAGAGATTCAGAACCCAAGGAAATATAGACTTTCTTCATTTAAGGCTATAGCGTTGCAGAGAGGGCTTAGCTGTAGGGTAAATATGTGTTTTCACCGCAAACAGACTAAGCATGCAGTGTGCACGGGTAAATGAACAATTTAAATGGACTATAATTGTTTTCGTCACACATTAAGGTGACACGCCATCAGATAAATGTCCAATTGGGATTCGAACCCCTGATACCAGGCATCTGGTTGAAAGGACCCCATACGGCACATTGCAAAATTTAGACGACTGAGGCACTTGTGCTTCAACACTATATTCACTATTAATGAAGGCCGGTGGGGTAGCCTAGTGGTTAAAGCGTTCACCATTCACGCTGAAGACCCGGGTTCGATTGCCTCCATGGGAACAATGTGTGAAACCCCTTTCAGGTTTCCGCCTTGGAATATTGTTAAAAGCGGCGTAAAACTAAAGTCATGCATTGATTGTTAATGATTTTAAATCTTAATGGTTGTATTATAATTATAGTTGTGATTACTAGGGCAACGTGTCCTATGTAATCGTGTTTCATCCACTTGACTGCACCATCATGTATATAACGGTTTGCACTGCATCATACATGTGTAAGAACACTTTCAAAGACACCTTGAATAATGATTAAAGTCTTTTCTCCTTCTTGATTTTTATGACATTCAATATTTACAGTGGCAATCTTGAACATGTCTCTGATGGTGATGAATGTTTGGTACAATGAAAAAGTAATTCTCCAGTTTCTGCGTTGGATGAAGTTAGGAAGTGATTATCCCGATCGTTGATTAAAGTGGGTACCAAAATAACGATAACGCGTCGAAATGTCAGATTTGTACACATGAGAAATGGGAAAGTGAGGTTGAATGCGAACAAGAAACAATTGCAATCATCTTTTCTAAAAAGTATGGCGTAGCGTCTCTGACGCCTTAAGCTGAAAGAAGGAAATTCGTTTCTCTCATATACAATGTGAAACAACTCCTCTAGGCCGTTGTTACCTGAGTGAATTTAGACTGTCTTTACCATTTATCATCGATCATTAGAGTCCAATTTAGGCCAGGCAAACAGATGGTTGATTGTAGAAACAGGGATACACATCACGATGGAGAGGGAATTTAGTGTTACGCTGCGCATCGCGCGACATGAAGTCAAGAAATGTTAAGTCAAATAAGTCAGGGTGGTCTGTAGTAACACCTGTATGATGCTATATTGTATGCTGTATACTATGCTTAATGATTTATGTGCAAGAATTCCATCTAATTTTATGTGTTCATATGAATGACAACTGTATTAAGGTATGTACCAAATTACAGTGGGATATAGAACGTGTTGTACATTTGATCCGCCGGGACGGTTTGGTAGCCCAGGGATAAAGCGTTCGCTCGTCACGCCTAAGACTCGGGTTCGATTCCTCATATGGATGTAATGTGTGACAGCCATTTCTGGACTTAGCATTTATAGACGAGGCTGTCTTAGCAGTATGACTTACGACTATCTTAACGCGAAGAGCGCTTCTAAAATCTAGGCCCCGCTATCCCACGCCGTGATATTGTTGGAATATTGCTACAAGTGGCGTAAAACCATACTCACTCATCATACGTCCAAGAAACACCGATCAAGAATACATGAAGAACTATGTGAGATTCACTGAGATCGTGCAACCTAGCAGGGGCACATCTCACAAAGCGATCGACTGTCGTATGTCTGTGTTAAAGTATGAAAGTCATGATCGCTTTAGCGTTGCGATCATCGATCACTTTATGAAACGTGGTCCAGTACAGTAGTCGATGCCGTCGACTGTGTAGTCGTCTTGTCTGCGCACTTCGTACCACATATAGCCGTCATTCGTTAACACTCATCTTCTGTTTCATATAAGGGTATCAGGTATCTGGTCACTGGCTGCTGCATTAACTCTCCAACATTGTCCATTTTAAGAAATTAATTCGCTGAATTACGAACTAAAGTTTGGTGCGGAAATATGATTACCTTGATGACATTCAGCAGAACGACGGAATGCTAAGAAATAGAGTCGTAGCTCTATCAGCCTTAGACGCAGGGTGTAATGTTACACAGCGGGATACGACTTTAACTGCCTATTTTAAGGTGAAATGATTATTACAAAATTTTCTCATACTCTCGTAACAGCCAGCGTCTCGCAAAAGGAGGCTAATTAAAGCGGTTGCATCAAAATAAGTTCATTGATAACCTGTTGTTCCATCAGAGAGTGAGTGAGGATGTTGCTGTTAGCAATATTCCAGCAATATCGTTCGGTACGAGAAGTGAGAGAGAGAGAGAGAGTTTTACATTCAACCGACATAAAGAATCCAACACGTTTCCTTGTTGCTAGTGAAAGTGCGTTGGTCCGTCACGCACAGTGGGCACAGGGTACAGTGATGTTGACTTAAACTCCATCGTGGACTCCAGCGACGAAACGACAACTGACTTTTCTGGCAGGTCAGTTGTCTCGGCTGGGGTATAGCATTTCTTACAGCCCGAAAATGAAAGTGTGTGTTTGATTTTGTAACCAGCCGTCGCTCCGTGTACCGCGGATTACGAATGTTTTGCATGTATGCAAAATGTCACAATGAGTTTTAAACAAACAGGGTTCCCTTGCAGAGCGCCATTTTAATGTTTTAGTCGTAGACGATGTTAAAGTGTGGGAGTTACAATATCTTCTTTTTTAAATAAAGGTACTTTCGTGCAACGGAGCCTTGTTCTACACAAAGGGGGTAGCCTTGTGGTGAAGGTGTTCGGTCGTCACGCCGAAGATCCGGATTCGATGCCGCATAAGGTCATAATGTGTGGAGCCCATTTCTGTGGTTCTGCGCCATGGTGGAATATTGCTTAACGCCGAGAAAACTAAACTCATTGTAAATGGTGTTGAATGAAACAACTCACTCACTCAACACGAAGATTGCAAGTTTTGTACTAAAGTCTCGTTTATCAATCCAAAGCCATGGTTTAGTATTCCCCGATGCACCAGGGATCAGCAATGTAGAATTATTTTATATCCCTCAGCTCCACAAACTAATCTATTTTAGATCCTGTAAACAAGAAGGGTTCGAATTTCCTCACAGTCGTGCTCAAAATAGTAACAGCGCCGCGTACTTTGAACTCAACCTGATAATGTCAACGGGATTGTGACAGAAGACATTTTCAGCCAAAATATGCGGTATTTGCGACAAACAGCGTCAGATCACGAGCATACGTTAACGAACGTGAAGGTCAGTGCTGAATCAGTATCGTACTTGCATTTAAGAAATAACGTCAATTATTCAACGTCTGAGGTCAGAGTAAAATCACACCTCGCGTGAATATAACAATATATTTTATGATATGTTTTTTATGCCAGAGTATCAAGATTCAAGACGATGAAATAATAATCTGCGCTGTATCTGACACTCTGCTCAAATCTCGCGAGAATATGATAAATCTCGCAAGGGGCATGGCCTGCGCCATCATGTTTCATTAATCGTGACGATGCATCACCCTGTGTCCGTGTGCTCACTGTGCCCTCCATTGTCCCAGCCTACGTGTTATCAGCACACAATGGCTCTGTTTACGACAGTGAAACAACACAGGTGATGGGCGCCACTGTAAACTATTGGGGAAACGTCGGACGGGCTGACGGTACTCGAAGGGCGGTAACTCTAAGATGCAGCCTTTCCAGCATGGTGGGACATGGAGGACTCCTTCCGTTGTCTGTGATATCCATCGGGCGGCAGTGGCGTATTAACTGTTGTAAACCTTAAAAGTATCGATCTTTCCACCCACTTGAAACATTTGAGGTCCGAATTTAAGAAATACTTCTCTATTTAAAAATAAGTGAACCTTGTAATATGCGTGAGTTCATAGTTGAGAGTTCAGTTTCTCAGTAAAGTACAGTTTCTCGTAGTTTTGTGGGTTTGAGTCCCATCCGGGATTCGAACTCCGAACTCAGTTAGGCACCTACTGGGCAGTACACAAAGCCAGTCGTCTACCCCGCTCAGCCACCGCGATATCCACG
The DNA here is from genome assembly GCF_037392515.1 of Haliotis asinina. NCBI lineage: Eukaryota > Metazoa > Mollusca > Gastropoda > Lepetellida > Haliotidae > Haliotis > Haliotis asinina. Next base: position 34,343,437 of record NC_090280.1, read on the forward strand.
TTTATAACAATCTGCGGATACACAGAACTGGTTTGGGGGTGCCAACCACTTGTATTACGAATATAACTAAAATCAGAGATCCGTGTGTCCGTCATAACCAGGGTGTGCTGTAAGCAACATTACTGGAAAACTCACTCACTCCGTGTTCAGAGGATTTTGGCGTTAATTACCCCTCTTTTTGATTTGTTATTTGACTGTCGCTGTGATATGTTGCCCGCGTTCTCGATAAATGCCATGGGTCCTTAATGTTTTCTGCCTGGAAACATTATTGACACCGGGTTTTGGGTCGAGATATTTGGCTTGACTTCTAACCGACCTGAAAGTTTCACCATAACAGTAAATCGTGTCGCTGACCATGTCCAAGAAATGTGGAATGTTAAGTATCCTCATGCATCACCTCATAAAGGAGGGCTTGTTGTTTCCGCGAGTGAGCGTCAGTACACCCATACATAATAATAGGGTGAGATTACTGCATTGGATTTGGTACTCTTGAATGCTGTGGGACGGTGTGTTGGTAAGCGGTAGAGGACAGGAGAGGGGTGGGGGTGGGTGGGTCAAGTGGAGTTGGGAATGAGAGAAGAAAAATAGAGGTTATTAAAGCTTGTAAGTGATGTCAATAATATGTACTCACCCTTTACAAACAGAAAGGGTGCATGAGTGAATAATCAAGTCTGGACCAGACAATCAAGTGATCAACAGCATGACCATCGATCCGCGCATCTGGGATATGATGACAGGCTGTGCCTGACCACCCGATCCCGTCAGTGTGCTCTTTTGGCAAGCATAGGTTACTGACGAGATTCTAACCCGGATTCTTACTGGTCACAAACGGAAAGAAATATCGTTCATGCTACGTTATACAAACAACAGAATATTCTGGAGGGATCACTTTCTCTATTTCATTAGGATACTTTATGAAAGTAAATGTGAAGAAAATGTCTAAATATGTTAAAATGGGCACCAGGATGATTTTGAGTTTTAAGCACTAACTAACATCGAATTAATTTTTCAAAACGCCATCCTCCCTATACCATACTACTCCACTACTGATGAAAGGCGGTACAAACCTCTTGCTATTAAATCGGAGTCTGAGATACTGACTGAAAAGTCAAACTAATATCGTTTTTCAGTCGGCTTACAACGTTACAAAAAGCATTATTGTTTCGGATTTCCATTGAACTGCCAATGGTTTAATATCAAGTTAAAGTGAAGAAACACAAGTAGATAAATGCAAAAGTGGAATTTTATTCCACATTTTACATCTTAGATCGACACTGGAAACGTGATACAAACATATTAAGAGTTGTTTTCTCTTTCTTGTCATTCAACATGATTTATTTATATGAAGAGAGAGTTAGTTAGCTTTGTTTTACGCCGCCCTTCGCAATAATCGAGCAATAGAACGGCGGGGGACACCAGAAATGGGCTTCACGAATCGACCCTGGGTGTACAGCGTGACCGGCGAACGCTTTAACCATTAGGCTACCCATCCGCCCAGATGTGAAGAGACAACACATTCTCACAACTTTCAAAGTGAAATGTTTGAATCCACCATGTACCCACGTAATAGAACTTTTTAGAACAACGGTGACAAACAGGATCGGAAGGTTAGGCTTGTTGGCTGGGTCGATTGGGTCACCGTATCCCAATTGCGTTGGTCGATGCTCATGATATTGATCACTGGATTGTCTGATTCAGACTCGATTATTTACAGACCACTGAAGTAACATCTGATTGAATGTAGTTTTAGGCCGCACTCAGCAATATTGCAGTTAGATGGCTGCGGTCTGTAAATAACTGAGTTCTGATCAGACAATCCAGTGATCAACAGTAGGATCATCGATCTTTCTAGCTGGGAAGCGATGATATGTGTCAACCAAGTCAGAGAACCTGAGCACTCTATCCCGTTAGTCGCCTCTTACTACAAACATGGGTTACTGAAGGCCAATTCTAACCTGGGTCTTGTCGATGATATAAACAATCACCATCTTCATACATTGCACACTAGAATTGCACAGCGTTCCTGGAATTACTCCAAGACTAGGTCATACTTGGCAGAAAACTCGATTCCAACTGTAAATATCTTAATAACGTTACATGATATACTCAGTCGCTGCAATGATCATAATAGCATCAAATACACTGCTCAACGTCCGTCGTTTACACTGCCTCATCGACTGTGGCCTCATCGTGGACTCATTAGTCTAGAGATGCAGAGACTGTTGTGGTTTTCTGTGAGGAGGCACTTTAACCAGGTTATGTGGGGAATTCAATAATCAGGACCCGTTTGTGTCTAGACAAGACCCCGAAGATGTAGCTTGCTTAATGATCAAATACAGTAGAATGTAGTCATGTTTTTTGTGTGTTGGTTAGTAACTGACTGTGAATTATTTGGTTAGTCTTTTATTGCAAATATGTAGGAGAAATGTGAAACATATGTCAGTTCGAGTGGTATTTAGTGAGTGAGTGAATGAGAGTGACGAAAATTACAACTTTATGGATATCATTTCATCAGAAAGGACTTTCTGAGATTTAAATGTCTGTCTTCTAAATATGTAACGACCCGTTTGATGGGAAGGAGGCTGGTTCTAAGACCTTCACCATTGACTCTCGTGCAACCCATGCTTGTCGTAAGAGGAACTAACGGGAGCAGGTGAGTTTCGCTATCTGGGTGGACTCGTGTCATCGTATCCTATCGTATGCAATAATTGGTGCTCATGCTGTTGATCACTGGATGGTGAGTGAGTTTTTAGGAGTATACCAGCGATATCACCCCTGGGGAACACCAGAAATAGGCTTCCCACGTTGTTCCTGCTTTCAATTACAAACGAAATGACTAGAACATTACCCAATAATAAACCTTGTAATCAGCATATGAGTGAGACTGATATTGTGTGAAAAGTTGGTTTAGTGAGAGAGTTTTTTTACACTGCTCTTTAGCAACATTCCTGCAATATCACGGCGGGGAGGACTACAAATGGGTTTCATACATTCTGCCCATGTCACATGATGTGGGGAATCGAACCTGGGTCTTTGGCGTGACGAACAAACGTTTCAACCACAAGGCTATCCGGCCGCCCCAAGTTTGGTTTAAACAACATCATATTTACATCAAGGCAGGTCTGTTTTATGTAGGAGGAAAACCTGAAGTAATGCACGTCTCAGACGTTCGCTACTAACTCCACCCATCACTCATTATTTGCATTTACGTGTATTTTATGAACAAAAGCTCGTTGAGCTCACAACGTTGCAACGTTTTTTGTAGCTTCTCACATCAATTTATCGCTAACTTCTATAAGTCGAGTTAAAAATGAACACCTCGTTCGATCCCTAGAAAATTTAATCAGGAAAAGTCAATGATTTGTGTTATTATGTGCTATATTCTATGTGTTCTGTTAATGATTTCTTATGATGCCTGTCGGTTTAGATAAAGTAATGGCAGTACCTGTACGACCGGGCATCTTAAGTAGGCATTACTTGAATCCGGACATTTCGGCTTTCTGTGAACGGATTTTTAAATCGATGACTGCGTCGGCAAAACCAAGAACATCTGCAACAGTAGTAGCTGTTGAAAGAGTAAAGGACTTGTAATAACACTGCTAGGAGGTGGAAGTAGTGGTGGACGGTGAAACGTCACTAGTAGTAGTAGCAGCAGCAGCAGTAGTAGTAGTGGTAGTAGTAGTGGCAGCAGCAGCAGTAGTAGTGATGGTAGTAGTAGTAGCAGCAGCAGTAGTAGCAACAGCAGCAGTAGTAGTGGTAGTAGTAGTAGCAGCAGTAGTAGCAACAGCAGCAGTAGTAGTGGTAGTAGTAGTAGCAGCAGCAGCAGCAGTAGTAGTGGTAGTAGTAGTGGCAGCAGCAGCAGTAGTAGTGATGGTAGTAGTAGTAGTAGCAGTAGTAGTAGCAACAGCAGCAGTAGTAGTGGTAGTAGTAGTAGCAGCAGTAATAGCAACAGCAGCAGTAGTAGTGGTAGTAATAGCAGCAGCAGCAGCAGTAGCAACAGTAGCAGTAGTAGTGGTAGTAGTAGTAGCAGCAGTAGTAGCAACAGCAGCAGTAGTAGTGGTAGTAGTAGTAGCAGCAGCAGCAGTAGTAGTAGTGGTAGTAGTAGTGGCAGCAGCAGCAGTAGTAGTGATGGTAGTAGTAGTAGTAGCAGTAGTAGTAGCAACAGCAGCAGTAGTAGTGGTAGTAGTAGTAGCAGCAGTAGTAGCAACAGCAGCAGTAGTAGTGGTAGTAATAGCAGCAGCAGCAGCAGTAGCAACAGCAGCAGTAGTAGTGGTAGTAGTAGTAGCAGCAGTAGTAGCAACAGTAGCAGTAGTAGTGGTAGTAATAGCAGCAGCAGTAGTGGTGGTGGTGGTAGTAGTAGCAGCAGTAGCAACAGCAGCAGCAGTAGTAGTAGTTGTAGCAGCAGCAGCAGCAGCAGCAGCAGCAGTAGTAGTAGTAGTAGTGTGGTGGTCGTGGTGGTGGTATTGTAGATTGTAGGAGCAGAATGGAGGGGTGGAGAAGATTAATAGTGTGGCGGGTGAATGAGTGACTGTTGTTCACAATCAGAAGTTGTAGTACAGCTACTAGTATACGGCAAATAATCGAGTCTGGACCTCATCATATTAGGGTCTCTAAATATTAACGATAACAAATATATCCTAATAGAAGATCGGAGAGGTGCACTACGGGTGAATCCGTCCACACCAGGGTATGGAAAACTGTCAGGAACATAACGTTTCCGGGTTGACCAAACCTTGCATTGTTCCCATGTTGATTTTCCAAAGATCAACAACGCGAATATATCCCCTGCACTTCCCCATACAATTGGAGACCACGGTTTCTGATCCTGTCATTAAACATGAATCATGAAAGAGTAATACAATCCTACTAACCGGCGGGGATGCTTTGATAACATGTTTGTATATTTGCTGTATAGAACCGCTCCTAGTAATTACTGTCAATACTCCTCCTTCGTGATAATTTGTGAAAATCTGGGAATGCGAATACAGGGTAGGGTAAATGACGCGGCATGACTATTGGTTTTTCTACAGGCAGTGCCGTAAATGCACACATTAAAGTGATTCGATTATAAAATATTGATTATACACATACTGTATTGATTCAACCTTCACATGGTTGACTACTACTGCTACTGCTTCTACCCCCATCCATTGCTACTACTACTACTGCTGCTGCTACTGTTGCTGCCACTATTACCACCATCACCATCACCACCACTACTGCTACTACTACTGACCCATGAAGATCCCGGGGCCTTCAGCAACCCATGCTTGCCGTAAAAGACGATTACGCTTGTCGAAAGTAAGAGGCGACGAACGGGATCGGGTGGTCAGGCTCGCTGACTTTGATGTCACATGTCATCGTTTCCCAGTTGTGTACATCGATGTTCATGCTGTTGATCTCTGGATTGTCTGGTCCAGACTCGACTGCTGTCATATAGCGGGAATATTGCTGCGTGTGACGTTAAACAACATTCAACTCAAAGAATGTTCTCCATGTGAAGAAAATATAATCGAAGCGTCTCTGATTTACCTATCTCTGTTTACCTAACTAGTATCAGCAGAAACGTCAATACTTGACAAGATTGTCTTTCTTCCGTTAAATTGTTGCTATGAATCTATTTGATCTTTTATTACCCCCTCGAAAGAGACCGACTCAAGACACAGAACAGCAAAAAATGAAAGGCGATAATGACAAGGTTCAAGTAAGCTGTATAAAACAACAGAGTATTTGATCTTAAAGTATTATTGTGTCTCAAACAGTTCCAGACAATAGAAAACAATCTAAAACAGTAAAAAACACGCCATTGCGGTATCATCAATAGCCTGAGACTCGTATCACTTGACGTAATCAATTTCATTGTCAGTTTCGCTGTCAATCACCCAGTCGTCTTCTCCAACAGAAGATAAAGACATTTAGTTTCATTACCTCTGATGAAATTGATTACTTGTAGTAACGACCGGCAATGCTTCAGATGCAAGTCCCTAAGGATCACATCTCTATCAACGCTTCTGTCAGCTTGGGTCATCAAAAGGGGTCATTTGAATTGGGTACGTGGATGAAGAGAAGTGTTGCTTTTATCTCAGCGCATATCTAAGTCTCAGGTCGATGTAATTGATACTGGCGGAATATCATGCATGTTATTTCACTAAAGGGAACCTTGCGTCTTATGACAGAATTAGGGTATTAGGTGGTGGGAATTTTAACCTAATTTCCGATAAATTTGCGCTCCCGTTGAACTTGGGTTGTTTGTTTAATCTTAGCCCTGTGAGGAATCGATAGTGAATATGAGTAAAGCGTATATTTACACGGTTAATGAAACTTGAGTAAAGCGATTATTAGTGTATGGAAACATCACACCTCGCGCGTATCGTGTGATTTACTGATCGTGTGATTGACAGATGACTTTAAAGTGGTGACAGTTATATGTTGATGATACCTGAGTGGTGTAAATGTGCTTACCCTATGCCTCACTCTCTCTTGACTCTCCCACTCTCTCTCTGATTCTCTCTGTCTCCGCCTGTCTGTCTCTCTGTATCTCTCCCACTCTCTCTCACACACAAACACACTCATTTGTCCCTAATAGATTAAGAGAATACATTTTCTCACACCCTGTCTTATATTCCGTATGTTCAGACGAACAAATGACTTGCCCTTTGCATGTATTTTTGACTTGTGTCACTCTCACGTTTTGTCACTTCACATTCTTTGTCTCTCTGTGTCTCACTGTCTCTCTCCTTTCGGCATCTTCACTGTGGCAGTAAGAGCTATCATCTCTACCGGGATGCATCGTACATGAAATGATGTTGTTGTCTGCATGATGATTAAAGCGAAATCAACAGTGAACCTGTGGTGCGTTTTCAAACCTGTTCTTGAGCCGATCTGAATTTGAAACATCAAAGGATGTCTACAGGCATGGTCGGTGCAGTATCACACTTCCACATAACCACAAGTCGACGGTACACACGGCACGGCCACCACCGACGGTGACAGGTTGTGCCAGAATAACGGTTCATCGAATGACGATCTCGCTAAGCTGTCTGACGTAACGGTAGAGACACTTAACGGAGACTGGAAACGGGGGAGGGGGTGATTGGGAGGGGTGTGTCTCACCTAACGGTAAAGGCACTTAACAGCAACTGTAAACGGGGATGGAGGAGAGTTGATTGGGTAGGGTGGAGGATGAAGCTGGAGACTTAATCCTTAGACGATGTGAGATGACTCCTTTCTTCCCTCGGCGATCGATGCGATTAATGGAATTTCCTCAGTTGATTATGTAGGACTTGCAATTTAGGCAAATACATGTTAAATGATGTTACGAATAACTTGCTTGTTGATTGGCTGATTGGCTTCGATTTTGAGGAATTGGTATTGATCGAATGCCATCGGCGTTTGTGTAAGATCGACATTATTTTTTAGTTGAGCTCTCGTGGTTTTTCAAAATTTGCCACAGTAGAGATGTTGTGTTTTTTAGATTATTGAGGAGCAATTCTTGAAGTTTTTGAAGTATATTGATGGGTAACTGGGTGGTATTATGCCGGTGGGTGTTGTCTGTGCGTGCGTGCGTGTGCGAGTGATAGGAGCATTGAGTGGATTTGGTTTTACGATATTTTTAGCGACATTCCATCAATATCATCATGACACCAGAAATGGGTTTCACTCGCTGTATCTATGTGGGGAATTGAACCCGGGTCTTCGGCGTGACGAGCGAACGCTTTAAGCAGTGGGCTACTAACCCACCTCAGATATAGGAGCATTGGCGTAGTTTGGTAGGTGTTGTTTGTCATAGGACAGAGAAACACATGCAAATATGTGACGTAGGTAAACCAGCAGATAGCAAGGTTTAATGTAGGCACTCTTCTTGTTACTAACATAGATACGCACTTTCAGGTTGACAAGGTTAAGTCGGACAGGTGAACAGATGTACAGGTAGACAGAGAGTTGGTAGATACAGTCAGACCTCGTACATCCGAACTTCAGATATCCGAATACCTCGGTTTCCGAACATTCTTCACACAAAAAAACGAATTTTTCTAGTGACAATTTACCTCGTAAATTCGGTTTCCGTATCCGAACGGTCAATTTTGCTAACGAAACATCAAAAATGCCGGCGACATCACAAATCTGGAACTGTTAATAAAATTTCAAGCAGCAAATAATAATTCTGCTGCACGCCAACAGTCATCAATCAAAGACTTTTTCAAGCCAATGTAATCTGTGTTATGCTATGCACATGTAGCCGACGCCTAGGTCCTTATTCAGATATCCGAATGATTCAATTCAATAAAAAACCAAAGCGTTCGGATAAACGAGGTCTGACTAGTTGGACACACACAGACAGACAGAGAGACAAACGTATTCTTAGACACACGGTCAGGTAGAAGGGCGAAGAAGTGCGCGGTATGGAGATGCACAATTAGACCCACAGCTTCATATAGACTTCCGCACATGTACACATTGGAACTGGCAGACAGGCACACAGATAGACAGAGCCACAGGTACACATACAGATAGACAGTCACGGGTACATATACGGACAGGTAGACAGACCCACAGGTACACATACAGATAGACAGAGTCACGGGTACATATACGGACAGGTAGACAGACACAGGTACACACTGGAACAGGCAGACAGGCTCACATGTACACATTCGTATAGGTAGGGTAGACATACGCCCAGGTAAACAATGAAACAGGCAGACATGTAGACAGACTCGCAGGTACATATACGGACAGGCAGACAAACGCAGAGGTAAACATTGGAAAAGGTAGACAGACACACAGGTAGACAGACTCACAGGTACACATACGGGAATGTAGGCAGATGCACAGGTAGACACACGCACAGGTAGACACTGTAGCAGGTGGATAGGCACACAGGTAGACAGACACAAAGGTGCACATGAGGACATGTAGACAGATGCACAGGGAGACGGGCAGCTAGAAAGACAGACGTGTACACAGACGAACGATTAAGGCTACTTGAACAGATTACATTACTCAAGTTAAGAACTTCGCAGTTTTACAGATAGACTAATCCCTGCAGTAGTAACACTCCTTAAAGGACACAAGCCCATATCAGCTCTCGGTGATTCATCTCAAGAGGAATCAAAGGTCATTAAAGACCAGTTGCCTAGCACCGCCATACCAGGAAAATAATTAAGCGCAGCTGTTCGAACCAAGACACTAAAATTCTAATTAAAACCTTTAATCCGACCATTTATTGTATAAGCATGTGATACATCAGAATAAGGGACTGTTGTTCTGCTCGCTTCCTGTTTTGCTTATGTTCCTTCAGCCCATAACGGAGGTAACTTGAGCGGCCAGGCATAATTTTACTGAAAGCTTTTTACGATTATTAGATGGAGTCCAGTCGATCAGCAATGGGGCGGATGGAACGGTCGGTGCCTAAGTTGGTATAGATTCACTGGGTAACACGATATTTAGTCATCACAGAGTAATGTCACATCAGTATGTTCCAGTCTGTTCTAATTTTCTTAGAACGTAAATCGACGTACGGATGGCGTTAACGTCGCTGGAAAGGTAATTTGACGTTTTACTTAATGTACAACTTAAGACTTGGAATTTATGTGAAGGGGATGGGCGACTGGTAGTGCTGGGTATAGTTTGATTGATGATATGAGCTTTACGGGTTGGGTGGGGTAGGGGTGCGCCCTTCTTTTATTGTTTGTATGTTGTTTAACGCCGCACCCAGCAGTATTCCAAATATATAGCGGCGATATTGTCAACAATCGCGTCCGTGTCAACATCAGGAATAGTAAGAACATCGATCAACGTTGTTGGGGTACTTGTCAACCAAGTCAAGACCTGGTTCATACATGTCATCGGTTCCCCATTACACAAATCGGTGCTCATGCTTCTGATCACTGGATTGTCCTGGTACAGACGCGAATACTTACAGACCATCGCCATATAGGTAAAATATTGCTAAGTGTGACGTAAAATTAAACTCACTCACTCATAACTGAATAATGTGACCACCTACATTTTTTCTTAAAACCTTTTTACGATTATTAGATTAAGTCCGGTATTAGCATTGTCCTTTCAACTTCAGCACAGCTGTGTTTGTATGTACCGAATACAATGATAGATCAGTATACGCAAAAGTAGCCGTCATTTAAAACCATTGTGAATATTATCGTTACTGTATGAACCAAACGCTCGACCCACTCGCACGCGTAATTACGTACAAACATGAACGACACGTGCTCGCATGCATCAACGCACGCACGAATGAATACTCACGTTGCTGTAGGTGTACAATAATCCCAAACATGGCGTATTAATCTCATTTCATGTCCATGGTAAGGATTCAGCACTGGAAGTCAGAGGTAGTCATACAAGGTATCCATGTGAATCGGGCAGTCAAGGTCGACGTCGATCTCATAATACCAATTATTGTTTTATTTATTGTAGATCAAGTTCATGTAGCTACAGACCGTCACCATTTTAATGGAATATCGATGTATTTGACCTTTAATAAAACGCTAACAAAACAACATTCCATCTGTGATCGAAGTCCATTCGATCTCTCACACAAGCAGTGATTCCAGACAATTGAGTCATTGAATAGATCGATGGGATTAATATTAACTCCAAACGGCAATTATTTATCAGATACCCAACACGCTTTTTGAAAGAACTCCGGCGCTGTGCGCCATTTCTTGTTTGTACGGCATCTGAAACTGACCAATGTCGGACCGACTATCTGTGAATTACCGTGTCATGATCGTTTTGAAGGAAATGATTGGCGTCGAAGCACAATACGTGTAGGAAACATTGTCATTTAGGTGTCGAAAATATTCCAATAATACTACGAATAAGTCAACTTTCTTGATTGTGCCCAACATTTGAAATACCTTTACGATTGTGTTCAGCAGCCTCTCAAATAACACGTTTGATATTTTTTTATCTTGTGATCGGTTGCCACTAGCTATATATATAGGTTTTCTCTTTGATGTTTCACATGCTACCTGATTACATAGCACGTATTTGTAGTGTTATATGAACCTCGAATACGATAGTTAAAAAGTGAATGCTAATATTTCTTTAGATATTCATCTTGTTCGTTTTTTTCAAAAAACATGTTTGTGGGGCATTTAATAGCTTTTAGGTTTTGTCACTGTTACTTTTGTGTATATGGACTGTGAACTGATGGCGACGATAACGGCGATAATGACTGTTGTGGCGACGACGATGTTGTAGGCAACGACGATGTTGATGACAATTGCGGTAGTGATTTTTATGACGACGACCACGACAACTACTAATATTACGACAACGACGACGATTGTGGTGATGTTGATGGCGATGATGGCGACGACTGTGACGACAACAACGACGACGACGACGACGATGATGATGATGGTGGTGGTGGTGGTGATGTTGATGGCGATGATGGCGACGACTGTGACGACAACGACAACGACGACGACGACGATGATGATGATGGTGGTGGTGATGTTGATGGCGATGATGGCGACGACTGTGACGACGACGACGACGATGATGATGATGATGATGGTGGTGGTGGTGGTGGTGATGGTGATGGTGATGATGGTGAGGAGGAAGATTATGATGAAGACCTGCCTTAGAATCAGTTTATTGACTCCGGCCCGATCAGTCCATGTTTATCTCCTGTAATTTTATACCAGTCAGGGAAACAACAAATACCAGTATAACCATGTTAGCATGGCGGCTCTGTCAAACCAACGGCCTAAACCCGGCCTACGGTAGATGCTTAATCCACTAGACTACGAAGATGGCGACATCACGTAATAATGATGTGAGACGCCGATTACGAGGCTGGAGCTGAATATCAAGTAAACAGCTTATTATCGTCATGCTGTGTGGTACTATAACCACCGTCCCGTCAACAGTACCTGAGTGTCTTCACGACTAACTGAATTACGCCAACCATCTCTAAAACAGTAGATTTCACACGCTCTGTTATTGCTTGGACAGGAACCGGCTCTGTCTTGCTTCAAGCTTGCTTATAAGGTTACATGTTATACGTGAATGATAATGGTGGTGGTTACGAAAACACTGTCTCTTATTTGATAACGAGGTAGCATCTTTCAGATTTTCGGTATGTGTAGCACAACAGGTATACAATCTAGATAAAAGAAACAGTCTGAAATAGAGCTAAGCACAGTTGTGTCGAATTCTGATATGTCGAACATATTATTGTCTCGAAGAAAAGTTTGGTCCCTCCATATTCCTACCCCACCGACCCCACCAGCACTCACGAATCTACCACAGCGGTATCAACCCGTAATAATTAATATTAAATACAGCACGTGCTATAATGTCTTAGACATCTGAGACTCGATGGCCTTAGTTCCGTTCAGCTAACACGCTCACACAAACCAGCAATACCTTTTAACTCAGTGTTACAGAAAGCCAACAACTCCTCTTTGAACATGATGCATTCACAGGACCATACAGCGAGACCCACACAAGAACAAAATCAGAAAAATCCAATCCATCGTTATTTAACGAAGAAAATAACCCTGCAAAGAATTTCGTCTCTGAAAACATCTTAATTTTAATGATTCCTTCCCGGACGCTCGATATATTAACCGCAGAACCTCAAACCGCAGTGATTTAATCACCAGAGCAGCTGATCAATGAAGTGGAGACAAAAAACAAGTCCACCTGGATGTAATAAAGAATATACTGTCCTTAGATTGACTGCATTAAATGTATTTATACAAGCACCCAAGGGTGCACCTGACAGTGACGACAATATACTGTTGTCCTAATTTCCTACTCTTTCCTTGTTTCCATAAAACATTCATCCAAACTCGGACTCTCTTCCAATCTGAGATTTTCATTGTCTGTTTGAATGAATTATTCAGCACCACCTCTGATCAGATACTAAACCACTGCGTCACCTACCATGCAAGCATTGCAGCCAGGTTCTGTTCAGTTTTATCGGCACATATAAAATGTACTCATCACGTGAATAGTTTGACGAAGGGATAGGTCTGTGATTGAGTTTAACATGGATGGGTGAACGCTAGACTTGGGAGACAGATTTGGACCTAGTGTTCCACGATTGAACATTGTAGAATTTACGTGTTGAGGTTACAGAACAGTATGGAATGACTTTATGGAACCGATACTCACGCAAGGCAAATAGCAGGTACGAAAGAAAGTACTTTGACAAATGTTATGTTAACTTTATTTGGAGCCGCGAAAAGTTTCAATCGTGTGTATGATTACAGTGGAACCTCGTGAAACTGTGCTGTACTGTACCCAGTTATATCCGGATATATACTGTCCATTAAAAGTGTAGACTCACATAGTTCTGTAGATAAATATGGTTACATTGAAAACGAATTTCCCCATTAACGTGGGAGAACCAACTGCAAACCTTGTACAGATGAATTGCACGAAGGTAGTGCATCAAAAAGCATATGCAAATATCGTGCATGTGAACAGCTGCGTTTGGAGTAAAATATTGCTAGAATTTCGCCAGTTTTCATCATTTATTGAACTCACGATAATAATCTTTTCATTCTTACGATTTGTTTTACACTTTATGGATTCATGTGTAAACAGTACTTTTAAACAGTATGAAATGTTTTGCAAAATCTAGTTTATTACGGTTGACTGAAAATCTTTGGATGGGTAGTATATAAACTGCATACACCTTGATAAACGATTCCTTGATTGGTATTAAGAACTTTTGGCTTTTCGACTGTTAGAAATATTGACCGTGGAGGGAGCTTACTGAAGGATAGGGTACAGAGACCTTATCTTGTCTGGTCTGAACTCGATAATTTACAGGGCTCTGTTTCACAAAGTTCACGTAAGCCTGAGATCGCTTTACGTTTCTGGTGGCATTAGTGCCTCCTTTGTTACAGTTTAGGAGGTGACAGAAAGGTTACGAGATCATAAGCTTACGAGAGCCTTGTGAAACGAGGCTCAGACCGCCGTGATATAACTGGAACACTGCCCCTTTTCGTTCAGGATCCTTTTCAATTTACGTGGGGTTATATTTTGTTGTATAACGGTATATTTTGAGAGACACAGCGTTAGTCCACATTTCACATTTCTTTTCAGTTTAAATAGAGTTTCTTTCGTTCATAGGTTCGTTATTTTAAACCTCTCTTCTCACTGAGGTTGTTTGACGTATGTTCTATACACATTCAGTATTTTAGTTTGTCTTCATGTCTTCCTTTAGACTACAGTCGAAGCTGCCTAAGCCGACATTCAATGGGAGTGAAGAAATAATCTGATTTAGACAATGTGCCAGATAGTAGAGCTGATGATAACTATAAAAGCCATGGTCGGGACTAAGATTTTACGCCAGTGTTGACAACTTGCCGGATTTAGGAGATGCCGGTTTTGACATCTTCCAGTGTATATTATGTCCTACATTGTACCTCGGATCTTTAAGCGTTTGTCTGAATTTCACATCTCACTAAGGCACATTTTGACTTTAAGCTGAGTTTTGGGTTCTATTTAGTTTATGCACTTTCAAAGGCTATGCATCTTCTAAGCATTTCTTCTGACTAGAGGGATATCATATCCTACATATTGTACACCGGGGCGTTGACACTGTCATCTCCCACTGTGCACTACACATCACCAGAGTCAGGAGAGTCAGTCAGCTTGTATTTAGAATGACAGCTTTTGAACAAGGGGGCATTGAAACTATTATTGTCCACAAAGTCAGTCAACGTGTATTTAGTCTTTACAGCACATTTAGAAGTGATACACACAAAGACAAGAGATTTGATGGAAGCCGTTGTCATCCACAAGAACTCTTGTCTTAACGTGTATTTAGAATAACCACTTTTGAACATTTGGGACCTGTCCTTGCATTGTACCTATAGCTACATGTTGTATTTCATGGCATTGCCATTGAACCTGTTATCGTCTAGAAAGTCAGTCAACTTGTATTTAGCATAACCACTTTTGAACAATTGGCATAAGCACTTCGTCTATTCCAGCAGTATATACTATAGCTACCTTGAAACTGTTATCTCCCACAAAGTCAGCCAACGTGTGTTCAGAGTAACCACTTTTGAACAATGGGGTGTGAGCACTTCGTCTATTCTTGTATTTATATTCTAGAGCTACAATCTGTAACCCACTGACGGCATTGACGCTGTGGTCTGAAGTACACAGCGCAACAAGAGAGTCAGTCAGCTCGTATTTACAATAACCACTATTGACGTTTTACTGTAAAAATAATTGAAGTGTTCCTGCTGTACCGAACGCGGGCAGGTTCATGAACCGAATACCCAAATAATCGCATCTATAAAGCCATGGGGCAATGATAAGAACGAATTTAATATTTGCAACACTGATTGGATTCGGACAAGTGTACTTAGTAGGTGGTGAATAAATCCATGTGTATCATAATACAATTATGGCGTGTTACTTCAGCCTGAATATTTTCATTTGTAATTATTGAAAAGTACGTGTTTATACACGTTGAGTCAGTCGTTGCTGCTGTCGTACTGATGTAGCGGGGATGCTGTGACGTTAATCAAATATTGGTGGTTTTGTTATGATTTGATTGTAACATATTATATTATCTCATGCTTCAACGGTGATTTTCTTACGGCAATATGAACTTGATCGACGTTTTTGGATGAACCATTTTTATATGAAACCAAAGACAATTGAATAGAAAACCATCACAACTATATCCTCGCTTAACTAAATACTTGTTATATACGAATTGACTTAATGTGATAGTCAGATGTTAATTCGCGTATATTCAATTAAGTTAGTAATTTTTATCGGAACCCCCGTGTGGTTGCTGCCTCTTTAAACGGAAATGGACATATAATTGTGTGAGAACACAGTGTCATGTTGTAGTCGACTGTAACATCAATGGGCTCGACATTGCCGACAATTACATCTTGATATAATCAGACAAAACCCCATCATTATTGTTGCATGTGTCATAGATGAGTGGAGTGGAGTGAGTGGAGCGGAGTGTGTGGAGCGGAGTGTGAGCGGAGTGGAGTGAGAGGAGCGGAGTGAGTGGAGCGGAGTGAATGGAGTGGAGTGAGTGGAGCTAAACGGAGCAGAGTGAGCGGAGTGGAGTGAGCGGAGCGGAGTGAGAGGAGCAGAGTGAGTGGAGCTGTGTGGAGTGGAGTGAGTAGAGCTGAGCGGAGTGGAGTGAGTGGAGGGAGCTGAGCGGAGCGGAGCAGAGTGTGTGGAGCGGAGTGAGTGAAGTGGGGTGGAGCTGAGTAAAGTCGAGTGAGGGGAGCGGAGTGAGTGGAACTGAGCAGAGCAAAGTGTGTGGAGCGGAATGAGTGGAGCTGAGTGAAGCGGAGTGAGAGGAGTGGAGCTGAGCGGAGCGGAGAGCGTGGAGCGGAGCGGAGAGTGTGAAGGAGTCAATAAATCAGTGGAGAGTAGCTGAGTTAGTGACTGGAGCGGAACGGACCGGAGCTGAGTGAGTGGGGCGGAGCGGAGTGAGTGAGTGAGTGAAGGAGTCAGTGAGTCAGTCAGTGGAGTGGAGCGGAGTGAGTGAGAGGAGCGGAGTCAGTCAGCCAGTGGAGCGTAGCTGAGTGAGTGAGTGAGTGAGATCTTCAAGCTATTCGAGGTTCTTCGACAACCGTAAAATGAACTTAACAATACACACTTGCCATGTTTTTAACTTGGAGACAGGTTCAAAACATCAAAGATCAACAGAACGGCAATTGTAATTATTTATACACGTGCACACAACACACGAAAGAACTCGGCTGACCTATTTGTATGAACAAAGCGTCTTAAAATAAATTTCGTTAAATAAAGACGGTCAGTGAAAAATAATTTTTATCCCCCCGGCATGTAATGCGGGGGGATATAGTCGACGCCTCGTTTGTCCGTGCGCCCATCCGTCCGTCCGTAATCATTTGATTTCCGGAGCATAACTCAGAAACCGTTCAATATTTTTAGACCAAACTTTATAGATATAGTAATCTCAGCCTATGGTTATGCCTTTTGCTATTTACAGATTTTTGGCATTTCTATATTTTTTTTGGTTTTGTTTTGTTTTTCCATGGAACATTTTGGTGTTAGTCTTATGGTGGGGTGGGCTTCGTTTCCGGAGCAGAACTCAAAAACTGCTCAATATTTTTCTGCAAAACTTTGTAAATATATCAATCAGAACCTAAAGTGGTGCCTTTTGCTATATACCGGTCTGTGTGATTCATTATTTTCTCGGTTTCCATGGAAACGTTTCGGCCATAGTCTCAAAAGTGAGAGCTGTGTTTCGTTTCCGGAGCAGAATTCAAAAGCCGTTCTATATTTTGCAGCAAAACCTGGTAGATATATCAATCAGAACCTAAAGTGGTGCCTTTTGCTATATACAGGTTTTTGTGACTTATTATTTTCTCCGCTTCCATGGAAACGTTTCGGACATAGTCTCAAAATGGAGGGATAGGCTTCGTTTCCGGAACAGAACTAAAAAACCGTACAGTGTTTTTCTGCAAAACTTGATAGATATGTCAGTCTTAACCCATAGTGGTGCCTTTTGGTATTTACATGTTTTTGTGATTTAATATTTTCTTGGTTTCCATGGAAATGTTTCAGGCATAGTCTCAAAAGTGAGATGAGTGTTTCGTTTCCGGAGCAGAACTCAAAAACTTCTTAATATCTGTCAGTGTTACTTGGTAGATATGTGTGGCAGACCCCAGAGTGGTGCCTTTAGCTATTTACAGGTTTTTCTGATTTATTATTTTCTCCGTTTCTATGGAAATGTTTCGGACTCAAAATGAAGGGATGGGCTTCGGTTCCGGTGCAGAACTCAAAAACTGTTCAATATTTTTCTGCCAAACTTTGTAGATATATCAATCGGAACCTAAAGTGGTGCCTTTTGCTACTTACAGGTTTTTGTGATTTATTATTTTTCTTGGTTTCCATGGAAACGTTTCGGACTTACTCTCAAAAGTGACAGGCGTGTTCTGTTACCGGAACAGAACTCAAAAACTTCTTTAGTTAATATCTGTCAGTGTTACTTGGTATATATGTGTGGTAGACCCCAAAGTGGTGCCTTTCGCTATTTACAGGTTTTTATGATGTATTATTTTCTTGATTCCATGAACACATTGCTGACTTCTTTTCCGGAGCACAACTCGAAAACCATTTCATATCTTGCAAAAGATCTTAGCAGATATATGAGACAGATCTTGAAATGGTGACTTGTTTTATTACAGATATATGGCATTTATATTTTTCATGAATTCTATGGACACAATTCAGACTTGGTCTAAAAACAAAGTAAGTAACTGTCAGATGATTTGTCCTTTCAAATATGTGGGGGACATGTCATCTTCTGATGACTCTTGTTTACTATCCCCAGAAACAAATTTCGTTTGGTGTATAAATAAGTGCTGAGTGCGAGGTTACACAACAAACAAATAATGCATAACTGGACCGAGTCACTTGGAGTCCATCAAATGAGTTAGAGGCATTTAAAGGGACATTTGCCTCGAGTACATGATGTTTGTTCCAATTAAAGCCTAGGCGTAATGTTGGCGTCTCGCCTGAAATTGAGGGAAACTTTTCGACTGATTTAGATCGTAAAACCTGACTTTGTAAACGAGTTGACTGATTTGACTTAAATTACCAGGCGCAAGGCAATTGATCTGAGTCATTCCCTTTAAATGCGTGTTTCGTCTTCATCTGTCCAGATGTAACAAGCAGTTGTGATAAGAATGAACACTATTTCTCCAGTCTACACGGTAGGCTGGATTACCATAGATGTGAGTGAGTGAGTGAGTGGTGCGGTGGTTTAGTGAGTGAGCGAGTAGGCGAGTCGTCTCGAGCAGTATTACTGCGTATCAGATGTCTGTGAGGGTGAGTGAGTGAGTTACGTTCTAGGCGTCTTTCAGCAATATTCCAGCAATATCATAGCAGGGGACACATTAAAGGGGCTTCACACATAGTATCCATGTGGGGACTTGAATCCGGGTGTGGAATAAAAATATCCAAAAACATGTTGTCGTCATAGAAATTAGACCCCAAGCCCCGTCCTATGGAAATCCAGTTCAGGCTCGCTGACTTGGGTGACACATGTCATCGTATCCCAATTGTGTAGATTGACGCTCATGGTCTTAATCACTGGGTTGTCTTGTCCAGGCTCTATTGTTTATAGAACGCCCCCATGCAGCTGGAATATTTCTCAGTGCGGCGTAAAACAATAACCCGACGAAATCAAACCCAATCAGCTGAACGAGCGATTGAGTGAACCATTAGGTGACAATTTCATTTGGCTACAGGTTTGTTAATAATTCTGAAACAGTGCTACCAACACTTGCAATCGCTTAACCGTTGTTGTTTAAAAACACCAAATATTTAACATAACGTACGAGGCTGACTTGCACATGTAACAGACCACGGACACAATACGTATCTGTTGTGCCACCGTGATTCACTAGCGATTCACTCCTAGAGAAAAAAACATAACAAAAACACCAGCAAATGTGCTGTGATTGAAATCACTGATTCAATCGCCCGCTGATTGATAAATTATTGATCTCAGATATTCGATTACGGCAACTGCCGAGAGACACATTTCACTCGCGTTCTTTGGGTTGTATACCACTGAGAACCTTCATCGTGTCCAACATGGCGTAGTTTGCGAGGTACGCGTCCGGACAACCCCAGGGTTTATAACTGTTAAGTGGCTCGTTATTGACTGAATCTGGGAATGTGTTCGGTTTCATTGACTGTCCTTATTGTTGAAGGGAGCATGTGTTTTGTGAGCTGTCCGAGCAACCATTTGTATTGTGTAATTGGATGAAGGGACGTTGCTTGTGTTGAATCTGATAAATTGAGGTGTGAGTGTTGTAATGTCGACTGAAGGCAACACACGTATTCTGTAGTGTCTGATGAATAAAGGCATTCGTCTGAGTTAATAGTATCTGGAGAAAAGCATTCACTTGTATTCGGCGTTTGAAATTAAAGTCGGTCCTGGTCCTGAAAACCACTCGGACCCACAGCTTTTGTTTTCTACGGGTCCTTATGGCTGACACCTTTTTCATACACAATGATTCTGACCATGACATATCTCTGTATGAACATTCTCATTCTGACTTTTAGTAATCAGTGGTTTTGTTTGCCGGGAAATACGTATATTGTAGGTAAAACATAGGTTCGAGGTCCGACGCAATTTGAGCAGAACCCACAACTTGTTGTGGTTCTGGGTCCTTAGGGTCTGCATTTTCCAGGGTTAAGGGAAAAAACTGCTTGAACATTTGCTTGACAATATCTGATGAAGTAAGCACGCTTTTGTACACTGAAGGAACCACGTGAGTTGTAATATCTGATGAACAAAAACATTCATTTGTACATGTGTTTGCAGTGTTCGATATAATATCAGAGGAAACTGTTCTTTTGTGTTTGTAGCATCTAATGGAGGGACTACGTTCATTCTTGTATCTGGTTAAAGGAAAACGTGTTTTGCTTATGTCTGATGCAGGAGAAATAGTGAGTTTAGAATTTGGATTCACGTCGCTTTGGCAATATTCCACCAATATATAGGCGAGAAACACTGGAAATGGGCTTCACACATTGTACACATGTGGAGAATCGAACCCTAGTCTTCGGCGTAACGAGGTAGCGCTTTAACCACTAGCCTATCCCGCCTGCGAAGTCAGGTAACTCGAAGTACCTACACATTCGAAAGAGTGGTGTTTGATTGTACGTAAAATGCCGCCACCCCACCCACCACTCAAAAAACAAACAAACAACAAAAAAAAACGCGCGCAAAGCCACACACACAATGACTTACGCGAAGAGTCTGAAGATTCTAATGACGTGAGAACCTGAATCGCAATGACGTGTATAATACTACATTTTGACATACCCTCGCGCAGAAAGAAGAAAAGAATCCTGTGCATTGCGTCTAATGCCTGGATGGCGGCACTTCTGTTTTATTACAGGATGGGTGAATTTAGTTTTACGCCACTTTTAGCAATATTCAAACAATATCACTGAAAGTGGGCTTCAAGCGTTATATGGCGAAGACGAAGAAGTAGATGATGATGATGATGATGGTGATGATGATGATGATGATGATGATGATGATGATGATATTTTGTATCAATTAAACTTCGTTCACTACTTTTCGTTTTATCAGTTTACCTAATTTGAAAGTTTTTTTCTGCCTGAAATCTGACTCCACTCCTTGACTTTATATCATATACGGAAATGATGACGACGATGGGACACAGTTTGATTGTGCAGTCAACTCTATGAATACTCATCAGTGCTGTCAGAACGACAACGTCTTCTGTTTCTATTCTATTTCTACAGTTATCATACCGACGTCTCGGATCTTAACGGCTTTAATGTCATTTACAAATGTCACCAGCGCATCCAGTGTAATTTTGTGTAGACATAAATCCTTCCCCTATAAATAACTAATGTACATCAAATTAATCACAACCGAGCAGAGATTATTTGGAATCTCATTCTCCCAAGAACGCTGTAATTACTTTGCAGACATCTTGTTTCATTGGTGGTGTTTGGTTGTCTGTAAAATCTACCGTGTTTCAAGAATTATGCAAACGTTTGGAACGTACAGTACACTGTTAGTTTAACGACCTTGTATCTAAAGGTCGCTCTGTACAAGGAGGGCTGGTGGTGAAGCTTAGTGGTTAAAGCGTACACTCGTCACGTGGAAGACCCGGGTTCCATTCCCCATATGCGTGCAACGCGTGAAGCCCATTTCTGGTGTCTCCCGCAGTGTTGCTGGACTATCTTAGAACTAAGAGAACTTCGAAAATCTAGGCCCAGTTCGATAAATGAGCTTTATACACATACAACCGGATTGCATATTCCGTTAAAACTGAGTGACCGAGTCGATGTGTCAATCATCTCTTCGCTCGCCAGATACTGACGTTAGATGTTTCATTTGAATGCTCGTGTTTCCACCTTCTTAGATGCTGATCGTATGATGTAAGAAACTGCATCTTATCTCTTTCTACAGTCTGTAACTGAAATTACTGCGTACTTTATTGTTGTTTGAACTTCAACCCGCTGCAAATACATGCATTGTATTCACACGCAAAGCCTCACAGGACTGAAAGTGTTGGGTTTTTTTCACTAGTTTGCTTATGTTGTATTTTCATAGCTCTTCGTCTTACAACTAAAACATTGAGTGCGGCGTCAAATGACATTCTCTTGTCTGAGTGTACCCGTTCGTGAAGAGCTCTTGCTATCAGCCAAATTTCGGGGCGGTGTGATAGCCTAGTGGTTAAGATGTTCGCTCGTCACGCCGAACACACAGGTTCGATTCACCACTTAAGGGACAACGTGTGAAGCCCAGTTTTGGTGTCCACCGTCTTGACATTGCTGGAATATTGCTGGATTATTGCTGGAATATTGCTAAAAGCGACGTAAATCCACTTACTAGATTTCACCAACGACGGACTACTTTCACAATACTCACAAGAACACACCTTCATTTACCGCACCAGTGACCAAATAGTGCGTCTGTCTTTAAATAGATACAAATAACCTCCGATTTGCATTACATTAATCAAAACAATATTTTAGGAGATCATCAGAATCACCAATCACCATAAACATCAGTCATTTGACCCTTCAAAAGAAATCTCGTTATGAGAACAAGACTACTTTGGAGACTACGAGAGTGTGCTTCGTCCTTGTTCACAAACTGGAGATCCGTCTAAATGGAGGAATTTTGGAGCACACAAGGGTCCCATTCTAACCTAAAACAACAGCGCTGTAAAGCACTTAAGCTCTAACAAAAACGATCAAATAAGGCTGAAGCAAAGTACCAACCAATTTCCCCGTGTTTAATCAACGTTGTTAATTACCCGTCACTGCTAACAGGTCTACTGAAAGAGATCGGTGCGCTAATGTCGGGTGCGTGCGCGGAAGAAAAGCCCAGTTAATCCCCTCGCTCAGTCGCTCGTGCTTTGTGATCAGGCTGATGCTCGTGGTTGACAGATCTACCTCGACATCACTGGACTCACGTTCCTAGGAAATTAATCCTTCTGTGTTTGGATTGAATGTCTTTTATCTACACATAATACTGGTTATCAGATCGATATCAGGGACTGACATCTGTCAACGATACGTCAGTTTAGAGTGCCTGTTCCAGAGAGAGTTATCTGCCCTTGGCTGAAGTCTCGACCTAATCGCGTGTCATACTTTGAGGTGACACTAAAATCATTTCCGCTACGTTTCATCCGCAAAGCGGTATTTTTTTACCTTGCTACAATGTTCGGAGAATATGAAAAAGCGGAATCCAAACTGACAGACTACATATAATATTAAATTATAACAGGAGCGTGATTTATCTGAATCAAATATTTCTTTGGCATAAGCGCAACAGTCAAATGTCAAATACCACGTTATTCTTAATAAATGGGGCATGTTGTTAATGACGGGTCTGTCTTTCGAGTCTCCCACTAATGTCCATACTTTTTGTACCAGATGTGCCCATTATGAACTCCAGGAATAGCCGTTGTTTTATCCCGCTTTGAATGGTATTTCACACATGTTTCACACGTACGTTTATCATTTCGGAATGGTGAAGATCCCAATTTGAACTGAACTTCAGTAACCCCTGCTTGTAACATGAGGCGACCAATGGGGTCAGGTGCTCGGGCTCGATGACGTGGTTGTCAGATGTCATGATATCCTACTTTCGTAGATTTTTGCTCAGGCTGTTCATCACTGGATTGTCTGGTCCAGACTTGAACAGAGTCCATATTCCATACACCTGGAATATTGCTGAGTGCGGCGTCAAAGAAGAAACATATAGTGTAAGACACGGACAGGGGAGACGGCACAAGCAAGTTACCTCCCTTTACCAATTGCGTAGATCGATTCTCATGAAGTCAGACACTGGGTTGACTCAATATTTAAGGACAGACGTTAAATAGCTGGAATAAGGCTGAATGAGGCGTTAACCAACAATCAAACCAAAACAGATTGTTACTTGTGTCGAACTTCGCTCACACTACCGACCTTTGTTTTCCCTGCTCCGGAGTCAGACTTGGGGTAATACTTTGTGTCCACACATTGTACATTTATGTTTGTACATTTGGGAGCATGTTCACACTATCGATCACTGATCTGTTGTATTCACACTCGTTTTGTTTCAATACCTTTAGATTAGGGGAACACTTTTTGCTGCACCGACCACCACTGGTTTGTCTAATCCAAAGTTGACGGTCATTATATATCATTAATTTGAAAAAAAACAAAACAAAACACGCTCGAGCTATCGACCTCAAGATTGCATTGTCAAGGCCCGAATACTGTCAGTGTACGTCTCTGGGAAACACAAAAACCCTATACACCAGTTTGCATCAACAGTCGGGCTTGCTAAACGTGAGACCGAGGACAAGGAAGTCCTACAACATCTCACTGTCATACACATACACAAAAAAACAAAGTGTCTGCTGGAAAGGACAGTAATATGTTCAACGATGTGATTTGTGCTGGTTAACGCGTCGTTCACGTCACGTGGCAGCCATAGCTGCAGTTAAACGCGTCCGAGGCGTGAGTTATTGGGTCGGCCCCGACACAACGTCACCACACGATGCACGCACACACGCCTGGATACACGATTATCTCCGAGGCAAGTTCAGTCGTAGGTCTGTCTGAGTCCGTTATTGACGTTCCAACAGTAGAACACTTTTAGTTGGGTTAAAGAAACGTCTTAACGCCTCCGAACGTCTTGGAGTATCCAGAAATCAGTCACACTCTTCCCGTTCCGCCCAACTGGAACTCGTGTGCTTGTAACTTGCTCTGCGATTTTGTCATGCTCTGACCTCTGAGTGAGTGGCTTTAGTTTTACGCCGTGGTACATCATTCCAGCAATATTACACCAGAAATGGACTTCACACACTGTACCCAGCTGGGGAATCGAACTCGGGTTTTCACTGCGCCGAATTTACGCTTTAACATCTTTCAGAACGATTGCGTGTCAAAGTTCCACTGGGTATTCTTCATGATATCAGTCACTGGGTTGTCTGGCCCAAATCTGCATTTTAAACACAGAAACTACTCTGAGTGAATCATGTTTTTTTCTTTAGTTTGTCTTCGTCCCTGGACATCAACACATGATATTGCTGTCTGGGAATAATAGTCCACACTCGGAACTTTTTGGCAATGAAGTTCTAAAATTTTTTTGTCAAAGGTCATAAACCGTCCACTGTGACGCAAAGACACATACAGTTTACTACGGCGTAAAACAGCATTCACAATCTGTTTTCATATTCTGTAACAATTTGCCCCAAGTCTGGATGCAGTATGGTTTGGTAAATGAGAAAGGAAACCGGTGTGAATAATGGCCCGTATGTGTCTGGATCACTTGTAACACTTTTGCAGGCCGCACTTATTTACCACGTTTACTCATGATAATCTGTGACCTCAAAAGAAGACATAAAACCGCCATCCAAACTTGCAAACTTAAGAGTCCAATAAAGAGCAATAGCCTTACATCATGATTAAACGATGAATGGGATTAAAAGCGAGCGGGAAAGTTTATGTCAAATGCGGAAGCTTGAAATCCTTGACTGTTTCCTGCCAGAGTGTTGAATTCAGCGGGTCGACAAGTACGTGGTTCAGAAACCGCAGCCTCTATAAACACCCGTTGCATGTCTTTCCAGTTTGATACAGTGAAATCGCATGCGAGAAATGGTTGACTTGGTTTAAATTATACATAAGACAATTACGACAAAACACTTAAGGGGAGGGTTTCTTAATGGTTCACTGAACTGAACGTACTTTATCTTCAAAAGGATTTCAATATGTGTATCTTTGTTGAAGTAATTGTTCGTTCCTTTTAATTGTGGAGAGTGACTATGTACTAATTTGATTCTACAAGCACAAACGCACGATCGGCTTGTCAAGATCAACGTGTATCTGATTGTACTATTAACGGTAAATTAAGCTGTCATTAGGTCAGATACGTGTTCCGTGTCAACGATCACGCGAGGTTTGTCAGTGTGGTTGTAATAGGCTTAAAAGTAAAAAGAAAAGCGTCCGCTTCATCGGTGTTTGTGAATGGCACTCTGAAGTTAATTTTGAACGTTTGGAGAGAATGAGTGATAATGGATTTCCGCCGCTTTTAGCAATATTCCAGCTGTTTCGTGGCGGGGGCCACACATTGTACCCATTTGAACAATCGGAGAGACGAGCGAATGCTTTAGCAGTAGGCCACCCAAGCACCTGCGGTTGTGTTAAATCTGGCAAAACCGGAAGTAATGCTACATAGGTCCTTTCACCTTTAATACAGTGTTTGATTGTACATCGTGACAGTTCACCATAGTGAAGGGCAGTATTATCCAGTTAAAATGCACAAAAATTAAAAATATTTAACATGCAACAACAACCAAAAATATAGTAGAAAAAAAACAACAAAACGTCAAAATACAAGACGCAGTAGAAAGAAGAAAAAATAAAATAGGCTGTAAGGAGTGGCTTGTATTTTCAAGTCAACCTCCCACTGAAACACCTCCTTCAACATGCTGTATTTCAATGATGTGTTACTTTTTACAGGTGATTTTGAGGTGCCGGATGCTGCCGAAGGCTACATAGGTCAAAGCACCACACTTCAATGTAGGCTGGAAGGCTATCACAGGTGGTATGTCATTTCTTGGATCCGAAGAGCGCCTGACGGATCCGAAGTTACGATCGTGCGCTTACCGGCGGATTCCAAGACACCGGAATGGGCGCCTGGCGTGGATTATTCCTTTAAGTCTCGGATTAGGCAGAAGATCACTATTGAGACAGAGCTGACGGAGTTTACGCTTGTGTTGAGGGACTTGCAGTGTTCGGATCGGGGGATGTATGTCTGTAAATATGTGGGGACGTCAACAGTGCAGAAGGTGTTGCATCTGTCTGTAAAAGGTAAAAAGTCCAGAGAACCTTTTATGTATGTTAAAGGTAATCTGAAGCGAAGGGACCCTTTTATATATGTTAAATGTAACCTGAAGTGAAGGGATCATTTTAGGTTTGTCAAAGATAATTTGAAGTAAAGGGGTCATTTTAGGTTTGTTTAAGGTAATTTGAAGTCAAGGGATCATTTTTGTCTGTCAAAGGTAATTTGAAGTCAGTGGACTCTTTTTAGGTCTGTTAAAGGTCATGCGAAGTAAACCGATTCATTAATGTTATTTAAAAAGTTAATTTGAAATGAAGGAGTCATGTAATGTCTGCTGAAGGTAATTAGAAGTCATGAGACTTTGTTATTTCCGTGAAAGGTAATTTGAAGTGATTGGACCATTTTATATCTGTTAAAAGTAATTTGAAGTCAAGGGACCCTTTTATGTATGTTAAAGGTAATTTGAAGTAAAGGGGTTCAGTAATGTAGGTTAAAGAAGGTCATTTGAAATGAAGGGACCCTTTTATGTCTGATAAATATAGTATGAAGGCCAGGGACCTTGCGATGCCTGGTCAAGACAATTTGACCTAAGAGGATCCATTATTGACAGTTGAAAAGGTACTTAGAACTGAAGTTTGCCTTTAACGTCTGTTAAACATAATTTGGAGTGAAAGGATTGATAAATCTCAGTTGGAAGGAGAAATGAGTGTAGTGTATCTCAGCAGCACTGTATCTTGTATCAGGTATTAGGTGAAAACACGACATCATTTTGTTCCAGAATTTCGGCATCCTTGGATGTATTATGAAACACGAGAATGATAAAATGTAACATGCAACATGTAAAATTTGTGAAAGACATTTTGTTCCAGTTTAAATCCCGTTATGGCATTCGTGTCTCTCGTCATGCCTTGCAGCGTAACATCGAATCATCCATCTTTTAGAGATAGGGGCCTGGTATGTGCCTTTGTCAGCAACCTATAAGTCTGAGTTCGACTCCCAAGATCGGTGCAATGTTGGATGTTTACCTATTGCCTTCGCTTTTATGTGCCTGCATATACGCTTAAAACGGGATGATTTCTAAACGGAGAGTCTTTTAAATAGCATGCTGATGTTATGTTTTGTTGTTTCCTTCTTTTCTTCTTTCCTTCCTCCTTTATTCCATTCTGTTCTGTTTTCTTTCAGTTGACGCCACGCGACCATCCATCCATTATAACTACCTGGTCATACAGGTTAACTCGTCCTTAATTGTCGATTGCAAGGCCAAGGTCGGATTTCCACCAAAAAAGCTCACTTGGCTGTACAGGCCGAAAGGTCATGACCGTTTTGAGGTCATCCCGAACAATCGGCCAGTGAGAGAACTTAAAAACAATGAGTGCGATATCTACGCTACGCAGCCACTGGAAATATTTGCGAATTCGAACGCAACAGGTGTTATTTACAGATGTGCTTACGAAGGAGAATATAACAGGAGTAATATGTTCGATGACGTTAGTGTACATTTACCAGGTGAGCTGAATTATACAGTATTTCATTATTTTTTCTCTTATTTGACTTTTCCTTTTTCTCATCTTTATTTTATGTTTCTGTGTAATTGCATGACCCTTAATTTATCATACGTTTGTGTTCTGTGATGTTGTGGGCTCTTGTGCAAAGAGCACAGGTCACAAAATCAGTTAAAGTTAAGCTACTCGATAGATAACTGTGTTTGGCAGTTGGACTCCTGAGAGTCTGGCGATTCCGTTTGGCCACACAATGAAGCATGTTCAACACATGTGTCGTCAGCCTAATCAAGTGAGTTGTTTAATGCTGTCTCACCCAGCAGTAAGTTGGTACCCGGCGGGATGAGATTACGCTTAATCTTCAATCGCCGACTCAGTTGTATTGCACACAGGGTAAAAATGTTAATGCTTTAAGCATACACTTTGTGTATAGAGGTTAGTGCAGTGTAAGAGAACATATTATAAGGGCCTGAATTATCGCGAGGCGTTACTTCCGGTACTAAACTGTTCCCGTTTCCCTTTGCGCGCACCAATTTGCGATATGCGAGAATGGGCCCAGCTTACCTCCGGTACCAGATTTCCGGTGACAAGCGAACATGCACGAATCATGCATTCTGGTTCGATCCAGTTTTGGTTGATCAAATCCGACGACTCGTAATATAAATTACCGGAACTATCAACAAGCTGCGTGTAAAAATACCGAGTGCGGCGTTGTTTCACATTTGCATAGCGATGCTCGTGTTATTGATCACCCAACTGTCTGGTCCAGGCTTGGTTATTTACAGACCACCGCCATATGCCATATATCACTTCTAAATATCATTCAAACAGACGGGACCACGTGATATTTATTGGTGGTGTTTGGCTCAGCATATTTTCACCGGAAACTAGAAAGAGAACATCTGAAAGTACAAGTGTACCTGTATTTTTTACCAGAATTTCACCCACAATGCAATACAAAGCTTGCAATACAAATTATACCCTTCCGAACCAAATTACGCCCCCCAAAATCAAACCCCTTGAAATCAAACCAGTATTAATTCCCCCAAACCAGATTTTAAAGATAACTTGAAATCACATAAATGGTGATGCGAGTCATTGTATTTAGTATTTCCATGAAAAGGACACCTTCCATTTCACTTATCATTCAGAGCTGCACCAATTAAGGGAGAGGCTGTTATTCTAATTTGACCTTAATGTTTCAGCCGTAGAAGTTAAACCTGCTACGGAAAGACACGATTGTGTGAAGACTGGATCTTGTGCCATGGAGGCAGTAGGTTAGTACCTCTACCGACAACCCCGCATTACATCATTTGTGGAAGAGTGAGTTGTCCCCCCTGATTGCGTTTCAATATTTCCAGTCTCGGGAGATAACTAATACTTATCAAAATTGTAAATATCCGTCCAGCATACTTATTTTGTAGATGCATTCCTTTGGTTCTTTCTAATTTCGATATTAAAAACGATCAATGATAATTAATTCAGTTAACCGTTCAGTGTATGTCCTTGTCTAAGTGCTGTTCAAGTTGTATTTCAGCCCAGCATATTTCACGTGTCACATAATATATGATAAAAACCTCACTAAGGTAACAGCAGCCCGGCAATAATACTGCCACATGTTTTCATATTTCATAAATATGTCTCATATTTTGACGCGGAATATTGATCTTCCGCAATCCACGCTTGTCGGAAGAGACGACTAACCCAATCGAATGGTGAGGCTCACTGCTTTGGTTGGCACATGTCACTGTATCCCAGTTTGACAGATGCTCACTGGATTGTTTTTTCTAGATTGGATTATTTACATACCACCGGAAAATATACTGGGAAAATTTTAGTGCGGCTTTAACCAACCACCCGATCAAACAAACAAACAAACAGCCAAACAAACAAACGACCATTTATCTATATATTCCATTCCACTTGGGTTCGTTTTCAATTTGTTCTGCTGTGAAAATGATGTCATTCATTCCATGACCCAGCGTTAGCCTGTGGGTACTGTCTCACAAACAAAAACATATTTAACATATTGATCATATACCGGAAGGTCCCAGTGATACTTTCTCGTGGCTTGTAGTACTGTTCGAAATAGAAAATAGCTGATTGTTTCACGTTTATCTCTACAATTTATGTAGTTGATATGGGAAATATCTGTTAAAGTAAGTTCAGCCTAACTACAGTTCCAGTGGTAGGGAGATAAGAAGCGCGAAAAAAGACATTACTGAGAAGGGATTAGTGCAGAAATGAGCAATGCGGAGTTTTTGTAAGGTCAAAGCGACTTATTTGGAACAGGCCATGGCTTTATGCAAGTTGAGTTGAGTTTGGTTTTACATTACATCCAGCCATATATAGTCACGAGATAAAGTGTGCATAAATTAACATTCGAAGTCAATGGTCCAAAAGCGTTTTGTTTTATACACATATATTTTCATTTCACTACCTTCCAAAACATAAAATTTATACCAACAAATATAAAAGCAAGCAATTCGTTATTCTCTTTACAACATTACAATTTACGATACAGATCCACTTCCCGCGGGTAATATACTATCAGATGAAGAAAATCACACAAGAAAATAGATCTTTCAGATTTCTCGCATCATTGTGCGAGTTCCTTGCAGTCGGAAAGTTTACACAGTAAAGCAAAATATGCTTGAAGGTGAACGCTTCATCGCAAGAGACACACATGGGAGGTCCATCCCCATCCGTTTTCAACAGATAGTCATGAGTACAACGGCTGCGACCAGTACGACATCGTCGTAAAAATACTTCATGCTTGAATACTTGAATGACAACTCAAGATCATATTTTTACCAGTTGTATGCTTCAGTTCCTGAAGTTTAGGGGATCAGCAGTGAAGATAAAGGTTTGTCAAGAGCTGCTTTAGCTGCAGCATCGGCCTTTGTGTTACCTGCTATGCCGACGTAACCTGGCAACCAGCAGAGGACGATGTCGCATTGGCCAGTAGAAAGATCGTTGTACAGTCGTGAATGTTTAGGAAGACAGGGTGGCTTCAAGTAACATTTTAGCGTGCTTGAAGGCAAGATAATGAGTTTGTAAAAACGATGACGTTTTTCGAGTGGTTCTGGTGTTTAACATAGGTCAAAGCTGTAAAGATGGCTTTTGCAAATTAGTCTGTGATGATATTGTGTTACAAAGGGCACATTTTAAATGATCATCTTGAAGATAGACTTCGCTTCATTAAAATCGATAGCTGACGTAAAGATAATAACTTTTGTACTGAAACTATTACGGGTGTAGCTACCATTCAGTCTCTCTATCGCTAAAAACGAAACGGGTATAGGAGCGAACGTCTCAAAAAGCAGGACGGACGAATACATGTATCAGCTAAGATATGATAATCTCATAGGGGAATTAAAGTAGGTAAATATACGGCGTGTCCTAATATATATATCAATGTCCAGCCATGCCACCTATATATTTTGAACCATTTAATACGAATCGGATGCTTTTCTGTGGCTATCGGGTTTCACACTCTTTTACATATCTTAACATGAACTTCATGAAAGAAAGACACGTTACATGTTAATTGATAGATGAGACATATTCAACATGCATGAAAAAGCACAAAATATCTGTGGATGACACCATGTGCCAGTAGGCAGAGCATGCATTTCGTGCCAGATGAGTCTACGGTCGTACCAGGCTGAGTGACTTAACTATCATCTATAGACTGATCTATTATTTTCGGCAACTATACGTACTGTTTACGTTTTATTTCCCCCGATTTTACTAGTCAACATTCTTTTCTGAATATTCTCATACGCATCCCACTAAATGCCTAGTGAGACAGACGTGAGGTATATTGACATGTTATTTTTGGAGTTGTGCAAATATCAGGGATACAGAGTGACAGCCTAAAAATAGTTTGTTTCTTTGGTTTTGTTTTTTATTTACGATACTGCCTTAATAAATTGTCTTAATGTTTCAGTAGAAAGCGACCCAAATCGTGGATCGAGTTCAACGCCTACAGTACGTCTGACAGTCATGGTGGTTTTGTGTGTGACATCCCTGGCCTGTTTGTAATGTATGAGTGCACAAGTTAAAACTTCATCAGCCTTCACGGGCTTCATCTACACGACAGACACCAGGTGTCTGGTGTTCAATGGTACCACGCCATTCGCGACGGCATACAATGTTGTATCTCGAAGAAACGACGTTGCCAACGATTTTATGAACAGTTTGGGTAGAAATACAGTTTTCTGACATTTACAGTGAAATTTCGTTAACTCGAAAACGATTAAGGTGATTGAGAGTTTCAGTTACAGGCACTACTGATAACCCGAAGTATTCGATGTCTTCTGGTCTGACTTACGCGAGATTTCACTGTAATCAGCTGTCAATATATTGATTTATTATGGAGTATCCATTCAAATAATAATGAACTTCGTCATGTCCGATGTTTGTAAGTTTGGAAAATATCAGGCATTTCGATTTAAGGACCGAGAGTCGATCACTTGTGATCTTTGATTCCATTAGCATCCAGAGATGGATATTCTAGAGTGTAACAGAACCACGGATGTGATAATGACAAGAACTCGAAGTATGCATTTTATTGTCGGTCGAACAATAGTTATTCTGGGTCCCGATCCGCAAAGCAATTATAACTTTTCGACCAGTCGTAAGTCTGGTTTTATCATATGCCTGCGAATGTCGTAGCGCTACGAACGTATTGTAGATCGAGATCCTGCAAAATAACTTTGAGTATTTTTCCTCGGGTGATAGCAAAATGTGTTCGTCGGGTGACTATTTATCTTTTCCGGAATGTACTCTGGGAAACAAGTAACGGAACAGATAGTGGGACAGTGTACCTCTTTTGCAGATTTTTGCACGTGATTGAAAGTCGTAAAATTTAAAATAATATTAGGAACACTGTGATGAAGTGGTATTAACTGATTTGTTTCCCTCTGTATTTGTTGTATAACGGAAAATACTGGTATTGGCAGTTTTCAAGGAACCAATATTTACATTTTCAAGAACAATTTACATCGTATGATTTGTTTTCATGTGGAATTGTAAACATTTGAAAATATGTCAACAGCATAGATATACAACATATATAGACAACATATACGGTGAGTCGGTCGGGTGAATATTTGCTTTCATATGCCAGACATCGATAGATGTAAAGAACAGAAAGTAACAACGCCTGTGTCAGAAACAGACTGCGACAAACCAAGGTCGTTAGCTCATATTCGGTTTGTTTGTTTGGGTATCTTGCCTCAGGTCGTCTTGTAACAACATATTCAGTAAACTGGTGTTACATCTCGACAGCGCCTGTACGTTTCGTTATACCGTTGTTCGTTATACGCGTATCGACTAAAATGCACTGCAAGTGGTCGGGACGAAAACGAAACAAAGCAAAGACCAACGAACATTAAAGAAAAACGTTCGTAACATCCGTCAGTTCGGTTGAAGCGTGTTCGTTATAAAGGTAGTTTACTGTGTCTATTTGAGTAAAACAAACACGAGTACTTACGTGAACCACCCCTGCACCATTACTGTGAAGTATATATCTTTTTAAAACATCAGATCTATCTAAGATCGAGTTTTTATCAAAAGGCCTGTCTGACCAGCTTGTTTCACATCCGCGCTCGAAGTTAGCCTTCCGCGATAAGAGCAATGTACTCGTAATATTTATAGATTATAATGAGTCGATGTAAAGTTTGTTGGGCCTGGATGGATGCTTTTTCTTGGAGTTTTATGTTGTTTTACGTTTTACTCTTCATGAGGCTTGTCACTATGGAAGCATAATCATAGAATATTTCCGTTTAGATAGGGTTGATCAGCGGAACTCATACTTTTTAAAATATTACTTTCTTTGGTTAATCCGCATTCAGAATATTCCAGGTATATGACAGACGCTTGTAAATAAATGAGGAGTGAGATCTAAAGTTGATTCTGTTCATACCAGTAGTGAATGGGTACCCGGTGGGATACGTCGAGTGATTGTTAATCTAGCACCTCAAAAGGGAGCATGAGTTAACCCGGGTAAAACTGCGTTAGCCCCTTGAGCGTGCACAAATGCGCTTGATAATTTTCTGACAGGGCTTGGGAGGCCTCCTTAACACCAAGTTGGTGGCTGTGTAATCGTCTCTGGAATGTCGTTAATGAGGAATTCGAGAATTTCAGGTCAATATATTTGTCACGATTGTTTTCATTTTTGGCCGACTCAATATTAAATTCTACAACATATGCCCATGGTGATGATACAATGCTATAGAGAACAATTATGAAAGTAAATACATGTATACAATCATAATTAATGAATGTAATTCAATATTAAAAATCCTGCAGTTCTTTCTCGTAAAATGATACGTGAGTATGTGGCTTCACAAACAGGCACGATGACCCCCTCAACGGTGTAAGAGAGCTTATTTTACCAATGCTGGATCAGGTGTGAAAGGGTGTGGAGGTATTGACATAATATCATAACTTCCAGCCATTGCTCTGCATTTGCGGAAAGATCAAGTTAACAGGCTTCGGGAAGATAAAGAGCCTCGTGAAAAGATGGCATATTTTTTTAGGTTAAAAACTCAAAACGCTTGTAGTGAATAACGAAGTCATGCATATATGAGTACCAAGATCATGTTTAGACACATTCTTTTACAAACACGTTTTCAGGAAGTGAGGCCAACTACCTTTGGGCTGAAGCAGAGTTGTTTATTGTAAAGTTTGAATATTGTCTGGAAGAATTAGACGATACAAACATTCCCGACCACTCGAGATATCAATGGTCTAACCCCAAGGCTATGCTGCTGGACATCCTATATTACATCGTACGTGTTTCAATCTGTGCCTGGGTAATAATGGTTCTATGCTGTATTCGGATTGACTCTTACAAGCGGAACGGCTTCGCTCAAGTATAAGCCATCGTTACATTATCATGCTCTACGGATTATCCCTTATGTCATTAAGGGACACTATGTACACCTGTGGTTGGGGGCTAAGCAGTGAAAAAAATATTTATACGGCGGTGTTGTATTTGAAATAGCTATCACCGTGTTTCGGTGTTTCAGCAACTATTTTTACTCTGCTAACTTTTGTAATGTTTCCGTCAAATCGAATTTTAAAATGTATGGTTCCTTTTGCCTGTAAAATGCCTCTGGATTTGATCTTCATTTGCCTTGGGATTTCATCAGTGTTGGGGCAAGCACTCGAGTCCAGAAGCAATATACGGTAGTAGCAGCATTTATTAAATCTAAAGATATAAATTGACAGTTTATGCCACAAATGTACAAGTGCGTGCTCCGTGTTGATAACATATCCTAGTTCTGGTGCTTGAATAAGTCTTATTTGTGGTTTATAGGTGAAGCTATCAATAGTAGCGTCTACTCAAGACAGGCATATTTTGGAAGCAGGTGTGAGTTCAGATAGCATTCTGGGCAGGTGTTACAAGACATGTGTTCATTACATGCAGACCCTATTTGAACCATGCGTGTATTCAAAAGGTAGGTGTTTATTTGAACTAAGCGTGCATTCAAGGCAGGTGTTTGTTTGAACCAGGCGTTCATTCAAGGCAGGCGTTATTTGAAACAAGCGTGCATTCAAGGCCTGTGTTTTGCTTGAATATGGCGTGTATCCAAGGCAGCTGTTATTTGAACCAGGCGTGTAATCAAGGCAGGTGTTTACTTGAATCAGGCGTGCATTCAAGGCATGTGTTTATGTAAGGCAGGCGTTATTTAAATCAGGTGTGCAATCAAGGCAAGCGTTATTTGAATCAGGCTTGCCCTCAAGGCAGTTGTTATCTGAATCAGGTGTGCATTCAAGATAAGGCGTTAATGTTACAGATATGCCTTCAAGACAGGTGTTCAGATGAACCAATCATCAGAGCGTTCAAAGCAGGCATTTATTTAAACAAGGCAATTAAGGCATAGGTTTACGTAGGGAGGGAATACACTCAGGGCGGATGTTTATTATGGGGAATGCATTCAAGGCAAATTTTATTTTAGGTAGGTAATTATGTAAACTAGGAATAACACGTTGCCCATTTGTACCCAAACTTGAACGCATTATATGGAAAGCGAACGTAAAGTCTCAACTTCGTTATCATCATCATCATCATCATCATCATCATCAGTTCGCTACTATAAACAACATGTCGATAACCTCATTTTGTCGTCAGTGCGATGTTGTGCCGATGTGACAAAGATGCCTTTTGACTTACAGACCACTGTCAATGTAATCTGTAAGCTCAGTGATCGCATGCCACACCCATTACGTAATGGCGTATAACTATAGTAATACATTAATGTGTATTAATTACGAAGTTGCATGTATATCTACTCTTGGTCATATTATACGCATAGGGTGATCATGTAAGTATAATAGGTATGCAAGTTGATATGTGGGTATCACTAACACTAAGACCGGAAATAGAGATCACATATCTATTCTACACGTGTATGACCTTGACACAGTCTCTTGAGAATATTTGCCTCCAAAAGGTGTCATACAGGATGCCATCGAGCGTTTAAGCCAAACGGCAGTATTCAGCTATTGTCAGCGTCCTTTATGGCAACGGTGATATTTGCATTATGGTTATTCTCTAATACGCATTTTGGTCACGCATTAGTATGGAAGCCTTTTGGTATCGCTCCATGACATCCTTTAATATGCGCTATTTATATTCCACTCGTTTGTGTCACATCTCCAGGCAGTGTAGAATGATTAACATATATTATGTGCGATGTCGGTACCATGATTATGTCACACCGACAAATTTGTATTATAATTTTCCTTTTGTTAAATACCGGCAAGAGAAAATTATCAGTAAACGGAATAGTGAACATAAAACACACAGCGCACCCTTGTTATTTGGAATGAGCTGTTGGGTTTGAGCAAGGTTTTGAGTAGGCTTTGAACTAAGACATGTACATTATCACTATTCGAAAAAATGAGTGTGGTTTTACGACGTTTTGGACATTATTTCATCAAAGTGTCAGTGGAGATACAACAAATGAGCGTCGCATATTTTACCCGTATATGGATTCGAACTCGTGATTTCGACGTGAGGGGTGAACGCGTTTAGTGCAAGGCTGTCCCTCAGTTCCTTAAATTATATACGTGGGCAACCTAATACAACTCACATTGCCACCTCTCATTTATTGTGAATGGGTGAGTATGGTTTTACGCCGTTTTAGCAATATTCCAGCAATATCACGGCGAGATACCCCAGAAATAGGCTTCACACTGCACTCATGTGGAGAATCGAACTCGGGTCTTCGGCGTGACGAGCGACCACTTTAGCCACTCTGTTACCCGACCGTCTATCTCATTTATAGAAACTTCATCCTGAAACATGCACTGTATTATACGTCCATTTTGTCACTGCATAAATCAGCGAATGTCATCATACGGTGATTCCCTGTGTCAGGGGGATCTCTTCTCTATAACGTCTTTACAAGCTTGACAGTGGATCTCTGCCATGTTTCAATGTAACGCGCAATATGTGTCCAAATACATCGTATGCGTTTAAGATTACCTGTGGATATTTTAATCAATGCCAACACATCGTTTCATATTGACAAACGACACAGTTTGTACACCCCAAGCGTTAGTGTAGTTTAGTTAGAAATATGCATGTACTCAAACACAATTTTATTCCGGGCGACGACAGTCGCCTCTCTTAGTTATGCAAAGTGTCTGATTGAAATGCAAATGGTTTTGTGTTGTACAAAGCAGTATTTTTTAAAGTAAAGTAAAGTAATGTCCATATTTTATAGAAACAAGGATGAGACATCATCATCCCTTCGTGGATGAACGTGAGATTCGTGGTGACATTTGGTCGACATCCTAGATCATGTTAAAAACCTGGCGTAGATTCAAGGTAGTCAAAATAGTCTATGATTTACTCAGCTGCCTTATATATACGTAGTAAACTGAACTGTTTTAACAGGAGAGAAATGTAGACGGTCTTTCAATATATCACTGTACAATTTCACAAACGTATCACCATGTGTGTAAAATACTATTGTATTATAACTTCATGTATGTGTAATGTCAGTAAAGATTTATACAAACCCTGCGTTTAAATCTTTGAAGGACATTTGGATGAGGAAACCGTAAGAAAAGCCAGAGTTATCAATGTCAACGTCTTCGTTTTTGTTTAACACGACGTTTCGGAGCGTATGTGATGAAGGAGCAAGCATACACTCCGATACGTTGTTATCCTCAATAAGACAGCTGATCTCCATAAATTTGGCTTTTCTTAAACTCTGCGTTACATCATTTTATAGGGTGCGGGTGTTACTGAGTGAGGTTTTACGCCGCTTGTGGCACTATTGCAGCAATTCAAGGCGGGGTACACGTGAAATAGGCATCACATATTGTACCCATGTGTTCGAACCTAGTGTTCAGCGTGACGAGCGAACTCCTTAACTACTGTGCTTTCCCACCGAGGGCTCTATGTCCGACAGCTACGATAATACTTGAGAGAGCGTCACCTATTATGAGGTCAGTGCGAACAGGCCAAAGTGGCGTTTACCTAATTGGTGAATAGTGCTCACAAACCACTAATCGGTGTGAAACGGGATTCGAACCCAGGATTCAACGATATGAGTCGTTGCTCAAACTATTAGTCACTGGTCGTGTTGACGGGACATGATAAAGACAATATCACAAGCGTTGAACAAGATAACAATATTGATGATGGACTTGGATGCCACACTTTCCGATAGGTGACTTTTTCTGATCGACACACCAACATTTTGGAACTATCCATCTATACATCCAGACATACATGCGCCCCTGTTTCTGTTTCGACCTTGAAAAGCGTTCGCTGAATGTAGTGAGTGTTTTCCACAGTTACTAATACTTCAGCAATACCATAGTGCGTACACTCAAATGTGATCTGTACACAGTACACGTATTCATCATCAAATCCTTAACTTCGGCATGACGAATTGACGCTTTCACCACGTGGCTACCCAACTCACACGTTAGCAAATGAAGAGCACTGCCTTGGTTAACAGTGAAAGAAAAATAAATTGATAACATAAACAGACGATATAAAAAAACACGGAAAAAAATCACACAATCCCTCACCTCTTGCTCCTCCTGACAAAACAAGTGTCGCACCCGTATTTCTTATTTCTTCTTTCGTCAGTCCTGTGGCTGCCTCTCAACAATCAAATAATTGTCATCTGTCAGCCTTATTTAATAATGTTGTTATAATTACAGACAATAAAGAGCTTTTTAAGACAACTCCGTCTCATCAAATTTGTTTCGGACAAAAAGAGACTCGAACCTGCGACACAAGAACAGACACAGAAACAACAACAAACAAACAAAAACAAACAAACTACACATTACCTCTCCAGAGTCAGCATAAAACAGATACCAAAACCAGAAATTTTGAAAATTATTTGAAATTATTTGAAACAGGCATTGTCGCACGTCGTAAGTAGTATACACAGAGTTGTGTCCCTTGAACTAACTACAGAAGCGTGCCTAAAATCTGCGCTGGCACAAAATTAAAGATCGTCGGGCACAACACGAGCTGTCATTGAACCACCTGAATTTTAGCTCTCCGAAGGCTCATTATCATTGTATTAGTGGGGACATGAAGATCCTTCCTAAACTATATATATTTCACTATGTGGCAGTGTTATTCATTGTGTGACAATGTTCAAAGTGTAGCGTATACGTTGTGTTTACTTTGGTGAGTCTTGAACACCTGGCTAGCTATTCTTGATACTTCTTAGCCATTCTCAACACATCCGCTGAGATCAAAAGTAAGAATTCTCTGGGCTACGAACGTTTCAAGAATAAGGGCCCTGTTCTGCAATAATGTTTATCAATGCCTAACGTAGTAATATGCCTAACGTAGTAACGTAAGTAATACTGATTGCAGAAATGTTCAATCAAAGTCACAGGTGTGGAGGTGAGACAAATTGAAGCATACACATATAAGCAAAGTAGTTCTGGGATTTGAACTTTTGGCAACACATACTACTACAATGAAGTAACGCAATTCTACAAACAAATTTTCCAGGCATTTTCCTCACTAAAAGTATGTATATACTTCCCAAATAATCCTGGACATGCTTTCATTTCATTGTAGCCTAGATTAACACCTTCTTCCTGTCAGTCCTTGACTACTTTGTGTTTTTCATCTTCCTTCCATATGATACCATTCAAAGGAAGTAAGGATATTCCATTTTGTGAGCATACCCCTATCCAATGCCAAGGTATATGAGAAGAAGTAATGTACATATCCATACAGATAAACCATTTCTAAAAAGGACGGAATAAACTGTCACACTTTCCCTTATTTCCTCCTTGGCTTCATTATTTGCATTTCATCAACTTTGTAAATCCAGTACAGTGTTCCCAGAAATTATTGAGAAAATCTTTGGTTTTTTTTCTAATGATGCTAAGATTGGAAAAAGGGCTTTCACTATGCACTAAGCATACTAAATAAGGGAGACAACTCTTGAAAGCTTAGAAGGCAGCTCATTACGTCAAGAGTTATCTCCCGTGTCTGAGCAGACGGCTTCCTGTGTTGACATGGCAGAATTTACAACAAGAGAGAAAAGAAAGCTCATTCTAGATGATTTTGAAAGGGGTGAGGCTGATGCTAAAGTGTTAGCTTGTAGACATGGTATTCCTCTGTCTACAGTATACAGAACTTTGAAGAATATTCAAACAGGAACCGGGACAGAGCACAAAGCAGGGGCAGGTCGGCCTAGGAAATTCAGTGTTGTGGATCGCCGAAGACTTGGGCAGATTGTGAATAGGGGCAAATTGAAAAGTGTTGAGAACATCAGAAATGAAATGATTAGCAGAGGAAGTCCTCAGGTATGCAATGAAACAGTTAGGCGGGAATTACAGAGACTTAATTGGGAGAAAAAACGTGGAATTCCCTCGCCGTTGATGAAAGATGCACAAAAGGAAAAACGTTTAAACTGGTGTCGGGCTCATGAAAATCAAGACTGGGATAATGTTTTCTTTTCGGATGAAAGTTCTGTTTGGCTTTTCCCTAACTGTGTGAAAATTTGGACCAAAGATACTGTCAAACCTATCTACCAGCGACCAAAACATAGCCCGAAGTTTCACATGTGGGGTGGCATATCGGCTCGCGGAGTGACACCATTGTGTGTTTTCACGGGAAACTTGACAAAAGAAAGATACGTTGACATTCTAAATGGTCACTTTCTTCCGACAGTACAAACACTGTATGAAGATGATTGGATTTTCCAGCATGATAATGACCCAAAACACACTGCGCGCTACACAAAACAGTGGTTGTCGGGCGAAAATGTTCAAGTTTTGGACTGGCCCAGTTACAGCCCAGACCTAAACCCAATTGAGAATGTGTGGGGAGTCATGAAGGACAGAATAAACCAAAAGGGACTGAGAAATATTGAAGATATGAAGGCCGAGGTGGTCCAATATTGGGATACCCTGTCACACGATTACCTACAAACTTTGATGGGTAGTGTGCCTAGGCGTATTCAGGCATGCATTGCTGAGCGAGGAGGTCTAACAAAGTACTAAAACAAGACTGAGACTGTAAAAGGATGATGTTTTAACATGTGTATGTAAGTAAAACGCCAGAAGTTAATAAACGTAATGAGTTACATGACGCAACATGATTCTCAATAATTTCTGGGAATACTATATGTCCTACTAATATTGAATGGTATATCACAATACACCTTTACTCACACAGATTCATGTCACAGAATGATCAGTCAATTCAATTTGTGGGAAATATGAACAAGGATACTGGTACGAAAGAAGGTCAAATAAAGCTGTTCCCAACGAAGAAAGGACATGGTGGCTTCAACTCATGCAAGTTTTACCAGCATGTGTTTCATTGTTTTCACATCCTGAAAATCTTTACCTTGTAACGCATCAGCATAATCATGGAACAGAGATTGAGATGGAGGGATTGGGAAAGGCAGGGGCCATGAGCCATTTTGCACATTAGAAAGAAAAAATGCCCATTAAAATTTGGAAGATTACTATTGATACAAGGGCAATGGCCCATTCTGAATACAGAAAATTGCTAATAAATCTGAAAATGGCCCATTGGCAACATCCCAACCCCAGGAAATGAGAGGGGTTTTGTGGGGTCCTTTACTACTGTAATATATATATGTGAGAACCACATGTTTGTAATTGTTTAGAAAATAATGAGGACAACAACCCATGACTTTGGCACTTAGTTTTGAAAACACTGTAAATGATGATGCAACATAGTTTCAATACAATGGAAGACACACTCCCTTTTAATTGTCTAAATACCAAACATAAACTTAACAACTTAACACACGCAACAATTCTTGTCAAATGTACAAAAATGTACAAAACTAAAACTTCTGTGATTTAAACACATTACTTGGGTTTATTTTGGCATAAAGGTGAAATGACTGAAAGCTATTGTTAGCTTATAGTTACAGTTAAAATATCTGACAGCTAAATCTAGCTAAGATATTACCTCACGAAACTGTGAGCAAAATTGGCACCAATTTGCATAAAAACAGGACCTTGCCTAAAGTAACAATTCTTGCAACTGACAGGTGAACACAGGACCTTATTTTCTCTGCATGCTGTTCTTCAAAAACAATGAGTGAGTTTGATTTTTTAGCAATAATCTAGAAATAACGTATTTGGGGACACAAGAAATTTGCTCACACACAGCATGACAAGCAAACACTTTAACCACCAAACTATCCAACTGACCCTGGAAATTTTACCATTATGTTCACTTGCAAACACATGTGTTTGGGCTTTCCATGGCACAGTAAAGCAGCATATTACAACGAAATGAAAAAATCCCCTTCTGGCTTACGATATGCATAGGCCCCTTATACAATAGGTGATTCGCTCCATGAACTTTGGTACACATATGAGTTGCCAAATTATGACCATAACCAATTTTAAAACACACAACATTATTTCTAATAGAATAAAAAAAAATAAATAAAACTACAAAATCTTCAAAAATAATTCTAGGTGTTCAAATGTGTATTTTGGGGGGGTTCAACAATACAAGGAGCCATTTTCTGAATTAATGCTGTTTCCAGCAATGGAAAATGGTAAGATGCTTCTGCTTGGGATGACTAGGATTTCTTTTGGATTCAAAATAAAGTGCCATTTTACAAATTCTGGAAAATATAAAACTAACAAGAGTGAGTATTTTCTAGAATTAAATAGGCATATAAATACCTCATTTGGCTCAGATACATAAAACTAAATATTACAGCTTTGTGGTCTTTGGTCCTTTGTTCATAGATATATAAATGCATACACAATATATGTAGTAATATTACATTAACATGGCCTGGCCAAATTTCAATTCGAATGGGGAAATTGTTCCAACATTTGACTCACTATAGGGGCCAAATATTGGTCTTGATAAACTCCCTAGCAACAACAGATATTGTTTTGTGACCTGACTGTCCTTCCAGGAATCATATATACTACAACCATATTTTTGTAATATTATATAACATGTTTATCATACTTAAACACTATAACAGTAAATATATTTCACATCATAAGCAACAATATATACAATATGACAAGCATAATGTAACATCTGTCACTACATTGTAGTCATGTAATGATACAACAATATAATGTTATCACATCTCACACATAAATCTTGTTTTCTGATTGGCTAAATACTCTTCTATTATTTTCAATGTGCCCTGCCGCAAAATAGCAACTCATTGAATCACGCATGATGCACTGAAATTATCGATGTTTTGAGCATGCAAATCGACGAAGGGGAGATAACTCTTTATCTGTTTTTCTTGTGTCGTCTGCAAAATCTAGCGATGGCTATGAAAAGACATTCTGGTCCCAGTTGCACAGAGTGAACTTAGCGCTACGACTATCTTAAGCCTATGTTGGAGAATGGGAGTTACAATCATTGTAGCGCTAAGATCGCTTTGTGTAAGTGAGCCCAGATAGTTCTTGTGAATATTACGAATCAGAATTACACCGCGGTAAATGTACTAAGACAATACCTGCAGGAAAGAAACACCAAGATGCAAGATTCAAATTGCTTGATTCATACAGGTTGGCTGAAGTGTACAATCCAATACCCATGCTCCAAATAGTTAAAAATTAACATCGAGGTGTTCGGTAAGGTACGTTCTGGGCCCATGGGTTGATGTACCGTTGATGTTTGTTTATGACCCCCTTGCCCTTTGGGCTCAGGGAACAAACAAACATCAAGGGTACATCAACCCATGTCTCCCTTGTGACCAGTGAACAACTTATATTGTGTCGCAATACATACCATTCATTACAAGTTACATTAAAATATGAACAAGTGAACATAACAGAAATTATTCAAGAACCAGTTTGTGCAGATTCTCTAGCATTTGCTGGTTGACAGTTACTAGCAAAATCTGAACAGTGTTCAAAGCCTATATGTTTCTCTCTAACAATGTTCCATCTTTGCTTGTCTGAAAACAAAAGATCACGGCTTGTGATTTACTTTTGAAGAGGGCATGAA
Source organism: Haliotis asinina (assembly GCF_037392515.1). Lineage (NCBI taxonomy): Eukaryota > Metazoa > Mollusca > Gastropoda > Lepetellida > Haliotidae > Haliotis > Haliotis asinina. The sequence continues at coordinate 34,388,282 of NC_090280.1, forward strand.
TATGAACTGAACTTATTAAATAATAGCACTGCATGTGATATGAATCATATTTCACCAGTATTATTGGGATATACACCGCACTGAGCTAAAGTCCAGCTGTTTGACAGCAGTGTGTAAATAGCAGAGTCTGGACAGGACAATCCAGTCATGAGCATTGATCTAAGCAGTATGGTAAGACATACAGGAAGCTGTCTACCAAGACATACGTAAGATACATATCATGATACATGTATTAATACAGCAAACCATCTATCAAGATATACTGACACAGTCAGTCGCCACGATACCTTTCAAGATATTGATACATGCCATCTATCAAGATACATCACAGGATGCTATCAAGATATTCCCTCGATACATATCAAGATACTGAAACAGCCAACCATCTATCAAGACACAGCAAGCTATCCAGATACACACACAGTAAGGTATCACTTTGTCTGCCGTGTTCTGATACAAAACTTTCCTGTTAGCACTTTAACAACATAAAAAATACCCATTCCCCAGTCTGATACTCAACTTTCCTTCCCAAAGAAAAAAAGGTTTCATTACCAGTGGTTGTCACCTAATCCAGGAAAACTCAAATGAAACCTCAGGGTTTTTCCTTCTCCACTAGTAATTTCTGTTGTTGCCTTTTTCCATTTATATTTGCAGTTGCGTAATAGTAAAACTTATCCATGGGACCAGCCATGTCAGTAAAATTGGAAATATGATGTCTTGAGATGAGCTATGCTTAATAAGATAATGGCTTCAGTCAATCAGGAAAAAAAACTCAACAAGACATTCAGAAACTTGAAACACAACTACTGGCATTACAAATCCATGCATTAGGTATGGTACCTGGCTAAAATGCTTGTGTAAAGGAGGTAATTACCAATCATTTAGAAATACATAAAGTATCTTAAATTTAACACTAACGTTGTTTTGTCTAGCATGAGGGATGCCATTTTTCCACTTGCCTTACACTATATTTTCATGGATTATTAACAAGGCAGCATCCTTAACATAATTCAGACCATGATTAAAGTATGTTATGTAAATTTGTACATTGTGTGAGAAAATGCATCGACAGTATTTCAGTTGATTGGTCATTTTAGCCAGCCCTACCTGAAGGATATTGCACACATGAATTCCGAAAGACCCACATAGACATTGTCAAGGCAAAATGCAAATCAAAAACTGCTACTATCATGTGCATTTACACAACATTATGTCTGTTGCCATTCAGAATCTACTTGTTTCTTAACATGGCCACCCATGTGTTTCCTCAGCCTGTCCTTCCTCATGAATCTCTCCCCACAAACATCACACTCATGGGGGCGTTCCCCGGTGTGGATCCGAGTGTGTCTCACCAAACCATTGGACAGAGCAAAGCTTTTGTCGCATATTTTACACTTGTAAGGCTTCTCACCAGTGTGTGTTCTCACATGATCCCGGAGCTTACCAGATGAGGTAAAGGTCTTGTTACACATCTCGCAGGCGTATGGCCGTTCTCCTGTGTGGACCCTGAGGTGCACCACAAGTGAAGACGGACTTGAGAAGGCCACACCACAGACATCACACATGTGAGGCTTCTCTCCTGTGTGAATCCGTCTGTGTGCAATCATAGACGCTTTCTCAATGAATGTCTGCTTACAAATGTCGCATTCAAACGACCGGATGTTGTTGTGTATTTTCAAATGTTTTGACAAGTTGGCCGATTGGCTAAAAAACTTGCCACAAACCTCACAGCCGAATGGTTTCTCTCCAGTATGAACTCTCTGGTGAACCTTGAGATAGTCAAAACAAGAGAAGTGTTTGTTACATTGATCACAGCTGTACCTCTTATCCTCGCAATCTCGCTGCAGATGAAATTCAAGAAGATATGCCTTCAGGAATTTCTTCTTACATCGATGGCATTCATGGGACTTCTGATACGCATGGACCTTCTGATGCTTTATCAAATCCTCCTCATTTGAAAAACAGAATTTGCATTTATCACATGCAAACTTATTTTCTTCAGTGTGAGTCCTGGAGTGAGCAGCTAGAGATAGTTTAACACTGTAGGCCTTGCCACATATATCACATTTGAAAGGCCTCTCACCAGTGTGGGCCCGCATATGGACTTTGATATTGGCCCGTTGGTAGAACCCTTTCCCACAAATTTTACAATGGAAGGGCCGATACTCAGCATGGATCCTCTCATGCATGGACAGTGTGTATTTGGAAGAAAACACCTTGGGACACTGACTACACTTTAGGTAGTTGGTCTTGGTGCCCTCGTGTCGACTCATGTGCTCCTTCAAGCTGGTCTCATCGACAAACGTACCATTACACATGTGACATTTCAGCGGCTGTTTCTGTTTTGCATCAACCTTAGTGTAAGCCTTCCAGTTAAAGATCTTTGTTAGTGCATTCTTTCTCCTGTTTGTCATAACATTCCTCCTGTATTCCGAGGTCCATGACTTCTGTTGGTAACCTGACTTTTTACGTGGAACTTCTTCACCAACAGTGTCACCCTTAGTGAAAGTTTTTCCTGTCTCTGTGAACCTGCTTTGCATTATCTGGTGGCAAAAGTTGGCTGTACTCTCAAAGTCTGTCTTATCGGAAACTGTCAAGTCATGATTCTCAGCAGACTGATCATCATCAGGCTCATCACCTGGATGATCCAGATATACCTCAGGAGAGACTGGTTCATTGACATGAGTGTTCTGACTTTCCTCCTTTGTTTGGTATGATGAGCTGTCCTCGATTCTTCTCAATGATGAATAGTCCTCAGAACCCATCAACAAATTCCCTTTGCCATCAATCAATGATGAATGGGCTGTATCCAAAAATGTTGACTGACCTGCATGCATCACTGATGAATGTCCCTCTGTATCCATTAATGATGATTGTCCTTCTGTACTTTGAGACTCTGCAAAGGCCAGACTCAGTTTCTCCCACTCCCCATCAGATATATCAGTGTCACTATCAGCTGACCAGACATCACCAGATTTGAATTCATCACCCGAACAAACTTCTGTTTTCACTTTTGTGGACAAATTTCCATCACTGAAATCATTGGCTTCCTTTTCTGAGTCTCTGCTGTTGATCAAAGCCATGACCATAACGCCCAGCTCGCTGTTCTTAGAGCCTTCAACACACATCACATCATTTACACTGACATTACCCCAATCCTGTTCAGATGGAATCTCCCTTGTGTGTTCAGTGTTATCTACCAGAACAGGTTTGCTTGTGCTTACATCAGAATCAATACCATCTTGGTCAATCATTTCAGAACTGTCTGTTTTAATATTATTTCCAGTTTCTTTATCTCTCAAAAATACATCAATGCCTGAGCTATTTTCTACTGAGAAGTCATGAGCTGAGGTTCTGTCAATGGTGTCAATAGCACATTTAGTCTCAGATGCAGAAAATACATTATGACTTGATGACTTTCTGTGAGTCTCCAGTATTATATTCTCACTTTTCTCAAATCTATCAGAACATGACCCTTCATGAGCCCCTTGACGAGGACCTACAGTCTCTGACAAAATATCCTGACCAGCACCATTCTTTCCATACACACACAAAGTATTCTTGTTTCGAACATCTGTTCTATAAATCCTATGAAACTTGTGAAGATGACCCAGAACTGTTTTTCTGTCCAAGAACAGTTTGAAGCACAGCCCGCACTTATACATTAATTCTCCAGTGTGAAGATAAGCCTTCCTGAACTCAACAAATCCCTTCCTGCTGTCCTTGACCTTCATCCCTGGATGTGATTGCATGTGCAAGTGTAGGAAGGGTAGGGCAACAAACCTCTGGCCACAGATTTCACACACATATGGAGGACTGCCTTTGTGGGACCGAGCATGAACCTTCAGTGTGGCCTGGTTGGAGAAAGATGTCCCACATTCCACACACGACCAGGTGTTCCGGGCTTTGTTAACACCGAATCTGATCATTCTGATGCACTTGTTGGATTTGTGTAGGTAAAACTTGACTCTGCTCAATGGGTAAGCTTCTGCTGAATATTTATTCTCCAAAGATCAGCCGTGTCATGTGAGAGACATCTCATGTCACGAGAACACTCACATCTTGAGCATTAATATTTCATCCATTTCGCTGGTACATAAGCTGTGTGAGAGATACTCTAAACATGTCTACTGGTCAGTCTGATCATTTTGTATCAGTTGGCTGATGAATCCGAAGGACAGCCTGGTCTGATAATCCTTCTGCAAAGAAAAACCAAAGTAAGAAGAAGAATACACACCCTTTTTCAAGTGCGTCATAAAATCAATGTTGTAATCAGTCTTTAGGTTGGTACTCTGGAATTTACAATTACTCATAAGTTAATGACAGAGAGAATAAGAAAATAACTTCACCCATGTTCAAATAAAAAATTGGGGCAGTGGGGTAGCCAAGCTAGTGGTTAAAGCATTTACTCGTCACGCCAAAGACACAGATTTGATGCCCCACCTAGGTACAAGGTGTGAATTCCATTTCTGGTGTCCCTGCTGTGATATTGCTGGAATATTGCAAAAGTGGTGTTCAAGTAAACTCATTCACATAAATATATTATCCTTTTGACATCACTCAAATTTTGTTGTGGTACTTCTTACAAAGAATTTCTGACACATTGCTGATACTGAAATTCAGTAGTAGCAGTTCTACTTTCACTGCATCTCCAAGGAAACTGAATACATGTACAGTATATTTTGTACCCATGACATTTCCACTTCAGGTGCAGCTGCTTGTTTGGATGTCAAAAGGATTGTAGTTAAGTTGAACAGCTTATATCAAATTACAGTTTGGTCCCAGTCTCTGTACCCTCACAACTAAGGATGGTTGGGTAGCCTTGTGGTCAATATTGCAAAAAGTGGTGTAAAGATTATAGTGATGGAATGGCATCTCTAAGAACAACTTCACTCACTAAACTTTTTAAAACTTATTTTTTCAGTGTACCCTTAATAAGAAGCAAAGAATGCCAGCAGGCAAATACAATAAACTTCAAATCCTATGGAGCAAGATGAAACACATACAGTCACAATAAGGGGAATGTGTGAGTGAGATGGGTTTTACACCACTTTTAGCAGTATTCCAGCAATATCACAGTAGGGGATCACCAAAACTGGGCTGTACACATTGTACCCATGTGGAGAATGAAACCCGGTTCATTTGACATGACAAGCAAATGCTTTGACCACAATGCTACCCCACTGCCCCAATGAATGATTTAGGTATATGAAAACTTGTTGTTTGATAACAATAAAATTTTACCTTTTGTATCAGATTTTATGATAATGTTCAAACTAAACTGAAGTTCTTTCTGTATAGAGAGCATGAGAGAAAGAGATTATTCACATTGTTACTTTGTTTTCATGTACGATTGTTACCATAAATAAAAGTAACTCCAATAAACAATTAAAAATTCAATATTTATTATAGAAAAATCTCACACAGTCTAGTGAGTGCAAAAGGTTTGCTTTAAAAAGGGAAATGATCAACTATAACATGGATGTGAGGCAGGGGTTGTTAGGGTTGTCTGTTGTGCTTCAAAGATGTCATGCAGATAAGGTATTATTTGAATCTGGGTACCCCATAAATCTGTAACATAGAGAATTACAGTGGTGGCAAGGAACCACTAAAATATGATAAGGTCAATATTTTGTTTGTTCGTTCAACACCTTACTCAGTAATATTCCAGGGATATGCAGAGATGTCAACCTCAAAGTGTTGCAAATTGTAGTTTCAAGGATCAAAACTATAAGTTTGACCATAAAGTTAGTACTAAAACACTTATTCTTTCTGATGGTATCGTCATTTGTTTTCATTACAGTGGGTCAAATCACAAAGATATTGAAATCAGTTTCAGATTTTTTATCTTCAATTTCACCAAAATAATGTTTGTTACTTGCAATGGTTTTGGTTCAAATATGGCACGAACGTTGACGACTGGGAGGTAAGTGAATTCCTAAAATGTATTTAATTGACAAAATTATATATGTTTTATTCTATATATCCAAATTTTAATGGATTTTCCTCATATTTCTTAGAATTTCCAATGTCACTGTATTAGCATAGTTTGAGGCTAAATTTCTTAGCGACAAGGTTGCCATCTCTGTATATGGCATCAGTCCAACTAACATCTAGTCATGGGCTTTCTTCAATAAATTTGTTTCAGGATCTGTGTGAAAGACAAGGCTGTGGTCTGTAAATAACTGAGTCTGCCCCAAACAGTCCAGTGATCAGCAACATGAGTACGAGTGAAATCAACAGAGACACATCAACAGTTCAGAATATTTCCTCCTACATCACTCTCAGCTCCTGGACTGCATTTACTGCATGCACTTTTAGGTTATGTTTAAATTTTCCCTTGTACACGCCATGCTGGTTATCACCCACAATATGCATACAAATAATAGCGACTGAGTAATCAGTCAATAAGCAGTTGTAATATTTAATATAACCACAACAGCTAATGTTGGCATTAATTGCACACAAGCATAACATAATAGTCATCTCTCAGAATAATGTGGGTTTGGGGGCCCATACGTGAATCCCCATTTCATGAAATTTATAACATAACATGGAACAAAGGCCAAGGTGATCAAGGATATTTCCTGTAGAGACAAACACTTATGTTGTTTACATTGCAGCTTCTCATGTCACGATACCAGATCAATTCTTTTCGTCTTGATATGAGAAGCATAACTTTTAGTAACATACTTTCTGAACATAAATCTGTTGTTTCAGTTTTTGGTTTTTTTTAATGTCGATTTGTCTCACAGGCCCATCAACAATGAGACATGAGAGATCGATCACTGATTGATTATGCACATGAGGCAGTCAATTGCTTCAGCACTAATTCTGCCTTTGTCTAAGGACAAAAAAACCAGCTACATGTAGCAGGGTGGTGGATATAACCACAGGTTGTATCCACAGAAATACCATCCTCTCATAATTCCCCCCCCCCACAGTTTCATCATATCCATAAATTATGTATATATATTGTCATACATATTGTCATTGTCATCATTCTGTTTTATGTTGTCCTTGTCTACAGTTGAATGTCAGCCACTAACATCTACAATCTTCAATACCCTTGGCAGCCTCTGATGTCTCCAGCTTCACCTGGACTTCCCCTTCTCTATTTTTAGAAACTTCCACCACCTTTCTATCATCTGACTTCCTTTGACACCTGTCAGATGCTACCTGTCTTTTGATTGGCCTTTTGATCTTCTTGTCTAACTTCCTTCCTCACCTGCCCTCCTCATGCATTCTGCATGAACTCTTACAGGAGGGAGGTTCTCTCTTTCAGGTGAGGAAGATTTCAGTATTCTTATCTCTGTATACTTTGTTCTGCAAACAAACATTATTTAGTAAAAGGGTATCTCACTGCTTCATAATTGTAAAAACATATTTAATTACAATATTATTTCATTCATTTTCTAAATATTTGCCAGCTGTTGTAACTCTGACTGAGCACATGGTCTTCAACCATGTGCTTCACCAGTTTTTAAAATTATTTGGCTTAAATGATGCATTCTGCATGAACTCTTACAGGAGGGAGGTTCTCTCTTTCAGCCTTCCTCCCAACTTTGACACTGCAATAAATTTCATCACTCATCTAGAACTGTGCTTGTTGTGACTAGCAGCCCAGTGGCAGGACATTATATACCACACCCTGCTACAAAATGGCGCCCAACGTGGGGCGCCATTTTGTAGCAGGGTGTGGTATATAATGTCCTGCCACTGGGCTGCTAGTCACAACAAGCACAGTTCTAGATGAGTGATGAAATTTATTGCAGTGTCAAAGTTGGGAGGAAGGCTGAAAGAGAGAACCTCCCTCCTGTAAGAGTTCATGCAGAATGCATCATTTAAGCCAAATAATTTTAAAAACTGGTGAAGCACATGGTTGAAGACCATGTGCTCAGTCAGAGTTACAACAGCTGGCAAATATTTAGAAAATGAATGAAATAATATTGTAATTAAATATGTTTTTACAATTATGAAGCAGTGAGATACCCTTTTACTAAATAATGTTTGTTTGCAGAACAAAGTATACAGAGATAAGAATACTGAAATCTTCCTCACCTGAAAGAGAGAACCTCCCTCCTGTAAGAGTTCATGCAGAATGCATGAGGAGGGCAGGTGAGGAAGGAAGTTAGACAAGAAGATCAAAAGGCCAATCAAAAGACAGGTAGCATCTGACAGGTGTCAAAGGAAGTCAGATGATAGAAAGGTGGTGGAAGTTTCTAAAAATAGAGAAGGGGAAGTCCAGGTGAAGCTGGAGACATCAGAGGCTGCCAAGGGTATTGAAGATTGTAGATGTTAGTGGCTGACATTCAACTGTAGACAAGGACAACATAAAACAGAATGATGACAATGACAATATGTATGACAATATATATACATAATTTATGGATATGATGAAACTGTGGGGGGGGGGAATTATGAGAGGATGGTATTTCTGTGGATACAACCTGTGGTTATATCCACCACCCTGCTACATACACCCCCGCTTTGGGAAATGGCGACCTCGCCATTCAAAAGTGACACTGATGGGGTACCCTCACACCCAAACACTTTGTTGTACAATAAACTGTCCATCCGTCATCCATTTTGGCTTTGTGCGGTTACGTCCGACTCGCCGAGGGAATGGCTGGCACTCTTGAGGAACAGCAAAAGGCAAAGTGGAAAGACCATATTTCGCACTTAGTACATGCCTACAACTGTTCACTCCATGAGTCTACCGGGTTCACTCCCTACTTCCTCATGTTTGGCAGGCATCCTAGGCTGCCAGTTGACGTCGCATTTGGTACATCACTAGCCAATATTTCATCACCAACTCCTACGCAGTTTGCTGCTGATCTTGCGCGCAAATTACACACTGCATATGAGCTTGCATCGGCAAACCTTGAAAGGGCACAGGCTAAACAGAGAAAAGCCTACAACCTTAAGGCACGTGGTGCCACTGTCAAGGTTGGTGATCTTGTATTGGTTCGTAACGTCAACATACGTGGGAAGCAAAAATTGGCCAATCTCTGGGAAGAGGAGTACTATGTAGTCAAGTCCCAACCTCATGCCAACATTCCTGTGTTTAAAGTCTGCAAGGAAGGGACCAGAGAATGTCGTATACTTCATCGCAATATGCTCCTTCCCATTGGAACAGATGGCCAGCCCATACCAAGGCCAAGGCGCTCACCATCAACAATCAGACGTTTAATGCCATCTTCTGGCAATCTTAACGACACTAGTGCCGATGACACATTGGAAATCTCAATGACCGACATGGATCTTGAAAATACTCTTCCTCCAGTATCGGTACCATCCCCTGTGTCGCTGCTGCCTTCAGTCAGCTCACCATCAGCAAGAAGTTCACTTGTACCTACACCATCCTCACCAGCACAAGCTGTGTCAACTAGTCGTATACCAGGCTCTGTATCATCCGTTTTCCAGCCATTCCCTCGGCGAGTCGGACGTAACCGCACAAAGCCAAAATGGATGACGGATGGACAGTTTATTGTACAACAAAGTGTTTGGGTGTGAGGGTACCCCATCAGTGTCACTTTTGAATGGCGAGGTCGCCATTTCCCAAAGCGGGGGTGTATGTAGCAGGGTGGTGGATATAACCACAGGTTGTATCCACAGAAATACCATCCTCTCATAATTCCCCCCCCCCACAGTTTCATCATATCCATAAATTATGTATATATATTGTCATACATATTGTCATTGTCATCATTCTGTTTTATGTTGTCCTTGTCTACAGTTGAATGTCAGCCACTAACATCTACAATCTTCAATACCCTTGGCAGCCTCTGATGTCTCCAGCTTCACCTGGACTTCCCCTTCTCTATTTTTAGAAACTTCCACCACCTTTCTATCATCTGACTTCCTTTGACACCTGTCAGATGCTACCTGTCTTTTGATTGGCCTTTTGATCTTCTTGTCTAACTTCCTTCCTCACCTGCCCTCCTCATGCATTCTGCATGAACTCTTACAGGAGGGAGGTTCTCTCTTTCAGGTGAGGAAGATTTCAGTATTCTTATCTCTGTATACTTTGTTCTGCAAACAAACATTATTTAGTAAAAGGGTATCTCACTGCTTCATAATTGTAAAAACATATTTAATTACAATATTATTTCATTCATTTTCTAAATATTTGCCAGCTGTTGTAACTCTGACTGAGCACATGGTCTTCAACCATGTGCTTCACCAGTTTTTAAAATTATTTGGCTTAAATGATGCATTCTGCATGAACTCTTACAGGAGGGAGGTTCTCTCTTTCAGCCTTCCTCCCAACTTTGACACTGCAATAAATTTCATCACTCATCTAGAACTGTGCTTGTTGTGACTAGCAGCCCAGTGGCAGGACATTATATACCACACCCTGCTACAAAATGGCGCCCAACGTGGGGCGCCATTTTGTAGCAGGGTGTGGTATATAATGTCCTGCCACTGGGCTGCTAGTCACAACAAGCACAGTTCTAGATGAGTGATGAAATTTATTGCAGTGTCAAAGTTGGGAGGAAGGCTGAAAGAGAGAACCTCCCTCCTGTAAGAGTTCATGCAGAATGCATCATTTAAGCCAAATAATTTTAAAAACTGGTGAAGCACATGGTTGAAGACCATGTGCTCAGTCAGAGTTACAACAGCTGGCAAATATTTAGAAAATGAATGAAATAATATTGTAATTAAATATGTTTTTACAATTATGAAGCAGTGAGATACCCTTTTACTAAATAATGTTTGTTTGCAGAACAAAGTATACAGAGATAAGAATACTGAAATCTTCCTCACCTGAAAGAGAGAACCTCCCTCCTGTAAGAGTTCATGCAGAATGCATGAGGAGGGCAGGTGAGGAAGGAAGTTAGACAAGAAGATCAAAAGGCCAATCAAAAGACAGGTAGCATCTGACAGGTGTCAAAGGAAGTCAGATGATAGAAAGGTGGTGGAAGTTTCTAAAAATAGAGAAGGGGAAGTCCAGGTGAAGCTGGAGACATCAGAGGCTGCCAAGGGTATTGAAGATTGTAGATGTTAGTGGCTGACATTCAACTGTAGACAAGGACAACATAAAACAGAATGATGACAATGACAATATGTATGACAATATATATACATAATTTATGGATATGATGAAACTGTGGGGGGGGGGGAATTATGAGAGGATGGTATTTCTGTGGATACAACCTGTGGTTATATCCACCACCCTGCTACAGGGTGTGGTATATAATGTCCTGCCACTGGGCTGCTAGTCACAACAAGCACAGTTCTAGATGAGTGATGAAATTTATTGCAGTGTCAAAGTTGGGAGGAAGGCTGAAAGAGAGAACCTCCCTCCTGTAAGAGTTCATGCAGAATGCATCATTTAAGCCAAATAATTTTAAAAACTGGTGAAGCACATGGTTGAAGACCATGTGCTCAGTCAGAGTTACAACAGCTGGCAAATATTTAGAAAATGAATGAAATAATATTGTAATTAAATATGTTTTTACAATTATGAAGCAGTGAGATACCCTTTTACTAAATAATGTTTGTTTGCAGAACAAAGTATACAGAGATAAGAATACTGAAATCTTCCTCACCTGAAAGAGAGAACCTCCCTCCTGTAAGAGTTCATGCAGAATGCATGAGGAGGGCAGGTGAGGAAGGAAGTTAGACAAGAAGATCAAAAGGCCAATCAAAAGACAGGTAGCATCTGACAGGTGTCAAAGGAAGTCAGATGATAGAAAGGTGGTGGAAGTTTCTAAAAATAGAGAAGGGGAAGTCCAGGTGAAGCTGGAGACATCAGAGGCTGCCAAGGGTATTGAAGATTGTAGATGTTAGTGGCTGACATTCAACTGTAGACAAGGACAACATAAAACAGAATGATGACAATGACAATATGTATGACAATATATATACATAATTTATGGATATGATGAAACTGTGGGGGGGGGGAATTATGAGAGGATGGTATTTCTGTGGATACAACCTGTGGTTATATCCACCACCCTGCTACATACACCCCCGCTTTGGGAAATGGCGACCTCGCCATTCAAAAGTGACACTGATGGGGTACCCTCACACCCAAACACTTTGTTGTACAATAAACTGTCCATCCGTCATCCATTTTGGCTTTGTGCGGTTACGTCCGACTCGCCGAGGGAATGGCTGGCACTCTTGAGGAACAGCAAAAGGCAAAGTGGAAAGACCATATTTCGCACTTAGTACATGCCTACAACTGTTCACTCCATGAGTCTACCGGGTTCACTCCCTACTTCCTCATGTTTGGCAGGCATCCTAGGCTGCCAGTTGACGTCGCATTTGGTACATCACTAGCCAATATTTCATCACCAACTCCTACGCAGTTTGCTGCTGATCTTGCGCGCAAATTACACACTGCATATGAGCTTGCATCGGCAAACCTTGAAAGGGCACAGGCTAAACAGAGAAAAGCCTACAACCTTAAGGCACGTGGTGCCACTGTCAAGGTTGGTGATCTTGTATTGGTTCGTAACGTCAACATACGTGGGAAGCAAAAATTGGCCAATCTCTGGGAAGAGGAGTACTATGTAGTCAAGTCCCAACCTCATGCCAACATTCCTGTGTTTAAAGTCTGCAAGGAAGGGACCAGAGAATGTCGTATACTTCATCGCAATATGCTCCTTCCCATTGGAACAGATGGCCAGCCCATACCAAGGCCAAGGCGCTCACCATCAACAATCAGACGTTTAATGCCATCTTCTGGCAATCTTAACGACACTAGTGCCGATGACACATTGGAAATCTCAATGACCGACATGGATCTTGAAAATACTCTTCCTCCAGTATCGGTACCATCCCCTGTGTCGCTGCTGCCTTCAGTCAGCTCACCATCAGCAAGAAGTTCACTTGTACCTACACCATCCTCACCAGCACAAGCTGTGTCAACTAGTCGTATACCAGGCTCTGTATCATCCGTTTTCCAGCCATTCCCTCGGCGAGTCGGACGTAACCGCACAAAGCCAAAATGGATGACGGATGGACAGTTTATTGTACAACAAAGTGTTTGGGTGTGAGGGTACCCCATCAGTGTCACTTTTGAATGGCGAGGTCGCCATTTCCCAAAGCGGGGGTGTATGTAGCAGGGTGGTGGATATAACCACAGGTTGTATCCACAGAAATACCATCCTCTCATAATTCCCCCCCCCCACAGTTTCATCATATCCATAAATTATGTATATATATTGTCATACATATTGTCATTGTCATCATTCTGTTTTATGTTGTCCTTGTCTACAGTTGAATGTCAGCCACTAACATCTACAATCTTCAATACCCTTGGCAGCCTCTGATGTCTCCAGCTTCACCTGGACTTCCCCTTCTCTATTTTTAGAAACTTCCACCACCTTTCTATCATCTGACTTCCTTTGACACCTGTCAGATGCTACCTGTCTTTTGATTGGCCTTTTGATCTTCTTGTCTAACTTCCTTCCTCACCTGCCCTCCTCATGCATTCTGCATGAACTCTTACAGGAGGGAGGTTCTCTCTTTCAGGTGAGGAAGATTTCAGTATTCTTATCTCTGTATACTTTGTTCTGCAAACAAACATTATTTAGTAAAAGGGTATCTCACTGCTTCATAATTGTAAAAACATATTTAATTACAATATTATTTCATTCATTTTCTAAATATTTGCCAGCTGTTGTAACTCTGACTGAGCACATGGTCTTCAACCATGTGCTTCACCAGTTTTTAAAATTATTTGGCTTAAATGATGCATTCTGCATGAACTCTTACAGGAGGGAGGTTCTCTCTTTCAGCCTTCCTCCCAACTTTGACACTGCAATAAATTTCATCACTCATCTAGAACTGTGCTTGTTGTGACTAGCAGCCCAGTGGCAGGACATTATATACCACACCCTGCTACAAATCAGCAAGACATTTTTAAAATGACATCATCTCTACAGTCACTATTTTGTTGTTTTTGTGTTCAACAGAGTCTTTAAGATAACAAAAATTGAGTAGAATTTAGATATTAGTGTTTTGAATTGCTTGAAATGTCATTACCCGTGAAGGTCTGGGTTACAACATAAGCCTTCAGTATCTCATGCTTGTTGTATGGGATAGGTGGTCAGACTCGCTGACTTGGTTGACACATCAATGGTTCCCAGATGTGCAGATTGAATTAACACTGCCAACTTGGTAAAATAATATCCAAAGTTGATGATTCATTGATCATAGTGCATGATTTATAAAATACTATCTGCTGGTTTACCGTCACTAATTAAACAATATATCTATTTATTGTATTGATCATGTGTATCATATTCACTTCATTGTGGCAACTTGTGTCTGAAGTTGCTGTGATTTGAAAACTCAGCGAAATGGAATACTCACTGCCCTCTACAAGATGACATGTAGATACGAATCTTATCTTAAACAGCCGGACTCTCGTGAGTCATCGTCCAGTTGTCATGGAGGCACTCTATAAGGTCGCAGTTTGACTTGGCCGCAGCACAACATAGGATGCAGAGTTTCAGGGTACTTGCATTTACAGGAAACGCTGCGCATAAGCAATTCTACGCTGCTGAAAATGAATGTTGCCACAAGCCAAGCAATGTTTTCTCGCCATTTCTCAACACCATTCGGGACGAGTCGGATAGTTCCGACCGTATTCCCAAACTCCTCCATACCGCGTGCCACTTCGAACGAGCTTTTGTTGAGAACGTTTTAACGCTGCCTGGAGTTTGTCGTCTCTCAATAGATGCAAACAGAGCATTCCGAATGTATCGACTTCTTCGGGGAGCAGACGCCAGAGTAGAGGAAGGGAGCTAACTCGCGTTGTAATAGCCTAAAGATGTCCCAAGATAGATAGATAGATAGATAGATAGATAGATAGATAGATAGATAGATAGATAGATAGATAGATAGATAGATAGATAGATAGATAGATAGATTTCCTCCAAGTGTATGAAGATTATTACATATTACAAGATTTATTTAAATATACAATGAATCAATAAACAGTTAACTGTGCAGATATTTTAGAGTGGCAGATAGACATAAAATCAGCCACTAATAACATTACACTATCCCACTCGGTCACATTTATCTTGCCAAGTGTTGTACAAGATCCACCAAGCAAGTCAGCAATAACTACATCACCATCATTTTCCCAGAATTCAACAAAATCAGATATTGGTATAATATCACTTATCCTTTCAAACATTTCATTTCTCAAATCATTAAGATGTGTACAGGACATAATAACATGTTTCACAATATCAGGGGCTGCTATTCCGCATATACACTCTCTGGATTCAATCTTTTTACAGCCAATGTGAATGATATGAGATATTTTGTAAAATTTGGGTTTATTCATCAGGACTAGTTCCCACAGTCTACTTGGATTAAAAGGCTCTCGGATGAGGCAATATCTGGAGAGATCCTCTCTCACTGACATCTGATGACACAGCAAACTCTCATAAGCGTCACAGATTCTTTAACAATATCATTTCATTTGCTTTGGAGCATATAACACCTGTTGTGATGTACGTATTAATTACGTCAGACAAACCGTATGTGTTCACGAGATTAACCATGTACAGGATAGGTGACGGGGATTTACCAATGATTGTCATACATCTGGATTCAAATAGACGGTGGAGAAATAATGGCTTAACAACATAGGCATTGTTTAGACGGCAGATTCTACCAAACATAAGCAAACAAGATTTTTCTATATACCCTTGAATTGGCAATTGACCCAGGGTATCTATAACCACAGGAGAAGCAGTGCGATTGGGAAGGCATTGTACCTTTCCACAGAGTTAATGAAGGGATAATTTACAACAGAATATTCCCGGTTATAGTTAATGTAATGCACTTACGACTTAGTGCTAAGAGAGCTTCGAAAGTCTGGGCCCAGGTGCTTACCCAAGTACTTCAAGTAGTCAAAATAAGCGGTGTGAGTGAGTGAAACGCCGCTTTGAGAGTTGTTCCCTCCTGGGAGGATATGGAGAAGTGATACAGAGATCGATTAGACGTACGTTTCACCATTTTGCCAAAAGTGCAACACTGACAAGGTTAAAACACATGACTGCAATAAACAGAATTGGAACCCGCAATGAAAGGTGTCTGACGTCAGCAACGTCCAAGCTATATAGTGGCGCCTTTTAAATAATCGAACCTGGACCAGACAATCCAGTGATCAACATCATAAGCATCAACGACATTGGGACACAATGACGTGTCAGCCAAGTCAGAAAGCTTGACCACCCGATCCCACTAGTCGCCTATTACGACAAGCATGAGTGACTGAAGATCAATTCTTCAAGGGTTAATTTAAGTTGATTTAAAAAAAAAAAGAACATGTATTTATCACATCTTGCGCCAGGTAAAACTAACTCACAAAGTGACTGGTTAGAATATGTTGTTTTGTTGGGATTTTTGTGGTAAAAAAGTACGTTTCAAGGTTTTGTTGTCAATGCTAATGTTGGTAGATATCTTACCGCTGACAGATTCCCTGTCATGTAATGCTACTTGGGCTTCCAAAGCACTATGATCTTTCCCTTCATGACATTCACGACTCACAATTACTCACATGTAATAACTGGAAGGGGGTGGTGGGGTAGTGTAGTGATACAAACGTTAGCTCGTCACGCCGAAATCCCAGGTTCGATTCCCCGTATGCCGAGAATGCGTGAAACCAATATCCGACGTACATCTGTATTGAAATTGCTCAAGTATATTGCTAAAAGCGCCATAAAACCAAACTCATTCACACGCTCTGTCATAACCGGACTTCTGTCAACCATTCATGTTTACGTCAACACCAGTTTTGTTTACCACAGCTTAGTGAAGAACACCTCTGAAAGTGTGGAGTACTCAGTGTATTGACATAGCATGTAACAGATACAACTGAATCCCCAGTTTCTATTTGACAGAACCCCTTGGCAAGTTATTATCACGTAGATTTATTTGACGAAAGCGACACACATGAACACAATTATATGTGCGAAGAGTCTTTTATTGTTAACCAAGATTTCTCAACGTTTTCAATATCACAGACTTAGAGGCCATATCTTTTCTAGTATTTATCGTAGATTATAAACAGAACGTTAAGGGATATTCCACTTCGAATAAAAAACACTATTACACACAATGCAAATGTTGTGACATGACAGATTAGACACTGTGATTATCCAGCTATTCATGGCTCGCTACAGGATACATCAGTTCAGTCACCTAACTGTCCTACCTGCTTATAATGCCATCCGGGATAGAAAGCCGTGTTTTCTCCTGGACAAACGGTGGCGTTATAAACAGGATGTACTGCATAGACCACGGCTGTGCAATCCAGCTGACATCTTTAACACGGGTTTGCGTAATTAGAACATGATGTCATGCAGGTCAGCGAGCCTAACACCCCGTTCCGAAAGTCCATTCTTTCTACATGCATTCTAATCCGGATTTTCATTGGTGGGTTATACAAAACTCACCAATATACTAATCAGTATCTCTACTCAGTCGCGCCTTTTCCTCCCACGATGACTATAGCTAACTAGTGTCAACTGAGTACAAGATCCCAGGCAAGTCTCCTTGTGAGAGGGACGAAGAATGGTCAGGAAGGGGACATTCATAGAAAGTAAATATTTCATTCCCATTTTTAATCTGAGTGGAGCCGCGGGCACCATAATACCTATTGTAGGAAGCTGTCTTGACACTAAGGACATATATCAGATCGCGTTCCAGTACAACGGGTCTACCAAATTCAAAGGACGTTGTTTCCTGTCCTTCAGAGGTTGTCAGCTGGACTGTTTCTTCATGAAGGATATCCCCTAAATTGGAATAAAGTTGCACTGTCGCCGCATACACTGCCCTTCTTCCTCCATACAACAGCAGTCCTCGCAAGGCGACGATTGTGTTGCAGGAAAGGGCAAGACCAAGCCTTCGATTAGCATCGGTATTTTCCAGAATCGAATCCCCCAAGGGACCCACAGTGTGGGAGAACCGAACACACTTTTTCATGTCTGGGGTGAGGGTGACTGAACTGTTCACTCTTTTGACCGTCACGAACGGCCCCGCTGACCTGTCTGCTCCAGTTAGGTATCTGAAGATACTAACTTTCTCCTGGTCGGTCAACAGCTCCCGGTGAGCGACCTGGGAAGCAAAGTAATTCATTCCCAAGAGCGGGAAACGGATATTATAAAGCAACTGACCTAACCCATCACGGAGGTTCAGATCAGAGATGTTTGTATTGGTTTGCTCCAGCCTTGTTCTCTCCCACTCAAGAAGTCGTGTGTATACACTAACTTCTCTAGCACGGAGACTGTCCGGGGTGGTTACACGACCAACACATTCGTGACACAAGTGTAGGAAACCATGGGACCTAATGACTGTTTCGCCACGATTCAAGGCTAACTCGACACAAGTACGGCCAAGGTCATCCTCCTTGTAGCAGTGGGCTTGTTCCAGGAAGTGGCAAACATTGTTGGTAGACAGATTGGATCTGATGAAAGCAGTGCATCTGTCTCTCAAAGCTCCAATGTTGAATGCCTTGGATAAGTGCAGAACTCCGATCACCGTGTCAATAGTGAGATGGGACATATCTGTATAGCAGTATCTGAAATAAAGAGAATAATCTACATTACAGTGGCGATGTTTCCTACTTTTGACGAATGCAATGCATAACCATGTTATATAAGAAACACACTTTTACATGGACCGATTTGTATTTGAAAAGATACTGCATCCAGCAAACCTCCTGCATGACCAGGAGGGGAACAACGGAACTATTCGGCTTCACACTTTGTAGCCATGTTGGGAATCGAGCCCGGATCGTTTTGGTGAGTCGAGCGCACGTTTAACCATCTAGGCTACCCCACCGCCTCGGCAGAAATGAATTGTAGGGGAAAAAGGCACTGACTGGTAATGGCAAAAATCAGATAATCTCACACAGAACTATTTTGCCTGGATTACCAAAAGGCTTCTATTTCTTGGTGGAGTAAGAATATACTCATGTAGATGGTCTTGCCCAAAATAATGCAAAATAATTTCTACCTTAAAACGCATTTCAGAGCTTCGGGGGTGGCATCTGGCAATGGAATTGTATAGGGTCTTCCCACTACGGGACTGGAGAGAAACTGATACAAGGTCGGACTTCGACTTCTCAGAATATAACTGTGAGCTCGAATAATCTCCTTTGATTGGCCAACTTCGAACGTGACGTCACAATCTAGCTGGTGTTCCAGCATGTATCTGTTGCAATCTGTACTGCTCTTTCCGGTTTGCCAGTCCGGTGTTGTCTCCCTTGTTGTAGCTCTTCGCATGGTTGAGCTATCTGAAACCTGCAATTGACTGTACTTATGTATAACCTGGATTTACGTTTCTGTAAACAATATTTAAGATGGCTTGGTTCTGCAAGTCTCACGCCTACAAATAGTGTCGATAGGGCTATTACACCAGTCCAGGTTATAGTACACTTTGTCCGATTCCTTCTGTGCAGGCATGAACACAGTCTGCGTTTGGATGATTTTGTGTACCTGTTCTGTCTTTTTTAAAGAGCCATCAATCCAGTAACTAAACTGGCCAATATTTTCAGTGTTTAGTGTTGTCGCTTTTAACACAAGAACTCACGTTGGACATGTGCAGAAGTATTTTCAAGCAGGAGGCATTTGTTGCGCATCAGGGGTGTGGTGTGTTCAACTTCCTGTACACAGAAAAGAAATAGGTTAGCATAGTCACATTTGTGTTAAACTTAGGCCTTAAACTATATACAGTTAATGGCTGTTAACGACTTGGCACTTTGAAAGACAAAAGAACGTTTCTACGGACGTCTATGGAAAAACAAAAAAAGGTACAAAACAATGGGTTTCGAGTAACGTTCAAAACACCAAAGGGAGGTCACTCGGGTTCATGTAAAAAGACACATGTCATGTGATATATTATCACACTGTCAGTAAGCAAATGCCACAGTCCCCGTTTCTCAGTGAAGTTGTTGTTTATATCAAATTGATTTCTCGCTCACATACACGAACACTGCCCTATTTGTTACGCTGATTAGTTCGACCGCGAATGTTTATAGTGAGTGAAAGGGTGAGTGTGGTTTTACACCGCTTTTAGCAATATTCCAGCAATATCAAGGCGGCAGACACCAGAAATGAACGAATGGTTATAGAGCAATATCTATGGAATGTAGTGAACTCGACCACCAGCTGTTTTTTCCTTCCTGGAGAATAGCCTTGCAGCTGTGAACAGTTAATGACAACGCCCATTTCAACAAGTTCATAGGGTGCTTGACAAGGTCAGGATGACCTAGGAGCCATCAAGCAGTTTATGTAGGTCACTTGTATAGATGAACGTCCGTGATCGATGCATCACTGCATGCTCCGGACTTGTTTATATAATAGTTGTCAGAACATAACTCGTATTAGAATGTTAACATTATTAAAATACAGTAATTTATTTTCATGTTTCCGGAAAATATAAATTAAGTAAGTACCTTATGAAAGTATTATGAGGTGTTTAATACACTTTGGAGATTACGTACAAAAACAGCTATCCCATAATCAATGTATAGTGGAACGATTTGAACAACGAACATTCTTTGACAACTATGGTTGAAGGGGTATCCAAGTGTAAACTGTCTTTTCTCAAGGACTTTGTGGTTTGAATATAACGTCCTGAAAAGGCAAAGCACAATCGCCATGGAACAGGCAAATACTGTTACGAAAAGGCATTGCATCATTTATGTATGCTCATAAATCTCGTTGCACAATAAACCAAATTTCGTTTCTTGAGACTCCCCGAACTCACCTGATCAGCAGTAACTAACACAGTTGTCTACTGTTTCACCGTCACTTCCTTCCTGCTGTTGAACGAGTTATACGTCCACAGTATTAACTCCTAGAACGCCTTTGTCGACAGCCTATTCTCACAAACCGAAAGTAGATAGTACACTTGAGCCACCTATAACTAGACAACCGGCATATCAACATTATTTTGTTTGGCTCATTGGACATAGTCAGGCGGGACGACTGTGTCGCTGCGCTTCTCAGCGACAGGCCATGTAATGTTCAGATTTGTTGTTTTACGTTGCACTCAGCAATGTTCCAGATATGTGACAGATGTCTGTAAACAATCGAGTCTGGACCAGACAATCCCGTGATTAACATTATCACCATCAATCTACGCAGTGACGTGGATACAATAGCATTTGTCAAGCCTTTCAGTAGGCCTGAACAACTCTTTTCATTGTTACAACTTTTTTATATTTCATCTATTGGTAAATTTCATCGACTGTACACCAATTCTCACAGAGGATACCAACTTTGAAAGACACACTTGTCACTTGTGTAATTGAAGAAAGTGTCACGAACGAACATCAGAAATGGTAGCAATCAAGTGCAGCGTGTATCTCCATCCCATCTCAAGCAAAGCAATACAATTCGATCATTGTAGTCTACGTGACTTCATAACACATTGATGCGAGATATCATTCACAAAGTTCAGTACTAGTAAATCCAAAAAATTGGTTTAGTTTGCCGAGTTTATTAGAATTATCACAATAAATATCAAGTCAAAGCTCTTCAAAGTATGATTTTATGCTATTCTGATAAACGTAGTTCTTTATGCAAAAGAAGACGACGCAAAGAATAAACGCATGAGAGGTAAAAAAACGACAATACAACAGGATTTATGAGAGGTAATATGAATTACCAGTTGTCAATGAAAACCTTCGTAACGGAGAAATTAGCACCGAAACGACTTGTCCACATGAATAACATCTGTTCCGTATTTCTCCTTACACCCCTTTCCCTCATCCCGCTGGATCTCAGCAAGAGTCTTCCCCTTTCTGGACATTATGTCATCTTTGTTACCTTACAAACTAATTTATTGAGGTAATATTCGCCCTCAATTCGTCCATGCTGACTGATTTTCACATATGCAAGCCATTACGGCTACTTGATTAGTAGTAAATAAATTGTTGATAACAGCTGCCGGAAGTAGTGATAGTTCTGATGGTATTACCTGCTCTATGGCAAGCTACGTTAACATGTTTTGAGGAGTGAGTACAAAACTGAGGGAAATGATACGTTGCAGTTCTCTTAAAAAATCGAAAGGTCACATGTTTAGTGTTAGATGAATATGTCTAAAACTGTATGTGGTGTTGACGGAATTGATACAAGCTTCACGAAATACAACGTCTATCAATCTTTTGAAATGATGGCTACCTTTTCCACATTCTTCCACTGTGGCAGAGTCAACATTGTATATAGTTACTGTTGTAAATATAATAAACATGTGAATCTTTTAAAGTATCGTGTCATGGTGTTATTTTGATGAGATATACTGTCTCATTAAATAGCCTAAATCTACCTAAATTTATCAGTGATTTTACCTTCAACATTTTATATCCTAACCCTAGCTCTCTAAACACCAATCTAGTCTCAATGTAATCTATTTCAGTAATACTCATTTGCACTGCATGCTTTTCTCCTGTCAATCCCTCTTAAAACATGTCCTTTGCTCAGGCTAGTGTGTACGTTCTATTCTGTGTACGTTCTGTGTACATGTTCATCCAAGCATGTAATGTATCATGGTATTCAAAGTTTAATTTGAGCTAGTTTCATGTCAGTATCTTATGTGGTCAGCGTCAGACAGGTTGTGTTTTTTTGGGATCGAGATCATGGTGATCTGGACTGTGTTTCATATATGAAGGTTAGTAATGCCCAGTCTTATATATTTCTTGTGGTTTGCTATGTGTGTTTCATAGTTGGTGGTTGCATTGGCTATTGTTTATAGTATTGTTAATATCTCAACATTCACTCTTCATTATGTGTAAATAGTTTAAATGATGGTAACTCACAGTACAGTGAGTTATGTAATTGCTATGTTACACAATTACCTATATTATAGCATCACATGTAGTTATTAATTTGTATTTCACTTAAGTATAACCTCAATAATCGTCTCATCTTCCTACTATGTTGAAACATAATTGCCGTTAGTACCCTCGGCCTTACAATAAAATGAATGCTTGTACAGATGTATGTGCGTATGTGTGGTTAGATTTGGTTGTTTCTATTTTTACCATAGTTGCTATTTTAATAGTTTGTTATACATATTACTATCTGCACATGGCATTTATTCATCCTACAGATAATGTGGGCAGGATGACGTAGGTGTGTCAAGTTGGCAATAGCACGGGTGTCACCAACCTGGTATGTTTTCATTGTTTAAAGTACATTCTTTTTCGTATATTCTAAAGTCTACAATAAGTGTAATGTTTACATTATCAGACTCGTGTAATGTAATTAATGTATTATGATGGTGCTAATCATATGAATATCAGAAGTTGTCATGGTAATGCATATATGTTTAGCAATATATGCGCATGTGTGTGTTTACATTTAGTATTTGTGAATATGTAGTAAGTATGTAGTAATGAGATTTGTTCTACCATATTTCAGGCTAAATCGTCTTTATTACATTTATGTAATAAAATATCCACCTCCTCATACCCCAGTGGCTTTGTGGTTTTGTCCGCATCCTATCGCTACTACACCACCAAAGAAATTCTCAACATCACAACAATTGTTTTGAAATATTGTGAAATACTGAAGTAGATTATCAAACATTTCTCACATGTTTTTACACGGAATTTCCCGAATAAAGATGAAGTTTCCCTTCCAAAATTGAACTTCGTGAAATGTCAATGAACTGCTCCGACTAGGTGACAGCAAAAGAGGGTAACTGCTGTAGGTCTACACTACAAAGTGAAATGTTTCATCCCCAGTATTCTTTTCATATGTAAAATTCAATATCAGGTGGCAGAGTAGATTTCATATCGTAAAGTACGTTCAACGTTTGCAAACTAACATGATATTGCCAGGAAGAACATTGCACTGAGTCTCCCATTTCGACTTTCCTACATTATGAAAACACAAAGCATTCATTCCAATTATTTTCATGTTTCCGTACAGTAATGGTAACGTAGTTTTCATGCTTAACGCAACTCTTTTTATGGACCTGGTTCATCTTTGTGTACTGTTATAAATGGCATGACGTGTTCGACGATTACAGTTTTTGTACATATAATATATCCGGTAAAAACAGCCTGCTCCAAATAGTATATTCACACTCTATCCCCTGTTCCCTGCCCAGTTAGGGACGGAGGGGTAGCCTAATACCACATGGGTACAATAAGTGAAGCCCATTCATGGTGATTTAGTGATCGTTTACCGATTTCTACAAACAAAACTACAGCTTTTTTCACTGGTAGTTGTCTCCACTTTGTGTGGATCCGTGAAGATCCGGCTTTGAATAGGTCTTCAGCAACCTATGCGTGTCTCCATCCGTGAAGATCCGGGTCAGAACCCATGACTCTCGCCAACTAATGTCTATCAAGCCGACTAACGGGATCGGGTGATCAGACTCGCTGACTTGGTTTACAGATGTCATCGTATCCCAGTTGTGTAGATCCATACTCATAATCACAAGTTCAAGTTACCATGAAAGACCCAGTTATGGCCGACAATGCATCAGTGGAACTGCTAATCAAGATATTTCAAATTTCATCAGAGTTGCATCAATTTCTATCACTATGTACTCTACTGGCGTCATATATGGCCATTCACACCACGCAAGCATGTTGTAGGAACATTATGTATACCCTATTTTCATTTATTTGCAAAAACAGCACTGTGGCTTCCTGTACATGCTATTCACCTGGTGAAGGGGCAAGTATCAGCCAAGGAACGTCGTGTGTACTATAAAGAAGTTGCACATCCATAACATCTGGGTTCTTTGTGTAAAAGATAACACGGCCCAGTTGAGGGTTTACACCGACTCACACACATGCGAGCTGCAGGCATTTGCAACTTCCTGTTGTACCTGGTATTGAGCAATAAGGGAGTCTGTGAGTAAGTGAGCTTTTAGCAATATTACAGCAACATCCCGGGGAAGGACACGAGAAATGGATTTCATACATTGTATTTGGAAATCGAACCCGGATCTACAACGTGACGAGCGAACGCTTTAACCTCTAGGTTATCAATATGGGAATCAGCCTATATATCCATGTTTGATTCCCGTGGAGGCGGGATAACCTAGGGGTTAAAGTGTTCGCTCGTCACGTCGAGGACACATTTAATGGCATTGGAAGAGTCATACTTTTCTAGAGAGTTTTTGGGTTTAGTTTTACGCCATTTTAGCAATATTCTAACAATATGTGGGGGTACCAGAAATAAGGCTTGTACCCACTGTACCCATGCAGGGAATTGAAATCGGGTCTTTGGTGTCATACGCTCTCTAGTTTCTGGGATTATTTTAATTACCTGTTTTGTTATTCTTAAATTTCCGATAGAAACTGTCATTTGTTTCTATTTCAAACAAACAAAGCTACGAGATTGCTGATCGTAAATGTTAGCAGCATTGAATCATTTGAAACTCCAATCCGTTTTAATTACCCAAATAAGGAAAATGAGAGCAGATTTGGGACGAACAAGCTTGTTACATTGTTTGTATTATCCATGGTAAGGGCATGCAATCTTCTCAGTCTGAAGGCAAGTGTTTGAAGCCATACACTGTTGCATGTAATGAACACACTGTGCACTCTCAAGAGCAGTACTGATACAAACACGTGAGTACAGATGTATTCTTATTTCTAACAACCTGACAGTTTCCAAGAAATCTTGAAGTGATTTAAGTACTAAAGTTAATAGAACTTTGCAACATTCTTTGAATACAATGAGTGAGTGAGTTGTACGCCTGTCTTGGCAATATTCCAGTAATTGCACGGCCAGGGACACCAGAAAATGGGCTTCACACATTGTGCCCATGTGGGGAATCGAACCCGAGTCTTCGGAGTGAACGCTTTAACCACTAGGCTACCCAACCACCCCACTTTTAAATATAAGTAAAACGAATTTAGTATATCTCCGTTATATTATATCAATTTCCACAACTGTGATCACATCTGGAAAAACTGGGGCCATTGTACATGTTATATATGAATCACATGATTTTATATATGAATCACGTGATTTTGCTCAAGTCCAGTCCATGTTTATGTTCTAGTATATGGGGCAAATCGTTCGTTCAAAGAGCCGGGTTCATTCCCCACTTTTGTACAATTTGTGAAGCCCATTTCCAGTGCCCCCCGTCGTGGTGTTGCTGGGGTTTTGCTAAAAGCAGCGTGAAATCACACTTACTTTCAAAGGGCGAGCTAAGCACTGGATTGTCAGGTTCGACTATTTATTATATTATAGGAATAATTTTTCTGAGTGTTTAGTAAAACTAAAATCACTCACTCAGTTTTGGCAACCGCGATCACACCTGGGAGGTCTTACAAGGGACCAAGAACTGCTCTTAGAAATGATACAACTTGATTCCTCAGAAATGATATGTAGAGGAGCGTAAAATCAACCATGATATGGGCTTCACACATTGTACTCATGTTGGCAATCGAATTCGGATCTTCAGTGTGACTAGCGAACGCTTAAACCACTGAACTACCCCACTGGCTCTACATGACGCGGAGGAATGTAGCGTATTATAGTTTTCCGTAGATGTCCGGAAATTTATGTTCTGATAAATTTCAGATGATGCCTTCGCAACGCCCTGACCCTCACGCCGCCCGCGCCCTGATGCTGATGCTTCTAGTGATGGTCCTGTCGTACAGTAGGTTCTTTCATCCATTACCCCTCTAGGATCAGTGATAGATGTCATCTTCATGAACATATGGTTGTCGTGAGACGACTAACGGGATTTGGTGGTCCCAATCGCGCAGTAAGATGCTCATCCTATTGATCACTGGATTGTCTGGTTCAGACTCGATTATTTACAGACCACTGCCATATAGCTGGAATAGTGCAGAGTGTGGCGTAAAACTAAACTCGTTCTCCCTTTCATCTGTTTGATGGCCAGACATATAGGACTTGTATCTTTATGTCACTTATCCTGTTGTCTTTCCAGAAGGTTATGCATTCATCACACTGGCAGTGATGGTGTGATGCAAATCTGTTTATCGTTATCGCACCGATTGTGGCGGTGGTGACATGCATAGCGTATTCTCACTCGTTGAATTAGGGTTGACGTACAGAAAAGTGTGTAACTGGATTTGAATCTTTTTAAATGCAGCACGTGCTCTCTTTTCTCACTGACAGTGATGATTTTGACATACAGAACATTCTCGCATTATCCAACTGATAGTAATGATTTTGACATACAGAACAATCTCTAATTATTCATACACACACATTTGTGTATGATCTCATCATCTTTCCTGTCTCCATCGTGCCCTGGGCCTAAATAAACGATTCTCTCCTAGTGTTAAGAACTATGCGTTGATCGTTGACATAAACTTACGACTGTCTTAGATCTAAGTAAGCTTCGAAAATCTAGACTCTGGCTCTCGTTCTAAAAGCGACTACATGGCTGTCGTAAATCGTTTTCAAAGTATGGCATAGAAGCGACAAAATCATTTCCACCTCCATCTCTGTAGGGCTGTGATCGCCTTAGTGCTACGACTGTCGTAAGTCTATGTTAAAGTGTGAGAACTACAATCACTTTAGTACTAAGACTGTCGTAAGTGTATGTTAAAGTATGAGAGCTGCAATCGCCTTAGTGCTACCGACTTTCATATTTGAGGAAGTCGTGGTGGCTGAACGGGCTGCTGGCGATTAGGTGCCTGACTCTGAGGGTGCGGGTTCGACTCCCGGTTGGGACTCAACCAAAAAAGTACTAGAATTTGTACTTTACTGAGAAAGTGAAACCCCAAATATGACATACGTTGCATTTGAACACTTTCTAAATGGCGTCGTGTAATCATGACGTAAGTCTATGTTAATGTATGAGAGCTACTACCGCCTTAGTGCTACGACTGTCGTAAGTCTATGCAAAAGTATGAGACCTACTATCGCCATAGTGCTACGACTGTCGTAAGTCTATGTTAAAGTATGGGAGCTACTACCGCCTTAGTGCTACGACTGTCCTAAGTCTATGTTAAAGTATTGGGCCTACTATCGCCTTAGTGCTGTGATTGTCGTAAGTCTATGCAAAAGTATGAGAGCTACTATCGCCATAGTGCTACGACTGTCGTAAGTCTATGTTAAAGTATGGGAGCTACTACCGACTTAGTGCTACGACCGTCCTAAGTCTATGTCAAAGTATTGGGCCTACTATCACCTTAGTGCTGTGACTGTCGTAAGTCTATGCTAAAGTATGAGAGCTACTATCGCCATAGTGCTGTGACTGTCGTAAGTCTATGTTAAAGCATCACAGCTACCATCGCCTTAGTGCTACGACTGTTGTAGGTCTATGTCAAAGTACTGGGTCTACTACCGCCTTAGTGCTGTGACTGTCGTAAGTCTATGTTAAAGTATGGGAGCTACTACCGCCTTATTGCTGTGACTGTCGTAAGTCTATGTTAAAGTATTGGGCCTACTATCGCCATAGTGCTACGACTGTCGTAAGTCTATGTTAAAGTATTGGGCCTACTATCGCCTTAGTGCTGTGACTGTCGTAAGTCTATGTTAAAGTATGGGAGCTACTATCGCCATAGTGCTACGACTGTCGTAAGTCTATGTTAAAGTATCAGAGCTACTATCGCCTTAGTGCTACGACTGTTGTCAGTCTATGTCAAAGTACTGGGCCTACTACCGCCTTAGTGCTACGACTGTCGTAAGTCTATGTTAAAGTATCAGAGCTACTATCGCCTTAGTGCTACGACTGTTGTAAGTCTATGTCAAAGTACTGGGCCTACTACCGCCTTCGTGCTGTGACTGTCGTAAGTCTATGTTAAAGTATTGGGCCTACTATCGCCTTAGTGCTGTGACTGTCGTAAGTCTATGTTAAAGTATTGGGCCTACTGTCGCCTTAGTGTTGTGACTGTCGTAAGTCTATGTTAAAGTATGGGAGCTACTATCGCCTTAGTGCTACGACTGTCGTAAGTCTATGTTAAAGTATGAGAGCTACTATCGCCTTAGTGCTACGACTGTTGTAAGTCTATGTCAAAGTACTGGGCCTACTACCACCTTAGTGATGTGACTGTCGTAAGTCTATGTTAAAGTATGGGAGCTACTATCGCCTTAGTGCTGTGACTGTCGTGAGTCTATGTTAAAGTATGAGAGCTACTATCGCCTTAGTGCTACGACTGTTGTAAGTCTATGTCAAAGTACTGGGCCTACTACCACCTTAGTGATGTGACTGTCGTAAGTCTATGTTAAAGTATTGGGCCTACTATCGCCTTAGTGCTGTGATTGTCGTAAGTCTATGCAAAAGTATGAGAGCTACTATCGCCATAGTGCTACGACTGTCGTAAGTCTATGTTAAAGTATGGGAGCTACTACCGACTTAGTGCTACGACCGTCCTAAGTCTATGTCAAAGTATTGGGCCTACTATCACCTTAGTGCTGTGACTGTCGTAAGTCTATGCTAAAGTATGAGAGCTACTATCGCCATAGTGCTGTGACTGTCGTAAGTCTATGTTAAAGTATCACAGCTACCATCGCCTTAGTGCTACGACTGTTGTAGGTCTATGTCAAAGTACTGGGTCTACTACCGCCTTAGTGCTGTGACTGTCGTAAGTCTATGTTAAAGTATGGGAGCTACTACCGCCTTATTGCTGTGACTGTCGTAAGTCTATGTTAAAGTATTGGGCCTACTATCGCCATAGTGCTACGACTGTCGTAAGTCTATGTTAAAGTATTGGGCCTACTATCGCCTTAGTGCTGTGACTGTCGTAAGTCTATGTTAAAGTATCAGAGCTACTATCGCCTTAGTGCTACGACTGTTGTCAGTCTATGTCAAAGTACTGGGCCTACTACCGCCTTAGTGCTACGACTGTCGTAAGTCTATGTTAAAGTATCAGAGCTACTATCGCCTTAGTGCTACGACTGTTGTAAGTCTATGTCAAAGTACTGGGCCTACTACCGCCTTCGTGCTGTGACTGTCGTAAGTCTATGTTAAAGTATTGGGCCTACTATCGCCTTAGTGCTGTGACTGTCGTAAGTCTATGTTAAAGTATTGGGCCTACTATCGCCTTAGTGTTGTGACTGTCGTAAGTCTATGTTAAAGTATGGGAGCTACTATCGCCTTAGTGCTACGACTGTCGTAAGTCTATGTTAAAGTATGAGAGCTACTATCGCCTTAGTGCTACGACTGTTGTAAGTCTATGTCAAAGTACTGGGCCTACTACCACCTTAGTGATGTGACTGTCGTAAGTCTATGTTAAAGTATGGGAGCTACTATCGCCTTAGTGCTGTGACTGTCGTGAGTCTATGTTAAAGTATGAGAGCTACTATCGCCTTAGTGCTACGACTGTTGTAAGTCTATGTCAAAGAACTGGGCCTACTATCGCCTTAGTGCTGTGACTGTAGTAAGTCTATGTTAAAGTATGGGAGCTACTATCGCCTTACTGTGACTGTCGTGAGTCTATGTTAAAGTATGAGAGCTACTATCGCCTTAGTGCTACGACTGTTGTAAGTCTATGTCAAAGTACTGGGCCTACAACCACCTTAGTGATGTGACTGTCGTAAGTCTATGTTAAAGTATGGGAGCTACTATCGCCTTAGTGCTACGACTGTCGTAAGTCTATGTTAAAGTATGAGAGCTACTATCGCCTTAGTGCTACGACTGTTG
The DNA here is from genome assembly GCF_037392515.1 of Haliotis asinina. Lineage (NCBI taxonomy): Eukaryota > Metazoa > Mollusca > Gastropoda > Lepetellida > Haliotidae > Haliotis > Haliotis asinina. The sequence continues at coordinate 34,418,861 of NC_090280.1, forward strand.
TAAGTCTATGTCAAAGTACTGGGCCTACTGCCGCCTTAGTGCTGTGACTGTCGTAAGTCTATGTTAAAGTATGGGAGCTACTATCACCTTAGTGCTGTGACTGTCGTAAGTCTATGTTAAAGTATGGGAGCTACTATCGCCTTAGTGCTACGACTGTCGTAAGTCTATGTTAAAGTATGAGAGCTACTATCGCCTTAGTGCTACGACTGTTGTAAGTCTATGTCAAAGTACTGGGCCTACTACCGCCTTCGTGCTGTGACTGTCGTAAGTCTATGTTAAAGTATTGGGCCTACTATCGCCTTAGTGCTGTGACTGTCGTAAGTCTATGTTAAAGTATTGGGCCTACTATCGCCTTAGTGTTGTGACTGTCGTAAGTCTATGTTAAAGTATGGGAGCTACTATCGCCTTAGTGCTACGACTGTCGTAAGTCTATGTTAAAGTATTGGGCCTACTATCGCCATAGTGCTACGACTGTCGTAAGTCTATGTTAAAGTATTGGGCCTACTATCGCCTTTGTGCTGTGACTGTCGTAAGTATATGTTAAAGTATGGGAGCTACTATCGCCTTAGTGCTACGACTGTCGTAAGTCTATGTTAAAGTATCAGAGCTACTATCGCCTTAGTGCTACGACTGTTGTCAGTCTATGTTAAAGTACTGGGCCTACTACCGCCTTAGTGCTACGACTGTCGTAAGTCTATGTTAAAGTATCAGAGCTACTATCGCCTTAGTGCTACGACTGTTGTAAGTCTATGTCAAAGTACTGGGCCTACTACCGCCTTCGTGCTGTGACTGTCGTAAGTCTATGTTAAAGTATTGGGCCTACTATCGCCTTAGTGCTGTGACTGTCGTAAGTCTATGTTAAAGTATTGGGCCTACTAACGCCCTAGTGTTGTGACTGTCGAAAGTCTATGTTAAAGTATGGGAGCTACTATCACCTTAGTGCCACGACTGTCGTAAGTCTATGTTAAAGTATTGGGCCTACTATCGCCTTAGTGCTGTGACTGTAGTAAGTCTATGTTAAAGTATGGGAGCTACTATCGCCTTAGTGCTGTGACTGTCGTGAGTCTATGTTAAAGTATGAGAGCTACTATCGCCTTAGTGCTACGACTGTCGTAAGTCTATGTTAAAGTATGGGAGCTACTACCGCCTTAGTGTTGTGACTGTCGTAAGAGTATGTTAAAGTATGGGAGCTACTATCACCTTAGTGCTGTGACTGTCGTAAGTCTATGTTAAAGTATGAGTGCTACTATCGCCTTAGTGCTACGACTGTCGTAAGTCTATGTTAAAGTATTTGGCCTACTATCGCTTTAGTGCTGTGACTGTCGTGAGTCTATGTTAAAGTATCAGAGCTACTACCGCCTTAGTGCTACGACTGTCGTAAGTCTATGTTAAAGTATTTGGCCTACTATCGCCTTAGTGCTGTGACTGTCGTAAGTCTATGTTAAAGTATGGGAGCTACTACCACCTTATTGCTGTGACTGTCGTAAGTCTATGTTAAAGTATTGGGCCTACTATCGCCATAGTGCTACGACTGTCGTAAGTCTATGTTAAAGTATTGGGCCTACCATCGCCTTAGTGCTGTGACTGTCGTAAGTATATGTTAAAGTATGGGAGCTACTACCGCCTTAGTGCTACGACTGTCGTAAGTCTATGTTAAGGTATTTGGCCTACTATCGCCTTAGTGCTGTGACTGTCGTAAGTCTATGTTGAAGTATGGGAGCTACTACCGCCTTATTGCTGTGACTGTCGTAAGTCTATGTTAAAGTATTGGGCCTACTATCGCCATAGTGCAACGACTGTCGTAAGTCTATGTTAAAGTATTGGGCCTACTATCGCCTTAGTGCTGTGACTGTCGTAAGTATATGTTAAAGTATGGGAGCTACTATCACCTTAGTGCTACGACTGTCGTAAGTCTATGTTAAAGTATCAGAGCTACTATCGCCTTAGTGCTACGACTGTTGTCAGTCTATGTGAAAGTACTGGGCCTACTACCGCCTTAGTGCTACGACTGTCGTAAGTCTATGTTAAAGTATCAGAGCTACTATCGCCTTAGTGCTACGACTGTTGTAAGTCTATGTCAAAGTACTGGGCCTACTACCGCCTTCGTGCTGTGACTGTCGTAAGTCTATGTTAAAGTATTGGGCCTACTATCGCCTTAGTGCTACGACTGTCGTAAGTCTATGTTAAAGTATTGGGCCTACTATCGCCCTAGTGTTGTGACTGTCGTAAGTCTATGTTAAAGTATGGGAGCTACTATCGCCTTAGTGCTACGACTGTCGTAAGTCTATGTTAAAGTATTGGGCCTACCATCGCCTTAGTGCTGTGACTGTAGTAAGTCTATGTTAAAGTATGGGAGCTACTATCGCCTTAGTGCTGTGACTGTCGTGAGTCTATGTTAAAGTATGAGAGCTACTATTGCCTTAGTGCTACGACTGTTGTAAGTCTATGTCAAAGTACTGGGCCTACTACCGCCTTAGGGATGTGACTGTCGTAAGTCTATGTTAAAGTATGGGAGCTACTATCGCCTTAGTGCTACGACTGTCGTAAGTCTATGTTAAAGTATGAGAGCTACTATCGCCTTAGTGCTACGACTGTTGTAAGTCTATGTCAAAGTACTGGGCTACTGCCGCCTTAGTGCTGTGACTGTCGTAAGTCTATGTTAAAGTGTGGGAGCTACTACCGCCTTATTGCTACGACTGTCGTAAGTCTATGTTAAAGTATGAGAGCTACTGTCGCCTTAGTGCTGTGACTGTCGTAAGTCTATGTTAAAGTATGGGAGCTACTATCACCTTAGTGCTGTGACTGTCGTAAGTCTATGTTAAAGTATGAGAGCTACAATCGCCTTAGTGCTACGACTGTCGTAAGTCTATGTTAAAGTATTGGGCCTACTACCGCCTTAGTGCTGTGACTGTCGTACGTCTATGTTAAAGTATGGGAGCTACTACCGCCTTAGTGCTACGACTGTCGTAAGTCTATGTTAAAGTATTGGGCCTACTGTCGCGTTAGTGCTGTGACTGTCGTAAGTCTATGTTAAAGTATGGGAGCTACTACCGCCTTAGTGCTACGACTGTCGTAAGTCTATGTTGAAGTATGAGAGCTACTGTCGCCTTAGTGCTCTGACTGTCGTAAGTCTATGTTAAAGTATGAGAGCTACTATCGCCATAGTGCTACGACTGTCGTAAGTCTATGTTAAAGTATTGGGCCTACTATCGCCTTAGTGCTACGACTGTCGTAAGTATATGTTAAAGTATGGGAGCTACTATCGCCTTAGTGCTACGACTGTTGTCAGTCTATGTCAAAGTACTGGGCCTACTACCGCCTTAGTGCTACGACTGTCGTAAGTCTATGTTGAAGTATCAGAGCTACTATCGCCTTAGTGCTACGACTGTTGTAAGTCTATGTCAAAGTACTGGGCCTACTACCGCCTTCGTGCTGTGACTGTCGTAAGTCTATGTTAAAGTATTGGGCCTACTATCGCCTTAGTGCTGTGACTGTCGTAAGTCTATGTTAAAGTATTGGGCCTACTATCGCCTTAGTGTTGTGACTGTCGTAAGTCTATGTTAAAGTATGGGAGCTACTATCGCCTTAGTGCTACGACTGTCGTAAGTCTATGTTGAAGTATTGGGTCTACTATCGCCTTAGTGCTGTGACTGTAGTAAGTCTATGTTAAAGTATGAGAGCTACTATCGCCTTAGTGCTACGACTGTCGTAAGTCTATGTCAAAGTACTGGGCCTACTACCGCCTTAGTGCTGTGACTGTCGTAAGTCTATGTTAAAGTATGGGAGCTACTATCGCCTTAGTGCTACGACTGTCGTAAGTCTATGTTAAAGTATGAGAGCTACTATCGCCTTAGTGCTACGACTGTTGTAAGTCTATGTCAAAGTACTGGGCCTACTGCCGCCTTAGTGCTGTGACTGTCGTAAGTCTATGTTAAAGTATGGGAGCTACTACCGCCTTATTGCTACGACTGTCGTAAGTCTATGTTAAAGTATGGGAGCTACTACCGCCTTAGTGCTGTGACTGTCGTACGTCTATGTTGAAGTATGGGAGCTACTATCACCTTAGTGCTGTGACTGTCGTAAGTCTATGTTAAAGTGTGAGAGCTACTATCGCCTTAGTGCTTCGACTGTCGTAAGTCTATGTTAAAGTATTTGGCCTACTATCGCTTTAGTGCTGTGACTGTCGTGAGTCTATGTTAAAGTATCAGAGCTACTACCGCCTTAGTGCTACGACTGTCGTAAGTCTATTTTAAAGTATTTGGCCTACTATCGCCTTAGTGCTGTGAGTGTCGTAAGTCTATGTTAAAGTATGGGAGCTACTATCGCCATAGTGCTACGACTGTCGTAAGTCTATGTTAAAGTTTGAGAGCTACTATCGCCTTAGTGCTACGACTGTCCTCAGTCTATGTTAAAGTACTGGGCCTACTACCGCCTTAGTGCTGTGACTGTCGTAGTTCTATGTTAAAGTATGGGAGCTACTACCGCCTTAGTGCTACGACTGTCGTAAGTCTATCTTAAAGAATGAGAGCTACTATCACCTTAGTGCTGTGACTGTCGTAAGTCTATGTTAAAGTATGGGAGCTACTATCGCCATAGTGCTGTGACTGTCGTAAGTCTATGTTATAGTATGGGAGCTACTATCACCTTAGTGCTCTGACTGTCGTAAGTCTATGTTAAAATATGGGAGCTACTACCGCCTTAGTGCTACGACTGTCGTAAGTCTATGTTAAAGTATGAGAGCTACTGTCGCCTTTGTCCTGTGACTGTCGTAACTCTATGTTAAAGTATGGGAGCTACTATCACCTTAGTGCTACGACTGTCGTAAGTCTATGTTAAAGTATGGGAGCTACTATCGCCATAGTGCTGTGACTGTCGTAAGTCTATGTTAAAGTATGAGAGCTACTATCGCCTTAGTGCTACGACTGTCGTAAGTCTATGTTAAAGTATGAGAGCTACTGTCGCCTTTGTCCTGTGACTGTCGTAAGTCTATGTTAAAGTATGAGAGCTACAATCGCCTTAGTGCTACGACTGTCGTAAGTCTATGTTAAAGTATTGGGCCTACTACCGCCTTAGTGCTGTGACTGTCGTACGTCTATGTTAAAGTATGGGAGCTACTACCGCCTTAGTGCTACGACTGTCGTAAGTCTATGTTAAAGTATTGGGCCTACTGTCGCGTTAGTGCTGTGACTGTCGTAAGTCTATGTTAAAGTATGGGAGCTACTACCGCCTTAGTGCTACGACTGTCGTAAGTCTATGTTGAAGTATGAGAGCTACTGTCGCCTTAGTGCTCTGACTGTCGTAAGTCTATGTTAAAGTATGAGAGCTACTATCGCCATAGTGCTACGACTGTCGTAAGTCTATGTTAAAGTATTGGGCCTACTATCGCCTTAGTGCTACGACTGTCGTAAGTATATGTTAAAGTATGGGAGCTACTATCGCCTTAGTGCTACGACTGTTGTCAGTCTATGTCAAAGTACTGGGCCTACTACCGCCTTAGTGCTACGACTGTCGTAAGTCTATGTTGAAGTATCAGAGCTACTATCGCCTTAGTGCTACGACTGTTGTAAGTCTATGTCAAAGTACTGGGCCTACTACCGCCTTCGTGCTGTGACTGTCGTAAGTCTATGTTAAAGTATTGGGCCTACTATCGCCTTAGTGCTGTGACTGTCGTAAGTCTATGTTAAAGTATTGGGCCTACTATCGCCTTAGTGTTGTGACTGTCGTAAGTCTATGTTAAAGTATGGGAGCTACTATCGCCTTAGTGCTACGACTGTCGTAAGTCTATGTTGAAGTATTGGGTCTACTATCGCCTTAGTGCTGTGACTGTAGTAAGTCTATGTTAAAGTATGAGAGCTACTATCGCCTTAGTGCTACGACTGTCGTAAGTCTATGTCAAAGTACTGGGCCTACTACCGCCTTAGTGCTGTGACTGTCGTAAGTCTATGTTAAAGTATGGGAGCTACTATCGCCTTAGTGCTACGACTGTCGTAAGTCTATGTTAAAGTATGAGAGCTACTATCGCCTTAGTGCTACGACTGTTGTAAGTCTATGTCAAAGTACTGGGCCTACTGCCGCCTTAGTGCTGTGACTGTCGTAAGTCTATGTTAAAGTATGGGAGCTACTACCGCCTTATTGCTACGACTGTCGTAAGTCTATGTTAAAGTATGGGAGCTACTACCGCCTTAGTGCTGTGACTGTCGTACGTCTATGTTGAAGTATGGGAGCTACTATCACCTTAGTGCTGTGACTGTCGTAAGTCTATGTTAAAGTGTGAGAGCTACTATCGCCTTAGTGCTTCGACTGTCGTAAGTCTATGTTAAAGTATTTGGCCTACTATCGCTTTAGTGCTGTGACTGTCGTGAGTCTATGTTAAAGTATCAGAGCTACTACCGCCTTAGTGCTACGACTGTCGTAAGTCTATTTTAAAGTATTTGGCCTACTATCGCCTTAGTGCTGTGAGTGTCGTAAGTCTATGTTAAAGTATGGGAGCTACTATCGCCATAGTGCTACGACTGTCGTAAGTCTATGTTAAAGTTTGAGAGCTACTATCGCCTTAGTGCTACGACTGTCCTCAGTCTATGTTAAAGTACTGGGCCTACTACCGCCTTAGTGCTGTGACTGTCGTAATTCTATGTTAAAGTATGGGAGCTACTACCGCCTTAGTGCTACGACTGTCGTAAGTCTATCTTAAAGAATGAGAGCTACTATCACCTTAGTGCTGTGACTGTCGTAAGTCTATGTTAAAGTATGGGAGCTACTATCGCCATAGTGCTGTGACTGTCGTAAGTCTATGTTATAGTATGGGAGCTACTATCACCTTAGTGCTCTGACTGTCGTAAGTCTATGTTAAAATATGGGAGCTACTACCGCCTTAGTGCTACGACTGTCGTAAGTCTATGTTAAAGTATGAGAGCTACTGTCGCCTTTGTCCTGTGACTGTCGTAACTCTATGTTAAAGTATGGGAGCTACTATCACCTTAGTGCTACGACTGTCGTAAGTCTATGTTAAAGTATGGGAGCTACTATCGCCATAGTGCTGTGACTGTCGTAAGTCTATGTTAAAGTATGAGAGCTACTATCGCCTTAGTGCTACGACTGTCGTAAGTCTATGTTAAAGTATGAGACCTACTATCGCCTTAGTGCTGTGACTGTCGTAAGTCTATGTTACAGTATGAGAGCTACTGTCGCCTTAGTGCTGTGACTGTCGTAAGTCTATGTTAAAGTATGGGAGCTACTATCACCTTAGTGCTGTGACTGTCGTGAGTCTATGTTAAAGTATGAGAGCTACAATCGCCTTAGTGCTACGACTGTCGTAAGTCTATGTTAAAGTATTGGGCCTACTACCGCCTTAGTGCTGTGACTGTCGTAAGTCTATGTTAAAGTATGGAAGCTACTACCGCCTTAGTGCTACGACTGTCGTAAGTCTATGTTGAAGTATGAGAGCTACTATCGCCTTAGTGCTGTGACTGTCGTAAGTCTATGTTAAAGTATGGGAGCTACTATCACCTTAGTGCTGTGACTGTCGTAAGTCTATGTTAAAGTATGGGAGCTACTATCGCCATAGTGCTGTGACTGTCGTATGTCTATGTTAACGTATTTGGCCTACTATCGCCATAGTGCTACGACTGTCGTAAGTCTATGTTAAAGTATGGGAGCTACTACCGCCTTAGTGCTACGACTGTCCTAAGTCTATGTTAAAGTATGAGAGCTACTGTTGCCATAGTGCTGTGACTGTCGTAAGTCTATGTTAAAGTATGGGAGCTACTATCACCTTAGTGCTGTGACTGCCGTAAGTCTATGTTAAAGTATGAGAGCTACTATCGCCATAGTGCTACGACTGTCGTAAGTCTATGTTAAAGTATTTGGCCTACTATCGCCTTAGTGCTGTGACTGTCGTAAGTCTATGTTAAAGTATCAGAGCTACTACCGCCTTAGTGCTACGACTGTCGTAAGTCTATGTTAAAGTATTTGGCCTACTATCGCCTTAGTGCTGTGACTGTCGTAAGTCTATGTTAAAGTATGGGAGCTACTATCGCCATAGTGCTACGACTGTCGTAAGTCTATGTTAAAGTATTTGGCCTACTATCGCCTTAGTGCTGTGACTGTCGTAAGTCTATGTTAAAGTATGGGAGCTACTATCGCCATAGTGCTACGACTGTCGTAAGTCTATGTTAAAGTATGGGAGCTACTACCGCCTTAGTGCTGTGACTGTCGTAACTCTATGTTGAAGTATGGAAGCTACTATCGCCATAGTGCTGTGACTGTCGTAAGTCTATGTTAAAGTATGAGAGCTACTATCGCCATAGTGCTACGACTGTCGTAAGTCTATGTTAAAGTATGGGAGCTACTACCGCCTTAGTGCTGTGACTGTCGTAAGTCTATGTTAAAGTATGGGAGCTACTATCACCTTAGTGCTGTGACTGTCGTAAGTCTATGTTAAAGTATGAGAGCTACTATCGCCATAGTGCTACGACTGTCGTAAGTCTATGTTAAAGTATTTTGCCTACTGTCGCTTTAGTGCTGTGACTGTCGTGAGTCTATGTTAAAGTATCAGAGCTACTACCGCCTTAGTGCTACGACTGTCGTAAGTCTATGTTAAAGAATTTGGCCTACTATCGCCTTAGTGCTGTGACTGTCGTAAGTCTATGTTAAAGTATGGGAGCTACTATCGCCATAGTGCTACGACTGTCGTAAGTCTATGTTAAAGTATTTGGCCTAATATCGCCTTAGTGCTGTGACTGTCGTAAGTCTATGTTAAAGTATGGGAGCTACTATCGCCATAGTGTGTATCGTTACAGGTACACAGCACGTCTTTTGTCCTGAAGTCAGTCAGGCAGGAACGGTTGCAAGTCTGACCTGTACGGACACAATTAGCGCACGGACCCATTCCTACGTAACACCGAGTGGCTCTACTGCTGCCACATGTGACCTCCCACAAAGAAAATGCAACAATTTAGGTAGCTTCAGTGCATCCGTCATCAATGCTACAAGCACTGTCATCACCATACACAGTGTCCTCCAGTCACATAACGGGTACTGGAGATGTGGTGTAGGGGAAAGGCCTTATTCATCTTGCCGCATGACAGTTGCCAATAAGAGTGAAAATGCCACCACAAATCTAGGTCTAGAGTCTCTCTCTGCTACAGGCAGCTCGACGGAGAATGGTCCGTATTCCTCACACCATCGGCAGACCACTACAGACGTAACCGACGGTTCTTCTAACCCCTCAGTCAACGCGACAGGCACCGACTCCGTGTTCTCTACCTGTGGAACATGCGCGCAGGATGTATCATGTGAAGGTATTAAACAGCATGGTCGAAGTGAATGCGTGGGTCTCAAATTCACTTAATGCCCTTGTTCAGTTCAGCGAAACAGTGTTAGCAATGTGGTCGTATGTGGAAGTTTCACAACAACTCGGTCGAAGTGAGTATGTTTCATGTCACATTGTTTCAGAATGTACTCCAGACAACCTCCATCTGTCCTCCTTTGTGCTTGGGCTGGGGTCGATGTTGCTCATGAACACCCTCTGCCTGGGCATCTGGGTCATCTGCATAGGTGGCTGTATTTCAGGTACACATAAACAATCCTTACTGCAGACCCCAGAACCATAAAAAAGAATACATACCACTGTTTGCTCTCTTGCTCTCTCTCTCTCTCTCTCTCTCTCTCTCACACACACACACACACACACACACACACACACCCTCTCTCTCTTTCTAACTAATTAACTAATTTCACACATGTGTGTGTCTTGTAAAATTGACTTGTTTTACAGAATACTAACTGAAATACCAACAACCATATATTTTACACTATTTTACATTACTTTAAAGGTGGACGCGCAGATGCAAACAATGAACGGTTAGTAATCTAGTCTTATTGATACCGATTTATGAAGCATCGTGTTTTCCGCATGTCTTCACTGGGAGATCCGGTTTACAATAAACCTTCATCTACCCATGCGTGCTGTAAGTGGCGACCAACGGGATTTGGTGGTCAGACTCGCTGAGGTGGTAGACACATGTCATTGTATTGCCCGTTGCTGATGCTATTTGTTCACTGGACTTTCTGGTCCAGACATGACTCTTCACAGACACCCGTTATACAGCTGGAATAACAAGAAACCAATAAAATGAACAGTATGATATTGACTGATGTTTTCTTTTCGTTACTTATCAGCCCTATGCAAACTGAAATTAGTTATGATTATGTTTCCATAGCGACGACCCTGATCAATCAGCACCTGCACCACTTATGGCATCAAGGCCTGAGGGTAAGTGTATACAGCTTGGAAGACTTGCGCCATACGCAAATAAGCCACTATCGCTTCACTGTATGTATAAATCACATATCATAGCAGATCCTCGAGGTCTTGGTGACTTGAGCCCGTCCAGATTCGAGTTAAAATTGATATTCAGCAACCCATGCCTGATCTAACCGGGTTGCAAGCTATGATCATTCGAAACACATATCTGCCCATTCATCGGAGTCTTAAACTCTTACCCAGTTTGACAGCTTAAAACAGAACCGGAAAACAATGTTGTTAAATACTCAGCTTGTGAGATTACAATATGATACGGAAATAATTTCCTTTTTCAGCAGATGATGCCATTTGCATCATTGTACCGAGTCCAAGTGACTGAACTTCCTTGATAACGGGAAGCGCCTGCAACAGCATCTACGACGTGCTACAGTATTAAGTGTGAACACTTGGGCTGGCTAAATTGATAGATAACGCCGTCGAAAGGAAAGACACTCAGTGACAATAGATATGACTGGTTAAAAAGCAATCGATGCATAGGCGTGCCCTACCTCATCAATGATGATAAATAACTATCTTCATTCACACATTTTGGGTGTTTTTGGTCAAAGTTGGTTCTACGATATGTTTTTTATTATTGATCGATATTTAGTTAACGATTATCGATCTGGATTATTTTTATCAATAGCCAGCTCCAGTGAACACGACCACGGAGGAACGGATAATATGGACATTTATATACCTGCTGCTTGGAGTGCGTGAGGTAAAACATTAATCAGATCGGGAGTATTTCAGCCCATTGTGACGAGAACACGTTTGCCATACACCATACATACTTAGTGACATAGAAATGGGTCTTCAAAGGACAGGGAAAAAACTACACTATCACAAATGTATAAAACTTGCATCTAACCATAAAATGAATATTCATACTTAATACAATATATAAGCGGACTGTAGGTAAAGGTAAAGGTAAATCAATGTTCTAGGACTATGGGACATACAGTACATATGCTACCTGCATAGACCCTGCTTGAATCGCACCCTCCATCTAGCAGCTGCCGATTGTCACCAAATTTATCTCATAATATTTATAAAAACATACATAAATAATAACAAAAAAAAAACAACAAACAAACAAGACAAACACAAGAATTAGATCTCTGGCAAAGATAAACGGAGTTGGTGGGCTTACGTGACACTCGGAGTCAAGTTCTCCAAAGCTATGTTTGTGCATGAAAACGTGCCACAATAAAAGTCATGTTTAATCAGCCTTCAGTTCTGGTAAGTGTCACTGAGTCATTTTGTAGCACTTCATCGTGATTCTCGCACACGTCTTGTGTTTGTTTGTTTAATCTGTATACTTTGTTGAACGTCGCACTCAGCAATATTATGACGGCGGTCTAGACCAATAATCCAGTGGTCAACACCATGAGCACACATCTACGCAATTGGGATACTATAAAACGTGCCGCCCAATTCACCCGACCTCTTACGAGGCTTTGGTTGCTGAAGATCGGTTCTAACATTGATCTTCACTGGTTTCGCCTTCTGAAAGAGAATATCCGAGTAGTTCGGAATGTGCTTTATGTGTCTCCTTTATCTATTGACAATGCTTGTTTGTTTTATGAGTGTTTAAGCATTATAGCTTCATCAGACAAGACTGATGTTCAAACGAAAGTATACACACGTTGCCATGGAAATATTTAAAAAAATTAAATGTGTCATGATTTGCGCAAAATATTCAGCATGAATTAAGCCTGACTTTCTTCAGTACACCTGTCATTTTTTTCAACAGGATGTATTATTATTGATAACAACGCTTTGCTTGTATTTTGTTCTTTACATTATGAAAATAAACTTATTCTTATCATCTCTGTTATGTTGTCTTTCAAATGTCTGATTAGTAAGCGCACTTTTTTTCACTACCGCAATAACATTAGGGAAAACTAACAACAGTACTAGTACTGTGATGATATATATAGTGAAATTATGAAACGGCATAAAGAGAGTTGATGTGGAAAGTGCATATACATTGAAGTCATATGGAAATGTCAAACATCTATGCCTAATCCCGAGATTAAATGGGCTACGAGGAAACATTAAACTTCGGTTAAGACGAACTCAAAGAGACCGTTAATTGCCATGGATGTGAATATAGAGTAAGTGAGTTTCGATTTACGCAACTTTTAGCAATATTCCCGCAATATCACCAGAATTTGGGCTTCACACATTGTGCCTATGGGGGAAACAACCCGGGTGTTTGAGTGATGGGAGAACGCTTTTACCACTAGGCTACCCTCCGCGCTTGTAGTTCTTAGTAACCGTAGTGTTATATCATCATCATCATCATCATCATCATCATCATCATCATCATCATCAGACTCTTTATTATACACGAAGGGCACATGTTCATATATACATATTAACATACATATTCTACACAAGTATGACGTGAACGGAACAAGGAAACAATGATCTTAAAATTGTTTAGCGTTTACCTGTCTACCTGACTACGTTTTCTAACAACCCCAGTGAACAATATCAGTAAAATATGTATGTATAGCTGTACTCTAATTGTTTTTAGAATTTTAATACCTGTTCTCTTAAGCTTATTGTATATCCATAAAAACGAGCGAGATTGTTAAGTCTATAGTTTTCTTTTGTTTAAGAATACTGCTAAACGATACCAAGCTAACTACATTTAATGTATATTTGACATGTTTCGTCCTCCGTTGTGTCGTGACTGGGGACTCTACGGCCACTTTGAGCTGGCGACTGATAAGCCTAGCTTGAACACTTTACTTCCAAAGTGTACACTGACTGGAGAGTCCTTGTTACAGTTTTGTTAAGCGGCACTCAGGACAACAACAAATTCTCCTTGTCAAACTGCCTGATGTACACATATCAGTTGAAAAAATCAATGCGTGTTGGTTTGTATGGTGAATGAAAGCAACTTCCTCATAACCATTCAATATTTTTTGAGTAAATATATTGCGCAGTGAACGTCCATTGTAGACGAAGGGGCAGTAGCATAGCCTAGTGGAAGAAGCGTTCGCTCTTTACGCCGAAGATCTGGGTTCGATTCCCCATATTGCACAATTTGTGACGCCCATATCTGGCGTCCTGGAATATTTTGCTGAAAGTGGTGCAAGCCATCACCAAGCGATGTTGACAAGGTGACATTACCAACCTGTTCACGAGGGGTATCAAAACGTTTGCTCCTATACATATTCTGACATGAGCATGATGAATAACTGTATGATATTGAAGAACGGTTTACATCATTCACATAAACGTAATATTGACATGTACATGTTCCGGCCACGAATACCCCATGGGTCCCAGTGCTTGTACGGCTGTCAATCGTTCTTCACGGTGATTCGTCAGGGGACCTTTAGGAGCCAAAACTTTATGACAAGTTTATCCATTTCTGCCGTTTCAATAGGGATAGATGTGATTAGACATCACGTACATCATATTCAGGAAAGGTGGGTAGCCTAGTGGTTAAAGCGTTCGCTCGACACACCAAAACACAGGGTTCAATTCTCCACATTTGCAGAATGTGTGAAGCCCATTTCTGGTGGCCTGGGCCGTGATATTGATGATACAAAAGCCATCATGACTTGGGCATCTACATCTATATCTCTGACATTCACGTCAACATATGGTCCAATGTAATAATAGGAGAGTTCACTTCAACTAACCATACGACCCGTAAAGACTCGTTCAAGTTAGAATTGATCTTTTCTTGTCGTAAGAGGCGACTGACGGGATCCTGGTTGACATAAACCTTAGTATCCCATTTGCGGGATTGGCTGGTTTTGACTGTCGCAATGCAGCTGAAAAACTGCTGAGGTTAGATGTCACATAATCGTCGCATATAGTCGGTTGGTTATCAGCTACGCCAGTCGATAACATAGAAATCTATGAAGAGGAAGTATACATTAGAACATTATCACATATGCAGTGCAGCAGTTGCAACTTTACCTGAAGTTTGCTGGTGTAGAGTCTGTGACTTCCAATGGAGGTATTTATTTTCATTTCATTTCAAATATGTTACTTCTGGCATTAATTAGGATACGACTGCGCCTACTGACTGTCACAATAACGCTGTTTCATAATGACTTGATAGAACATGACCCGAGAAGATCAGGGTTTGAACTGATCTTCAGCAACCAATACTTCTTGCAAGAGACGACTAACGAGATTGATTGGTCAGCCTCGTTGACATGCTTGACACTCGTCACCAGTGGCGAAAGCGTCTGCTGGTCAGGTCGAAAAGTCGGGTTCGGTTCACACATGGATACATTATGTTAAGCCATTTCTCATGTCCCCCGCAGTCATATTGCAGGAATATTGCTGAAAACGTCCTAAAACTATGCACATATTTACCACTTGCACTGCAAGTGAAGCTTGCATTTATACACACGTATAACGTAGGAAACAGACGCCTTTGAGTACTGGATAAAACCAGTTTGCCGGACAGAGAACGCACTCAGTCCGAGTTCCTACAAGTAATGTATTCAGGGAAATCAGATATATGTACATAATTACACAATGTCATTTGGAAAGTTGTCAAATGTAACATGTAACTATATGTAACATATCTAACTTATGTAACTTATGTAACTTCATGTAACTTCATGTACCCCTTGTGTAAATTACACTCGTCAGAGGGGCACACAATGTCCGCAATCTCGACGACCAGTTGTCCAACTTTATTATGTTTTAGAGTAACAGCAACACAACCGAATGCGAATGGTGGTTTTTTGTTAGTTATCATTCCAGTGCAAACGAAATGTTTTATGATTATGTTTTCATAGTGTCGATCCTGCACAACGCACGAACCACCACAACAATCTTTAAATTATGTTAGTAATGAAAACAACTGCTATCGCAACAAAATCTCCATCTGGAACACCATGTTGCCATGGTGACAACGTAACAACCGCTTTACAAAGGCACTCACTGTAAAATAATGTATGGTTCATATTTCACGGACACTTCATATTGACATGTTCCAATGTGTACCAAACTGATCTCCATCCATGTGTTTACAGATGCAAGGGAGCAGCCTGAGTGGTGGATACCCGTATTCTACCATCTTGATTCTCATTTTCATGACAGTCGTGTCCAGTAGGTCATATTCATCTTTTTATATATTCTTCACCTCGCTATTTATCGTACATCCTGCCTCGGATCAGATGACGCTATTCAAGAGTGATCTTTTAGCAATATTAGAGCGACGTCTAAATAGATGGGAGAGAGAGAGAGAGATGGGCTTCACGCAATGTACCAATGTGGAAAATCACATCCGGGTCTTCGGCCTGACGAGCCACCCCAGCGCCCAGTTATGTAAGAGTGAGTTTAGTTTCACGCCGCTTTAAGCAATATTCCAGTAATATCACGGAGGTGACATCACACATAGGCTTCACAGAATGTATCCGGAGGAATCACGTCTCGATGTGACGAGCGAACGTTTTAACCACTAGGGTCCCAAACAGAATTATTAGTCGTCAGGATAGTATTATCGCAAATAAATGTGTGTCTAATTCAGGAATACATTCACACAGGTACACCCAGTTTTCAATGTCCGGATGTGGCTATCCTGAACTCGTCTGTGGATCTGACTTGTTGTGTTGAGAGTAGTTCAAATGCCCATTCTTACACAACACCATGCACAACGGCTGCAGCAACATGTAACCTGACAGGATCATGTATGCTCCATGACCCTGATACCTTCAGTGCATCAGTAATCAACAAAACCTGCAGCGTTCTCACTATACATAGGACGCTTAAGTTGCACGAAGGGGATTGGAAATGTGTGGTAGATGCAAATCATCCCCACCCGGAGACTTGCCACATGTCTGTTTCCGGTAGGTATGAAGAGTTCCACACTGTGTTAACGTCTCCACGTAAGCATAACCCTGGTACAGCTACATCACTGTTTTCACAGGAGACGGTGAACAAGCAATACGGTGAACTGAGCTGACGCTCTATGTAAACCGAAATTTTTATTTGGTTCCGAATTTGTTCCTGCATAATAAGAATCACAGACGAAACTGCCTCTTATCCGACATCCCTCTATTCTGAATAAAGACATTCAAATCCAGTCCCAAAACATGCCAAACAATTTATAAAGATCATCGATTTTCAACTAATAACTGCTTTTTTCAAGATATGCCTGCTCCGGTCGCAACACGTATTTTCCTAAAACTATATTTTTCAAAATCTTTTTTCGGTACATTTAGGTTTTTCATTTAACCAGGTGTATTCAACTCCTATTTCGATTAAAACTATTGCCACTTTTTAATAACCTAATAAGAGAGGTAATTGGCTCAAGGCAGGCCACTTGAGAATATGTACTTGCACAGTGAACCACCCGGAGAATGTCCAAAGTAGTGGTGAGCATAACTATTGTATATTCAAATTTCATGAATTCTTATTTGTCAAAGTAACTTTAATGTCACATTCTTTTCATGAAAGTCAGGGTAATTTTTTTGTTTCAATTGTTCTTTATTTGGTATTTTTTGTGGCAAATAGTAAGTTGGTCAAAATTATGTGAACAGTAGAACCCGTGTTTTCATCGCATAAGGTTAGCATTTTTCTCTGTATTTTTGTAGAAATTTTCATGCTTTTAATGTTTCATTGTATTTCAAACCTGCTTAGGAGCAGATAATATTTTGTGCTTTCGACTTTTGAATGAATTTGGGACGTGGAAGTACACTGTCAGTCATTTGCTCATTAGCAAGTTAAATTCTGTTTATGGCTTAAAATTTCCTAAATCTTACTTAGTTCTTCGACTACTACTTAAAAGACAGATAGGAATGTTAGAACTAGAATCGGAAATGGGTGGACATGTTGGGCATTGAATAAAGTCGTGCATTAATTACACAGGAGTCATGTTGTTGGCAATAATGCCTGTGAACTTATCTCCGTGAAGAATTATCTCCCCTCAACAGTCTTTTAAATGATAGTGGTCAAATCAAGCAATGCAAACAAGTTTTAAATGAAGGTTACACAACAGCTAAGATTCCTTGGACTCATTCATTCAACTATTAATCCAATGTCAAGTGGTCACTGACCAAGAAAACTGTTCAAACAATCAACAATGTTGGTGATGCAGAAACTCAATAGAAACTTCGTAAACTTGGTTTAACCTACAGACAAACTTGGAGCCAACATACCTGCATAATCTTTGCCACTTCAAGTAATTCAAGTTCGGTTATTTACGTGCTACTTTCGTCTTCGCTTTATGATGAAAATGAAACGCTTGTAGTAGTATTAGTTTCATAATGTATCATTCATACAGTGATGTTTGCCATAAATGGCGACTATGTTTGTCTTAAGAGGCGACTAACGGGGTATTGGAATATTGCCGAGTGCGGCGTAAAACTCAACTAACTCTCTCAAACAATGATGTGCAATAGCTCCTTCAACCAGAGACCCGTGTAAATCCGGGTTAGAATTATGTAAGACGGTTTATGTGTAATCGAATTTGGATCAAACAATCAAGCGATCAGTAGCATGAACATACGATGGAAATGTCAGCGCACCAGAAACCCAGTCCCGTCTGTCGCCTTTTAGGACAAGTATGGGTTGTTGAAGACTAATTCTGATCCGGATCTGCAGGTGTCCGTTAATTATGTATCATTTCTTATTCCACTAAATATTTCAAATAACGTGTGTAGCTAAGTCTGTATATAGCCATAACGTCAAGTATGTGGTGGATCTTTGTTTCATGCTGCTGTCCTGCAGGTACACCGTTTGACATCCCCACGCCATCCATACAGGTCACAGGTCACCCTGCAACAAATGGACAAGACACAAATAGCTCGCAATGTGGTCAAAGTTGCATAATTACCATTGTAGCCGTCGCCGCCACCGTCTCCGTCGCCGTCGCCATCGCCATGGTCATTCTTGTCATTGTCATCGTCATCATTTTCATCAAACGCAAGGGGTTCATCAAATGCAGCAGAAATGAGGAAGCACATAGAAACGAAGAAAACGAAATGTCGCCTCTGCAGCAATCAAGCTGTGAATAGGATTGAGATAATCCAGTGATTAACATTGTTCAAGAAGTTTCAAGATGGATCTGACTCTGGGAGGATGGAGGTACCTACAGCATTGCAACAAAAGTTCAAATCTAATGCTGTTCACCTAAGGTTTTGCTTATCATTTAACCATACGTTGAAGAACATGTGTGAAATCCTCGGCTTTTTTGTGGGTTTGCAGAAAAGGTAGCGGTGTTCTCTACAAACTCCCCGCAGTGTATGTTCGGAAAATCATTTCATCCATCTATTTCAAGGACGTGTTTGTCATTGCTGTTCTAACTTATGATCCACTGCATTGCCTAATAATCAGTCTCGCTAACTTCGTTCGCACGTGTCATCGTACCCAGTTTTGTAGGTCGATGCTCATGCTTTTGGTCACTGGATGTTCTGTAAACAGTCGCCCCCTACTTTGCAGAAGACGTTCGACTATTTGCTAGTACCGTCTTATTCACGCAGCGGCAGAGACAAAGATATAGTACAACACACACACACACACACACACACACACACACACACACACACACACACACACACACACACACACACACACACACACACACACACGCACCACCATCACCACCACCCCACCCCACCCCACCACCACACACACACACCGTCCCACATACACTCCACATACACCAATACACACACAAAGTCTTGCAAAGCAGAGTTATCCCAGGTTGCAAACTGATCTACTCTATAACAGCTAAATGACATCGGTCTGTAGATAATCGAGCCTGGACGATGCAATCCCGCGATCAACAGCATGAGCATCGATCTAAGGAACTGGGATACAATGTCCCGACCAAGCCACCATTAGTCACTTTTCACGACCTGTGTGTCTTGCGGAAGATAATTCTCACAATTTGTCACTTGATATCATCCACATAGTTCTACCTATAATTTGTGTTTATTTGAGTTTCATGAGTTAATGAAACATAATATATTATATTAATTATTAAGTATACACCGTAATATTTTATTTTACATTTATTTAACATTCCGTAATAAATGTTAGGCTGTTAATTTCTTGTCGCAAGTTTTAATTGATATTATGTCAGTGTATGTGACAAAGTGAGTGTGAGTTCGGTTTTACGCCGTAATTTTCCAGGTACATGGTGGCGTTCTGTAAATAAGTCTGAACAATACAATCCAGTGCTCAACAGCATGAGCATCCATCAACGCAATTAACATACGATGACACGTGACAAAGTGTGAACCAACGAACTCAAATATTCGCCTGGTAGTATAATAGATATGACTTATGCTTATGATCACATCTATGATAAACATACAATCCTAACAATAACTAAATAATTCCTTTATAATTACTTCCTCTTTCACTCTCGTGATGGGACTGTTATTGCATTAATATTCTTCAAGATTCTAGGTTAGATGGGACGGATGGTTTGGTGGGTGGATGGCAGCGTAAGGGATCGATTCAATAGATCATTGACAGTATGAACTTCGATCTATTTCGAAACGAAGATGTTGTAGAGTGAGGGGACACGAGAAATGGACTTCAGACATTGTTTACGTGTGTGGAATCGAACCCCGGCCTTCGTCTTGACGAACGCACGCTTTAACCACAAAGCTTACCCCACTCCCACTGTATATGCCTCACAGCTCAAGTCGAGTACTAAGTCAACTGTTGTCGAGTAAGTGGTTAGTTCTACAGACTATATGTAATACTCGTTCATTCGTGAGGACAATACCAAAATCCCAACCATCTTCAAACATATTTTGAACTGTTGCGTTTTGTTTGTCTCGTTTTTAAAGCCGCACTCGGCAGTGCACTCGATATACGCAGTGACGTGTCCACCAGTTCGGCGGGCCATACACATTCATCGCTGAACCAATTAATCATTAACAAATAATTCTTGGTGGATTATTTCGGAAACCCCTCAATCTGGACGACTGTCATAAACATAAATTCTTAAAGTGCTGTGCCCAAAAAGTTAACTCTCATAGCCACTTCTATTTCTTAACAGGGAACATTCCGCGGTACTGCCACGGCAACAGGCAAAAATATACTCGTAGGTATCTAGAAAGAAAAAAAATGTAAGAGCATTCAATCTTATGCTCATTTGACAGTATCTCGTCCTCGTCCCGTCAAGTACCAGGATCTCGCCTCAAAGACGATGTGGTCTGAATATATAACCTCATTGGGTTCCAGGGAGACGAAGGTTGAATCCTGTGTTAGACACAACTCCCATATGAAGGTCCGCCTCATAACTAGAATATTATGATATGGCAACTCTACACTATGTATCTACAAAAATGATGTCTGTTTTTTTCTGGTGTCCCCCGCCGTGATATTGTGGAACAGTGCTCAAAATGGCGTTGAACCATACTCTGTCACCTAGAACCAATGAGTATGACTTTTGCACCTCCTTTCGCAACATTCCAGCAATATGACGACGGGAGGCACCAGATAGGGGTTTATCCATACGCGGTTTTCGGCGTAAGTCAGCGGTCTAACCACACGGTTGCCTGACCGAACCGTTGGAAGTAACGCTTCACCCATCAGCACATTGAAATGTCAAATTCATACTATACTGAAAAGCAAAAGAAAGGTAAGATGCTAAAAAATGAAATCTCATGAAAGTAAGGGTTCATGTTTATGTTTTCAATTACAAACTTGAGAAAAAGACAGAGTTGCGTTTCTTTTGTTGTCAGTATATATAGGCTGCTATTCACAGATCCGTATTGCAAAATGTGCAGTAATGAGTCAGATGAGATTGTCTCGCAATTTGTCATTTGGAGCGTGGCCACAGTAATCCATAAGGAACAAGAGAAAGCACTGCGGAGGTTGGGTGTCGGATAACTTACACCTGAGGTCATCTGTGAGCGCGTGTAGTTTTATTTTAGCGATGTTCCAGCAATATCGGAGGGGCACCCCAGAATAGGCTTCATAAACCTTCCCTGATTACGAGTTGGGTAAGTGACAAATATGTAAAGGGGAAGTGTAAAGTTACCAGGATATACATTAGAAAATCTGTCAGATAATCAGTGCTGTAACTGCTTTACCTGGAGGGTTGCTGGTGTGAGAACCAAGGATAGTTCAACTCGAGACTTTTGATAGAGGTATCTATTCCGTTTCATTTTAAATAATCTATTTCTGGAACTTGTATAGCAAATACATCTGCACCTTTTGACAGTACTGTCTGCTCATGACCTGACACTAACCTTCCGATGGAATGTGCAAACACATAAAGGGTTATACCTGGTGTGCAGTCTGTGTGTTTAGCAAATATCGAAACTATATCTCAATGGTTTTTAGTCTCGTGACGTAATCCGTTGCCATGTTACCGTGACGTCATAATCAAATGACATCACTTTATCTTGCCCTGGAGCTGATTGACTGCACTCCACATATATATATAACCTCAAGACACCGCTACAACTGTGAGACTGAGAATCGGAGAAAGGTATCTGGATGATAACTAACTTTGCACCCCTCGCACGTTTGTATTACTATCACTACCACCACTACTACTACCTCCACTACTACTACCACTACCACAACTAGTATTCTGTCACTACCTTTCCTGCTTCATTCGTGTCAGAGAGTTACGTCATAGCCTAATGGTTAAACATTCGCTCGTTACTCCAAAGACCCCGGTTCGCTCCCCCAGTTAGTACAATGCGTGAAGCCCATTCTTTGGTGTCACCTCGCCCTGATTTTGCTGAAATATTGCTAAAAGTGGCTTAAAACCACATTCACTCCTCATAATGACAAATTGTTTTGCAAGTGAAGATTACATTTAAATGTGCACATACAACGCATTAAACTGGAAGCTTTTCATGAACACTAAGCACAACCAGTCTGCAGAATACATGACTGATCTATTTCATACAAACACTGTATTCTGAAATGTTTTGGTACATGTTGTACAACTCTTTGTCCTGCCATTGCATTCATATTGGACAACAATCAAATTTCGAGGTAAACGTTATCTCCTGAAAATACTACGAGGAAGTAAGCCAAACTAATATGGCTGAATATTGTCAACTGACTTGAGCCTGGGTGTTGTGGATACTATGCGAACAACACCGGCTATGATGACCCAGTGAACAACAAATTTCAGAGTGAGGGAGGGAGGGAGGGGGAAAGGAGAGGGGAGCGGAAGGTCGACGAAAGCATGAGTGTTTGACTGACAGACTGAGTGAGTGCGTGATCGAATGAATGAAGTTTTCGCCGCTTTTCGCTTATTTCCAACTTTTTTTTATTTTGTGAATCGACATAGATTCTTTTACCGTTTTCTACCAAGAATACCAGCCGTTGCCATCAATGTCATTAGCTTCTGTGTCTCTGTGTCTACGACTGTCGTCAACCTCCATTACAAGAGTCTTACGAGGAGATTCCCAAATATTTCGATTACTTTGCAAAGTACCAAGGAACCAAACAACCCAAACAAGAAAAATAACGCAGTCAACGCTACATAATGAGACCCAAAGTTTAAACAGCACTACAGTTAGGGAATATTTGTTGCTTAACGCCGAACGATGTTGATCACTGGGTTGTCTGGTTCAGACGCGTTTATTTACGGACCACCGTCACATATTTGGAATATTGCTGAGAGCAATTACAATATAAAAATAAGAATGACACTTTATTCTTGTTAGTTATCAGCCGTATGTAAATTGAAATATTTTATGATTATGCGTTTATAGTGACGATAATGAACAACACACATACCGCAGCACAACCATCTTCCAGTAACGTTGTTGCATGAAGACATCTACATCTGCTGGGACACCACGTTACCATGGTGATAACTTAACACTCGCTTTACTACTGCATTCGCTAACACGTAATAATGTACCTTCACTTTATTGCTTTCTTAATTCTAAAAAACTGATCTCCATCAATGTGTTTACAGATGCCTGTCCCCCAGGGGAGCAACAAGGGTGTTGGAAACCATCATTCTACCGTCTTTATTTTTATTTTGATGGCATCCGTTTCCTGTAGGTAATATTCATCTTTCAAAGATTCATATAATATAACATTGTTGATTAAATGTCATTTTTTATACATACCTGGTAGAAAGCCAACATTGCCAAGCTGAGTGGCGCTTAATCAATTTCTCTCATAACACAGTCTACACAAAGTAGAGACGTGAGGTCAATATGCGGGCGGTAGGTCACCCTGGTCACGAGATGACCTATACCCGTCATTCCCTTTCCCAGCGAGGCAGTTAATAAAACCTTCAAGAGGGGAGGGTGGGTGGGAACTCCCGATTGTTGGCTTTCTACCAGGTAAGTATAAAAATGACATTTAATCAAAAATGTTATATTTATACATACTAATCAGGTAAGAAGGCCAACATTCCTCAGAATGGCACAGAGGCGGAGGGCTGAGAGCGTGGACGCTAGACCTCGCACGTGCGTCTCTACTTAAAGAAGGACCAAGAAACCCTGAGGGGAACGACCTTGCGGAGGCATCCGTCCCCGCACTAGAGGGCGGGTAGGACACGAACCACTTCCCGGACACCTTCGCTAAAGAGGGGAGAGTGGACGACAACCCCGGAATGGAAACCCAAAACGATAAAATACAGCACAACACCGAATGAGTGGAGATAAACAACGGAAGTGTTTATTAGCAGAAAAAAGGTGGGGAGCTAAGGTCCCCAGCTTGGGACCTATCGAGAGGCGGAGGAATGTAGGCCTCCTAAGGAGGAGGAACACCGCACCGACTCAAAGGGTGAGGAGCCCCCGTTCTTTGCTGGGCAAAGACCTGGGGCCCTAGTCTCGAAATGCCCGCCAGATCCTCGTTGGAGAGGGCTCTTAAATAGTGGTTGGCGAACACCAAGCCAGACTTCCAGAAGCAGCCCGCCATGATCTCGTGTGGGTTAGTTCGAGGCGGAACCGGCCTGTCCTGACTCTTGTAGGCCTCTATAATGACGGACCGAAGGTAGACCCCATCTCCCGTTTGCTCCTCTGGTAGTGAGGGAGCGGGTGCGGTCGGTATACACTTGGAGAGCCCTAACGGGGCAGAGAGAGAGAGAGCGCTCCCTCCTCTGCAAGGTCTACCAACGGCCCTCAGGAAGGGATATGGAAGGTACGTCCCAGTTTGTCTGCCTGTTGTTTTTTGCAGAGGAAGTCGGGGGCTAGTTCCAGGGACGCAGACCCTCCGTCTGCAGCCTCGAATCTCAGGAGGTCCGCCTGTAGAGCGTGAAGCTCCGATATTTGGGCCGCCGAGGCCATGGCCATTAGAAAGGTGGTTTTGACAGTGACCTGGAGGAGGGGAGCCTCGTCCAGAGGCTCATACAAATCTGGCTTGATGTGGTCAAGGACCACCGCCAAATCCCACTCAGAAGCCCTCGGCTTGCGCCGACCCTCCGCCTGTTGGAAAGACGTGATTAGTTCCCTCAGCACCAAAATATCCAGTCCCGGCGACCTCTTCATTACAACGGACATGATTGCCACAGGTGTTAATGGACGAAGCCTTGAGCCCTCTGACGTTGCGCATGTGAACCAGATAGTCAGCTATCTCCTGGAGGTCGAGGGACACCATGTAGTCCGAGGGCTCCAGCAACCGCATGACTGATGGCATGGTCAAGAGTCGAGAATATGGCGGCTGTTTGAGGTAGGAGGAGTTGAACTCCTTCTGGTCGTGAATCAGCCGCCATTTCCCCGAGTTGCGTTTGGGCCTGACAAAAACGGGGGAATAGAACCCGGGAGTCAGATCCTGAAGGGGGATTTCCTGAACTGCCCCCATGGAGATGAGAGACTCCACCTGTTCTAAGGTGTTGGACCCTGAGCGAGTCTATCGGACGTTCCACTGGAGTGCATGTTAGAGGGGCGGAGAAGATGTTGGGCAATGTTGGCTTTCTTACCTGATAAGTATGTAAAAAATAATAATTTCTTTATCAATTCATTTACCATACATCTCGACTCCTTATAATATTATGTTATGCAAGAGTGAGTGAGCTTTTAGCACTATTACAGGAATATGGGTAAGTGAGTTTCACATATAGTACCCATGTGGGGAATCGGAGAAGGATCTTCCGAATGAGGAGCATTCGATTTAAGTAACAGGTTACCCCATCACATACCCGACAGGAGACGAACGCGCGTGTCTTGTATTGCTTTCATAATGCAGCATTCGTACAATAATGTGCACTTGCTCCTTCCCCTGGACATGTTCGTAAATAATCGAGTCTGGAACAGTCAACCCTGTGATCAACAGCAGGAACACCGTTCTACGTAATAGGGGATACGATGACATGCGTCAACCAAGTCAGTGCGCCTGACCATCCGATCCTGTTAGTCGTCTCTTACGACAAGCATGTGGGTTGTTGAATGGGTCCGTTAATCATGCATTATTTCTTCTTCAACTAAGCATGTCCAGCAACATGTATGTGGTTAATATACCGAAACATGAGTCTCATTAACCCATTCAGACAATGACCTACTTTTCAGCAGATCCTAATTTTCTCGAGTGAAAGTGAAAATAGACACTACAAACAACTCTGTTTAAACTGAATTCCAATTCCTTGGTTCATAAGAGAATGGTATTTAAAATGAATTATAATTTTAAACTTTAATAATACAGTTTTTCTATACTTTATGTCAAGGTTCAGGCAGCATACTCCAACTATGGAATCACAGACTGCCCTGTTTGATGAGGTCGTAAAATGATTCACAACGTATCAGTAGGCGCAGTCTAAAAATTCTGGACTGGTTTTGCTCATGCAACACCAGAGGATACTAACGCTGACTTGGTTGACACGTGGCATCGTATCGGAATTGTGTAGAACAAAGCTCATGGCACTGATCACAGGCTTGCTTGGCCCATATTCGATTATTTACAGCCCGCCATGTAGCTGGAATTTTACTGAGTGCGGCGAAAAAAACGTAAAAGAATCCCTGGATTGTAAAACTAAACTCATATCCGATTTATCACAATTCTAGTTTAGACGGAAGTATTTAAGTAAAGAACGTAAGAGATCGCATTCCAGTGATTAGCAGCATGAGCATCGACCTATGCCGGATTCAATGACGTGCATCTACTAGGTCAACGATCCTGAATACACAATGTCTGGAGTGGCGTCTTATCCCAAAAAATGAGTGAGTGAGTTGAGGTTTAGGCCGCTTTTATCAATATTGCGGCAATATCACACGGTGGAACATCAGGCACAATCGTCTGACGGTGTGCCTTTACGGGCAATCGAACCCAGGCTTTTGGCTAGACGAGCGGACGCTTTATTCACGGGACTACCCCACCCCTCTCTTTCTAGAACACAGGAATGTTTTTCATGAGAAAGAGGAAACAATTTTAACTACATCTGAAAAGCATATTTTTGACCTAACAATCAATTCTGTTTATGCCATATTTGTTTCCTGGTACGCTGAAAGTGTAAAGTGAAAGTGAAAATAGACACTACAAACAACTCTGGTTAAACTGAATTCCAATTCCTTGGTTCATAAGAAAGAAAATGGTATTTACAAATGAATTATAATTTTAAACTTTAATAATACAGTTTTTCTATACTTTATGTCAAGGTTCAGGCAGCATACTCCAACTATGGAATCACAGACTGCCCTGTTTGATGAGGTCGTAAAATGATTCACAACGTATCAGTAGGCGCAGTCTAAAAATTCTGGACTGGTTATTCCACCAAGTTGCGCAATAGGACGATATCCAGTAAACAGGAAACGAGATTATTCTATAATGAATGTTTTGACATGAGTGGTACTTTGTTTCGTATTACTGTCCTGCAGGTACATCGTTTAACATCACAGCACCACCCACACAGCCTACAGGTCACACAACAGATGGACAGGACACGGATACCTCTCAACTACGCGTGATACTTGGGATCATATCTGCTGTTGTTGTCGTCGTCATCGCACCCGTTACCATCGCCATCACTATCTTTGTAGTCAGGCGACGGAAAAAGGAAAAATATCGGAACAAAAGACATAATGAAGACGACTCTGACACGAAGCTAACATCTTCTAAAAACACATCCGCGATGCGGTGAGGATGGAGAGACATTTAAGATTATCCACAGGCACAATCACTTACAAACTTGTGCGTAGTTTCATTAATCCACTATAAAATAACCCAAATGCAGATTGTCTATATTGTTCAACCATCAACTATGGTGGCCATTATATAGCCTATCCCAATGGATGAGCGAATGTAGTTTTACGCCGCTTATAGGAATGTTCGAGGGCGGGGGACACCAGGAATGGGCTTCGTACATTGTACCCGTGTGAGGGGTCAAACCTGGGTCTTCAGCGTGACACGCTGCTCCACCGCTCCTCTGTCCCAAGGACGTGTGGGATGATGAAGAGATAGTGTAGAATATGCTGAATAAGACCTTGGATCATCCAAGCCAACAAGCGTATGGTTTTTTGTTCCCAAGACGGGGCGGACATTTTCGCATTGTGATAGGGGAAGGCCAATCATCCATTAAGATCACATGCACAGCCATTAACTAACGTGTCGACAGGTTGTAATTCATCAACTGATTGTCAGTGTGTGACCAATTTAAGTCTAAGTCACGTCAGCAACATTTCAACCACACTGTGACTTGACCAAGTTATGTAGCTGTACGGTTGTATGCTCATTTTAAGACACCCATGGACTGACAGACACAACAACTAGCAATATATGACACCCAGAAGGCTGACAAACAAAACAACTAGCAATATATGACACCCATGGACTGACAGACACAACAACTAGCAATATATGACGCGCATTGATTGACAGACAAAACAACTAGCAGTATATATGACACCAAGAAGGTTGACAGACAAAACAACTAGCAGTATATGACATCCATAGATTGACAGACAAAACAACTGGCAATATATGACACCCATAGGTTGACAGACAAAACAATTAGCAATATATGACACCCATAGGTTGACAGACAAAAGTAGGAATACATCCCATAGTAGTTTTGAAAATAGATATAGAACATACAAAATGAGCATTTCGCACCGATACCTGCAAACAGTGCTGGAGGACGCCAGCAGCGCAGATAATGACACTGTGAGTGAGTGAGTGAGTGAGTGAGTGAGTGAGTGAGTGTAATATAGCCGAAGACCCGGGTTCAATTCCTCACATGGGTACATTGTGTGAAGCTAATATCTGGTGTTTGGTGTCCCTCCCCATGATTTTGTTGGAATATCGCATAAAGCGGCATTAACCTACAGTCACTGACTGACTGCTTCATTGACATTTCTTTCTCTCAGTTTCTGCATGTAGATGAATCACAGCCATGTTCTCAAGCAGCTTTCCTGTACAGTTCTGAACAAGACTGAAGAATAACTGAATGCTCGGGTGTATCCGTTTCTTTTTCTTTTCATATTTTTTTTCTGTTTATGTTACACATGGTGTGTGTAATGATTTTTATGGAGAACCATGTGCATTGTGAATGATTTCCTCAACCCCCTTGCGTGTCATGTCGAGTACAAAATCAGAATTAAAACCTGGGCCAGTAAGAATGGATAACAACAAAGATGACGCATGCCTGGTAACGCTGTTGGAAAGTCGCTGTCACTGAAATAAATACATTGCTATCCTAGTTTGAAGTCTCCGGCATTTCCATGTATTACTTCCTTATGAGTATTACGTTATAATGTCATAAAGGGCTTTGAATTTCCTGGTCACGAGTTGTGTTGAGTGACGTGGGTTAGTATCTTTCACATGTCCACCAAAGACAGACAATTTACTATTTCCGAAGTGATAATACATCTGATCACCACATTCACGTTAAAAATTCAATGCATCCTGACAATGAAAATATAATTGCTATCGCTTTCGGTCTCTCCGACTCGTGAAGGTCCGGGCTGCTCATGCAACACCAGAGGTTATTAACGCTGACTTGGTTGACACGTGGCATCGTATCGGAACAGGCTTGCTTGGCCCATATTCGATTATTTACAGCCCGCCATGTAGCTGGAATTTTACTGAGTGCGGCGAAAAAAACGTAAAAGAATCCCTGGATTGTAAAACTAAACTCATATTCGATTTATCACAATTCTAGTTTAGACGGAAGTATTTAAGTAAAGAACGTAAGAGATCGCATTCCAGTGATTAGCAGCATGAGCATCGACCTATGCCGGATTCAATGACGTGCATCTACTAGGTCAACGATCCTGAATACACAATGTCTGGAGTGGCGTCTTATCCCAAAAAATGAGTGAGTGAGTTGAGGTTTAGGCCGCTTTTATCAATATTGCGGCAATATCACAATATCAGACAATCGTCAGACGGTGTGCCTTTACGGGCAATAGAACCCAGGCTTTTGGCTAGACGAGCGGACGCTTTATTCACGGGACTACCCCACCCCTCTCTTTCTAGAACACAGGAATGTTTTTCATGAGAATGAGGAAACAATTTTAACTACATTTGAAAAGCACATTCTTGACTTAACAATCAATTCTGTTTATGCCATATTTGTTTCCTGGTACGGTGATACTTCCGTATCAGCAGATTTCAGAGGAGGGTTTACTTGTGGATGAAAACCACGAAACTTTGAAACGAACAGTGCGGAAATGCACGTGAATATGGCATGTGATGACCACTCACAAACCGGTAATGGAGAGGCCACGCAGGTTGGGTGTTTCGACTGATCTATGGAATTTCATGTCCGAGTATTTCTTCTCTTATGACCAAATATTTATTTATGTTCATATGGACCAGACAAACGTTTGGTTGACATAAGGAACAACGGTCAACATGTTTGGAAAATAAATTGTCAACAACTGTTTCTGTAGAAACCCTAATATGCACTGAGAATAAGAGTGAACCCACTCTTTCACTCTAACACATTAGGGACATTTAGAAAATTAGCAAAAGATGACTCATCAACACGCGGGCATAAAAAATAATAACTCACGACTAGTGTAACATTGTTCATTTAAGTTGTTAAATGCAAGTACAGAGTGAGTGATTGAGATGGACTTCACGCACTGTACCTATATGGATGGCTAGATGATAAGTATTAAACAACAGCAAAGCTTATCAAATGAACTTTTATGTATCTATCGTTTGACGTTCATTTTTCGAAACCTTTCGCTATTTCCGGAATCTAGTTAACATGTGACAAACCTCGTCGTCAGTGCCACTTCTTGACTATAGGCAATATATCATGCCAACTTGCTATTCTTGGACACTACTGTTTCCTATAACATATTATAAAACAATTCAATCGAAGTAATATCTCAAGAGGATGAATACTGAATACCTACGAAGAAAGAAAGAAACAAAAACAAAAAAAGTGTATGAACAAAGGTTTATTTAGGAGATAAGCATACGATGATCATATACCTCTGAATGACTTTAATTAACCAATCACAATCCAGTATTTAACTAGTTACGTAATGGTAGAATTCTTAATAAACTGTATGTACAGGATAACCATATTAAGCAAACACAGATTGTAGTAATGAAAGTATGCATGTCTTGCTCACCCCAAACCAGAGTCGAATGGGATTGAGATCTATGACTGAGCATATATAAGGGAGTGAGTGAGTTGTGTTTTACGCCCCTTTTATCAATATTCCAGCAATATTAGGGCGGGAGACACCGGAAATGGACTCCACATATTGTTCCCATGTGGGGAATCGACCCCGGGCCTTCGATGTGATGAGCGAACGCTTTAACCACCGTCCGTGAGCATAGAATAGCCACAATCCCAATGTTGTAACTGCAAATGCGGAACGTCCTGCCAAGTACCGAGACAATATCTGTAGAAAAGTTACTCAGGTATTACACAGATGGGACCAGTACGGAACCAGAGGAGGGAGAAGCAATGAAAACGAGAAACGTGGCTTCATCACGACATACCGCTAACTTTGTTTATTGTTTAACCTTGCAATCACAGTCAGACGGAACACTACTGGACGACCTGAATGTAGTGTTCAGGTTTGTTCTATTACACTAGCTATCCAACTATATGAACCTGAGTCTGAAGGAGACCGTCCAGTGACTGATATCATGAACATCGATCCACTTCAGCTGATGGTTTCACAAAGTGTCCATCTGAACATCCAAACCATAACTAGCAGACACCTCATATCTCAAAAGGTGACTATGCTTGTCGTAAGAGGCGACTAACGGGATCGGGTGCTCAGACTAGCTGACTTGGTTGACACATGTCATCGGTTCCCAGTTGCGCAGATCGATGCTCATGTTGTTGATCACTGGATTGTCTGGTCCAGACTCGATTATTTACAGACCGTCGCCATATAGCTGGAATATTGCTAAGTGCGACGTAAAACTAAACTCACTCACTCACTCACTCATATCTCAAATATGTAACTGTAAGACATTTAAACTCTTTCATTACAAATGATGTGCTGAAGACCAATTCTATCCCGGATTTTCACGGGTGGATAAAGAAATAGGTTGCTGAAGCCCGATTGAAACCAGGATCTTCAAATGTGCTGAACATCAGTTCACCCCAGAAGGTCATGGATGGATACCAGCATGGGTCTCGGAAGACCAATTCTAAACTGGATCTTCAAGGGTGGAGACAAGCAGGGGTTGCTGAAGACCTGTTCTAACCCAGGTCTTCACGGGAAGCTTGTGACAGAGAGGTCGGCAATCACCCGAGATAGGTATTCTATTTTTTCACAGTGTCTCACTTCTTGTGTCTTCCTCTGAAGCAAGAGGTGCATCTGTGTACCACGTATTTCCTGACTCGTACTCTTGGCTTTCATTGGGTACACTAGGGTCTGCTTCGTAATCGTAATCCTTTGCACGTTGAGTTGAGTGGTTGTGAAAACGTCTCCTCACCAGAATGACTGCGATGGCAATGAAGACAGTTACAGCGATGACAACCATCACCACACTGATGGGAGTAAGATACTCGTCATTAGTTGATTCTTTCTCCGTTATAGTTGTGTTTGTGACGTATGTTTCCGTTGCTGAGATTCCAGGAAGACCTGTAGGAAGTCAAAGAGGCTGTTAGATACACAGTAAAAAATAAAACCATTCACACATGTTAGCTGAAAGACTACATTCAGTATACCACATTCACACTAACACAACGCATTGAGATAGTGTAGTGGTTAAAACGTTCGCACGTCGCGGTTCGATTCTCCACATGGGTAGAACGTGTAAAGCCCTTGTCTGCTGTCCCGCGCCGTGATATTGTTGGAATATTGCCAACCAAGAGCAAGGCAAAACTAAATTCACCCACTCACTGACACTTAAAGAGTCCTCCGATCTGGTAACGCTTACTACGACGCACTCAACAATGTTCCAGCAAAATGGCGACGGTCTGTAGATAATCGAGTCTGGAGAGACAATCCAGTGATCAACATCACGAACATCTTCTCTGGGATACGATAACATGGGATACGAGTCAGTGAGTATGACCATCGGATCCCGTCATTCACCTTTGAACGACTAGCATGGGTTGATGAAGGCCAATTCTAACCTGGATCTTCACGGGTCCCCATCTTGTTATGGAAAAGGTACACATGTTCCTGAATGTAATACAGTCAGTCGTAGGGGACACAGCGGATTCTTTTTAATTCTAATTATTAAAAGACGCAAAGTATGACGGAACACATGTGAAAATAATTACGTTTGTAAAAAGAACCTATATGCTTGTATACCAAACTAACAGAAATGACATACATAACTCTCTGTCGAATTCGCTTTGTAGACAGTTATGTGTTGTTATAGGGCTGTAAGTCTCGAGGCGCTACCACAGGTAGTAAGTTGGTTCCCGACTCCATTTACGTGCGCCATCTTGCGATATGCTAGACGGGGGCCCAGCTTACTTCCGGAACCAGTTCTGGTTCAAAATTGCGCAACTGGCAAATATGACTTCAAGAGTCCGGATCGAGTGTACAACCATGCATGGCTGTTACAGTGGTGCCTAATTTGATGATGGTTAGATCTGAAATTTGTCATTCCTGCAACGATTATCGGTTCCGTACTGTCAATTGACAATCATGAGACCATTCGAAAAGGTATATCGTTTGTCACCGGAAGTACTGGAAAACGCAAAGTCTCGCGAAGTGTCGCGACCTTTTACAGGCCCTATAGGAACAGGTAGCTTTGTCTCTTACTCTGGACAAGTTCCTGTATGCCGTCGCAGGACATCATCTGACTGTAGCTGTCACAGGAAAACACAAGCCCCACCTCGCCAATGTGGGATGTCGTGATGTTTAATGTTATGTTTTCAGTGCTGTCGGTCAGTGCGGTAACAGTTCCGTTCAGAAGAGTGCTTGTTATTCCACCCGTCTTAACCTGGACATGGGCTATCTCAGAACAGTAGTACCCTGTTAAAATGATGGTCAGTGATAATTCCTGGCCAACTCTCATAGTGCTGGTGTTTTGCTGGCTCATTATTCGACAAGTTGGGGTTTCTGAAACCAAGGATATACATTGATATAACTGATGTGTCAAATAACTCAACATATTCAACATAAATGCGAAAATGTGAATGAGCTTTCGTTTACGTTAACCGGTTAACTGCCATCGTGGTGTCAACTGCGATTACATTTATGAGTAGACCATACGATATTTTCGAAGTAAAGGCTTGGTTTCTACATATTCCTTATTTTGTCAAAAATTATCTTAGGATAGCTGGAATTATTCATATAGGTCCTTAAGCTCTAACACGGCGGTGTTCGACTGTGGTGTATCAATGCTGTAATCATATTGTGCAGTAAGTGAGTGAACAGCATGAGCAACGACCTACGCAGGATTCGATAACAAACATCTACCGAGTGTATCGAGCCTGACTGTACGATGTCTAGAGCAGCTTCGTATTACCAAGAAAAAAGAAGAACTCGGAGTGATTGGGTGAATTTGGGTTTTACGCCGCTTTCTGCAATATTTCAGCAATATCTTGACGGGGGACAGCATACAATGGCTTGTCAGGCTGTACCCATGTAGGGAATCGAACCCGGATCTTCGCCATGACGAGCGAATGCTTTAACCATTTGACTACCACATCTCTGAGATCTATAAAACATTTACAACACAAAATCTGATATGTCCGATTTCATGCTTACTTTCAACAGTTATATGACACGTGTCCAGACTAGGGGCATCTGCATCTACAACACACGCCCAGGCTCCAGCGTGTGTCTGGAGAAGGCGCGGTATAGCGAGGACACTGGATGACTTGTTCACGACCATTGCTGTAAAGTTACCAAGTGGGATGCATTTGTTTCCTGGCAAATCACAAGACGCTGCAGTGGTGCCAGTTGGAGTGGAGTAGGAATGTGCCCCTGTCTGGGCTGCTTGAATACACGTCAGTTTGACAGGAGAGTGAAGTTCTGTTATCGTCGGGCAAAGGAGCTCTCCTAAGCCTGTTGAACATAAACAATATGTAGATACCAAAGATGCTGTGGTTACTAGTGATGGACACGCGTGGTTTTAATTGCAGATTTCTGTTACATGGTTTTATTGTTGTTTACTACCGCACTCGTTGATAAGTACAGTATAGTAATTGAATCCAGTGATCAACAAAATGAGCATCGATCTACACAACTGGATGACTTGTGTCAAAGAATGGCTAGTCTGGAAACCCGATGCCGTACGTCTTACGACGAACATGCGTTGCTGAATATCAGTTATAACCATTCTTCTATGTGAATATTGTTGACAATAGCCGTGTTCCTGTTCTGTGTACATGCGGTCATATACGGATGGAATGTCATTTTCAATCAGCGCGTCAATAGCAGTGTACGGTTTTATGCAGACATGATAAAACTGTGTTCCAAATAGTCTGGTCCCCTTAATGCGTATACGCGGTCACATACGGTCTGAATGTAATTTTCAGCCATTGTGTCGGTAGGTTAGTACATGTATGTACATGTATGTACGCATTATGTAGACATGGTCAAATTGTGTTCCTATTTTATGGAGACATCTCCTTGGAAACGGACCCATGAAGGTCCAGGGTAGAATAGGCCGTCAGCAAATCATGCTTGCCATGAAATGCGAATATGCTTGTCGTAAGAGGCGACTACAAGGTCTTATACGGCTTGTATGTCATTGTCAACTACTGTTTTTGCAGACATGATCAGTCAATGCAAAACCAGTTGAGTTCATATTTGGATAATGAAATTGATTGGTGGCCTTAAGTGGCCTTAGTCAAATATTGTCAAAGATATGTGGTTCTTTCTCTATGGACATGGACATTGTGTACACAGATATGTTCCTCTAGATAAGGCGAGACGTAATTCACATATCAGCGAAAGTGAATGTGTAGACATGGCCAGCAGAGTCTGTAGCCATTATGAATGTCTTTGTAAATGTGTATTGAAAGAGCAATATTCCAGCTATGTTGCGGCGGTCTGTAAATAATCGAGTCTGGACCAGACAATCCACTCACAAACAGTATGATCTATTGGGAGATAATGATACGTGTCAACCAAGTCAGCAAGTCTGACCACCTAATCCCGTTAGCTGCCTCTTACGACAGCATGGGTTACTGAAGATCAGTTCTAATCCGGATCTTCATGGGTCGAGAATAGCAGTATAATCATTGGTGAAAATCCCACGGAAGCGTTCCTGTTACGTATTGTCGTTGTCAGACATTGTATTCACAAGTGCATTCCTTATCCTTGTGTACACTGACTGAGAAGGGGTAAACATGTGACTTTTTGGGTTATGTTGCGTAATATAGCCACGTCTTCATGTTCTGTCGACATTTGGAATTTTGAGAATGTTCAATATTTATTTCTTCCGTAGTAAAATAATACGATGCCGATCTAAATGTGCAATTCTGGAAAAAAAAAATATTTCATTCAAAACAAAAATTACTTGACTTTCATTTTTTGTCATAAACAAATGAACAGTCAAATAAGGAATGCTTTTACTTACAATAAGGCCATAGCGTCACCAGATTCAGCAGAAAGGCACCATGTATGAATGGAGTATTTAACTGTGTTTTTGAAAGAAACATCTGAAAAAAAGGAATCGGTGAAAGCTGTAAATTATCATTATAAATTTAACTTGGGGGACATATATTTTGATTCGAACATACAGAATTGTAAATCGATACAGCCACACCTATAAACATTTTATGTAACCCAGACGATCCGGGTACAATTCCACATATGGGAGCAATGATTACACTGGAATACTTGGAAAGCGGCGCAAAACTAAATTCACTGACTCAACCACCGCCTGAAGACGTAATCTGATCATGCATTAATTGTAGGATATATGTTCATAACACACACAAGGGCATGCTCTTTACGTACCTCCACTGTAAGCGTCTGGCTGGGTTGTGACGAGGCTGAAATCATCGTAATAGATATGTCCTTCCTGTCAAATTCACGATTTCCTTATTCTACTAATTACGTATGTCATCCTGTTATGCACATACGAAAATAGCCTCGAATTATATGGCCACGGATGATGCACATCCCTTGACGTTTCTAAGGAGTGAGTCAGTTTAGATTTACGCCGCACTCCGCAATATTCCAGCTATATGGTGGCTGTCTGTAAATAATCGAGTCTGAACCAGACAATCCAGAGATCAACAGCATGAGCATCGATCTGCGCAACTGGGAACCGATGATATCTGTCAACCATATCAGCGATCCTGACCATCCGATTCCGTTAGTCGCCTTTAACGACAAACATAGTAGCCTTTTATAGGAAGGATGGGTTGCTGAAGGCCTTTTTCACCACGGGACCTCCACTGGTCCGTTTCTAAGGAGAGGTCTCCATCAAGTTTCGACTATCTCACTACAACGCAACATCGTTAACATATATTGGGAAGACATGACCTGGTTAAACAGATCCTTCGCTGTTTTTACTCTAAAATATTAACGTGGAATCAGCTTCATTTTAGCTTTATAGCGAGGACACCATGTTATCACACCCAAGTCCATTACAACGCAAACGCACAAGTCTTACTACAGGATTTAACATTGAAAATATTAAGAGCAATTTAGAACATGGGCTATAACAAAATTATGTGCAAAAAAGTGCAAAAAGATCACAAATATAATATTTTGAAATGTTTATTTGTTGCTTAAAGCAGCACTCAGCAATTTTCCAGCAATATGGTGGCGGTCTGTAAATAACCGAGTCTGGATCGGACAACCCAGTGATCAACAACACAATTTAGTCAAGCATCAATGACAGAACATTTTGTTTTGTACAACAGACACAAACAGCTACACGTTTTACAAAATCATATTGGTAACGTTGTTATATGAAGACTAATAACTTATAAAAGTCAGTTTAGACAATTTACCAAGTTAAGGTTTTATTGCTCTTTCTGGCATGAGTTAAAACATGCCAAGCGAAGTCTCAAGGCACAAATCTTGTTAAAACTAATTCGCACAAGTTACACAGCAGTATAGCCTCGTTGCCTGTTGACTGGGTTCCGTCCTGTTGTTCAATTTACTGCAATAACCAGTCCGGAACGTTTATGATTTTATACATCTAAGCACTTGTATATTGCAACACTTCGCTCCTTCTAATCATTGGAAGCTCGTCGTACAGCTTGCTCTGTCGTACAAAGAGCTCTGACAAACGGTAACCTTGACATGGTGGAAATCTCAAAACGAGGCTCTGCTGCTCGAAACGTTTGGCGGTCTGGTAGGGAATTGATATTATATCAATCTCACTGTGCGTTATAAAACTACACCGAATATGCGCAAAAACACATAACAGGTGTAACCAGTGAACCAGACGTCTTGTGAATCATTTTACGACCCCATCAAACAGGGACAGTTTGTGCCGTCTCAGTTAAGGTCATGCTGCTTGCGCCTCGCAATGAAATACAGAAATGCGGTGATATTAACATTTCCAAACCGCACGTTAAAATAGTCGGGCTGTGCGGTTTTCGATCAGGCTTCTAGAATCGCGAGTGTCACCCATTGTGCATTTTATGTAATGAGAGTAGCTGTAGAATTTCCTGCAAAATCCATTTCTTCACTTATTTCGTTCAAATTTGAAAGATATAAAAGTATATGTAAATCATAGCATCTAAAATCATTACATGATTGAATATGTCTTGATTTATTTCCCTTTTTTTGTAAATTATTGTCCAAATTGAGATTTGAACCCCTGTTGAAATTGATGGTAGTGTGTTTTCAAGAGCAGAACTTCTTTAGAGCTCTCCTTTCATTTTGTGGGTATTCAATAACCTAATGATCCAGTCTCAACATTACTGAGGTAAATCGTCCGTGGAAGCACTAGGCGCTCAGTTGTTGATGCAAGCATGCTACTTGCAGTATGTTTTCGTGAGATCTGTGTGAAGAACAATATAATATTTGACACAGTCATAAGTAGTTGAGATATTCATGAAGAGTATTTTACCATAGCGGGGGAAAATGATGACTTTGGCTTCTTGTTCATGCTATCATATGCTGCTTCAACATGATGAAATGGATCAGAGAACATTTTGTGGGATAAACGAGAGAGTGAGTTATAATTTAAAGTCACATCGGCAATATTCCAGCCATATCGTGACGAGAACAAACATGATTATAAAGAATGTGTTTATATTCTAAACCCCGTTGTCAAAGTACGGTAAAATCGCTAGAGTATCACAGTTCGAATTTATAACTAGCATATACAGTTAAAACTAATCGCACAATTTGGACAATGCATAATACAGAAACAGGCTATAGACTACCAACAACTGAAGGTAGATCACCATACTAGGGATCAAGGGGTCTTACATTACTTTTGCTACCTGCATGGACCCTAACTGGATTTACACCATCCCCTCAACCGGTGGCGATTGAAGGAAAATGTAGCCGAAATTTAAAGTGACAAAAATACTACGTTTATAATACTGGTAAGTTTAAATTTCACATTGAAAGTTTTGGGACTTACGTACCCTCTCAGGGGGACTGGTAGAAATGAGGCTCTCTGAACATGTGTTTTGAATCACTACGTCACTTAACTCTTGACCAGAGTGAGTAAGTGAGTTTAAGTTCACGCCGTACTAAACAATATTCCAGCGACAGTATATTGCGGTGATCAGTAAATAATTGAGTCTGGACCAGACAATCCAGTGATCAACAAGATGATCATTGATCTTGGGAACTGATGGCATGTGTCAACCAGGTTAGCGAGGCTGACAACCCGATTCCGTTAGTCGCCTCTTAAGGCGAGTGTCTGTTTCTGCGTTATTGGAGAACAATCCAAACCCGGACTTTCATGGGTAGATGGATGCCCGTGTTGTCGATCACGGGGTTGTGTGATCCAGGATCGCTTATTTACAGACCACCGACATATAGATGGAGTACTGCTAAGCGCAGCGTTAAGGAGCAAATCAACAAATTAGAAATAGTCTACACACTACCTGATTGAGAGAAAACATGGGACCAATGGGGAAAGGAGAATCGGACAGAACTATCGGTGAAACTTAACTATCGTTGTAAACATAAACTCTAGACAATTTGGAATTTGTTTCCAAATATGAACAAAATTGTAAAAGTGGTAAATCTTCGAATATTTTCGTGTGATGCCACGATGACAGGTTCGGCACTAAGCAACAAACACATACACACTTTATCAAAGATGACAAACAAGCATTCCTGTTTCTACGTGCATGGTTAATGTGAATGAATCTTATTGGATGGACTACGCTCTTGTTTTCATCAAGGCTAACAGATTGCTCCACATATCAGATTCTCTCAGGGGTCATCAGGTTAGAACAGATTCCCAGCAAGCTATTGTCTGTCAGTGGGACTGATGTCCATGATATCAGCACTGGTTTGTCTGATCGAAACACAATGCCACACCATATTTCTCTATGAATATATCATGCACTTCTTTCAATAATACTATCAGTCCTCAGGGAAGCTACCATATAATTCAAAACCCCAACATAAGTGAGTGAGGGAGTTTAGTTTTACGCCACACTCAGCAATATTCCAGTTATATGGTGGCGGTCTGTAAATAATCGAGTCTGGACCAGACAATCCACTGATCAACAACATGAGCATAGATCTGCGCAACTGGGAACCGATGATATGTGTCACCCAAGTCAGCGAGCCTGACCACCCGATCCCGTTAGTCGCCTCTTACGACAAACTCAGTCGCCTTTTCTGGCAACCATGGGTTGCTGAAGGCCTGTTCTACCCCGGGACCTTCACGGGTATGCAACAACAAGAAGATAAAGTGAGTGCATATGTCCCAAATATATCAAATGCTGGTTAAAATGCTGTCGAAAATGTGTGACATTGTGCCTTTAACGCCGGCTTCGTCATCTTCTCATTAGCCTTGCAGCTGTTGGAAGGATATTGTCAAGGGGAAAGTAGTGGCGTCTTGTATTATTAACACTGAAGAGATATTCCTTCATTATCGGTATCCGTCGTGGGACACCAAGGTAGAATAGATACACAAGACTCGGCAATGAGAGACGAATAATATTTATTACTGATACTAGTGTTAATATTTAATTAAAACACTGACGCTAATAGTACAAGTGAAAATCGTAAACTTCGATGAATGCCGACTACCATTTGCATAAAGAAAAAGAAAATCGTCACCAAACATTGTGATTGTATGCCATTATTGTTAATCTTATTAGGATAGCGTGAGTGAGTATGCTTTTACGCCGCTTATTGCAATATTCAGCAATATCACGGTGGGGTACATCCGATATGGGCTTCACACATTGTTGATGGGTGGGGAATCGTCCTTTATAGCGGACACATTTGGCCTATCCAGTACTGGAATAAAAGAGATTTGTGTTTTGTATCGGTGATATTTGTCGGTGTTTTAACGCCAGTTGGTGTTATTGACTACAGTGAAAAACAGGAACCCTGGTGGTTACAGATGTCAGTGCTACAGATATCAGCGAACTCTCAATCAGATTCAAAAGTAATAAACTTAGTGTCAGATATAAACACACGTACAGTAAAGGCTGTTTTCACAGACTTCGTGAGGACAGAATTCGTTTGAACATTTGCACTTGCCATCTAAAATGATAAATTATATTATACAAGTATTAATTTTTGGACAAACTAATTCAGACCTTTCTGGAGAAAAGTTGAAATATTATCCTATTAGTTATAGCCCATAGCAGTGCCATGAAAGGCACAAACTTACCACCCGAGTTGTGGAAAATAAAATATAGTGTAAGACTGTGTCCGTTTGCTAATGGGCACGGAATATGGACCATGTAATATTCCTTCTATTGTGGATGATGTACGGGACCGTGAATTGGCAAAGATCATTTTAGAGGTTATAAAATGCATTTGATATCGATTCATTTGCAGGAGTGAGTGAGTTAATATTTAACGTCACATCGGCAATATTTCAGCCATATCGTGACGAGAACATGTAACACTGAAATGGATGATACATATTTCATAAATAAACCTGTCAGCAAAGGACAGTAAAACAACTAGAATATCACAGTTACAATTTAAAACTAGTCTGGAAAGTTAAAACTAAGATCACTATTAGGACAACACAATATAAAACACGGGCTATATATCACCAACGACAGAAGGTAGATCACCATGCTAGGGACCATGGGGACTTACAGTACATTTGCTTCCTGCATGGACCCTAGCTGGATTTACATCATCCCTTCAGCCGTTAGCAATTCAGAAAATCTAGCCATAAATTAAAAGGACACGTATTCTACGATTAGAAACAGTGGAATATTTTGATGTACTTTAAATGTTTTGGGACTTACGTACCCTCTCAGGAGGACAATAATTTTACAGTGCTTTAACCCCCCTCGAGGATGCAGCCACTAACACTCTAAGTTACTAATTCAAACTTCCAAGAATAACATATTTATCTATTTACAATTCATTTAGCAAATCTAAGTCTTTTAAAAATGCAATAATTAAATGAGAGTTAACATTATTAAAAAGATCTTTCAAGGTTCGTGAGTTAAAAAATTTATCCCTTGTGATGGAATTTTCAATACAGTCAAGCAGGACATGCTTGACTGTGATTCTTTCATCACAAGGGATACAAAACGGAGGATCTTCACCTTTTAATAGATATTCGTGAGTATACCTCGTATGGCCAATACGACATCGTCGCATAATGACCTCCTCAAATCTGGACTGACAACCCAAGTAACTATAACCGATATAAGGTTTTATTGCATGTAATTTATTTATACCTACCTGGGTGTCCCACTTCTTCTGCATCAGTTCACGGATAAAAGATCTTATTGTGGCTTTATAATCTGAGTATGGAATAAGAAGTGGTGTCACAGATTTGTTGAGTGCTGCCTTGGCAGCAAGATCGGCCATCACATTCCCAGAAATGCCTACATGGCTGGGTAACCAACAGAAGACGATGTCGTATTGGCCAGTAGCAAGAGTATTATACAATTCAATAATTTCAATTAAAAGTGGATGTTTACAAGAAATATTTTTAATAGCCTGAAGGCAAGAAAGAGAGTCGCAATATATTATATACTGTTTACGTTTAGGGTGTCTTTGAATATATTTAAGAGCTGTTAATATGGCGTTAGCTTCTGCTGTAAAAATAGAGCTGCAATCTGGTAATCTAGAAGATATTGTTCTGGATCCAATGACAGTGGCACAAGCAACTGCGCCACCGTCCTTGGACCCATCTGTAAATAAGGATTTGTAATTGTTATATGTATGTTTCAATTGATTATATTCTTGTTTATATTGTAATTCATTCGTTTCTGATTTTTTAAATGATGTTAAAGTTAGGTCAACCTGTGGCCTGACCAACTGCCAAGGGGGAGAGGAAAGAAGACGGAAAGGAGCTACGTTGTCCAGCTCAATACCAGCAGCAGCAATAAACGGCTTTATTCTGAGCCCAAGAGGTGGAAACAGTGAAGTCTTTTTGCTATACAAATCCTCATAAAGAGGATTGAAGACACAGTTATATGCAGGGTTGGATTTGTTAGAGCATAGTTTTGTGATATATTGTAAAGACAATTTTATACGGCGTTGTGTAAGAGAAGGTTCATCAGTCTCAACATAGAGACTGTCAACAGGTGAGGTTCTGAAGGACCCAAGACAAAGTCTGAGACC
Organism: Haliotis asinina; assembly: GCF_037392515.1. Lineage (NCBI taxonomy): Eukaryota > Metazoa > Mollusca > Gastropoda > Lepetellida > Haliotidae > Haliotis > Haliotis asinina. The sequence goes on from NC_090280.1 coordinate 34,462,136, forward strand.
TTGGTGGTGGATAGAATCAAGAAGTTTCAGGTTGCTTTTACATGCTCCACCATATACGATTGAGCCATAATCATATACGATAGATACACAAGACTCGGCAATGAGAGACGAATAATATTTATTACTGATACTAGTGTTAATATTTAATTAAAACACTGACGCTAATAGTACAAGTGAAAATCGTAAACTTCGATGAATGCCGACTACCATTTGCATAAAGAAAAAGAAAATCGTCACCAAACATTGTGATTGTATGCCATTATTGTTAATCTTATTAGGATAGCGTGAGTGAGTATGCTTTTACGCCGCTTATTGCAATATTCAGCAATATCACGGTGGGGCACATCCGATATGGGCTTCACACATTGTTGATGGGTGGGGAATCGTCCTTTATAGCGGACACATTTGGCCTATCCAGTACTGGAATAAAAGAGATTTGTGTTTTGTATCGGTGATATTTGTCGGTGTTTTAACGCCAGTTGGTGTTATTGACTACAGTGAAAAACAGGAACCCTGGTGGTTACAGATGTCAGTGCTACAGATATCAGCGAACTCTCAATCAGATTCAAAAGTAATAAACTTAGTGTCAGATATAAACACACGTACAGTAAAGGCTGTTTTCACAGACTTCGTGAGGACAGAATTCGTTTGAACATTTGCACTTGCCATCTAAAATGATAAATTATATTATACAAGTATTAATTTTTGGACAAACTAATTCAGACCTTTCTGGAGAAAAGTTGAAATATTATCCTATTAGTTATAGCCCATAGCAGTGCCATGAAAGGCACAAACTTACCACCCGAGTTGTGGAAAATAAAATATAGTGTAAGACTGTGTCCGTTTGCTAATGGGCACGGAATATGGACCATGTAATATTCCTTCTATTGTGGATGATGTACGGGACCGTGAATTGGCAAAGATCATTTTAGAGGTTATAAAATGCATTTGATATCGATTCATTTGCAGGAGTGAGTGAGTTAATATTTAACGTCACATCGGCAATATTTCAGCCATATCGTGACGAGAACATGTAACACTGAAATGGATGATACATATTTCATAAATAAACCTGTCAGCAAAGGACAGTAAAACAACTAGAATATCACAGTTACAATTTAAAACTAGTCTGGAAAGTTAAAACTAAGATCACTATTAGGACAACACAATATAAAACACGGGCTATATATCACCAACGACAGAAGGTAGATCACCATGCTAGGGACCATGGGGACTTACAGTACATTTGCTTCCTGCATGGACCCTAGCTGGATTTACATCATCCCTTCAGCCGTTAGCAATTCAGAAAATCTAGCCATAAATTAAAAGGACACGTATTCTACGATTAGAAACAGTGGAATATTTTGATGTACTTTAAATGTTTTGGGACTTACGTACCCTCTCAGGAGGACAATAATTTTACAGTGCTTTAACCCCCCTCGAGGATGCAGCCACTAACACTCTAAGTTACTAATTCAAACTTCCAAGAATAACATATTTATCTATTTACAATTCATTTAGCAAATCTAAGTCTTTTAAAAATGCAATAATTAAATGAGAGTTAACATTATTAAAAAGATCTTTCAAGGTTCGTGAGTTAAAAAATTTATCCCTTGTGATGGAATTTTCAATACAGTCAAGCAGGACATGCTTGACTGTGATTCTTTCATCACAAGGGATACAAAACGGAGGATCTTCACCTTTTAATAGATATTCGTGAGTATACCTCGTATGGCCAATACGACATCGTCGCATAATGACCTCCTCAAATCTGGACTGACAACCCAAGTAACTATAACCGATATAAGGTTTTATTGCATGTAATTTATTTATACCTACCTGGGTGTCCCACTTCTTCTGCATCAGTTCACGGATAAAAGATCTTATTGTGGCTTTATAATCTGAGTATGGAATAAGAAGTGGTGTCACAGATTTGTTGAGTGCTGCCTTGGCAGCAAGATCGGCCATCACATTCCCAGAAATGCCTACATGGCTGGGTAACCAACAGAAGACGATGTCGTATTGGCCAGTAGCAAGAGTATTATACAATTCAATAATTTCAATTAAAAGTGGATGTTTACAAGAAATATTTTTAATAGCCTGAAGGCAAGAAAGAGAGTCGCAATATATTATATACTGTTTACGTTTAGGGTGTCTTTGAATATATTTAAGAGCTGTTAATATGGCGTTAGCTTCTGCTGTAAAAATAGAGCTGCAATCTGGTAATCTAGAAGATATTGTTCTGGATCCAATGACAGTGGCACAAGCAACTGCGCCACCGTCCTTGGACCCATCTGTAAATAAGGATTTGTAATTGTTATATGTATGTTTCAATTGATTATATTCTTGTTTATATTGTAATTCATTCGTTTCTGATTTTTTAAATGATGTTAAAGTTAGGTCAACCTGTGGCCTGACCAACTGCCAAGGGGGAGAGGAAAGAAGACGGAAAGGAGCTACGTTGTCCAGCTCAATACCAGCAGCAGCAATAAACGGCTTTATTCTGAGCCCAAGAGGTGGAAACAGTGAAGTCTTTTTGCTATACAAATCCTCATAAAGAGGATTGAAGACACAGTTATATGCAGGGTTGGATTTGTTAGAGCATAGTTTTGTGATATATTGTAAAGACAATTTTATACGGCGTTGTGTAAGAGAAGGTTCATCAGTCTCAACATAGAGACTGTCAACAGGTGAGGTTCTGAAGGACCCAAGACAAAGTCTGAGACCTTGGTGGTGGATAGAATCAAGAAGTTTCAGGTTGCTTTTACATGCTCCACCATATACGATTGAGCCATAATCATATACGATAGATACACAAGACTCGGCAATGAGAGACGAATAATATTTATTACTGATACTAGTGTTAATATTTAATTAAAACACTGACGCTAATAGTACAAGTGAAAATCGTAAACTTCGATGAATGCCGACTACCATTTGCATAAAGAAAAAGAAAATCGTCACCAAACATTGTGATTGTATGCCATTATTGTTAATCTTATTAGGATAGCGTGAGTGAGTATGCTTTTACGCCGCTTATTGCAATATTCAGCAATATCACGGTGGGGCACATCCGATATGGGCTTCACACATTGTTGATGGGTGGGGAATCGTCCTTTATAGCGGACACATTTGGCCTATCCAGTACTGGAATAAAAGAGATTTGTGTTTTGTATCGGTGATATTTGTCGGTGTTTTAACGCCAGTTGGTGTTATTGACTACAGTGAAAAACAGGAACCCTGGTGGTTACAGATGTCAGTGCTACAGATATCAGCGAACTCTCAATCAGATTCAAAAGTAATAAACTTAGTGTCAGATATAAACACACGTACAGTAAAGGCTGTTTTCACAGACTTCGTGAGGACAGAATTCGTTTGAACATTTGCACTTGCCATCTAAAATGATAAATTATATTATACAAGTATTAATTTTTGGACAAACTAATTCAGACCTTTCTGGAGAAAAGTTGAAATATTATCCTATTAGTTATAGCCCATAGCAGTGCCATGAAAGGCACAAACTTACCACCCGAGTTGTGGAAAATAAAATATAGTGTAAGACTGTGTCCGTTTGCTAATGGGCACGGAATATGGACCATGTAATATTCCTTCTATTGTGGATGATGTACGGGACCGTGAATTGGCAAAGATCATTTTAGAGGTTATAAAATGCATTTGATATCGATTCATTTGCAGGAGTGAGTGAGTTAATATTTAACGTCACATCGGCAATATTTCAGCCATATCGTGACGAGAACATGTAACACTGAAATGGATGATACATATTTCATAAATAAACCTGTCAGCAAAGGACAGTAAAACAACTAGAATATCACAGTTACAATTTAAAACTAGTCTGGAAAGTTAAAACTAAGATCACTATTAGGACAACACAATATAAAACACGGGCTATATATCACCAACGACAGAAGGTAGATCACCATGCTAGGGACCATGGGGACTTACAGTACATTTGCTTCCTGCATGGACCCTAGCTGGATTTACATCATCCCTTCAGCCGTTAGCAATTCAGAAAATCTAGCCATAAATTAAAAGGACACGTATTCTACGATTAGAAACAGTGGAATATTTTGATGTACTTTAAATGTTTTGGGACTTACGTACCCTCTCAGGAGGACAATAATTTTACAGTGCTTTAACCCCCCTCGAGGATGCAGCCACTAACACTCTAAGTTACTAATTCAAACTTCCAAGAATAACATATTTATCTATTTACAATTCATTTAGCAAATCTAAGTCTTTTAAAAATGCAATAATTAAATGAGAGTTAACATTATTAAAAAGATCTTTCAAGGTTCGTGAGTTAAAAAATTTATCCCTTGTGATGGAATTTTCAATACAGTCAAGCAGGACATGCTTGACTGTGATTCTTTCATCACAAGGGATACAAAACGGAGGATCTTCACCTTTTAATAGATATTCGTGAGTATACCTCGTATGGCCAATACGACATCGTCGCATAATGACCTCCTCAAATCTGGACTGACAACCCAAGTAACTATAACCGATATAAGGTTTTATTGCATGTAATTTATTTATACCTACCTGGGTGTCCCACTTCTTCTGCATCAGTTCACGGATAAAAGATCTTATTGTGGCTTTATAATCTGAGTATGGAATAAGAAGTGGTGTCACAGATTTGTTGAGTGCTGCCTTGGCAGCAAGATCGGCCATCACATTCCCAGAAATGCCTACATGGCTGGGCAACCAACAGAAGACGATGTCGTATTGGCCAGTAGCAAGAGTATTATACAATTCAATAATTTCAATTAAAAGTGGATGTTTACAAGAAATATTTTTAATAGCCTGAAGGCAAGAAAGAGAGTCGCAATATATTATATACTGTTTACGTTTAGGGTGTCTTTGAATATATTTAAGAGCTGTTAATATGGCGTTAGCTTCTGCTGTAAAAATAGAGCTGCAATCTGGTAATCTAGAAGATATTGTTCTGGATCCAATGACAGTGGCACAAGCAACTGCGCCACCGTCCTTGGACCCATCTGTAAATAAGGATTTGTAATTGTTATATGTATGTTTCAATTGATTATATTCTTGTTTATATTGTAATTCATTCGTTTCTGATTTTTTAAATGATGTTAAAGTTAGGTCAACCTGTGGCCTGACCAACTGCCAAGGGGGAGAGGAAAGAAGACGGAAAGGAGCTACGTTGTCCAGCTCAATACCAGCAGCAGCAATAAACGGCTTTATTCTGAGCCCAAGAGGTGGAAACAGTGAAGTCTTTTTGCTATACAAATCCTCATAAAGAGGATTGAAGACACAGTTATATGCAGGGTTGGATTTGTTAGAGCATAGTTTTGTGATATATTGTAAAGACAATTTTATACGGCGTTGTGTAAGAGAAGGTTCATCAGTCTCAACATAGAGACTGTCAACAGGTGAGGTTCTGAAGGACCCAAGACAAAGTCTGAGACCTTGGTGGTGGATAGAATCAGGTTGCTTTTACATGCTCCACCATATACGATTGAGCCATAATCAAGTTTAGATCGTACTAATGATCTGTATAAGTGAAGGAGGGTAGCTTGATCCCCTCCCCACTTTGAATTTGAAACAACTTTTAGCAAATCTAGTGCCTTCAGGCATTTAGCTTTAAGGGATTTAATGTGTGGTAAGAATGTTACATGAGAGTCGAAAATTAAACCCAAGAACTTGGCCTCCTTTACAACTTTGATAGGGGTGCCATTTAAAGATAATTCTGGGTCCTTATGAGGCTTATATTGTCTACAAAAATGTATACAATTCGTCTTGGATTTAGAAAATTTAAAGCCGTTTTCAAGACACCATTTATTTATTTTGTTTAAACATAGCTGCAGTTGCCGTTCAATTGTATGCATATTTTTACCATGACAGGAAATATTAAAATCATCCACGAAAAGTGATCCATCAATTGAATCGTTTAAAACTTTTGATAAACTGTTGATCTTGATGCTAAAAAGAGTGACAGACAGAATACTGCCTTGTGGAACACCCTGATCCTGATTGTAATGATCAGACAGGGTAGAGCCCACGCGGACCTGGAATTGTCTGTTATTTAAAAACTTGGCAATAAATTCAGGCAAACGACCTCGCAACCCGAAGTCATGTAAATCTCTTAAAATGCCATATTTCCAAGTAGTGTCAAATGCTTTTTCAAGATCAAAAAAGATAGACACAGCGTGTTGTTTGTTAATCAGTGCGTTTTTTACAAATGATTCTAAACGCACTAAGTGATCGACAGTACCTCTGTTTTTGCGGAAACCACATTGTATATCTGTGATAAGGTTATTAGTTTCCAAGTACCAAACAAGTCGATTATTTATCATGCGTTCCATGGTCTTGCAAACACAGCTTGTTAATGAAATCGGACGATAATTGGATGGATCCGTATGATCACGTCCAGGTTTAGGTATTGGTACTACTATGGCGTCACGCCATGACGGAGGAAAGTTACCCGATGTCCAAATATCATCAAAAATACACTTGCCCAAAAAAGAAACGCATAGGTGAAAATCCAATGTTATGAGAGATGATTTATTAACTTAAATTGCACAAAAAGTAATGGAACTTGAGCAATGATAATTCACACAGGTATTAACAAATGTGTGTCAAGACATATACAATCATTCACAGTGGTATTAAGCGTCTCTATTTTCCATGGCATAGTGAGAAAGTCAGCATCTGGTGTGACCACCACGGGCATCAATCACTGCTCTGCATCGCCTGGGCATTGACTGTATAAGACGTCGTATCCGCCTTTGTGGGATTCTTCTCCACTCATCTCGCAACGCATTCACCAACTGTACACGTGTCTGTGGCTGCGGCTGTCGACGTCGTAACCGTTTACCCAATTGGTCCCATAAATGTTCAATTGGGTTCAAATCCGGCGATTTTGAGGGCCATGGAAGAACTGTAATGTTGTTGTTGGCAAGGAAATCCGTGGTAATGCGTGCTGTGTGCGGTCTTGCATTGTCGTGCTGGAAAATTTCCCTTCTAGCGTCAATTGTAGGAACAACATGACGGTTCAGAATTTCATCCCGGTAGCGTACAGCATTGAGATTCCCTTGCACATGCACCAACTGTGTCCTGCCGTTCATAGATATGCCTCCCCACATCATTACACCTCCACCACCGTTTCTGTTGACCTCACGAACGCACTGTCGAGCATATCTCTCATTTCGACGTCTGTAAACACGCATCCTTCCATCATGTCTGTACAGCGGAAAACGTGACTCATCGCTGAACCAGATCCTCCTCCAATTCAAGAGGTTCCATGCCCGAACGTTCCTGCACCACTGAAGACGTGCACGACGGTGATGGGGATGCAGAACAGGTCCTGCATGAGGTCGCATAGGTCGAATTCCATGCTCTCTTAGGTGATCCCTGATGGTTTGTGGAGAGACTCTACGCAGCCCAGGAACGTGATCAGCGGTATACGTAGCAGTGACGGCCCGATTACGCAGATGAAGCACCGGATGTAGCGGTCTTGTGCTGGAGTTGTCACCCTTGGTCTCCCACTCCTTGGACGGTCTCTGGTCGAGTTGTGTTGCGTGTATCGTTGCCAGAGACGGGAAATCGTGCTCTGCCTCACATTCAGACGTCTGGCAACTGATGACTGACTTTCCCCAGCTTCCAGACGTCCAATGGCTCTATTTCTGTTTTCTTCATTTAACCTTGGCATTTTTCGCGTCGCATAGAAAGAAATTCGAAGAATGAATCGCAACAGGACCTGTCCCCTTTTATAGCCATCATAATCAAGATTGAGATCCTGCATTTGCACGTGCATAATGCTTTCAGATTTTCCCACGTGCAGATTATACAAAGCGTTTTCAAGGTGCTGTGGTGTGGGGAATAATCACCAGAGGTTGTGTTTGTTTGTCTGTTTTGGTTGTATTGACTATAAAAACACTTAATATTTACATTAATTGTCATTCCATTCCATATTTTCCGAAAAAGTCTACTTTAAAAATGAGATTTCAGCTATGCGTTTCTTTTTTGGGTCAGTGTACTTAGGAGAGTTTCTAGGCAGGATTCTGGTAAGTGCTTCAGGAGTTGATAATGTATGTTATCAGCTCCAGTAGCAGTGTCATGAGCCTGATCAAGAGCAGTATGGAGTTCATGAATAGAAAACGTTTCATTATAATCTTCCCCATTATCAGAATTGAAATTAATAGGTGTCTTTTCTTGTTCTTTTTGATACTGCTGGAATTTCAGTAAATAAGTAGAAGAGGAAGAGTGTTTAGCGAGTGTTTCGCCCAATTTATTTGCGATATCTGATTTATCAGTAAGTAATTGATCTCCATCTTTAAGATGATGGACAGTAGATTTAGTACCTTTACCTTTTATTTTCTGGACCATGTTCCATACCTTGGACATGGGTGTCCGAGAATTTATTTTAGATACATAATTTTGCCAAGATTGGCGTTTGTTCTGTTTAAAAGTACGCCGTGCTATAGCATTTAAAATTTTAAATTTATTTAAATTATGCACCATAGGATGGCGACGAAAATAATGTTCTGCTTTTTTCCTTGCCTTCCTAGCTTGTTTGCACTCATCGTTGAACCATGGTTTTCTTATGTGTGGAACTACAGAGGACTGTGGTATACACTCATCAGCTATGGAATTCAGTTCATCCGAAAAGCATTTAATAGCATCGGGAACGTCAATAAAACGTTCAGGTTTAAGTTTTTCAGCACACAGTGTTTCATATAAAGCCCAGTTAGCCTTTTTAAAATTTCGTCTTGATGACGGAGGAACATCGGATGGAGTTACAGCTTTTAACATAGTAGGAAAATGGTCACTTCCACAGCGGTCATCGTGGACTGACCATTCGAATTCATTTAGTAGTTCGGAAGTTGTCAGAGACAAGTCAAGAGCAGAATAGGTCCCTGTACCAGGATGTAAATATGTGCTGGAACCATCATTATAGATACACAAATCATTGTCAGAACAAAAGTCCTCCAACAATTTCCCTTTAGTGTTTGTAGTTACACTACCCCAGAGTGGGTTGTGCCCATTTAAATCTCCCATTATAATACAGGGCTTCGGGAGCTGATCATATAGAGCTTGAAGATCAGTTTTAGCAAACGTCGAAGACGGAGAAATATAAAGAGAGCATAGCGTAAACGCTACATGTAACGTAATTCTCACTGCAACAGCCTGCATATTAGTATTAAGTGAAACAGGGTTTTGAATAACGTTTTGTTTGACTAGAATGGATGATCCGCCAGTGGCCCGATCACCCGGAGGTGCAAAACAATGATATGTGTTAAACTGACGAAAATTAAATTAAATTCTGCTTGTTTTAAATATGTCTCTTGGAGACATATCGCTGAAGGTGTAAAATCTTGGACTAATAGCTGTAATTCATGTAAATTAGTCCTCAATCCTCTGCAGTTCCACTGTACAATATTATTGGAATAAACTATCTTTTAGGGGGATTTATTGGGGATCTACCCCGCACTCTTTTGGAGGGCGACAAGCTATGTGCCCTAGAATGGACATTTTCAGAAACGTCCATTTCTTCAAGAGACCCATATTTATTGTACAATTGAATTTTATTTTGTGATCCTTTAGGAGCTCTGCCACTTTGTTGTTTTGAAGCATCAGGCTTTGGCTTCGGTTTACTTTTCACCGTTTGTTGACTCTCGCTGTAGATTGAGACTTTGAGTGTGACTGAGATGCTGATTTATGATCAGACGAAGTCTTTGAGGTATTAGGAAGTGATTCCTCAGTCTGTGATGATATAGCAGTGCACAAATGTTGTGGAGAGTCGCAATTGACCCAAGTCAAGGTAGTTTGACAGCCTGTGGTTGACGTTGTTTTAGAACTAGACCCCAATGATGTTTTTGCTACTGTAGCATAACTTTCTGAAAGTTCAGATCTCTTTACCAGTTTTTTGGCCTCAGAAAAGGAGATATTTTGTGTAAATTTTATTTTATTGATCTCCATTTGCTCTTTCCAAATAGGACACTGTTTAGAAAAGCACGAATGGTCGCCTGAGCAATTGGTGCATTTTTTATAATCACTGTCACAATCTTCTGTTGTGTGTGTCTTCTCACCACAGTGAGCACACACAACAGACAATGTGCAAGTATTCACACCGTGTCCATATTTCTGGCATTTAAAACACCTGAGCGGGTTGGGGATGTACGTATCAACTGGAATGTTACAGTAGCCTGCCTTCACTGATTTGGGTGCATTTGGAGATGAAAAAGTAAACAGGTACGTATTCGTTTTGATGGTTTCGTTGTTTCTCCGCGTTGAAAAGCGCTTGACATAGAGCACACCTTGATCCTTCATTTCAGATCCTATATCAAGTTCCGACATATCATCCAACAATCGATCACGATCTCTCACAATACCTTTACTTGTATTCAAGGTCTTGTGAGCAGAGACCGTGACCGGAATGCCCACGAAAGATTTTATGTTCATGAGGTTCGTTGCTTGTTGTTTTTTCCCGCATTCAACTAGCAGGGCACCCGAACGCAAGCGTCTAATGTTTTTCACCTTCCCTGCAATACCCTGAATACCCTTGGACACAGCAAAGGGGTTCAGTTTTAACGGTGTCTTGTCAGGTGTCTCAATCACAATGAATCGTGGCCAATATTCAATCGATGCAGATGGTCTCAGGTCAGTATCAACAGGGTCAATATCAAGTGGACGTTTTGTTTTTTTAAGTGGTATTTCGTAGGCCATGGTTAAGGTAATATGGTTCATCATCCGAGCTCCCCACCCACCACGGAGTATCACAAGGACAATGCTAAAGCAAGCGGGCCTCCAGCTTGCAGCACCAAGGATACCCGGATGATATACTCCAGCAGAAGAATTAAAAGATTAATAATTCTACCAGATTGGCCCATGAGTCATCGCCTTCTGGCATAGGACTCTAGGCAAAATACAGAGCAACATATTTCAAATTCAAAAATGTTTTAGATTATAAAGCCAAGTCCAAATTTACAACAATTCCAAATGGTGTATGTGCATTGATAAATATAATAATACCCCATGCACAGGGCTTGGCATGACCAGCCGATTGGTCGAACCGGGCCCATTCGACCACCCATCTAGGCGAAGTAAGGGCCAAAGTGGTGTATTGAGCAACAGGAACACGGTTGCAAGCTCCTATTGCCCTCAACCACCAGGATCCCTTCCTCCGCCGACACAGGGCCGCACCCCACGGCAAACGGGTTGGTGGACCAAATATCCCCCCGGGTCCACTACCGGGGTGTCGGCGAGCTCTTGGTGTTACCCAGCACCCACCACGAGGAGGTGGCTCGCCACGGGTGCCTCATTTGCAGGAAATCATATAAATAACTTTTTAACCTCTAAATTCATTCTTACCAATTTATTGCTCAGGTCACTTGGATATGAGGGCGATCTATGGCCAACAAGTGAGTGTGAAATACCGATGACTTTGGAGTGAATGCCCGCTTACTTCCGAGGAAATGGTAGACAATGCAATAACATTTTAGACCCGTGGAATGTTGCTGCCGATCGAATAGGTGATGTTTACGTGGCTGTAATTAATAAACGAATTTAAAAGGTGAGTTTTCGCTGCCTGGGGTGATCCATAATTCTGGCGTGGAATTGCGAAGGTAGTTGATTTCAATGAGTCGTTGGGGTGGTGTTTCCGTCGTTATATAATAATTGTATTTCTATGACTGTTGTATTATCAGTATGCCAATGAGTAAGTACATCATTACTCATAACTTCAAAATTTACAAATATGCCTTTTTTATAGTACTAGTATAGTAGTAGGGTAGGGTCTCTATACATGTATCTTCTTCTAACACTATTTTTAAGCGATACAAGCCCCCTGTGGCACTCATCCACATAGAATTACCGCACAGTCAGGACCATTGTTATGAAATGTCAAAGACAACATAGTCAGTGTACTGACTCCCTCAGTCTATGGAGATTCACAGTCACCTCGGCAATATTTCGGTATATCGTAACTAAAACAATACAACATGAGAAGTTGTTCGCTGGTCACGAGTTGGGCATGGGTTGATATAACCTCGATGTTTTTTATGTTCCCTGAGCCCTTCGGGTACATTAACCCATGAGCCCGAGGGACCAGTGAACAAAGTATTTATCTTACCGATAATTATAAACTGATTGAAACATGGGTATCGGATCGTTCACTTCCGCCGACCGGTTTGAATCAAATTTAAACGATTCGAATCTTGCATCTTGCTGCTTTTTTTTCAGTTATTGTCTTAGTAAAATAATCCTCTTCTTAATATTCACAGGGACTACATTTGAACATTTGTCAAACTATATTTATTGGAATGCGATGCAAATCTTTTCGTAGCCATCGCTAGACTTTGCAGACGAAACAAGAAAAACAAATTTAGAGTTATCTCCATTTGCATTCGCTAAATATCGGTAATTTCCGTGCGTCATACGTGATTCAATGTTATTGGAGGTAAAGAAGTTTCAAATGAGTTGTCATTGCCGCGGGGTACATTGCAATGTACTTCGCTTGTAAGTGTGGTACATTGAAAATAATGGACGACCGCTCAGCATGTGAGGTAAGATAATAATAATTAATGTACATATTTCATAAAATCGGTCATCGCAGGACAGCAATTAGCTAGGTTATCACTGAGAGAAAGTTAACGCTAGCGCGTAAAACATTAAAACATTTACTACAATACAGGACAATACAGTGTAACTACCAGGCTATAGGTCACCAGTAACTGAAGGTAGATCACCATACTAGGCACCATATACTACCTTTTCTACCTGCATGGGCCCTAGCTGGATTTACATAATCCCTGGAGTCACTAGCTAGTGAGTGAGTTTAGGGCAATAGTAATGTGACAAATATAGCACGTTTACCAGTATGTTATACATAGATATACGGCGAGAGATGGAGAACCTGTTAGGGAGACAATTATTTGACAATACTTCAACCTCATCGAGGGTACAATCACCAATAATCTAGGTTATGTATATACAGTTATGTGAGACATCTATGCATTTAAAATATTCTGTAGGAATTCAGTTTCCTTTTGAATAAAAAAATATAAATGAGGACTTATATCAGTTAACAGATCCGTCAAAGTCGATGATTTGACATAGTTATCCGTTGTGATGTGCCTGACACTCACTCACTCCATGACTTGGCTGTCACAAACACATGCTCACCATGATCCAGATCACCAGATGATCCTTCATTCTGACAGCGGCTTGTCAAATGGGTCAGGAGTCTCAGGACCCAGCAATTTCAGGAGAGGGTATAAGCTTGGGCCCCTCGTCTAGATAAGATAGACAGTAGTTTGGAGGTTTCTCGTAATTCCAGCCTTCATTCAGTACGTAAGGACTTAAAGTGCACCATTTTGCTGACCACTTTGTAAAGCTACCACGAGGTTAGAGTGATTCTTCATTCACCCTTGCAATTGAGTGAGTGAGTGAGTTAATATTTAACGTCACATCACGTTCATGGGTGCCCCCTTGCAATTGAAGTCTGAATGAATTCCTAAAGACTGTTTCGGGACCTTTTTTGCCCACCGCTGAAAAAGGTCATACCTACTTGCTTGAAGATCCTTTACCACTATGATGAGGTCAGCCACCCCTGCCTGACCTCCATGAATACCAAAATGTCTGGCCTCTTCATTTTGGGACATTCAACACACCCATGGCGAGGAAACACTGGTTTTCTGTAAGCGGTTGCATTAAAGTACTTGCAGTTAAGCTAAAATTAACGTTTTTTTCGAAAACGTCCAGAGGCCAGAGAATAATCAGCCGTTATATTCAGTTTTCAATATTAGGTGTATGAACTTCAGGTGTCGAAAAGCACGCAAAAGCCTAGTACGTATTTTAGACAGAAAGTGCTCGTGCCTTTCATGTAAAATGCTTTGCGACATGTTTATTTAATTGTTTTACAACCTTTCAAATAACCACCAATCTCCCTTTCTTCCAGCACTCAAGAGGTCCGCGGCCTGTAGCACAAGGTATGATAACAATTATGGCATACAATCACAATGTTTGCGAACGTTGTTTTCTACGTTCAAAAGCATGATGGATATACGTATCGAGTTTGCGAATAAAAGTTGTATTACTGGAGTTCATTAACAAATTAAAAATCAAATTCGAATAGTAATATTGTGGTAGATAGTGTGTCCCCAAATCAGTGTCGTAAGGACATGCCAGCAAAAAGTGAAACTCATCTTCAATTACATCTAATGTGCAAAATTTGCACAGTCTATTTTCTTTTGGAATGTTATAATATCCGCCCTTCTCAGTCATAAGATCATGCAAAGAGCATTTATCTGGATACCGAAACGAGGAATATTCTGAGATATTAGTATCGTGGAGGTATTGCCATGCAGTTAAAAACGAATTAAATATTACTGTAAAAAGTGGTTTTGGGCGACTGTATTACAGATGAATTCCAGGTCTGACTTTACACCCAGATATTTATATCTTTTAAGAAATTCTAATTAGTTTGTGTCATAAAGCCTTTTTCTGATTTGGACAGTTTACCATCATTTTTTAAAGACAACTTTAGTTTCATTTGCATTTACATTAAGCTGATTTCAAGGCAATGACTTTCCAGCAAGGTAATGTGTTCTTGTAGACCCTTAACAGCACAGCACAGCACAGCACAGCATGAGACACAGGTCACAAATTTTGTTGTCGCCACTGGGATTCGAACCCCGGGTCTTTGGTGTGCGAGGCCAGTATGCTAATCATTACCACACTGTGCGCCACAGTAACAATAACCGTGTGCAAATGAATAGCTACGACTGACTGACTGTGAGATGGAGAGCTACGACTGACTGACTGTGAGATGGAGAGTTTTTGCGTGTTATGTAATCATCACATGCCATGTATGTGCCGTGTCATTGCACTTTAACGACGTGTCGGTCTACTTTATCGTACAGTCAACCTGAAAGATGTGCCTACCCATAATTTTCGTTCTCAAATACATTATATGAAAAAAATATTGGACTGTATTCTGATGTGAAAATATGAGTGTGCATAACCAATATTTTTTTATTATGTCTGGGCAATGGGCTCACTACACGTGGTGTAAACTGCAAATAACAAATACTTTTTGTACGTGCCTTAAATTGCATTTGCTAATGTAACGCTGGTGTACGATATGACAAAAGTATTTCGAGTGTGACTTTAAGTATATATGTATAAGACTGTGTACACCTATGAACATGGTCTTGTCATGATATGACTGAAATGAAGCTGACGTTCATTTTGGTTCTCTCTCCTAAAACAAAGGACCCTTAAAACAGACGAATATCTAATATCTTTACTGGAATGTTTATTGAAGTCAACAGTATAGGTAGTTATAGAAATAGCTGAGCACTGCATGCAATAGGAATTACTTAGGTAAGTAACCGCATTGCGACGTATAATTATTTTTTGGGGGGTACGTACTTTTCTCGACAAGCATTATGTTGAGGAGTTGCTGATTAAACATTCAGTACAGTTGCATAAAACGCCTTGTTACAACTGAGCTATTTGAAAGTACGTAGAGGGTAATGTATGAGAAACTATTGGACCCCAGGCAACATTATCTTTAAGGAATCAAAAACAAAAATGGAGATATAATTCAAACAGTACGGACTGTCACGTTCTTACAATGGAGTGAGTGAGTGAGTGAGTGAGTTTAGTTTTACGCCGCACTCAGCAATATTCCAGTTATATGGTGGCAGTCTGTAAATAATCTAGTCTGGACCAGACAATCTAGTGATCAACAACATGAGCATCGATCTGCGCAATTGGGAACCGATGATATGTGTCAACCAAGACAGCAAGCCTGATCACCCGATCCCGTTAGTCGCCTCTTACGACAAGCATAGTTGCCCTTTATTGCTTGCATGATTGCTGAAGGCCTATTCTACCCGAGACCTTCACGGGTCTTTTACAGTGGAAGCTGGTATACATCCATCGCTCCATTCCTATACCATAACAGTTCGAACAGACAATGGATAAGTAATTTAATAGATGTTATGAAAATACAAGTTAAAACCAAATTAACTGCATGGATAACCCTAGAGGTGGTTTAGACAAACACAACGATCATGTGAAAACAGTGTGACAATCAGATATGTTTACATGACAGACTTGTATTTCTTTAGGAAAGCATACTCCTTATTTTGACCCCTTTTACAGCATAATATTCAATGAAAGTTTGCAGATTGTTTCATACAATTAATCCGTTTCACAGTCTCTAAAGGCCATATACCAATAACTTGATCCATGTGTTCTTTTTTTTGTCTCGACGTCGAGAAACCCACACTTCGAGAGATAACAACTGCCCTTACCGTGCTTCATCTCAACACTTAAGCATACAAATTTAGTTTCGGTAATACACAAGCGAATGCATTCTGCCTCGGATACGTGCTTATATGTTTTATCGTTGAATCCAGTTATTCCCAAGCCGTCATATACTGTCATCGTCTTCCCGTACACGTCAGACCCTGTAACATAAATTACTTTTAAGTGTCACTTAACTATGCAAGACATCAGGGCTTGTGACATGAATACAAAACATCGAATCTGACATCATCATCATCATCATACTTACGTCAATTAAATTTGAACAATGAGTGAGTGAGCAATATCAGCGATTCTGAAGCTTTAGGCTGCTATACACAACAAATATTTCTCATAGGAGTGAGTGAGAGAGTTAATATTTAACGTCACATCGGCAATCTCTCAGCCATATCGTGACGAGAAAATTTAATACTGAAATGAAATATATGTATAGTGTAAAACCTGTCAACGAAGGACAGTAAAACAACAAGAATATCACAAATGGGATTAAAACTAGAGTGGAAAGTTAAAACTAGCATCACTATTCGGACAATACAATATAAAATCAGGCTATAGATTGCCAACAACAGAAGGTAGATCATCATACTAGGGACCATGGGGACTTACAGTGCCTTTGCTACCTGCATGGACCCTACCTGGATTTACACCATCCCATCAGTCGCTGACGAGTATACAAAATTAAAACAACAGGAATTCTACGATTAAAAACCTGGTAGACTTAAAGTTACTATGAGTGTTTTTGGACTTACCTTGTGATGGAGAATTCAACACAGTCAAGCAAAATATGCTTGACCGTGACTCTCTCATCACAAGGGATACAAAACGGAGGATCCTCACCTTTTGAAAGGTATGAATGAGTATACCTAGTATGCCAATACGACCTCTTCATATCTGGACTGACAGCCCAAGTAGGTGTAACCAATATACGGTTTTATTTCATGTAATTTATTTGTACCTATTTGGGTGTCCCACTTCTTCTGCATCAAATCACGGATGCATGTTCTAATGGTAGCTTTGTAATCAGTGTATGGAATAAGAAGTGGTGTCACAGATTTGTTGAGTGCTGCCTTGGCAGCAAGATCGGCAATTGTGTTCCCAGAAATGCCTACGTGGGTGGGTAACCAACAGAAGGCGATGTCGTATTGGCCAGTAGCAAGATTATTATACAATTCAATAATTTCAATTAAAAGTGTTGGATGAAGAAGGAGGGCAACCAGAGCAGTTTACACATACAGGTGTGTTATCACAAAGGGTACTATCATTTGCACACTCCAGCGCATCGTGGGCATGCAGATGGATTGTTGCATGACTTGGATCCGTGCCCATACTTTTGGCAATTATAGCACCTCAATGGGTTGGGGATTGAGTGTGTGGATTGGGGATTGTCCGTCCAGTATCACGGCATGGTAGAAAAATATTAGATTCACCTTCCTAGCTCCCCACCCACAATGGAGTGTCAACAAGGACGATGCCTCATGCCTGTGGATCTCCTGCAGACGGCACCAAAGACACTAGGAGGGTATATACAAGCAGAACATATCTTGAAAAGATATATCCCACCAGATTGGCCCATGAGTCACCGCCTTCTGGGCATAAGACTCTAGGCAAAGTTGACAACATCATATTTCAAAATCAATGAACATTTTAGATGAACAATTATGCCAAGACCGACAGTAAAACAAGTTCAAATCAAGTTTGTGCAGTGGCATATATAGAAAATCCATGCACAGGGCTTGGCATGACCAGCCGATTGGTTGAACCGGGCCCATTTAACCACCCGTCTAGGTGAAGTCAGGGCCGAAGTGGTGTATTAGGCAACAGGAACACGGTTGCAGACCCCTATTGCCCTCAACCACTAGGGTCCCTTCCTCCACCGACACAGGGCCGCAACCCACGGCAAACGGTTTGGTGGACCAAATATCCCCCCGGGTCCACTACGGGGGTGAACGGCTCTCAGCGTCACCCAGAACCCACCACGAGGAGGTGGCTGTTCACGGGTGCCTATTTCTCTTAGGAATGGAATGTAGAATAAAACCACAAAAAAATAAGAAGAGTTGCGTTAACTTTTTTGAGAGATATTTAGAAGCTGGAAGGACTAAGGAAAGATAACAACATACGGTTGTATAATTTCTTTTGACGACAGAAACAACGTTTCAGTGACGGTTTCATAACGGTTATCAACAATGATCTATTCAGAGTATGGATACAAAGCCTATCTTGCCGGACTCGATCACCTGAAACAAGTCTGCACACAGTAAAACCACTTAGTTATGTTTCATTAATTTGGATTCCCATACTTTGGTTTTGATGTTTACTCACTTCTGACGCATGCTTGCTCCGCCTTGTGATAACTGAGACCAGGGGTACACTTGCACTGTCCCTTGAAGCATACAGATCCATTGATGTAACATGCCGTGTCATCTGCACACAATTCATAAATGCCACGAGGTTCTGGAAGAAGGAATTTATTTATTTGAAATAGTTCAGTACTGCTAATGTTGACATTATTCAAGTGGGAGATTGCATACTAATTTGTTTCGCAAATTATATTCTTATCACTAGTGATGAAGTTGATGTTAACGCCGTGTAAACAATAGTTGAGCCATATCATGATGAGAAAAAATAAACAATAGTTGAGCCATATCATAATGAGAGAAAAAAACCAGTAGTTGAGGTATATCATGTTGAGAAAACATAAACAATAGCTGAGCCATATCATGATGAGGAAAAAATGCCCAATAGTTCAGCCATATCATGATGAGAAAAAATAAACATGATTATATTTAGACCATACAAAACTCAGTGGACAGTAAACTTTCTACAGTAACACAGTTTTAAACACCGGCGTAATATCATTTAAGAAATATTGTGTGCACTGAATAATACATCATATAACCTGGAAATAGGTCACTATAAGAAAGCCATAAGGTGGACTGGAGAGGCTACAACGGTATTTAGTATTTATTTAGTAGTTAATGCAGTGTTGTTTTAAATGTGGCATGTTACCCTTCTCATAGAGGCCAGTAACTCCTCGAGAGGCACCATGGTCTTGGGACCTTGCTGGTAGATTATTTCTGATATTTTAAAAGTATTCTCAGCCTCAAGCATATGCAATTGGTCTCTAGTCCACCGAGTACGTAATATCGATCTGAATACGTGTATGTAATGACGGGTTATCTGATCCCCTCACCAATTTGAATATGAAATGACAATCAGCACCTCTGAGGCCATTTGGGCAAGATGTATGTAATGTGTGGCAATAACCAAAATGACTGTAGAACACATTCCAAAAAACTTTGTTTGCTTCACTACCATAATTGGAGTGAAATCAGAAGGCAGATTGAGGTTTTCATGGGGATTTAGGTTAAAAACCTTAAAAAACATTAAGACCATTCTCAAGTGACCAATGGCCTTTGACTCAACACTGATATGTAACGAGGCAAACAGCCTCCTAAACCAGAGGCATACATAAATTTCAAGTTACCATGTTACTATATGCTATCATAAGATGAAGATGTGTACAACAGAGTTCCTGTTTTGACGTCATTGTAAAACACGTCATACATCCGTATAAGTTAGTCTTATCAGATATATTAGTAATACAAGGCTTGAAATATGTTGAACTGTCATAATGTTTTGCAAGTATCATATTTGCATACATCATCCGAAATGTTACCAACACGCGTTTTCACACATTGCTTACATACATCTGCAAAACAAAGTGGCGAAACATGTTTATCAAGTGTGACAAAGTCTGGACTGGATTGAGTGCGTGTGCGTGCGCGTGCACGGGTGCTTGTTTTTTCCCTTTCAAACAACTTCTATTCCGCACAAACTTTTACATGTTTTAATTTAAAATGATAATCAACATTTGCGTCAGTGAATATGTTAGAGATGGATATAAGCCATCAGTTCAAATGAAAACTCATTGAAAAAAAACAAACAAATACAAGTAGCCTTTTCACACTATTTCATCTTAAAGATGGTATATCATTAATATTAAATACGGATAGCTTTGTTCAGCAACCTTTCTCACACTCTTCACTGGTCAACATTGTATATCAATAATCACTACATACAAATACTTTAGGGCACTCTCTTTCAATATAGAATACGTGTTAATGAAGTATGGTTTTGGGATTTGAAAAAGGTATCTAAAAACCAACCGGTTCGATTTCTAACGCTTCGTTTTAAGGGTGTCGGTACGGGAAAGCGAAATTTCAATCGGTACAGTAAACATCCCCAACAGTGAACAGATTTTAAGGATTCGTGTGGTTCCAAGCCTGCAAGATACCAGGCCACACACAACACATGCCACATTTCTCAGTGTCTTCACAATGAGAGCGTTATAACGCTTCCATGGTCTTCCAAATCGCTCAACCTCAACCCTACCGAGCATCAGTGGTATGTGATTGCACGATGCCATTTAGAAAGTGGTCAAATGCAACATATGTCATATTTGGGATTTCACTTTCTTAGTAAAGTACAAATTCTAGTACTTTTTTTCGGTTGAGTCCCATCCGGGATTCGAACCCGCACCCTCAGAGTCAGGCACCTAATCGCCAGCACACAAAGTCAGCCGCCTAGCCCGCTCAGCCACCGCGACTTCCACGAAATGAAAGTCGGACAACTGGTAGTCTAGACTGCGTACTTTGTGTACCCCTCTGATGAGTGTAAATTGGCACGGCTCCCACGGCCGAAAGCTATGATTACACGATGCCATTTAGAAAGTGGTCAAATGCAACATATGTCATATTTGGGATTTCACTTTCTTAGTAAAGTCGCGGTGGCTGAGCGGGCTAGGCGGCTGACTTTGTGTGCTGGCGATTAGGTGCCTGACTCTGAGGGTGCGGGTTCGAATCCCGGATGGGACTCAACCGAAAAAAAGTACTAGAATTTGTACTTTACAAAGAAAGTGAAATCCGAAATATGACATATGTTGCATCAGTGGTGTGGCATCGTGGATGTGTACGTAACCGTCTCCATAGACGTTAGATCAAATGTCTCAGTTATTGCAAGAGAATCATGGTTGAGAATCAATGTTGGGTCGGATTCAAGGACCAAATCAAACACTTTTCAATTCAACGTGGAAACGGTTAGAACGGTTAGGGGGCTCATGGTGGCCACAGCAGATACTTAAGACAACGCGAAACTGGGAACAGACGCCGTCAAAAACTATACATGTTAACACATAATTCATCTTTTTCAGAATTACATGTTTTATCTCACTTTAAAGTTAACACATTATGCCCAGGACAATATACAGAGAGATTCAATTTCTGTTGGCAAGTAATAATTTAGATTAACCTTTAAAAGCCAATCTGATATTTTGATAAAAAAACAAAACAAACAGAAAATACCTATCATTGCTTTTGCTTTCACAATGTAGGCGGTAGAAACTGAATTGCTGAAACATGAAGGCACGTTTCAAATTCAGAAACAGACAACACTTGCTGAGTCACGTTCATTTCCGATAACACGCACGCATCCCTTTACAACATACAAATGTATTTCGTTCAAATATTAAATTATGAACATCACCTTTGACACAGGATGCTTTTCCAGATCGAGTTTCCAAACATCTCATCGCCTGCGTGCAAGAGGTGGAGGCACAGGGGTCTTTGTGGACCTGAAAGCATGTGTATACTGCTTGATTAAAGTGATGGCATGAAAGATATGACTATGAACAACAGTACAATATAAAGCCGGCTAGAGACCAACAGCAACTGAAGGATCACCATACGAGGGACCATGGAATCTTACAGCACTTTTGCTTTCTGAATAGACACTAGCTGTAATATCAGCCCTTCAGCTGCTGGCCATTGTAACCATACTTAACAATGACAAAAACATCTAAGTCTAAATAAATCTGGTAATTTTAAATTCAGTTTGAATGTTGCTCGGTTGTTAAGTTACACTATGGATAATTGACTATCATGTATGTATTTACAAAAACATGTGATCAAAATGTATTAATTAATTCTATACAAAACCAGTGATATTTACAGTGACATTGTATCCCTTGTGATGGAAAAGTCAGTCCAGTCAAAATGGACATGCTTGACCGTGATTTTTTCATTGCAAGGGATCCAAAACGGATGATCTTCACTCTTTAAAGAAAAATCATGAATGTACCTTTTTGGAACAAGGTATGGCATCACCGCATTATGACCTCTTTAAATACGGACTGACAACACATAGGTGTAAATGCCTGCGTTTTTCTATAAATTGGTGCTGTGTCAATTTCTGTTTGTAAAAAATAACACAATCAATAAACATGATTTTTAAACCTCAAATCATTTAAGCTTTGTACTTTGTAAGAGGCGACTAACGGTCACACGAGCTGACTTGGCTAGCCCGTCATCTGTTTCCAGTTGCGCAGATCGATGCTCATGCTGCTGATCACTGGATTGTCTGGTCCAGACTCGATTATTTACAGACTGCCGCCGTATGGCTGGGTTATTGCTGATTGCGGCGTAAAACTAAACACATTCACCCACTCGTCGTTATATGACTGAAATAATGCTTCAAATGCGTATCATATGCTTTACCGATCTCCACGAAAATTGATACTCCCCGTTGCTTAGATACTATAGCATCTTTTATAAAGGATTCTAATCGTACAAAGTGATCAGAAGTACTTCAACTGTGTCGGAAAATACATTTAATATCAAGGACCAGATTACTGCTTTCCAAATACCAAAGAAATCTATTATTTACCGTTCGTTTAGGTATGTGAATTACAAAGACATTCTGCCAGGACAGGAGGGATATTATCTGAACTCCAAATATGCTAATGTCAAGAGACATTATTCAGGCAAATGCTTCAACAACTTGTAATGGATGCTATCACTACCAAGTGCTGTGTTAGGAGCTTGCTCGAGAGCGGCATGAAGCTCATGTAATCACAATACTTTAATATTGTCTTCACAGTTCACGCAAATTCATGCAGGTATTGTTTGATCAGCTATGTCAATGAGTTGAGTTGAGTTGAGTTGACGTCACACGGGCATTATTCCAGTCATATCAATTATCATTATTCAAGTCTGCAGTCTTAAACGTTTTAAGGACAAATTCGAAATGAGTTCTATTTCAAAAACATATGTGTTTGTACGCGTTTGTAGGTCACAGCACTAAATTCAATAGCAATCAATTAGTTACATTACATAATTACAATTTATAATAGAGGTCAACTTCTCTTGCTTAATTCACAATGAGATGCCCGCTCACACGGAAAAAAGCATGTCTTTCACGGAATTCCATATTGATGGCAGATGCCGATTTGAACCTCATGCGTACGGCCATTGATGTAATGAGACGATCCTGTCGTAGTGTCTTTGATTTTGGTCTACCGTACCCAGGTCTCATTGCAACCCCGCCTGTTTGACGGTAGTTGTCGCACAGGCGTGCAATTACACTTTGTATTTTACCCAACAGTCGGGCAACTTGAAACAGTGATGTCGACCTTTTCTATCATCCCTACTATTCTCCATTTTGATTGTTCATTGAGATACTGCCTCGGAGGCATTTTTCAGCATGTGTTCAACAGATGTTAACTTCTGCGTGCACGTGCATCACGTGTTGGTAATGCATCATTGTCATTGTCATTGGATGTTGCGTTCGGGCGCAACGCTACGGTAACGCATGATTTCACTTCAACTTTTACTGCATTTAATTGCTTAGGTGGCTTATTTTGTGTCAATGGTATATAGCATCAGTAAATACCACCTTTTTGTAGGCGGATTATTACTGGGATTGATATGAGTGATCATGAGTGAGTGAGTTTAGTTTTACGCCGCACTCAGCAATATTACAGCTATATGGCGGCAGTCTGTAAATAATCGAGTCTGCACCAGACAATCAAGTGATCAACAACATGAACATCGACCTGCGCAATTGGGAACCGATGACATGTGTCAACCAAGTCAGCGAGCCTGACCATCCGATCCCGTTAGTCGCCTCTTACGACAAGCATAGTCGCCTTTTATGGTAAGCATGGGTTGCTGAAGGCCTATTCTACCCCGGGACCTTCACGGGTCGATGGGAGTGAGAATTGTTGGGAAGAGGTCACTCCCACAAAGGTCATCGTAGACCGACCATTCAAACTCATTTGAAATATTAGAGTCGGTGAGTGACTGATCGAGAGTGGAGTATGTACCATTGACAGGATGGAGATGTTTTATCATCGTCAAAGACGTATGAATCATTATCTGAAAGAAATTCTTCAAGAACCTTTGCCTTGTTGTTTGTATTGGTATTCCCCCAATGTTGTGGTTGTTCAAATCGTCTACGATTCTGTGGTGAAAGTTAAGAAGTTGATCATACACGTTCTGAAGAGCCAGTATGCGGACAGTTGAGCGAGGAGGACGCTGTGATGTGGACAGCCATAGCTTGTAGGCTGGTGGAAGTGGAACAGGTCTGTGGAGGATGGCCTGCCTAACCAAGATAGAAATGCCTCTTGTAGCTTTCGCACCGGGGGGAGAAAAGGGATGGTTGGAACTATACTGACGGCTGTCAAATTTATCAGTTTCGGACTTAATGCTTACTCCATCATCAGGTGATGTATTAGTGTACCTGATGAAGGAGTAAGCATTAACTCCGAAACGTTGTGTTCTCATAATATAACAGTTGATATCCATAAAAATCTTCATTCTTACATCCAAAGGAGGTGTGGACCTTGGTGGAGCCTCTAAACGCGAGGTGGCCTTTACTGTGGGGTCCGGCAGTTTATATCAATATTCAAATGAATAAATGTATAACGTGAAAACATAGCGATCAAGTAAAACAACTATAATATCACAGATCTTAAACAAAACCATTTAGAAAGTGGCTAAATGTAACATATTATATTTCGGATAACACTTTCTCGATAAAGTACGATTTTAAGTAATTTTGTTAGTTTGAGTCCCATCCGCAAACCTACACCTTCACGCCAGGCACCTAATCGCGACAAAAAACACTCTGTCCAACTTCCACGCAACACAGGCACATTGACCCTTCACGGAAAGTTTAACCTAATATCATTACTGATGTCTACGTTAAGATAGTGATATCTAAGAACCCCCATCAAAGATAACACCAGTCTACAAGTACAGTTACAAGCACAACTCACATTTAGGTGAAGTTTAGTTCGGACAATGTATCCATCCTCTGCCGTGTTTGATATCACGGAGGACAGTCGACACGTTAAAGAAACAATGTTGTATTCAATAGCCACGCACGGTCCATGTTCATTGCATTTGACATGGCATAGCTAATACCAATGTCCTGGAATGAAGCATAGCCAATTGTTGTTGTTTCCTGTGATTTCTTTTTGCATTCTGAAAACTTGTATGCAAGGATCCATGTCAAGGCAATGAGAAGTTTCTGAAAATTCCCTTGATTAGCCATACTGTACACGGGGTAAGAACCAGCTAGCAACTGCTTGTGTTGATGTTCACTACTTCGAGTCACGGCAACATACTTCTAAATCTCACGGGATTGGTTATGGACATAACACGTGACTGTAAATAGAATGATAAAATAGATATTACCGCGTGAACCTACTTGCTGCCATTAATATTCAACATATGAATATATTGCATATATATGTTTCCAAATGCCTCCTGCTTTTGTCGGTGGCAGCATGACGCATGTGGCTGCTCGATTGAATGTCACGAAATTACAAGAAAGTGGACGAATGTCATGCTATCTTTCTAATCAATTTCAGAGTATACTCCTTCGCTGTTTGTTTTTATTCTAATGGTTACTGTACACTAATAAATGTTTTCGGAACCAAGACCTGATCGTTGCAAATGTCATATAGTATATTCAGATGCAAAGGTTACTGACACCGTTTACTGTCGTGGTTCTTTCATCACGAGGTAGAAAAAGACTTATGAAGTCACATCAGCAATATATATGTATTTCTGTGACTGGAACAATATGTAATGTGAGAATGTCCTAAACAGGGTCTGAATGAAGAATGGGACTAGCTGTACCCTGTATTCCACCTGAATATACCTGAATGTCCGACCCTGACAGATAAATGAAACTAGCACAATAGACTATGAGGCTGAAAGTCATTATAGGGTTTTGAAGGTGCGTCACAGAGTTTCTGAGTTCTTCTATGACTGTGGCATCAACCACTTTGTTACCAGTAACTCGAAAGTTACCCACTAACTGAACTATCACCAGGCGAGGACGATTAATGACGTGGCGACAGTTTCACCATCAAGCATATTTTTTGGACTGTGTGGACAGCTGGTTTCGGTCCTATGACTGACTGAAGACGTCTTCCT
The DNA here is from genome assembly GCF_037392515.1 of Haliotis asinina. NCBI lineage: Eukaryota > Metazoa > Mollusca > Gastropoda > Lepetellida > Haliotidae > Haliotis > Haliotis asinina. The sequence continues at coordinate 34,488,739 of NC_090280.1, forward strand.
CCACCATTATTGTTGAATATGAAGTACCGCAAGGATCTGTGTTGCGAATGACACTGTTTTCCCTGTGTACCGGGCAGCTGGAGCAGGTGATAAGCAATCAACAGGTGCCGTATCATCTACATTTGACGGCAATCAGATTGTTGACCAATGTTGAGGTCTGCTGATCTTCAGTAAAATCATTGATGAACGAAAATAAGCTAAAACTAAATGATGACAAGACAGGGGCAATGTTTGTAGGCCCTAAAGCTCAAGTGTCAAAATTGAATATCAGCCATCTGATTGTTGGAGAAACAGAGATTTGATTTGATTTGATCTGCAAATCCTGTCATCATCATATGCGGACCATCGGAAAATACGCCATCTACTTACTGAATGTTCTCAAGCTGCCCTGGTTCTTTCCCTCATTCTGTCCAGAATAGACTCTTCTAATAGCCTGCTTCCCCCAAGAACTGTTAAACACAAGCCATACAAAACATTGCTGCACGTATTGTGAGCAAAGCACCGATCCTGGCCCCTATTCTAAAACAGTTACACTGATTGACCATAAGAGCTGGAGCAAATGTTTATGTTTAATCTTTGTCTGCCAGTGCATAACTGGAAATTGCTCTGGTCTCTCAAAGAATAGTACAAACCATATGTGTGACGTTTCATTCTGGTGTTGTTGATATTTACGTTTTTCTGTATTTCCCGCGTATTGCAAGTAATCACACGGCAAATGTAAAGTTCAGTTTTGTTTTTGTGAATTTTTTATTTGTTTCAAACTGATTTTGATACTGGTTTTATACAACATATCAAGAGTGTTACACCTTGTTTCAAAGCTCATGTGTATTTACCAGTAAAGATCCGGGTTTGAAACATCTTCACCAACACATGCTTGTTGAAAGAGGAGACTAATGGGACCGGGTGGTCAGGCCCGCAGACTATGTGAATACATGCCATTGTATCCCATCTGCGGAGATCGATGTTTCTGCTGTTGATCACTGGATTGTCTGGTCCAGATTTGATTAAATACACACTGCGACATACAGCTGGAATATTGCTGAGGAGTCATCATTTTCACCTCGTGGAATAAGATTTAAACCTGTTCCTTATGGCACTGTCATTAGTCAGAAGCACATTATTTGCGGTATAGACAAAAAAGTAATCACTTGTGAAAAGATTGAAATTGTAGTAGATGCAGATACCTTACTACGTTCAGGTTATAAACAACTTATAAACGTAAATACCCTCTTTTAATTTTCTAAATTGAAAAACAATTTTAAACATTTGGCAGAGGATAGTCGTCCAGAAGGACTGCGAACTTTTCTGCGTATGTCACCCTCATGACGAAGGTACGTTTGAAAGGCAACTTTGTAGTTAAGTCTAAATAAGATTCATAATTGCTATCTTTGAAATATTTTTTGCAGAAAATATAAGCCACTTAAGGGCACAGACTTATTTTTGGCTAGAGCTAACACCAAAGTTGTGGATGACGCGAAGTTTCTTTGTATTATTTGTGATCACCGTTTGAACTTTCTACCGCACATAAAACAGTTAAAGAGCAGTGATTATGTCGTATTGGCCATACAAGGTACACTCATGAATATCCATGGAAAGTTGAGGACCCTCCGTTTTGCATCCCTTCTGATGAAAGAATTACGATCACGCATGTCCTACTTGACTGCATTCAGCGAGGGTCCATGCATGTAGACAAAGCATTGGAAGTCGCTATGGTGCCCAGAGTGCTGATCTACGTTCCGTTGTTGGCGATTCTCAACCCTTTCTAAAAATTTGTTTTGTCCTAATCTGAAATCCTGTTTTAACTGTAACTTAATTTGATGATTATGTGATATATTAGTTCCTTATATTGTCCTTCGTTGACAGGTTTTCTAAACTTTGTGCATATATCATGAAATTATAACTATTTTAAGTCACGATAAGGCTGAAATACTCCAGCTGTGACTATGACGTTTAACTCACTGTAAATACAACCTGAAACCATCGCAAATGGCAAGGGAGATCTTTATGCATCAACACTATGATTAATCTTTAATTCCACCTTTTGGAAAAAAAGAACTAAACCTTTCCTTTCATTAAGGAATCTCCTTTCCGCTTTCCGCGTGCTGCTTTTTCCTTGTTAGGATTTAGATAAGGACAAACCTTATGGGTGAACAACTTCTTTCTTCAGGTGATATAGCGCTTCGATACATATCCTTGTATCGCTGTCAAGCATGTTGTAGTATGACTACATTTAGATATAAAAATAATTACACATTAAAGATGAACTCTTAAGGGTGTTACTTTATAACATTACCACCGTAGCCTATATCAATAAACATGTAGTAGCCGACTGGACTCTTATATGGAGGTCAGGGCCCAGTTGTTCAAAACTCGGTTATCTTTTAACCAGTCGTTAAGTTCGTTTAGCCTACTGGTAACTAATGGCAGAAAGTTATGTTGTTACTCGTAACGCTGTTAACTTATAACGGACCTCCGCCAACTCTGTAACAGTGTGATTAACTCGCAAAATTGTGTTCATGGCTGACGCCATTAGGAGTTAACCGACGGCTAGGATAACCGAGTGTTGAAGAATGGCAATATGATGTATTGGTCTTTGCTGCAAATCTCCCAGGAATTGAGAATACGGTTGCCGATCGCAAACCAGATTATACTTGTTGGCACGACAAAGCTTGGTCACTTCCTGGTGATGTGTTTATTGAGACTAAATAACGTGAAACATAAACTTGAACACTATGTTTCATGGTGCCGTGTTCCCGGTGCCTCAGCAGATGAATGTTTCACTGTTCACTTGAGTTCTCACATCAGTTGTTTCCCTCTTTTCAACATCATCCCACAGGTCTGCTGAATGACCCATCAGGACAAAGCAGATGATGACACTCACAGTTGAAATGTGACCAACACAAAAATGTCTTTTAACAAGCTACTGGTAGTAATAGTAAGGACTAGGACTAGATAGGACTATCCTCCTATCCTATCCAATTGACCGCTACATCTACCAACAGAATCAACCTTGCTGCATCAGGTGGAGGGGTTATTGCAGCTAACTCTTTTAAGATTTTTTAAGATGGAAACCCCTCAGTTAATGATGTTTTGCTTACATCATGGAGAGATAACATCAAACATGCGAGTCGGAGTTATCTTTCAAAAGATGGTTGTCAATTTGTGTCGGGGGAATGTTGATCCCCTTCCACGATCTCGGAACCAAGTTCCAGAGGCGTGGCTACACCAGGTACTAATACGCTTGCCAGAGCTGGTTTATACAATCACTAAGGATCACTGTGTGATAAACATATATATGGCACCAAGTAAACTGTAACAGAAATTTCATTATGGTTTTGATTAAGCAGATTTGTTACAGTATGGATACCATTTGGTTTGCAAAATATGTGAGGGGCGGCGTGGTGGACTAGACTAGTACAAAGCGTTTGCTCGTGTTACGAGCGTGTATTTTCTGTAAATTGAATAAATGATTAAGTGATAATTATTATTGGGTCACCATGTTTAGAGTTTTGAGTGATTGTTATTATGAGCCGCATTTTGTATCACATATGTTCAGTGCTATTATTTACTTTAGAAGCAGGCTTTAAGGTTGTGCTTTGAGTATGTGATGTGTTTACTTTCGGGAGTCGCGAAAATTCTATATTAATGGCGATGGTGGCACATTTGCTGGAATATTCAAGAATCATTTATTGTCAATACAAAGACTGGTTGTGTTGACGGACACGCACACGGATAACTGGAGTACATCAAACTGCCTGCCTTTGTCAACGCTCGACCCACATGACTGCTGCCTGACCGCTCGTCGTGTTACATTCAGTATTACTGTTTCTCACTCTCAAAACAAGACTTCGGTGAGTTGATGTTATATTTGTGACTCATTACAATAGATTTGACTATTGTGAATGTCTGTATCTTGCTCTTTGGTCAATACAAAATACTAAATATTTTAGACTTGTCAATGTTATATTTTGCTGGCTCTGAGGGGATTTCCTATACCTTTTGTCACGGGAAATTATTAACCGTAACATTCGTAAGGCCGAACATCATTTGAGAACAATCTGTCAGGTCCATTTCTGATGTCCCACACTGTGATATTGCTAGAATATTGCTAAAAGCTGCGTAAAGCTAAGATCACATTTGCTTACTGCTTAAGACAGCATAAAGTATGGGGTTCGTGAAGAATGTTTGTGGCATCACATATATAGCCTTCGCAATACGCCCATTCATAAGGGAAATCTCACTATAACTCACAAATACTAAAGAGTCATTTAAGACATAATATGTATCTGGTGTCTGATACATTTGTATACCATTAGGTTAACATATGCCCTTATGAAATGATAATGTTAAATGGAATTATGTAAGTGGTACATACCATTAATACGTTTCACACTCTCTTAGTCCAATATACCAATCACCAAGTTCGCTCTCTCTATAACTTATGTCTACGTCGAGATATCCAACGTCCGAGAGTTTACATGTGCCAAACCTGTGAGTCATTTCAATGCTTAGGCATAAAAATCTTGTTTCGTTTACACACAAGCGAATGCATTCTTTCTCGGGTAAAGCACTGTATGATAAACGGTTGTGAGCAATTATTCCCAAGCCATCATATGTTGTCATCGTCTTCCCATACACATCGCACTCTGAAACATTAGCGAAACAATGAGTTTCACTTTACACTACAAAGCATCAGGGCGTGTGACATGAATATAAACACATGGAATCTAATGTGTTCATATTCAAGTCCTTAAAGACGCATAAACGGGTATGACAAATACTTTAGAAAGTTTAACGTCTATTTAACGTCTTTGAGAGGTTGTGGAAGTTGGAGCACCAAGGAAATATAACAATATGTGGTTGTACAGCTTCTTTTGACAACAGGAGCAACATTTCAGTTAAGGCTCTAAAACCATTGTTAAGAAGTGAAAATCAGAGTACCGACTGAGACGCATATAAATATCTCAACTCTAACACGACGACCTCAAAACTCTATTGCATGAAACACGTTTGTACATAGTGCACCAGTTCTGTTCTTGAGCACCAGACAATACACAGCATCAGCAACAAAACCTAGAAATCTCCCCAACATATAGGACATATAGTAATTTGTTTTACCTGTCAGCCCTAACATAAGTGAGTAAGTGAAGATGTGTTGCCTCATTCTTATTTTCAGTCATATGTTGACAAAAACGAGTTATACATCCATGACTCATAAACCAAGAATACACAAATCCTGTTAAAAAACTACATTAATAACTACCAGAAACAGATACAGGTACAGTTGTAAGCCATCATGTAAAACCAAATGCACAGTCAATAGAACATGCTACATATCGTCAACAGCTGAAGGTACGTCAGCAATATAAGAACTATGAGGTGTAATGTTATGTTTGCTTCCTGCAGAGTGAGTGATTATAGTTTTACGGTGGTCTGTAAATAATCGAGTCTGGACCAGACAATCCAGTGATCAACCACATGAGCGTCGATATGTGCAATTAAATGCTTGGTTAGAAATACCAATCCATACTTTTGCATTTAGAAAAAAGGAAATAATAGATGTAGATTTCAACATCCACGTCACCAAAGCCACCGGGGAACTATCATCAAGCAAAGATCAATCACCTAGAGCAGTATACCATGTTTCTTGCAGTTGTGGACTGGTCTAAGATGTGAAACATCTAGACCCCTAGCAACCCGATTTATAGCTCAGTATAAAAACTTGAGTCCAATATATCTGTAGTCATAAAGAGGAATATCAATATGCACAACAGCAAAGCTACAGAGAAACTACCATCCAGCTAAGAACAATCACTTCTAACACTATATAATGTTCCATGCAATTTTGGACATGACTGTAATGTGAAACAACCAGACCCCACGCATCCCTACTGTGTTACTAAATGCTTCATATATTTGGGTTTCTACATTTTGACTTTGATACTGACTCACTTCTGACACATGCTTGCTCCGCCTTGTGATAACTGAGACCAGGAGTACACTTGCACTGTCCCTTGAAGCATACAGATCCATTGATGTAACATGCACTGTCATCTTCGCACCTGTCATACATGCCACCAGGTTCTGGAAGACGAAAGGTATTTATCTGATAATAATTCCATACTGTTTATGATGATGTTATTCAAGCGGGAGACAGCACACTAAATCCCATATCATGATGGGAAAAAATTCACATGTAGTCTATAAAAGCTGTCGTTGAAACTTCCAGAAGTATCACATATTTGAGAAAAAGACCCAACAAGCTAGCGTGCTATCGTAAAAAACGTATCACAAAAGAGTAGAAAAACAACATATCACCTGGCTATCAATCACCATAAACTTGACGGACTGAAACATATTGAAGAAACAAGATAATGAATTATTGGTTTGAAGGAGACTATTCACAGATGATGCCAAGAGGCACAACTGAATTGGGACCTTGCTGGTAGAACGTCTCTGGTATGTTATTCCCAGGCTCAGGAATATGTAGTGGATACATTGTTCACTTGCGCACGTAATATTGATCTAAATATGTAGAGTTGTCTGTCGTCTTTACCAATTTGAATGAGACGTTACCTGCAGCACATTATAAGGATTCATTTACTTGGTAAAGCAGTCTGATAATACTGGGTAGTGAACGATTTCAGGTGATCGTTAAACCTTGAATATTTCGTTACCTTGTACAGTCATGCAGGATACAAAACTTGTATAGAAACACGTCTAGCGTATTACAGTTTGTAGTTACATCCATATAACATTAGTGTACACAACAACAGAATCCTATTCACATTGTGGTCAAGCATGTCTTACTTAACTGTATTGATTTTTGCATTACAAAGGAACGATATTTAATTGTTTCATTCGATAAGAATCTCTTTGGTTCATCATTTAATTCTTTGAGTTTGAAAGGAAAATGTTTGAATTCATAAATGTTGATGAAGTACTGTCAGAACTTCGTTTTGAATCTGGTCGAATGGACAATTGTTTATGGCTGTACCCTCGGATGAGGTTGAAGTATCGGAAAATATAGAGCGTAAGTAAGACCACATCATTAAACGGATGTTTATCATTGCCAGAATGTCAATCGTAGAATTTGTGTTATTTCAGATTATGGCCAGATCTGTCTTCTATCGCTAACATGTAAATCAAGCTTGGATCCATGCGGGCACCGAAAGTAATGTAAGTCCGGGTGGTGATCTACCTTTAGTCGTTGACAAACTGTAGCTACATTTCTTCCCATCAGTGTAAAACTGATTCTCGTCATGGTTGGCTGAAATATTGCCGATATGTTGATAACTCACTCACTCACTCTTCATATTCCGACTGCAGAATGGTGGTCTACTATCAACATCTTCTGACTTATTTTCAAACCTAAATATTGACCGATACAAACCAAATCACATCAAGTGATGCAATAACTTTAAGAAGCTTTGATTTCAAAAGTTATAATGCCCACTGCATTAGGTAAGCAGTTAGATGTGATAGTGATATTCATCAGCAGCGTAAACGAACACTCAGTTCTGACCATGACCAGAAACTGAAACGAAATAGCCTTGTCGCTCGCCCTTTCCCACGATGTTCACTTTCCAAAATTGAAAACTATTCGTACATCCATATTTAATTACCTGTATTCGCCAGCGTCCATTCAAGGTATTATAAAATGTAATCAATAAATACAAATTGTTGAGGGCATTCTTCCTTTTGAGAATGATTTTAAGAAAATATTTGTGTTTAATTGATGTACCTACAACGTTCTGGTCAATGAACGAATGAAATGTTTCCATTTTCGTCTATATCCTATTGCCCACAGTTTGCATTACTGGTATGGGCATTTCTACTACAAAGGGAGGCGTAAATAATTTAAGGCGTATATTTTCATAATGTATGGCTCTTAAAATAACTTATGGAATCCTCGTTTACAATTTTGTTTGTTGCTAAAGTTCGCGCTGCAATATTCCATCTATAAGGCAATTGTCTATAATTCTAAGATGCTTCGGCGAAAGATCAAAGGCGCCGACAATACTTTATCAGACGATAATGTGCACTTTTTGCATTACGTCACACTGTGTTGACGTCACTGCGCCATTCCAGTCTGGCCCCTCGTAATCGAACTTTTTTGTAACCGACGTCACGATGGATGTCAGCTGCCATCGCCTCGTACAGCCTTCTACAGTAAGCTGCTTCGTCGCATCCCGCTTCTTGGTTTGCAGTTGCACCACACAGCCAACATCACTGTGGAAACATTACGTTTATGTTTTCCGACGGATAAAATGTCTCATAATTCGACTCAAAATCTTACAGAGGCACGGTAATGTTGGCAATGTTTACATTCCCACAATGCAGTCGTGGAATGTCGCTTGACTTGTCAGCTTCCTCTGAATGTACTGATCTAAACTTTCGTTGGTAGTAGAAATGAGGCGGTGATATTGCCTTGTATGGTTTAAGAGAATCACGGATGTAATTAAAATGATCTAGAGAAGATATTTAACCCGAACATAAGCCATCACCAAACTGTTCATCATTTGTTTTTCTAGTAACCTTTGTCTTAACGTAGGGGGCTGACACGTCAAAAGAACAGCGCGTCAGTTAGCCCTGTGCGAGGATATTTAACTTAGGTCACAGACACCGTCGTTTGTTTTCTGCCATAGATTAATCGAAATTAGGCTTAGAAGTTATTGAAGGCATCTTAGAAAAGAAATACAGTTCGTTCTACCACCATGTATAGTGTAATAAAGCTCACTTTCGCCCTGAACTATTATAACGTTAGAGCACTCGGAGGCTTGTTCGCCCTGAACTATTATAACGTTAAAGCACTTGTCCGAGTGTACTCGGACGCTTGTTCGCCCTGAACTATTATAACGTTAAAGCACTCGGACAAGTGCTTTAACGTTATAACAGTTCAGGGCGAAAGTGTGCTTTATTACAATATACATGCTGGTAGAACGAACTGTATTTCTTATATAATCAAGGCAATAATCAGACACTCTATTGATCACCAAATATTAGCGTCTGTAATACCATAAGTAAAATATTCCCGTGCTTCAAATACCCAATAACACCCGGAAAATGGCCGGAAATCTTCCCCTACATTGTAAATAAAAAAGTAACCCAGGGGTTTTACTGTCTGCACTCGTTTACATCATACCGTGTACGGGTACAGCAGTGAAGTGCCATAAGCTGGCCGTTTCAGCTGGTTCCCGTGGCAGTATCTGGAGCTGCTCATTTGTGACGTCATTCTGACTTTACGTCACAATGTGATTTGAATGACGTCACCACTGTTGATGACACAATAAAACAATTGTTTGAGATGTTTCTACGTGTAAATACGCCGCGAACAGTCTTGCAGTTTCCAGGAGTGACATACCATTTGATCATGTTTTTCATTACAGAACACAGTGAAGTTTGGTTTACAATGTCCATATACTCACAACGCAAGGTTTCGGAATCCTGACTGTGTGAAAATCACATCAATAGAAGGAATCACCAAAATAAACAATGAAAATGAGAGTATCCTGCACACAAGACCATTACTGACTACAGGACACCACAAACGTCTGGTCTATCACTCCTTTTTTCACCCAAATTGAAAGAAACCAGGCTATCGGACGCTTGAATATGGAGTGCCTGTACACGATGTTGCCTGTCATTTCGACCTAAACATAGCCACGACTTATCGTCTCCAAAATCGGTATAACGGTACACAGGCTACTGATGACCTTCCTCGGAGCGATCGTCTTGGTGTCACCACCTCTCGACAAGATCGGCATATAACCCGTCAACACCAGCCAGATCCATTAGTCAACCCTTTTTGCTTCCGAAAACGTATTTCTGTCATCATTCTTAGCAGCCAATGAAATGTTTTCACAGTTTTGTCTATCTGACCCAGTTTGTATTTCTTGCACTTGATGTTGAAAGTACATACACATATTCTGTATACTTGACTTGCATGACTTTATATGACGTATGAATTGAGTGATTTAAGATCTAAAGTCACATCGGCAATATGTCAGCCCTATCATGACTAAAACTAGTTTTGAATTCAGAGGACAGACATATAATACATAAAGTCCTGTCGACGAAGAACAGTAAAACACTAGATGATCACAGACTGAGCTAGCAGATATCTTAAAAAGGAGAAAAATCATTTTGGACAAAACAGCGTAAAAATGGGCTATAGATCGCCAACAGCTGAGAATAGTAAAACGTTAAAATATCACCTTTGACACAAACGGCTTTTCCAGATCGGGTTACCAAACATCTCATCATCTGCTTGCAAGACTTGAAGGAGCAGGGACTTTTGAGGACCTGAAAGCATGTGTACAGGTTTTCGTCACTGCTGTAAAACGTTTCCATTTCTATGTAGAAGCATAAAGGGTTTTTTTTCTTCCCAAGTTTGGATTTTCAGCCGTAACACTTACTGCCCTTTGAAAAAAATCCGAGATAGCCAATCTGCCCAGTGTTTCGGTACTGAAATGTGATTGTGTGAGTTTTTAATCGAATCGGCATTATTTCAGCCACACCATGACTGTAGCAAGTTCTTATTTCATAATAAATAAATGTAAACTATATACCATGTTTTAGAGGACAGTAAAGCAACTAGTTTAAAAACGTCTAATGGTTGTTAATGGGTCACTTGCGTCACGTGAGCTACATTTGCTGAAGTTTCAAAACAACACGGTTGACGAAACAAAGCTTACGTACAAGAATCCTGTTGAAAAATGTAGAACACAGACACGTAGTTTAGACTATTCCTAATATTCAATAACTGATGATATCAAAGAACCCTACCCTCCTTCGACGATATCACCAATATAAAGGAACAGTTGCCCGCACTACTCACATCTGCCTCAAGTTTACGTTGAACAATACCACCTTCCTCTGCCGTGTTTGACTTCATGCTTAATAGTCGACACTTTAAAGAGTCTTTGTTGTATTCAATAGTCACGCACGGTCCATGCTCAGTACATTTTAATTGGCATAGCATAATTCCAACATTCTGAAAAGAAACAAAGCCATGTGTCTTCGTCTGCATTTTGCAATTTGAAAACCTGCATGCAAGAATAGCTGTCAAAGCACAAAGAAGTTTCTGAAAACTCCTTTGAATAACCATACTGTATACGGGGACAGGCCCAGCTGGCGGATGCCAGTGTTGAGGGTCACTGTACAGAGTGAAGGAAACGTACTTCTTGGTCTAAGCGACATAGCTATTGATATACCACGTGACTGTACGCATACGAATGAAATATATATTACCGCGTAACACTACTTGCTGTTATAAAGATTAATACATTCGGACTTCCGTGTACTAGCAGATGCTTTTTCCCAAATGCACTATTCATTTATGAAAGAATATGTTTTCAAACTAACATGTACCTTGATTTGTGGCAGTTTGTCGCCTCTGGCTGACTTGATAATTCGGGTACAGTGTCACATGGTAAAAAAAAGTGGACGAATGTCATGCTATGTTTATAGTTATCAAGTACTCTAATATGTCACCCTGCATTGATTTTGCTAATCTAATACTTTGACTTAAATGAGATATGTTTCCAGAACCTAGACCTGATAGTTGCAGATGTCATGCAATATGCTCAGATTGAAAAATTAACATCACATGGAATGCTTTCATTAGTAATATTGCAAATGAATTATGTTTATTTAAATCAGAAAAAAATGTTTGGGTGTTGGGAAAAAAACAAACAATCATTTAGTGTTCGAATCGGACGAGGTTAGCAATGACTGTGACATTCTGGAACAGTCTTGAAAAATGCAGAACAAACATCCATTATTCAAGGGAAAAAGTCTGACGTCTTCTTCCTGCAAGTTCTACTACAGTGTACTCAGCTTTATGACAGGCTAACTAACCACGCGGAACTCTCTGGTGATTGAGTTTAGTTTTACGGCACACTCAGCAATTTTCCAGCTACGTGGAGGCGGTCTGTAAATAATCAAATCTGGACCAGACAATGCCGTGATCAACAGCATGATCATCGATCTTCGCCAATGGGAACCGATGACTCGTGTCAACCAAGTCAGCGAGTCTGACCACCCGATCCCGTTAGTTGCGTATTACGACAAGCATAGTCGCTTTTTGTGGTAAGCATGGGTCTATCCCGGGACGTTCACGGGGTCGGAGCTCTCCTGACTTGTCGCTGACGAGCAGAACGGCTTCAGGAAAGGGATCTACCAATGAGCATACCTGCATCGCTTCCATAACGGAAACCAGGAATGTTATGGGAAAGTAGACCTTTTGTAGATTTTAAAAAAGCCAATCATTGCACGGACAGGAAATAGATTTGGAGTAAACTTGGAGATTTCGGTATAACATGGTATATGTTAATTGCTCTTTCTTATTTACGCGGTCTTTGCACGACATACTAAATTTTGACAACACATGTTGTCAGGCTCGACACACGTTTGAGAATGAGAACATTCCAACAACCAAGCAATTTCAGAGTTTTCAAACTATTGGCGAGAGGCAGCAACGGCTTCTATTCTGACTTATTATTCCATCAAACGTTCAGTGGTTGACGTGTGAAGTGTAGACAAAGACTAGCAGTTCAGAAACGACCAATCGCAGTCAACGACCGCGTCGAAAGAGACATTGGGATCAAATGACACGGAAGTTTGACATGTGTTTGAAATGTGAAAGCGCGAGTTTGACAACTTGTTAATTTTAACAACGTGCGTTGTCAAACTTTAGTTTGACGTGATGGATGGTATGCAGGTAACAAAGCTACTGTCGTAACTGGGGTTTGGGTGATAGTAACCCTACTACCAGTTGCCTGTTACGATGGTCGTTCTGTCTTGTCGGGGGTGATGTAAGCTCCTGTTGCACACTCGCTTGGTCCGTCCGGGCTGCTACATCTAGGAATGAGGGGGCCTGACCACCGGGACTCCTAACTGACACATAGCACCATGTACTGGCACCCCGACACATAACGAATAACTCAATACAAGGTTCTGTACTGCCATAGGTTTACTCGATCCCTCTCTTCATGACAAGCTGACTTGGCCTGGACAGGGTAGGGCTAGCTCTTTACCAGATACAGAACTGATCGAACGTAATGCGAACGTTCCGCTGACTCTGCAGCCTGCACCGCACCTGGCACACTTTTTAGTGCTGACGGTATCTTTTTAAGGTGTTCGAGTCGGCTCCACCCTTGTCACATGACCCTATACAATCTCTCTGATTCGTTAGAAGTTACATCATTCCCTGGTCTCATGTCGTACCTCGTGACTGGAAATTTCCTTTAACTCTAATCAGTGAATCAGCATTAACTGCTACTTGAAGAATATATTCTGTTCTGTTGCTTGACGATTATTCCCTTGTTTTCTATCCCTTAATATATTACCCAGTAGTAATAGCATTGGTGCTATGACAAACTAACCACAAATCTCAATAATGGACGTGTAATACGTTTCTTGTATATAGATGCAAATTTCACCTAAAACCAGTACTGTAAGTCCCCATGGTCCCTAGTATGGTGATCTACCTTTGACTGTTGGTTACCTATAGCCGATTTTAATTCTATTGTCCTAATCTGAAATCCAGTTATAGCGAAAGATACTAGTTTTAACTGTGATGTTTTGTTGGTTTTACTGTCCTTCGTTGACAGGCTTTTAGTGACTTACATGCATTTATGATGAAGTTGAAAGCAAGTCTTAGCCACAATATGGCTGAAATATTGTCGATCTGACTTAACATTTTACCTCACTCACTCGCTCATGGTGTCTATCTATGTTTGTTCTTAAAGTTTACAACAGTTTCTCATAAACCTAAACAAGTGGCTCACTTTTATTCGGTATTATGGCTTATATGTGCCCATCACTTTACATGTGAGGTGAGACTCTAATAAATAACCTACGTGTCTGTCTCCATTGTTATCGTTCCGGAACAAAGATGACATGCTACGCTTAGGGGTTTATCACGACTGACGAGCTGAAGGTACATGTATCCATCAGTATGGTGCCACAGCGTGACGTCAATTCTACACCCATAGGAACATTTGCAATTGGGTACGATTTTCAGCAAAACAAGCATTTTATTACTGTGAAATACGACGGCAGAATCTGGACTCTTTGGTGACGTTTCACACGTTGCTCGATGTGTTAAACAATATGAAATAATCTTCTTGACATTGTTAATGATGATAGTGGACTCAACGAGGCGGAGTTGTCAGGTGTGTATCAATTTGCTTTAGATGGACACACTTGCTACTGACTGATTCCACCTACGATGACTAATCGCGTGATCAAGATGGCAGCTGTTATTATTTTGTTGTGAGAATTTCTCGACAGTGCAAGATCCCCAGCGATACATACAGTCAACAATCTGGTGAATATTCTTACTTAACTTACTCATAAACCTCAGACCGTATATGTGGGTTGGTATTGTTGAATGGAGGGCGAAAACTGGATGTTTCAGTCCAAGATACGGGACACGTTTGTGTTTGCGTCTGGTTCTTCTTTCAGTGACACTCCTACTTGTTGCTGGAGATGTTGAGGTAAATCCAGGGCCTTCGTAGTCAGCATCAGACAGAATTAAACACGGTTATCAGTTCAATATATCTGGACAGTGTATAACTACTGACTCCAACACCGCAACGCCGAGTGACCTTGCTGTAACGGTGGCTTCAATACAGCATCGGATCACTCAACTGAATGACAAGTTTCACATGTTTGCACATGCCATTGAAAGGCAAACTCTCTGATCTCAAAGCCAAGACATAAGGCGCAATCATAAACATAAGGCGCAATCTCGAAGGTCAAACTTAATATTGCATTGTTTACCTGATAAACGTGAAGAGAAGTGGGATGAGAGTGAACAGTGTTTGTGTGTTAGAGATTGTTATGGATGGTTTATTTCATTCAGAGGATGTTTCATCTCTTTCCATTGAACGAGCTCATGGGATCCATTCAAAGTCTGGACGTCGGCCTGTCATCGTCAAATTTGATTTACCTTCTATAAACATAAATGTGCTGTTCTGGATATTGCCAAAAAGAATCTCAAGGGTGTCTTCAGAGTCTCAGACTTTACTGAGAGAGTGCATGGAGCTAGGTCCCGGGTACATGTATTCCCCTTCATGAGGAATGATGGTATAGTGTGTCGCATGAACCATGACAAGCTTGTGATAGATGGTGCTGTCTATGTGTTCGACTGTGAGATGAACGACATTAGACAAGTAAACAATAAACCATTCGCATCTCGCAGAATCTGTCGTAGAATCTATCTCTCCAAGATGAGATTCCAGTCAAGTCTCCAGTTCATCCTAAACATGTTTAGAATAATCAAACACCTAAACTAACTAAATAAATAAATGATAAAAATAACGTTCACAATACAAATACTTTCTGCAGTTACCCTTCCACCTATTCCTGGTATTTTTATAAATCCACCCTGAGCACTCTCCTGTCTACCACAATGAGTAGTCTAATGGAAATGAAATATTCACAGACCTGATAAGTTCTGTTGGAGCAGAGATTCGTGTGATAAAATCTTTAATAACTTTGGTGGATCCCTGTTAGATCTGTGTAAACTGTTGGCTGTCCATAATGTACATGGACGATTTGATGGTGATAATGTGGATGATTTTACGTTCGTTTCACCCACTGGGTGTAGTACAGTTGATTACTTTATCATTTCTTCTGATTTGTTCGCTGATGCTATTGACGTGTCTGTTCAAACAAGAACAGAAAGTGACCACTTGACAGTGTTTGTTTGTTCCCTGTAGAGAGAGAGAAAATCATGTTTATGAGATACAGACTTCCATTTTAATTACAACTGTTCCCAATATCGTTTACCAAGTGAGCAAATACTGATTATATAACACACACATCAAGTAATGTGTCCACGTATGTGTTTGCAGAGTTCTGTTCTTCATTACAAACAAATTTTGATATTGCCGTTGAAAAGTTATCAGATATACATATTTCCTGTGGAGAAAAGGCAGATGCATCATGTGTATGGCCAAGAAAGTATAGCCCAAGCAGGTGGGAATATGGTTAGTATTATGGCATGAAGTTTCCTACTTCTTTTGCATAAAATACCGGGTGCAACAGGTCTATAATCCATGTAGGGATTACAAGGTGTGCCCCAGCGTTTCCGAGCGCTTCTATGGTTGTAACACCAATCACTTTGTTACTAGTAACAAGTAGCTGGGTAACTGCTCTGATCTTTATCGGTTTGCTGCATTATAAGCAGGCGAGGAGGGACCTGTTTAAAGAATTCAGTGTGATGAAACATTTAGCTTTCAGCATTTATCATAAATTCCATCTCTTCGAAAACAAAGTAAACCTATCTCTACTGACACAAACTTTGAGCTAGAAATTATCTCCTTTCCTTCGACTTCCTTCTCCGCTTGGGTGGTCGGGTAGTCTAGTGGTTCAGGCGTTCGTTCGTCAAGCCATAGGCATAATGAGCTGAGCCCTTTATGGTGTCCCCACGCCGTGATATTGCTAAAAGCGGCGTAAGACCAAACTCACTCACTCTCTCTTCTCCTCCTTGGCTGTTGATGAAACCAAAAGTAGACCTTGCTTTGACCAGATTTATTAAGGCAGACATAGCAGTATAGACAAGAATTGAATCAACTGAGAAGATATACATACTTTAAATATATACATACTTTAGAGCATTCAGGTTATAGGCAGCTTGTCATGTAAACACCCACTTTAAAGTTTTACATCGAAAACCAACTGTAAATATTTCGCAAAAAATACAAACCCCATAAAAGACCCAGAAATATTCTACATCAAGTTTGTACAAGAAGCCACGTTCTTGTATGTCATTTTGTACTCTCATCTATGACTGCTAATCCTTTGTGTATACAATGGAGTCTATAAATACAACTTTAACCTCGCTCCTTAAGGCAGAATTGTTACGGTACAGATGCCTTTGAATACGGTGATTTTAGTTTTCAAATTATATTCGGGATACCTAGTGGTTAAGGCTTTCTCTCGACGACAGCCACTTGGGTACAGTGTGTGAAGGCTTTACTACAATATGAGTTATCTACCCCGGTGTAGCAGAGGGTTTCCCTTCTTGACATTGCAGACTGGACAACAGAAGATAATAAAAAGGCTGGTTCTAGATGATTTTGAAATGATGTGTGAATAATGCAAAAGAGTTACCCGGAAGACATGCGTTAGGGAGTGAGTTAAATTTTAAGTCATTTCGGCAGTATTGCAGCCATATCGTGACTAAAACACGTGTAAATGGATATTTGAATAAAGAACAAATTTAGATAATATACTTACTGTCTGCAATGGACTCTGAACCAACTAGAGTATGACAGGTAAAAATTCAAACTTTGAAAATAAATCTAAAATATACTCTTAAACGTAGTCGCCTCTGAAAAATGATTGGCATGTAATCTGCATATATACAAATTAGCAACACTAGGAAATATGAGTGTCAAAATTAATGTTCAAAGTGATTTCTCGAACTTTTTGAATAGAACGTCATAATCAAGAATGGGGCCCCATGCACGTATGTTGCTACTGCGTTGTGCACGTGCATATCATGCGTTGTGTTTAGGGGTAGTAATAGAGGGAAATGGCGGTACGTTTCCCAACAGGATGACTTGCCAAAACATACTGTGGGCGACACGAAACAGTGGTTGTGGTACGATCAAGGTTTAGAGTGGCCCAACTACAGCCCTCGTCCTAACCCTAATGAGAATGTGTGGGGACGTATGGCGGACAGAATAAACCAAGGGGGAGTTAGAAATATTGAAGACACGAAGGAAGTAGTAGCCGATACGCTGCCTGACGATCTGACGATTTCCTTTAATCTCTGATTGGTAATGTACCCAGGCACTTTCAGTCATGTATTGCAGGGCAAGGAGGGCTCACAAAGTGCTGAAAAGACATGTGGACTGTAAGGTCATCGTGTCTCAACATATTCATTGATGTAAAACTATTTCTGCATATATATATATATATATATATATATATATATATATATATATATATATATATATATATATATATATATATATATATATATATATATATGATACTTATTTTCAACCTTTCTAATAACAGTGTACAATGAAAATTAAGTAGGACTGATTCGTAACTTCAATACGTTTCACAATCTCTTGTTCCAAGATACCAGTCATCCTGCTCGACTTCTCTGTAACTTTTGCCGACGTCGAGATACCCCACGTCCGAGAGTCTACAGCTGCCCTTACTATATGTCATTTCAGCGCTTACGCATAAAAAGTTAGTTTCGTTTACACACAGGCGAATGCATTCTTCCTCGGATAAGCCAGTATATAATTTTTGGTTGTGACCAATTATTGACAAGCCGTCATGTCTTGATATTGTCTTCCCGTACACATCACACTCTGTAAAACAAAGACAACCAGATAGTCTCACTTTACGATATAAGCCATCAGGGCCTGTGAACTGAATGTCAAATTAGTGAGTTTTGCATTGCATCGACACAATTACAGCCATATCGCAAATGATCTAAGTATCTAAATGATGCATTTAGACGTTGCGAGGGATAACAATATATGGTTGTTCAACCTCATTGCTACATTGTTACTATAAGCAAGTGATGTTCTGAGGCAAAGCAGATCTGGATTCTTGCAGCGACGAGCTCACAATATCTGTTACATCATGAAGCATCTTGCCCCGAACTCTATCATATGAAACAAGTCTTCACACAGTACAACCACTACCCTCGTACAACACACAATGTACATCCAACAAATTACTATCTTTGTTACTCGTCGACCATGATATCTAAAGATTCTTGAAGAAACAGACGAATTTAGATGTAGTTTCCGGAAGGAATACCAACATCAATAACACCAAAGTCACAGTTAAAACGTTGGATACCATGATCCGTGCAATTATGGACATGCTGATGATATATAACATCCAGATCCAAGATAGCAACCACAGCTCAGTATCAAAACCATAAATCCCAATCATATCCAGCGCATTCCCAACCGAATCATTTAGTGGGTTTGTTGGATTTGTTTACCGCAGCAGTAAGAATTATCTCAGCTATATGGTGGATGTCTGTAAATAATCAAATCTGGATCATACAATCCAATGATCAGCAGCAATGATCAGCAGTATGAGCATCGATCTGCGCAACTGGGATACGTGTGTCAACTACGTCAGCGAGTCTGACCACGCGGTCCCGTTAGTCGCCTCTTACGACAAGCATGAGTTGCTGGAGATCTTTTCTAACCTGGATTTTCACGGGTCTCATCCAGTCAAAAAATACGGTTTCAGAAAACTCCAAAACTCTACAAAAAGCCTCCAACCTTAATCTACCGTGACCATTGCTCTATCATAACTCGAGCCTACAATCAAATCATCGATGGTATCTCATAGTTTTCTCACTGTATTTTGTGTTTGAGTAGGTCGAGTTAGACTCTCAAGTACATGACCTTGACACAAATAGAGGACGGAAGCAAGCATTGACCATTGAGAGGTCCTGCTTTGACCACACCCACTTTTATGTGGACTTATCGTCCTTGATATCGTCCTCCATCTGTGTCAAGATCGTTTAACTGAGGGTCAAAATCGGCTTTCAGTCGACTTGTAGAAATACCAATAATGAACTAGTAGGTGTCATGAGTGGTGCTTGATAGGCCAGTAACTCATGATTAGTTTAGATGAAGCATCAGTCGATCGCATGCGATGGTAGCGTAGCGAACGTCAAAGCAGGCTGGTAGGGTACACCGAAGTGTCGGGCCTTGTCTAGATATATTGTACTGTGAAGCGTTTGAAGTCGGGGGCTCATCTCATTTTTTTTCAAATATGTGATCCTCGCAATGACATGAGACCCTGTGTCTGTTATCGGAAAGGATGAGTCTGCATGTGTGTGACATGAATCAGTGTCGTTTTATACCTTAACTTTTGATTTTGTGATTTTTTGTCACATTTTGCGGTGTGTCGTTTCGTTTAAGCACTGATTTATATACATGTATATGTGACTCACTCCTGACACATGCTTGCTCCACTTTGTGATAACTGAGACCAGGGGTACACTTGCATTGTCCCTTGAAGCATACGGATCCATTGATGTAACATGCATTGTCATCTGCACACCAGTCATACATGCCACGAGGTTCTGGAAGAAGTAATTTATTCATATGATATATTTTCAATACGGTTAATGATGGCATTCATGGAGATTGCACACTATTTTTTCACAAATTATATTCTTACTGGGATATACATACGAGTACAATGTGAGAGATGTTGAGGGCTGGAGTTCCGAGTTTACATGAAAATGCTTCGTGTCACACCTCTCGACTGTCAGTAGAACATCAATGTGGCTTCGAGGAACTTCCTCACCCTCCATATTCACCTGACCTGGCCTCAAGCGACTTTCAACTATTTCCAGAATTGAAGGAACATCTCCGTAGAAAGAGCTATGCCCGTAATGACGTGCTCGAATCTGCAGTACGCATACCCCAGTGTGCTTCAAACACCTGTCGCTTTCGAATCAGTTGATCAATTTGAGTAAACTAACTGGAAATGCTGATAAAGAACATTGCCCAGCAACACTCCTAAGATTAGTTTTTGTCACCAGTCTAGACGTTTCGTAGTCTGACAACTTTTTGACTAGCCCACGTATAATTTGGACATCACGGGTATGCAAATCAGTTTAGAAAATGTATCAATGGTTGTGTTCAAACTCGTTATATTTTACCTCCATGTGTGCCATGTCTTTCACGTGCAAGGGGAGAGTGAGTTTTGTTTTACACGGCACACTAACAGCATGAGCATCGATCTGCGCAATTGGGAACCGATGACGTGCCAACCAAGTCAGCGAGCCTCACCACCCGATCCCGTCAGACGCCTCTTACGACAAGCAGAGTCGCCTTTTATGGCAAGTACACGTTGCTGAAGACTGATTCGACCCCGGACATTCAAGGGTCTCATCAAGGGTTGGTACAATTATGGTTTGCATTATTTAGGTATGGAGTATTTTTTGTTCAATGTACATGAGTCCACGTCCTGCCTGTGCCTATTTTCTGACATGCGTCGTGTATTGTTACATAGAAAAACAGCTAGTTTGACCACGCCCTCCCGCGTCATGTACTGCTGTCAACACTGTCAGAAGGTTTATCTCACAAAGTCAAAATAAACTCGCTTAGTATGATAATCTATGTACATTGCCTATACCGTTTACAGAATCACACCATGGAATTTATTACACCATGTAATAAATTCCATTGAAAACAGTTGGATCTTTCAAAAGGATGGCACATTTCTCTCGGTGTCACGATGCATGTAGAGTTTACTTTACTGCTTTTGCCATGATTATTCATATTCGTCAAATCGGTGATGTAACATTGATCACACAATGAAAAAAAGAATACTCTGCGTGACATGCCTGAAGTCAGCAATCGCCGTTATTTACGTCGGTGTGCCGCGAAATTTGGCGATGACATATTTACACAGCACACTGGTCATTCACGATATGGAGACCAAACACATGGTTATAATTTCGTTAACTGAACCATCTAAAGTGTCAATCCATTAATTACCAACACTGCTACTACTTTCGGTTGTAATGTATTGACGGGCATATGGGGGCACTAAAAACGTTATCAATAATCATGTCAAACACTATGGTCACACAGACAATGTCTGCAGTCCAAAGTACACACCGTTCTCAGAAGACGTTCACTGTTCAGTCATAAGCCAACAGTAATGGTGACATGAGAATTTGGTGTATCCTCCCCTCGCACAGATAACTGCTGCAACCCTCCACCTCATGCTGGAAATCAAACGCTCAGTGCGCATCATTGGAATCCTCTGGCAGTCCTCATGAAGAACCTGGGATAATTCCTGTAGATTGTGAAAAGGTGCATCCCTTACTTGAACTTGACGCCCCAGATGGTCCCATATATGCTCAATTGGGTTGAGATCAGGGCTTCTAGCAGTCCAAGGTAATCTGTCAACTGCGTTGTTCTGCAATTATGTGATAACAGCTCTGGAACGATGGGGCCTAGCATAATTGTCCATAAGTGCTGGCCAACTGGCGAGGGGTTGGTTATCAAAATGCAGGACAACAGCAGCTTCCAGTACTTCTTGTTAGTATATCTGACCACAGAGTGTCCCTGGAATGGTGCTAAGATTCATCTTACAGTCATAGGAGATACACCCCCACACCATTACAGAGCCATCGCCAAAGGGTCAATTGGGCGAGTGAAGCGGACCTGAGCCTCTTTCGGATGGCACTGGTCATGGGTCTGCCTCTCACTAGGCGAACTAGGACACGGTCATCATGGAGAGTGGCCTTTCTCGGCCTTCCTGATCGTGGACGATCCTTAACGTAACGAGTGACATGTTTTCTTACATGGCGACTTATGACAGTGTGATTGATACTAGTATTCAATCTGGACCAAATGTTGCAACAGGACAAACCAGGTTCATGCATACCAGTAATCTGACATCTGATTTTTGCAGAAAGTCTACGCCTCGGCATGTCCGAAAAAGTTCAATTTCAGCATTGTTCACCTGATAGTTGCGTCGATAAGAAATCAATGAGAATACTTCATTTCACCTTTTTATACCCCTCAGTCGCTTGTACCATGACAGAAATTTAGCATGAAAAGCATGCATTTGAGTCCGCACGTGAATTTCATGCTAACTGCATGCGTATTTAGATACGTTGACATCTCTGTTTTGATCCCTTTTTGTTACAATCGACTATTATTTTTGGTGGTGCTTATTTAATGCTCATGTGTATATACAAAAACTAATTGAATAATATATCTTTAGAAAGCAGAGATTTAGTGCATTCCAAACATGATGAAAATTGACTTTAACAATTAATGTGGTCAAAGATGCAGAAATGCCATCCCAAGTAAAACTCAAATAGTAGAAATTTTAATCAATTAGACGAAAATGGTGAAAGTGAAATACACCACCTATTACCCTATGAAGAGTATGTTGTTGATATTGTACTCACCTAAGACAGTGGTAAGTATGCTTTATTCAAGAATTATCAACACTTAACACTGAACAGCAACTTTGTTACATTTCTAAACTCATTGCAAACTCCAACAAAATGTTCAGTCATTCCTCAACTCTTAAATTAACTTCAATTACAGCAACTTATTTACAGTCATCGCCTCGTGGTTCATCATTTTCTTCTTCTTTAGACATTCATAGGAACCACTTTTGAGAATGTTCAGTGTTGGTCCCGTCACCTGTTTGTCATATCATTAACAACCATGAGCTATTGATTGGCACTGAAGAACCATTAGAGAGGAGCGAACACTGGTACTCAAATTGGGTCTGAACACTGTTCTGCTTTTCAAGGCCGCACTGAATATTCTTTCTCGGTCCGCATTTGAAAGGGGGATCACCAATATATCCTTCATGACTCCAAAAAGATTCTTGTACGTTGGCTGTCCAAATATACCTGTCAGTTATTAAATCACTCTGTCAGAATGATTATTTCTTCATTCAGTTGAATAAATAGCACTTTTCCAAGAACTGAAACATCCTTATGTCGCAGTGATTTTCAAGTGATTTTATATTGATGAAATTTAATGTTTAGCTTTCAGAACCATTTCGGTATATGTTAGGAACTCGGAAAGACAGGTGTATTACTCGATGGCTATTGTTCACCTGTTTCCGTTGTAACTCGTAATTTTCTGGGAAATGGTGAGTGACTGGCCAGATCGCAGAGCGAAATAACGCCAGTGGTCCAATTCGGTTAAGTTGAAATATATCAGTGTCCAATTCTACTGCCAAGATAAACACTCCAGAAATCTGAGACATCACTTCTCATCCCATACTCCGATTAGTTTTGTTATGAAATCAAATGGAACCATCACTTTCACCTACTTGGATTGGCAATGGGTAAATCTGTGGAGTAGCATTGATTACCGAACGTCTAGAAACACTTCTAGCATGTTATTTATTGTCTTGGTTCTTTGTCGTTGAATTAACGCCGTACTCGGCAGTACTCCTGTCATATGAATATGTTTTGTCATTACACCCATATAACTGAACATAACAGTTGAATCCAATGATATTGTCTTCACGTTCTCTCTGCAGTGAAGGCTATTAGTATCGCTGTATACGTTTCTGCTATCAAAACCTTTCAAAGTTGAAAGATTTTCAGAAAAAAACTGTTGGTTGACATAAATGGAATTACATCTATTGATCCAGCAACATTTAGCAGCTCTGATTTAAAATGTACATTTGCATCACTTTAACAATTGGAGGTAATGGTGATATGAATCCTCAGTGCACAAGATTATGAGTTTTGACTATCTCAGGAACTGATTCTGCTTGAAACTAACTAAAAGTGCTTTATGGTTCAACTTCTTTATTGTACAAGGTCACAACGTTTCGAGACAGATTCTAGTCTCTTCTTCACCTCTTCTCACCTTCACCTGAAGAAGAGACTAGAATCTGTCTCGAAACTTTGTAACATTGTATAATATAGAAGTTGAACCATAAAGCACTTTTAGTTTGATTCCTCCAACTTCTAAATGCCTTTGAAACAACTGATTCTGCTTGATTCAGCTTGTTGGATTCATAGCTTTATCTCAGATAGTTTCTCACGCTATCCCCACTTCTTAGTATTGGCCAATATCAGAGCACCCATATATAACAACCTGTATTCAATAGCGTCTTCCAATATGTTATAGAATATCATAACGAAATACAAGTAGGTGAGGGCATTCTTCTTTTGTGATGAACATTCCTCAACGAAATATCCTTTGTTCGTTTAAACAAAGCAACGTGTTTGACTTCCAACGTTTAGGTTAATTAACAATCGGAAATCCAGTTTTCGTCTATATTTTATCAACTGAGAAGTGACATACTGGAGTTAGGTTCTTTTATGAAACGGTCACGTAAATAATTCAGCACGTAATACATCTCCGTAAATGTTCCGGAATCACTGCATAAAACCAAAACTGGACAGGATCCCACATCTACCTCCGATTATCTTTTAAGTTATGCCCGTAACGCCATAGAACAAGTGGTTAATAATGGATAAGTTTTGGATATGGGAACCAATAACTTCATTTCGAAATAATCAATTTAGTTTCTGAAGACACAGAACTACCATTGTTCATTTAGTACCATCTTTGTTAAAACGCTATTGAAAATATGCAACACGATCTTCTATACCTGAAAACAATTGTTACTGTATATAGTATCCAGATACACATCCAGCCCAACGTTTTTTGGGTTTTTTTATCATTCGGTTGCCAAAGTGCTATTTGTAGAGGCAGTCGGAGTAAAAACAACAAAATTTCGATAATGTCTATAAATCAACAAAGGGTCGCTGGCATATGGCTTCCATTTCTGAAAACCTAGGACTAACTATGCCCGTCTGCACCAAATATAGACAGCGCAAAAACCCATAACTATTTGTATATGACACACCAGTTAAAGGGTTGGGGGTCTTGGAGTCACAGTTAAAGCTATGTTTCCATGGAAACCACATAACATAAAACTGATATCTGGGTTTAATCTGGGGATGATGCCTGATATGTTTACTAAGTGTGTGTGATGAAGTTAGCATGCAAAGTTAGGAAAAAGTGACAAAAGATGACATCAGTCATAGCCACAGCCTAATCCATGGTTTTCATGGTTTAAGAAAATGTAAATCATATCTGTGCCTAACCCCCAAAAGGCAAATTTAGGGATGATGCTTGATATGTGATATGTGATAAGTTCGATAAAACTAGCATGTATAGTTCAGGAGATCAGTTCCGGACAAGATCACATCCTCGTAGCCATAGTCCAAGTCATGTTTCCATCGAAACCGCAAACAATTAGTAATTAATATTTGGGGGCATGCTTGACATGTGTACGAAATCTGTTTGAGTTGCCACGAATAGTTTGATGACTCTGTTGTCTTCTCATTGTGATGTAGCTGCGTTGTAATCTTTTCTCTCACCTACTCATGAAGAAATTTCTATTCAAATGCATGCAGCAAGAGAGCAGGAAGAATTAAATGTGATTACACAACCACCTACACTCATGTCTATTATATTACGCATTTACGGAAAATCAAGAGTATTCCCGATTCCATTCCTCTCGAAAAAAAACAGAGGGAACTACAAAAATCATCGACCTCATTTCATAGGTCTTCTGTCAATCTGGTAATCAGGGAAAGAACTTTAACACCAAAAACTGTTAGAAATGATAACTCTTAGTGTGAAATATTTAAGACAGGTACTTCAATCAAACTAGATGACTCCATGACTTTACCAGACAGGTGACAGTTTGCTTGCTACATATATTTTTCGAGGAAAGTAATGAAAAGCAATTTTGTCTAGCTGTAAGTATGCTCATTTGGTGTTCTGACAAAACAATCACATCTATCACTGAGGTTACTTTCCTAATACATGAAGTATAATAATTCATCAACATATGTGGATATGGAGTAAACTGAATCAGAGAAAATTGTGGGCATATATGTTTCAATAAATCGAAAAAGATGATAAAAGCACAATCAGTTTTACGATACCACAAATGTTGATGCCAAATTACTTTGAAACGTTAAATAATGCATATCACCTTTGACACAGGCTGCTTTTCCAGATCGAGTTTCCAAACATCTCATTTCCTGCGTGCACGACTTGGAGGCGCACGGACTTTTGGGAACCTGGAGGCATAAGTGTGTTCCTTAAATTGTTACTGCTTTAAACATACCTACTTTTGAGAACAGATGTAATGTTATTCTCTCATTCCCAAATTTTTGTGTTTTCGTTTTGTTTTTAGCCTTGACAGACGTGCCCTTCTAATAAGCATATGAAATTAAATTGCCAATAAGAAATATTCGCCTTTCATAAATCAGAGACACTGTGTTTTTGTTTTGTTTTTAGCCTTGACAGATTTATCCTTCTGATAAGCATATGAAACTAAATGGTCAGTTGAGAAATATCCGCCTTTCACAAATCAGAGACGCTACATCTCCTTGTTTTTCGCTGAAGAAGAGAATCGAATGGTAGTTATTCTGTCACTTGCTTAACGTGCGCCAATTTTTCAGAAGGTGGAAAAACAGAACAGTTGCCTAAGTGATCATTGTTTAATACCAGCAGATCGTGTACAGTACTACCGGTGAAAACCGTAGACCAGTCACAACTGAACCTTACTGAAAGTTCGAACTGATCCTAACGTTTAAACATAAAGTCATAGCAAAAACCCAACACTTCATCAGTGACGTTACAAATGTTCAAGAACAGGCTTAAGCACTACTCACACCTGGCGGAAGTTCCGGTCGAATAACATCAGCTCCCTCTGTCTTGTTGGATTCCACGCAGGATACGCGACAGCTTAAAGAGTCTTTGTTGTATTCAATGACCGCACATGGCCCATGCTCAGTACATTTGATTTTGCACAACACAATGCCAACTTTATGAAAAATAACAGAGCCGCCTGTTTCCTTTGATTGTATTTTCCAGTGTGAAAAGGTTAACGCTAGGAAAGCTGTCAAAGCAATAACAGGTGTCCGAAAACTCCCTTGAATAGCCGTACTGTTAGAAAAGAACCAGCTGTTTGCACTGATTATCACTGCACTGGGTCAGGTAAACCGGATCTCAGCGACTTGGTTATTCAGACTGTGCATATACTGATAAAATCAATATCACAGTGAAAGACTGTTCTTACCCCCTCAAACGTATACCCTTCTTGAAAAGAAATGTGGCAGTCTGGGAGTTTATTTACTGAGTCATACGACTGATTCAAACATAACATCATTGCTGATCATCTGCAGTAAAATCATCACTTTGCAAGTTTCCAGAACATGGTTATCCCGAAAGTGTTCGGTAAAACCTCAGAGGGATATCTAAGCCACTTTGTCAGAGTAAAATGTCAGTATCTGATGTGACCACCTTGGGAATGAATACAGCTTAGTAATGGCGGACTGTAGAAGAAGGAGATGCAGTCTTCAGGAATGTTTTGATACTCAAGCTGAAGGGCTTTGTGCAGTTCGTGTAGTGTCTGTGTAGTGTCCCCATTCATGGGCACAAGAGCTGTCCGATGGATACATCCTCACAAGATGACACTTCCTAACTGCTATACACAGTTATCGGTGTAACGTTTGGTCCGGGACGAGAATGACCATCAGCAAGTCTTTTGAGAAACAACCCGTGAAGATTCGGGGTAGTATAGGTCTTCAGCAACTCATGCTTGTCACAAACGCCTACTATTCCTGTCGTAAAAAGGTGACTAACGGGATCGGGTGGTCAGGCTCGCTGACGTGGTTGACACATGCCATTAGTTCCCATTTGCGCAGACTGATGTTGTTGATCGCTAGATTGTCTGGTCCAGACTTGATTCTTTACGGGCCGCGGCCATATAGCTGGAATAATGCTCACTGCCGTGTAAAACTAAACTCGCTGTCTGTACCTTTGTAGATATTCAACCCGGTGACGTAATGTTAAGACGTTATAATTAGTTGGTCTTCTGGCAAAAAGTTTAAGATTAGACGCAGTCCAAGGATTAAGGTTGGTGTTGATTTTGCGGGCGTAGTGCGTGAACGTAGATATCTGAACCGGATGTAACGTTCCTGGGTGACGGTGGTAACTCTAGGTCGACCTGAAATGGCTCTGTCAGTAACACTCCCAGTATTGTTGAATCGGGTTTATACCTTTGAGAGAATCTGTCTAGACACACAGAAGTGCCTTGCCACCTCATGCCCCTAAGTCCAAACCCGTAAACGGTCCATGGCGTTGTGTCGGGCATGTTTTCATGTTTCCCTTTTCCGTGAGTATACTTGAGGGTACGAGTACTCCCAAAGTAAACGTTACAACTATATATAGTAATTCATATAAAGGAAGTCAGTTTCTAATGCTTATTCTTGCCTGCGGAATGGGTTGTCTCAGTTTATTAAAGTCTGAACTAGTCATGAGTCCTTAAAGACATCGATTGACAATCAAAGCCTGTGGAGCATCCCTTTCCTCAGTGCTTGGTGAAGCTGAAGAATCACAGTGTTTAAAGGATCAAAATGATTGTACACATATGGAGTCTTTAATGAGATCAGTAACGTGACTTACAGGAATGGTTTGGCCTCTGTACATTAATAATCCTTTGATATCCCCAAACAACCTATATTATAGAAGGGAATCAGCACTGACCTTCGATTTTCCCTTAAGTTAAATTCAGAAATAGGTACTAAAGACAATCAACCAACATAATGGCTAAACGTTTCTTTTGCATCGATTCTTTCTTTTGAGTCACTAGTACTTTAGGAAGAGACGTGAGTCTTAAAATGACTGATGTCTCTGCAGTTGCACTTCATGGGATTTGGACAGAGAGATATGAGGTTGGTTAAGTTACAAGTTCAGTCCTTTCACTTTATTCATTCAGCGGTCATTTGTTTAAAAGGGGTTTTCTTTGTCTCCAAAGCTCCTTGAAAAGATAATGGTTTCTTGATTGTCTTTACCATTGTGACACACATCACACTTCTCAAAGTACACAACTGGGTCTTTGCCGGGAACAATTCTGGTTCTGAGTAACAGTTTATCTCAATATGTGAACTTTAAATACATGTAAGGCAAGTCTCAGTAAATTTCGAGCTGAACAATCAGATTCAGGCCAGCTCAGGAGACTTATTCCTCAACCTACCCATCAAAAGGTCATATATCAAACTAATCCTGTTTGTGATGTGGCTCAATAACACCTACGTATGGTCCCTGTGTGTCCGCATGTGACTCCCTATCACCTTCATATGCCTCATATGTGGCTGCCTGCGTCAGACCAAGTTTTGTAAAGTACCGTAAAATCATTGTCCTCATGAGAGGGTACGTTAGTCCCAAAACATTACGCGTACATTTAGACTTCCACTGTTTTAATCGTAGTATATTTGTATTTTCAATTTGTGCCTAGATGTGACTGAATTGCTAACACCTGAAGGGATGGTGTAAATCCAGATAGGGTCCATGCAGAGATCAATGGTACTGTAAATCTCCATGGTTTTAACTTTCGACGCTAGTTTTAATTTTAATTGTGATATTATAGTTGTTTTACAAACCATGCCACAGAGTGTTGTCAGTGTATTGTATGATTATGGAATCAGCTTTAATGACATTTTGGTGCTTGACATAGATAAATCCCAATACAAGAAAAAGCCGTATGGCAGTATCAATTGGACTGTGTAGTAAATTCATTTACATTACCTGTCGGACTCCTGTCTGAGTCTTATTGGTCAGACATTCAGGAAACCATGAAGAAGTTTGTGAAAAGGTTCACCAACATGGACTTCACAACGAAAGCAGAGAAAGCGCGTTATAGCGCTTTTCTGACTGACAGGATAACTGTAAAGTGCCCCCAGGCTCATGTAGTACGAGATGGAACTCGTGGTTTGTCTGTGTTGTTTTGTCAAAATACTTCAAGTATTATCACGAGTTTATGGCGACCGAAACGGGATATTTGTGGAAACAGTGCTCCAGATTCGGTGAAGGATTTGTATGAATGGCTAACTGATACAGATCAGAGTGATCTCACTTTGAGATCATCTTGAGTATATTTTCAATGCACAAATATCATGCATCTCAATGATTTCTTTCAATCTTGTGGGCCATGTCCATTGTCTACAATTGACATCCTGGAGGAACTAATTATTTATTTTGTGTAATAATCTGAACTGACACTGAAGTCACACAAGTCATCTGAGAGTGGAGTGTGTGAATACATTCAAGACTGTTTTTGATAATGAAAAATTAGAGAAATACGCACGTGATGGTCAGCCTGGTTTACAGTTTCCCAAAGCAGTCAAAATTTTAAATCCCAGTAGAGTCATCGTTCCAGACAATTATAGTGTAAATGTAGAGACAGTTGGGTCTTACAGCTCCTACTCATTGAGGAATTTATTTTGTATATTTCTGTACTTACACCAGGCAGTAGCTATTGATACCAAAATAGATGAGACCAACTCCTGGTTTTCTGTTCAGGAAAGAACTCCATGCTTAGCAAAGATTGCTAGGCGATACATGAATGTTATTACAAATTCAGCTGATGCAGTGGGAATCATTTCCCTATATAATCTTATATTGACAGGACGCCGAAGATCCCTGTAATCAGACTCGATCAGAGCATTGGTATTTCCATACTATAATTAGAGATTCCAGTATGACAAGTTCATTCAAGAGACAATGGCAGGTATTCCCAATATTCTCTCGGAAGATCCAGACCGTCCCGCAGTTGTTGCATCTCCACTCCCTGCTCTCTCGGAACTCCCATAGCTGCCTGAATTGACTTAATATTAACGTGACATGTCAAAATGAAGAATAAAAACACAGAAGTAGTAACAAGTCTTTTATTTGTGTTCAATTTGGAGTCACTTCCCGTTTTAGCGGTTATATCTTATTATGTGCAGAATTTCCTTTTTAACACGCGGAATCCAGGGGACTGCAGAATGGGTCATATAGCAGGACGTCGTGGGCGAACCAAAAACTGTCGTAAACGATTCCAGTCCTGGAATAGTCCTGGGACGTGGTCACTGCCGTCTATAACATGTGTCGGATATGATCATCTGGCCTGTCTTTCCGACGTTACTCGGGGTCACCCAGAAGGTGGGTGGTCGGCGACGTCATTACTGTTTCGGGAACGCCTGACCAAAGCAGATATCGTTTTGAGATGGCATTGGAAATGCGCTGCCATCTGCTGTTGGCTCATTACTGCTCGAACCATTCCAGCTGATTCATAACGTTTAGACACTAATCTTGGTATGATGTGCTTGTGAACGTCTGTGTGACCATAGATCAAGGTTTGATCGTGACAGCAATTTCTGCGTTTCACATTTTGTGTGCTGCTGCACGAGCAACACCAGTACTTGCAGGATCACACTACAAGTCCATAGACCACCATCAATAACGTCATGTTGTCTGGCACGCGCATGGGCGTTTGATTTTCACCTATGCTTGCTGTGCTCACACCTGCATAAAGACAGTGTGTGCCTATACCTATATTTTCGGTGTGCACCGAAAGTATTATTTGCGGCTAGCATAATGACATCTGGACCATTCAATGGAGTAATCAACAGCATAAATATCGATCTACGGTAGCACGTGTTGATCAAATCAACCGGCATGACCGCCCACTCCTGTTAGTCTCCTTTTTACGACATGCATTGGTGAAGACCAATTCTAACCCGGATCTTCACGGATAAATACACAAGAACATAAAACATGTGTTGTCACTAAGTGGGCATAACCCGTCGCCGCCAGTTATCAGATCGAACATTAAAAGTAATGAAAGTGAAGGTCTAGTTTTAAATGTCAAGAAAAAGCATGATCGGTCAACCTGCACCTCCCAAGATGATTCTTTATACCATATATAAAGAAAATACAGTGAATCGTTTGTGAGATTCTCCCTGAGAGATGGACGTGTAGGTTATCAAATATTCAATGTGTCACTGTGACTCTTAAGACTACATTAAGGTAAAAATCGACTGGGGCCTGCGTCTTCCGTAGATGAGTTTGGTGTCGCATCTGAAGAAAATCGACTGAACATGGCAAACTTGTACCTAGTTTGATAAAGCTGAAGTCTGGAAGATCTGGAAATCGAGAAAAGACGACTGAGACTATGACTGATGATGAGAATGTCATCTTGTGCGGAGTAGATCCTCCAAACTATACACGCCAGCTTGATCAAACTTCGGGCATACGTCAAGCATGATCCCCAGACGTGCCTTTAGGGTATTAGACGCAGATGGTTTCCATGGAAAATGACTTAGGCTGCGACTTTGAGGATGTAAGTTTGTCCGGCGCAGATCTCCTAAATCATACATATTTCACATATCAAGCATGAGCCCTGGATGTGCCTTTTGGATATACATTTTATTTTTTGCGGTTTCCATGGAAGCATTATTTTAATCTGCAGCTTTAAGGATGTTCTCTGGAGCAGATCTCCCAAACTTTTGCTCTATCAAACTTGGTACATATCTGGTTCTGGTGGTGAACTGGTGCCTTTTGGTAGTTTTGGTTTCTGAATAAAATGTTTTTCTTGTGCTTCCATAGCAACAAGTTTGGCTTCAACTGAATTTGGTGGCAGTGTTCCTTTCTGATGGAGAACTTTGAAATCTGTCAGTACTCTTTTTCCACTTTGCAATATACACTCTGTTTTAAAAGAACAGTGAAAAAAGAGAAATGCAGTATTCCATAAGTTGCAAATGTTAATGAAACAGCAGTCTTTAAACCATATTGTAAACATTTTACAAGAAATGTGTCATTTCCTACCTGAAGAGTGATTTCTCCACAAGGAAAAATTGAAAGGTTGAGTCAAAATGCATTCTCTGTGTGAACATGCTCTCGCTCTGACATGTGCTCTATGATTGTGAGCGCCTCGCAAAGTGCCTAAAACACTAGTTTATGATGGGAGAAGATTTGCAATCAATGTCCAATGTGCAAACCACTAAGCAAATAAAGGAAGTTTCTACACTTATAGAAAATACATAACATATTTTGTTATTAGTTTCAAATGAAAATGGCACTAAAGAAATCTGAGCTAGTTTACCCCTCGGCTATACATTTTGAACACTATAAATCCATGATACAAAGCCATGACACAAACCGTGTATACAACTCAAAACTCAGTGATCATGATACTATTTAGATTTCTTGCGTTTCAGAACTTTCTAAACAGTAGCTACAAAATAACATTTTTCCATGAAGT
Source organism: Haliotis asinina (assembly GCF_037392515.1). Taxonomy (NCBI): domain Eukaryota; kingdom Metazoa; phylum Mollusca; class Gastropoda; order Lepetellida; family Haliotidae; genus Haliotis; species Haliotis asinina. The sequence continues at coordinate 34,522,369 of NC_090280.1, forward strand.
CCTCTTTCTAGAAATATAGAAAGATACATTTCTCAGCTATAAATTACTGATCTCATAACATATCAAAATACTCCCTTACATTGATTTTCTTAGCAATATTAACATAAACAATAGATGAGATAAATACATTTCTAACATACAGGCAAACATGACTGTCAATAATTCTCTGGTGCACAGATTCCAGTAATGTAAGTGAACAAATCGATGACGTACTCAGCAATATTCCAACTATACAATGGCAGTCTGTAAACAATCGAGTCTGGACCAGAAAATCCAGTGATCAACTGCATGAGCATGACCTGTGTTGACCATGTCAGCGAGTGGCCACTCGATCGCATTAGTCGCCTCTTACGACAAGCATAGTCGCCTTTTAAGGCAAGCATGGGTTGCTGAAGACCTACTCTACGCCGAGATCTTCACGAGTCCCGGAAATTTCAGAACACACACCACAACATTTGACTTAATGATAACTCACAGACATATTCATGAAGAATACTTTGCCACTGCGGAAGATATTGATGACTTTGTCTTATTGTCTGAACACAATATCTTTAGCGTTTCCATGGCAAAAAGTTCGACGTCGACTGAAGTTGGTTGTAGTGTTCTTTTCCATAGGGCAACTGTAAAACCATATGCGCACAAAAATATTGATACACTGTAATCTTAATTAGTACACATATTCGTACTTAGTACACATATTCACGATGAGTATTTTGCCATTGCGGGGGATATTGATGACTGTGTCTTTTTGTTGTTCTTGAAACGCAATCCCTGAGGCAAGAGTCGATTATACAAGTGTGATCATGTTTGTTTTAGCAGCATTACAGCTGTTCGCTGTTGTAAACGAATCAAGTTTGAACCGGACAATCCGGTGATTGTCACTATGCGATACAATGACAGAGCCTTTGTTTATGAATAATTTTAAAATAGTGATGATACCATGTGTTCGCTATAATATGAGCGTATTCTCAACCTCCACAAGTAATTACACGACAAGAAGAGCCTTCCTATATATCTGAGGTAAGCTCATTTGTTACCTCATGACGTTGTACTAAGTCATAAAATACTAATAAAGGCAAGCCTGTCAGTTAGAAAACACAGCCTTTGATAAATCAATATTCCACTTGGAAACGTGTAACGTGAAGGGAGATATATACGTTTGACTCCTAACAACAGCAAGCAGTGTTACACGGCAGTATGTATACTCATCGCCAAAAGAAACGCGAATAGTGTGTAAAGATGACAGTGGCAATGGCAGAAAACATGCCATTTTTCTGCTAAGTTTATATTCACAGGATGCAAAGACGACTTGAAAGAAATCACTTCGTGTGTTTACTTTCCGCATTACAAGCAAGTCCAATGAATCAACATGGAAACCTCATTGGACATAACTTTACGTATTGTCCTTAAATGGGAAACAAACGTTAGAGGCAATAACGGATGTGACGTCCGTTGGCATGAGCAACAATGAGCAACAGCTGCTCATCTCCTCCCATGCTGTTCAAGGAACGTCGAATAAACCTCCTCGGAATGTTTTAGTGAGCGTCGACAACACTCCGATGCAGTCGTTGCAAGTTAACCGGACTTACTCGATGTTGGTGAATTTGTCTTTCCATCTCATCCCAGACGTGTTCGATGGGATTCAAATCCATACTTACACCTGGCCAATCCATTTTCTGGTTGTTGTTCTGAAGGAATGTCTGTGTCAATCTTTATCTCGCGGTATCGTGTTGAAAAGCAAGATGACGTCTTCGAGCGAAAAATGGACGAATTACTGGTCTGAACACTTCGACGGTATGTACAGTAAAACACCTACCACGACCCATTGTGCTGACGGAATACATGGAGTTCAGTCGAGCACGTCTGTGGCGTGGCGTCAAATGTGAACAAACGTATAGTTGTTGCTACGGGTTGTTGTGGTAGTTGGTGTAAAATGAGAGGTCACAATAGTGAGGCCTTGCCGGTATGACGGTACACGTGGACGTCCGCTACGATGATGGTCAGTGATGGTGTTTGTCTGCTGATAGCGGTCAAGCAGTCAGTAGATGGTGGACTGTTGTGTTCCATAATGCCTGGCGACGCGTTATATGCTCCAGCCTGCCTCAATATTCCCTATATCTCCCGGACATGCTCACTGTTGCATGAAAATGCAAACGCTGACGTTAAGCAGTATCCATTCCTTAAGTAGCATCGTCAGAGCACGAACATCATGCAAAGAATGTAATTCTAACTTCACGACCTGTCCCTGCACGGGAAAAATAGAAACCACTAAGTACACATTTTAGTGATATGTGACGCCACGTATGATGCATTTGTAGTAAACATGTTTCTTTTGCCGTGAAAAACAATATTATGGAAGCGAGTCCATATCAGAAACCTATTCGACAGTGTGAGGTTACGTCACAGTAATTTCTTTGCGTTTCTTTTGACGATGAGTATATATCAGTATATGCGCAGTCACGTGATATCTCAACAGACAATCTTAATTCGCTGCAACCATTTCTCACTTTGTATGCATAAAACCTATAACGACCTAGATTGTTTATGTCTTCAGTTTTGTTTTGTGAAAAGATACTGATAAACGATATCTCACTAACTTGTAAATTCCTTGGCAAAAATCTACCCTGAAGTTCCTTATAAGATGGACAGTTCAACAAAGCGTGATATCAGTCGTGTAAGTCTACTTTACATAAAAGTTCGTGCAGGAAGCAAATGTTCTGACACTCCCCATGGTTCCTGATATGATGACCTACCTTCAGTGGCTGGTGATTTCCAGCCCGTTTTTTTCATATTGCACTGTCTATACAGATGTGTTGACTTTTACAGTTACGTGCTTGTTTTAATTCTCAATCAGTGATATTCTAGTTGTTTTACTGACCTTCGTTTGCAGTTTTTACAATTGAATGGTGTAATGAATTTATATCTTTTGAAATCACGACATTGCCGATGTGACTATAAATTTCAGCTCACCCACTCAATTTAAATACATGACATTTTATCAGAAATAAATCAATATTTTGTCCCCTTCCTACGTTATTCTTTAAAAATAAGACACCATATAAATGTTGTATACGACATCACCCTTCCTCGTCTATGTCCTGGATACACGTTCCGATCAGTCTCTTGAGGATTTGAACGTTATCAGTGACATCCTCTATGGGGGACATGTCTATGGGAGAGTCATTTCTGTGGGAGAGAGAGAGAGAGCGAGAGAGAGAGAGAGAGAGACTAACGTAATCGCGCACATACACATACAACACACATATATCAAAGCTCTAACATTTTTTGTATTTTGACATTTTTTGACATTTAAAACGTTGTAAGGTCGAGTTCGGTTGTATATACAAAGTGACTACATCACTCATGTATTTCCACCTGTTCCAGATTCATGTTCCGAATGGACACTCTTCCTGGTTTCATAAGTCTCCTCTTCTCCTTTAGTGACGTAAACCAGACTCCATTTACCGATAACTGGAAGCACCCAAAAATAAGCATCTTGTCATTCCGTAAATGTAGAAGCAAATGATATCTGATGTATTATTTCAGGCACTAGCTACTGGTAGTGTTTTACACAATGTACCTATACCTGACATTGTATTACAACCAATGGCAACTGCAACAAACTATGATAAGTAATGGCTATATGTGACAGTCTTTTACACCAAGGTGATGTATCTGGCATTGTATTACAACTAATTGCAACTGCAACAAACTATGATAACCCATGGCTGTATGTGACAGTGTTTTACACCAAGGTGATGTATCTGACATTGTATTACAATTAATTGCAACTGCAACAAACTATGATAACCCATGGCTGTATGTGACAGTGTTTTACACCAAGTAGCTATATCTGACATTTGTAATTGAACACCATTTATGAGGTAGTCAATGGACGAAAGTTACCTCTTTTCTTAAGTCAGTAACAGTCAGTAAGGTGCTGAATCCATTACCTCGTACACATTATCTCTCAATGCCAGTGTCATGTTGGAGACGTTGAGCGAATTTAAAGGTCTTCTGGATTCTTTGTTCCAATGGATTTTCATGCCAAACAAACCCCATCTGGTACCTATAGCCAGTATCTCAGTTCCTTGTGCAGTGGCGAGGATTAATTTAAGCCTGTAAATCATACATGTACATGTTGAAATATTGTTCCTTTTACAAATCATACACACTGCAATACTTTTTCACCAAAACCACAAGCTTGCTGATTTACAACGACACAGAAGAATGCATGGCTTGCAATTATGCAAACACGGAGACTGAGGGCGTCAAAATATCACGTTGTAACTGTTTTTCAGCAGCCTGGGGTGGGGCAGCCCCGAGTTTAAATTCGCAAAGCGTGTGAGTTTCCTGTGTCTCCGGTCGTGACATTGTGGGAATGTTGCTACACGCGACGTAAATCTAATCTCATTTATCCCTTACTATTCAGCCATCCATGCTCGTCGTGAGAGGCAATGGATGGGCCGACAAGGCGAGGCTGATGTATGTCATCATTATGTCGCTGATCCATACATGGTATGTCTTTGAGTCGATCGTCTGGTCTGGACGCTGTTATTTACAGACCACTGTCTTGTATATAAATAAACAAACAGACTGTACGCCATGAGACTATGGTGTCGCAAAATATGATTCAAGAAGCTCGTGGTGGTATCACTGTTTGTACCCATTCCCCCCTCTCATTCTAAAATTAGCGTTTGTGGTCACAAACAGTCAAAATGTTTACTCGTTGATAACAGTTGCTTGAATAATGTGGAATATTGCTAAAACCCGCGTAACGTTGCATTCATTCACTCAAGCATTTTTTATTCTCAACTCATGGCACACAGAATTTATTTCCCAACCTAAAGAAGGCTACGAATCAATGTCTATCTCCCGTTTGCCTTATGACAGAGATTTTATAAGCGCTATTTAAATGAAAATATTAGTAGTTGCAGGCTATGTTAATGGATAGTTTAATAACAACATTTGTCCCGCACAGAAAGAACTACAAATTGTTTAAAATACCACAAATACACAAGTAACTGATATGCACCAAATATGAAGACAGGTCCGTGGTGTTTGTTTGCTTGTAGTTTAATGCGCGGCCACTCAGCAAGATTCCAGATATATGGCTTCTGTCAGTAAAAATCGGGTCTGGACCAGACAATCGACTGATCAGCATCAGTATCGACTGGTGTGCCATGACACGGGTCTACCAAGACTGAGACAGGTGTGTGTTGCTGAATACCGATTCTAATCGGGATCTTCACCTGAGGAGACAAGCATGGGTTGCTCGAGACCAGTTCTAACCCGGATCTTCACGGGTGGAGACAAACATGGTTGTTCAAGACCAGTTCTAACCCAGATCTTCACGGGTGGAGACAAACATGGTTGCTCAAGACCAGTTCTAACCCAGATCTTCACGAGTAGAGACAAACACGGTTGCTCGAGACCAGGTCTAACCCGGATCTTCAGAGGCGAAGACAATCGTGGTTTCTCAAGAACAGTTGTTCGTAGTAACCTGTAGTAACTCATACCATTTCAGTATATTCTTGTTTCACCGTGGGGTATGCAGTGTCAACGCAGGACAGTGATATCGATTCTCAATTGTTTGTCGAAACAAATGAAATTGGGGTTAAAGGGCCAGATAACGGTAACAATTTTTGTCACATCTGAAGCAGTTTTGCAAAAAAAATGAAAATTGGAGAAAGCCTTTTCACTAACTTGTAACTTCAAACTACTTGAAAGCATTTAAAGAAAATTATTTTTGTGAAATCTTCTTAAAGTAGTAAGTGAGCTTAGTTTTCCGCCGCTTTCGGTAATGTTCCATTAATATTACAAAGGTCGACACCAGAAATCTTCTACAAACACACAGTATCTGATTCTTCTGTTCACCACAGACCTTCTGTTTGTTGGTGTCCCTTTAACGTTGATGAGTAGTGTACGTTGTTCACCACATGGGAGCGACTTATCAAAAGGAACTCTCTGCAACAAACATAATAACATGAGTAAAAAAATCAGTGACAGGAAGTCAGAGTAAGTGCGTTACTGGGTGAATTTAGCAATATTCCAAGTATAAGTCGGAAGTCAGAAAGTATTCGAGTCTGACCACCTGGGCCCTTTTGACGCCTCTTACGACAAGCATACGTAAATGAAGATCAGTTTTAAACCTGAGTTCCGAGTAAGTGGCTGAGTGTAGTGTACGGCGCTTTTAGCAATATCCCAGCATTATCAGTGCAAAAGGACACCAGTAATGCGCTACACACATTGTGCCCATGGGGAATCAAACTTGGGTGTTCAGCGCTACGAGAGAACACTTTAGCCACTTGACTATCTCAGTTCCCATTTTAGGTGTGCTCCGTCGTGATATTACGTGTTTGATGACGGCATAAAACTATGCTCATTCACTCAGTCACCTAGGTGCCTGCTACCTTAGAATCGGTTAAAATGGCCTTAGTATTCTGGTAACTCAGGTGGTCTCTCAGGACAATATATTGAAGTAACATGAGGTGTATTGATGCAACAATATATTTACTTGACTTCACTGTATGCGTACATGCACATAGGTCCTCAGTGTACAATGTTACATAATTGGTAATTTGTCGTAAAAACATATAATGTTCTCTCACCGTGGTGTGCCAACTAAGCAATCCAGACTTTCATGACATATTTGTTACTACTGAGTGAGTTTAGTTTTACGCCGTTTAGTGATATTACAGCAGGGTATCTGAACTCAACACTGTTGCATCAATGGCAGCTATAATCCATATGTTTAATATTCTCTTACTGGCTTGTGCCACCTAAACCGTCTACACTTCAATGTAATGCTGCTCCACTCTCCTACATTTCCACAGACGCTGTTGGAGGTGCCGCTACAGGGGCGAAGGTCATTTATACAGGTGTAGTTGGCTTTTGCATGCAGATTGCGCCCCTCATATTCCCGTTCAAATGGAGGCAAATTTGGGGGTGCACCACATACCTTATTCGCTGCGAAAATTAGAACACAAGTACATATCTTTAGTGTATATGGCAATATAACTGAAAATTATATGAATGACCCTCTACAAATCAGTGATGACACCAAGTAATCACGCCCTCTCAAGCCAAATATTCCTAAAGAGGTAAGGAACGTGTAAGTTAAAATTTCAGAAACGAGTAAGTTAAAATTCACATCGCATCGACAAGATCGCAATCATAGAGTGTTAAGAACAATTTGTTCAGTGTTGACACATGCCATCATGCTCTTGATCACAGAACTGTTTGATCTAGACTCAGTTATCTACAGACCGCCACCCTATCAAACTGCAATGTTGCCTGACTGTCATAACAGAATCTTTCTATCAACGCGTTTGTCATTGCCAAGAGCGTCTAGGATACATATGTCATAATACAGTCATGCCTTAATGTTATAACAGGAGACACACAGACAAAGGCGTTAACTGCCCAAACTTTCAGCCTGAGAAATAGTCTGGTCACTCTCAAAAGTTACCAGACCGGTTGGAAAGTTGCCATTCCAGAATTTTCTGATTAAGCAAATAATAAGAAGGTAAATAACAGGTGGAAACTGCTTAATGTTTTCAAAATGTTTCAGTCATGGCTTTAGCCGGTATACTCAAAGTCAGGTTCGTTTAATACCATCGGGCGTGCAACTGTTTTAAAATTGACCGTCCGGTCGCAAAACAGACCGTCGCGGACGGTCGGGCAGGCAAGAGTTTGCAACGCTGACAAACATCTTACCACCGACACATTTCCCACTGCCGAGAGCATCTATGATACAGATGTCACTGACCCCGCAGCTGTTGGAAGAGCATGGACCTGGAAGTGCCTGGAAAGGACATAATGGCATAGTAAAAATCACAATCACATACTAATTGTATTACAATAAAATCTGAAAAGATATTGATAAACTAGAGATACAACAAAACTCACTTGTATCATCTGTTTTGGTACCACGGTCACATCTCCAGAAGTTTCAGCCGGTTCGATATGGCCTCTCAACACAGAGCACCTGAACGATATGATGTTGTAGTGGAAACTATGACATGATCCCATGATGCTGCACTTTAAACTGCACATCAAGAAACCAACAGGTTCAAAAGTTTCTAACAGAACATATTCTAAGCCATTTTCATTTGGACTCACAAAACACATAAGACCATCTAGTCCTATTATCAGCCTTGTGCATAATTTGAAGAGCATCTCTGTAGTGCGAAAACACGTAAACATCCTCTGGTAATATGAGCTGAAGTCAATGTCCTGTAAGATATGGGCTATATAATGTTATAGCAATATTGCCGTTGTTGGGGCCACTAGTTACTCTTCACAGATAAATTACACTTGCAGTAATAGTGTTGCATTAAACATTGCCATGAGTCTTACCACTTTCTGGACAGAGCAATTTTAATTTTTCAAAGGAATATATTTTACTTCCTGAATGTTTTCCATTCGGAATGAACATTTATTGCCAGGTTTAATTAAATATGACATTCATAATATTGGTAATGCCTGATTTGCATTGCTAAGCTTAATATAATACAATTAGCGAATTTAGAATTGTATTTAGTGGCATTTAGAGAGTTTGGGTGTTTTTTTAAATATTTTTATTTGAATTTCTTTTTATCATTATTGTTCCCAATACGCTGAATATAAGCTTACAAACGAATATGTGTTCAAAATCCAGATCCTTGATGTCAAGTGTCCACTTTTAGCCCAGTGTGTGGTAAAGTGATTGTGGTTTTTGAATTGTTATTCAGCCATGAAGGTTGGGGTAACATTTTAAATACCTTAAACGGTTGGCCTGATGTTTTGATAATGAACAGTGTTTCATTGAACATTTCATGCTTACTACTTCCCGGGTTATATTGCAATCCATCGGTCCTTTATTTCTGTAACTGACCAAATACGAGATGGAATGGAACAAAACCAGTCTTTACCTCAAATCTACATTGCCGAGTAAATCATCGATAGCATCAATTACCAAACTGTGAAATACACCGTAGTTTGACTCACTGTACTGTACATGTATTTCACCATTGTTGTTAGTTCATGGACGTATCCAAGTGCTCCTCTGTTACAGGGTTTGCTTTCAATATTAATGGTGGGATGTTATCATTTTAAATTGATTTCAAATTACTAGCATCAAATGATATTTGATTCATTATATTTTTCAGCCTTAAATTTCAGATGGATGGTAATATTTTGAAGCAACAATTTTATAAAGAGCCGGAACAAATTAATATATTGTTGATGAATTTAATTAAGCATTCCCTATTAAATGTCTACAGCAGTCCATTGGGTAATTTAAATTGATAAATTATTACATCTTTATGAGACAGTAAAACAGTTAATATGAAAAATATCACGTTTGTGAAAGGTCAAATACTCAGGGCTTTCTCTGAACGTTGTGTATTTAAATATTAATGTTTCTCCAAAGAGTGCTTCGTTTCTTGGTTTGTTGCAATATGAATTCTCTTGCAAGGAAACAACATATCATGATCAGTCGGAGTCTAGCATTGATACTATTAGCGGGGAGGAAGGTGTGGAACACCACCCACATCTTCTCCCCACGATGGTAAAACTACAGAAGGTAACAACATGATCAGTCGGAGTCTAGCATTGATACTATTAGCGGGGAGGAAGGTGTGGAACACCACCCACATCTTCTCCCCACGATGGTAAAACTACAGAAGGATGCAAAGAATGCGCTGTTTTGTGTTTGTTGCAGGTTTCCTATGCTCATAAATGCTGACATTTAGTGGATGTTTTGGACATATATCGCCCCGTATCTGCCACATATAAAACCTAATGCAACATCCTTTCTTCCATACTAGCATAATGGTAGTATACATCTGTAGCTGCGATTGTTAGAGGCTGTACCCTAGAAGAGAGTTTAAAAAAAGAAAGAAAAAACACCAGTGTCCTCCTGAGATGGCACGTAAGTCAAATTTAAGATTACCAGCTTTTAAAACGTAGTATTGTGATCTCTTAAAATTCGGCTCAAGTGTTCCTAAAATCGCCAGTTCCCTAAGGGATTGTGCAAACCCAGCTAGGATCCCTGCAGGTAGCAAAGGCACTGCAAATCCCCATGGTCCAGCGTATGGTGATCTATGTTCAGTTGCTGGCGACCTATAGTCTGTTTTATATTGTCCTGTCATCTATGGTCAAGTTGTTTTAAATTTCATTTCCAGCTTCGGAAGATCTGTCTGTGATAGTTCAGTCGTTTAAATGTCCTTCGTTGACATGATTTTATACTTTACGTATAATTAACATCATTATACATCTTGATACAGTCACGATATGGCTGAAATACTGGCGATGTGACTTAAAGTCTCACTCGCTTGATCACCCATACAAGGATTGGGGCGGCAGGGTAGAGTACTGGTTAAAGCGTTTACTCGAACCGTGTTCGATACCCTAATATGGGTAAAAATTGTGAAGTCCATTTCTGGTGTTTCCTTCCGTGATATCGTTGAACTATTGCTAAAAGCGTTGTAAAAGCAAACTCACTCACTCACTCGTTTGTGTTATTATCAGTATTATGGAAAAAGTGAAAATTTAGGCATTCCAACTTCTCTTGACGTAGGAGTGATAATACACATTACTGAAGTAGACATCCATGAATGTTCAAAATGAGTTTGATGTCGCGCCGGAAAGATTAATTCATTGCGATTGTAATAATAGCATTCACATGGGGGACGATCGGGGCAGCCTTGTGCTTAGAGCCTTCACTCGACACACCGAAGACCCGGGTTCGATTCCCATCATGGGCACGATATGTAGTGCTGTTTTACTGAGCTGACATTTCGATATTAATACTAAAAGTGGCGTTAACCTTCACTCCTTCACTCACTTACTTCCTCCCTCACTCATTCAGTGTCAATGAGATATAGTCTACATTGGAAAGTGGGCTTCTGTTCTATCTTGTTTAAAGTCATTGCTGCCATCTTCCATTCTAAATACGGACAGTCAGGAACATTTCGTTCAAGGAATCTTTACCTGAAGTGTACTTTTTAACATGAGAACTAGCAGGTGAGAGTTCACTTATCTTGTGTTATCTTTGAAGCTAAATGGCTATATAACCCGATTCATTCTGTGATTTCTCGAACGTATATTTTCGGTTGTCGCTGAAATGACTCGGCAATATTTTAGCTTTTTACTGATCACGTATTTAGCAGCGTTTCCGACATGGGTGCACGGTTTCTATGGTAACAATACCGGACATGCGGTTGTAGAAAGAGATCAGGATCTCTGCAACACGGAGCCTCCGAGTAGGACGGACTGTCACCCAGAGGCAGGCGCGTCCCAGTCTAACTGTGAATCTCGAGGGTGCTGCTGGAGACCCCCTCCTAATAACGACCCAGGGGTGTCATGGTGTTTTTACTCCTCTGGGGCTACACCGTCTGGGTGTCACGTCACAGGGGAACACAGGTACGTAGCCACAATATCTACACGTAGACACGATATGGATGAAAAAATGCATTTAAAACTGACTCACTTACTCTACACGTACGTGACAATAGGATAGCCTTGTGGTTAAAGCGTTCGCTAGTCATTCCAAAGAGTTCGAATCCACTCAAGTCACCAGGAATGCTTGAATAGTCCTACATAAAGGCCTACTCTCTCATTGACTCCACATATACAGGGAAAACGAAACGTCAACCAAATTGTGCTTGAATCTGTGGACTTGGCACTTGCACAGGATTTACACTGTGAAGAGGTTAACCTGAGTGTTTGCTTTACTGGTGTGGGCTGACATTACATAATACATTACTTGAAATGAATCAGTTTCTATTCTGTAAAGTACTGTGTATAATTAATTGTGTATGCGTTTTTGTGTTTGTGTGCCCACCTTGTAGGGGGTCGAAGCCGGTGCTTCGGCGTCTCGATGAATTGGTGTGCTTATACATGATTTTTTTTTGCGCTATTACAGCTGAGGCAACGTTGAATCTGAACTCACTGTACATGAACAGAGTATGATTGTGATTAGGGCGTAATTAATCGAGGGGTTTTGGCTAGGTAAAGCACAAACATTTAATGATTACTGGTATAATTTACAAGTACTATAAGCGAGTATGTTTAAATGTTTCGCGGTGTCAGAAATCGTTTTTCATTAGTTTTATATGTGGACGTTTTAATCTTCAGATACGGGTTATATAGTTTGTGTTCGTTAACCAATTCTTGTCGTAAGAGACGACAAACGAGGTCGGGTGAGTAGGTGCTCGCTGACTAGGTTGAGGCATGTAATCACATACGTAAGTGAGCAGATCGATGCTCATGTTTGTCACCGGATTGTCTGGTCCAGACAACTTTCAAACTTCAGGAGAAAACTGTGACCTAAATTGATTGTTATCGGAAGAGCGGCATTATAGGGTATTTTTTTATTGCAATCCTGCTTTTGACCAAGCCATTTCCACAACCGTGACCGTGGATACGATTCGTTCTGGTATTGCTAATTAGTTATTATGCATCAAAAGTACTTGGAAATGTGATAATATGACACTCTCAAATACACGTAATCTTTCGCACCTCCAACAAATACAATGCCAAATCATTCAAAGATTATGTACTTGTTCTGTTTTCCTAAAGGGCAGACTGTTACCCAGAAACCGGTGCAAAGGAAGCTTCCTGTCTGTCACGTGGTTGCTGCTGGAAAAGCACAAACGTGAAGGGCGCCCCCTATTGTTTTCATCCGGCAGGGGAGGACTACTCTGTACAAAAAGTGATGAACAGTGGCAAGTCCGTGCTATTAACGAGAAAACGACATACACACTGGCCTAATGACGTAATGGATCTACAGGCTGACGTGGTCGAGCAAACCGGCAGTAGACTCCAAATTAAGGTAATGTGAAAATATGACAGAACATGCCCAAACTACTTCACGTAAAAGCTTTGTTGATGTGATGGTCTACTTACATGCTGTATCAACAGAATTTATGAAAATATTGATAAAGGTCCTTCGTTGTCCCAAACCATACATGAGATATTTATCTTTCAGAATGCATTATTTCTATATATTACATTCTCCTACGTTGTAGAAAAAAAAATGAAATTCATTATTTGAAATGAATGCGAAAACGCGTGTGCCGCTTGCTCACATTAACTAGTGACGTACCCTGACTAGACTTATATGTACTTGATTGCATAGTGATGGTATAGGGATTCTTGTCCCGCTTATGGCACCCAAAACACGCGGCTATCAATCGGTTGGAAACCGTTAGAAATAAATGAAGGGTAATGTGTTCATTTGGTCAAACCGGGAAACCTATAGCAAAGGCAAAGACGACATGGGGCATCATGTTTGTCCTTCACACATCTACAATTAACTAATTAGTTGATAATCTGTTACCTAGCATAGACACATCTTTGTTCTAGGTAACATCTGCAAATAAAATGAAAATAATATTATGCAAAACTGCGCCCAACAGCAGATCCAATGTTAGCTATGAGCATTCTTCAAATATAACCAAAAGTCTTTAGGTTTAAACATTAATGACGGCAACGTTGACTGCTTAACCACATTCGTTGAGCATATTGTTTCTGCAGATATACGACGCCAACAACAAGCGTTATGAGGTTCCTCTACCCCTCAACAAGGCATCCGTGTCTACCCAACCCACTGATTACACCTACGACATCAATCACAATCCGTTCGGCCTCACAGTCAAGAGGAAGTCAACAAAGAGTGTTCTGTAAGTTGGAAGCTCCATATCTCGAAATCATCAGTGTACTTCAGCATAACAACGAACCGTTAAGAGGGCGGAAGGTTGATAGCATGAAGCTGTAAGCGTATCTCTAATCTTTTCATTTGTCTCTATGAAAGATTTGACGCCAGACGCTTACCTCGTATCATTTTGCCAAGTTGTTTTCAAAATGTCAGATCCTTCCTACACCTCTGATCTTATCCTACTGATATGTTGATGGTTTGACGCCAGTGACTTACGTCTTATCTTTTCGCAATATTCTGTTGAAAACGTGAGGTCATTCCTTCTCTGATCTTATCCGAATGTTATGTCGAAGGTTTGACCTCCTATCTTCCAGCAATATTCTATTCAAAACGTGTGAAGTCCTTTTCTTCTCCTTTAAGTACCACGCATTTCTTATGATTCCGAAATGCTCTACTCAAATGTCAGTCAAACAGATCTTGAACGTCCTTTTGCAGGTTTGACGCCAATCTCGCTCCGTTGGTATTCTCCGATCAGATGATACAGATCTCAGTCGGGGTGCCCACCACCAACCTGTATGGTATCGGAGAGAACAGGAAACCGTTCCGTATACAAGTGGAGCAGAGTCCTGGCTTCTCCCTCTGGGCTCATGATATGATCCCTAAGGTGAGTGAGTGATGGGGATATTTGTGTATGTTTCTGAATGACCTGTAGGATGAATGGATCAGAGAATGCGTAAGTTGGTTGAATATAACGCTGTTGTTAAGGGTATCCAACGTCGCAACATTTCAAGTTGATCATGATGTCCTGTTCACTTAAGACATAGGTGATAAGATCAACGGTTTGGACAAAAATCTTGTTTTGATACACGGACAGTGACAACAGGGCTGTTAAAATGCTGAACCCAGTGTGATACATCTCATGCTGATAATACGTGAACGCAGACCAGCCAATAAATTGTCGACAAATATTCTGCCAGTGAAAACAAAGCGTTTACCGCGATGACTGTAAAGTGCAAACACGCGTTCAAGATCTTTAAATTCAACGGATTCCTGCTTTTAGGCCTCGGCTCATGATATTCCAGATTGGAAATTTGCAACCACGGGTATAATACTTATAACCCTAAAACATGATTTCTGCGATCCGGAGTTTGTACACACACGATTTTCAGATATCTGGCACAATGCACACAACGCAGCACTTCACATGTCTGCACAAAATGTTCGTGTTTAACGCCACATGTATCAATATTCAAGCTATATGACGATGGTCTGCAAATTACCATGTCTTGACCTGACAACCCAGTGCTCTACATACACAAATTGGATGCCATGACAATCATGTGAAGTGAAGTCCCCGATCCCAATAATCGACTCTTACAGCTTGTTGAGCTTGACCTGAACTATTCTACATATGCATGACCCGGGAGGTCAAATGCTACGAACGTAAGGTCGAGTTAACTCAGTTATTTAGGGGAGCAGAGAAAGTTATTAATGTTTCGTCCGTGTGAAGCATAGGTACATGGATTCATTTAAGAACTTGTCCCGGAAAACAACACCTAAAAAACCAACAAAACAATTATTTTCTGTTTAATTGAACTGATTATACAGTCATATGCTATCTAGTTTTGTTTACTAACAAACGTCACCAGTCAGTTAATTTCACAACCCCATTCACGCTCGCAATCACTCTCTACACCCAGCTCAATTATCACTAGACACACTACTTGCTGCCGCTCGTTGCCGAAAAGCTCGATTCGGAAACATTAAACCATCTGTAGTTTCTTAATCTAAGAAAGGTAGGTCATGTCTCTGCTGTTTGGACATGTTGACAATCAACTGACCACTTCACAATAATAGTCCCTGCCAGTTGTGCATTAATGCATTCGTATTCACCTGATTAGGGCAAACTGAACAAGTTGTATGGCAAACATGTCTTCCTTAAGAGCAATTCCAGTCCGAATCTTCAGGGAATGAGAGAATGAGTCCGTTACCATGTTTGTTTGTGAGAAAGTCACTTCGTATGAGTGATGTCCAGCTGTATTATCCTTTTTCATTGTCCTATATCTTTTATACTTTGTAGATCAACGCCAACCAGTATGGTAGTCATCCGTTTGTGCTGGGAATAGAACCAAACGGGGACGCATTTGGTATATTTCTTCTGAACAGTAACGCTTTACGTAAGTACTAACAAGTGTGCTGTTGAAGGGTACGATTTATATGTAAAGGACTCTACATTCAAGCCTAATAATGTTTATAAATACTAATATTATCTCTTTCTAAATTTCAAGCGTTTTTCTCTTGCAAACTATGATTTTATATCGTTATTTCTGGGTTTACTTTTGGTTCCTTTGTCGAAATATAGAGTTTTTGTTCTTCATATGATCGTTATTTCAACGTGCAGGTATAGATGTTCTTCCAACTAGTCCTGTAACAATTCGCTATCGAACCCTTGGTGGAATATTGGACTTCTACGTTTTCACTGGTCCCACGCCTGATGACGTTGTTGATCAATACTGGGCTTTGATTGGACAACCACCACTTCCGCCTTATTGGTCGCTAGGTTACCACCTCAGTAGGTGGGGCTATGGCGGATCAAACGGGATGAACAGAACCATTCAGAGGATGAGGAACAAGCAGATGCCATTTGTACGCGACATTTGCTAGCTTTGAAAGTGAATAAGAATTATATTCTTATTATTAAGGGGTGTTTTAGTTATCGACAACCGTATTGTGTTTGTTCTAACATTTCACTGTTCAATGTCACGGATTTCTCCAACGAACACATCATCTGTCGTAGTGGATTAAGTATATACTGACCTCTAACAAAAGGCCACTGATGCACATGGACGTCACCGTTTCGGAACTGAATCTATATAGGTCGTCATCGGGACGACACCTTACCTACAAAGCCGCCCCCCAGTTAAAATACGGCACATCAAATCGTGATCATTCTCTCAGATAACACATTCTGTTATTAACCACTATAGCATTTACATTTGTAAAGAGCGATTTTCAAAGAACTGATTTTATTTCTTCATAAGGACACCATCTGGAACGACATCGACTACATGGTGAAGGAGATGGACTGGACCTACGATCACAATGTGTATGGTCAGCTGCCCGACATTGTTATGGACGCGCATAGCCACGGGGAGAAATACGTCATGATTTTGGTAAGCACTTCATCATATCAAACAACGAGGGAGGTTTTCTGGATATACAAAATCTTTGTTATCAGTGTGAGCGACGTTTGGGCAAAGATGCTGACACAATCATCAAGCAACTTCTCAATGACCCTCGAAAAAGTGAGTGAGTTGGTTTGGAGATGCTTTCAGCAACATACCAGCAGTATACCAGCAACATCACGGCGGTGTACACAAGAAATGGACTGCAGACATGGTATTCATGTGATAAATCGAACCTGGCCTTCGGAGTGATGAGCGAACGCTTTAACCACAAGACTACCCTAGGGCCTTCTAGAAGTGCTCATCAAAGACCATTATCAGAATCATATTTAGTGTTGTATGTCATGACGCAAAGGACAATAAAGAAGCGTCATAAACGTACAAAACAGACACCACAAAGACACAATGTGTCGTGTTATTACTATCCATGTTATTCTTTCACATACAAAACAACCCACCCCCACCCCCCTAGAAACAGTCTCTGGGCAAGTAGTAAGTATTAAGTTAGGCGCCTTCGAGATAATCAGGATTATCCCAGGTAATAATTTGACTGTTAGTGCTATGAGCCTTCACCTCGTGAGTGGAGTTTAGCGCAATATAAATGCACATATTATTATTAAAATAACGTGCAAACGCAAAACTCGCCAACCGAGGCCATTCGATTCAGACGAAAAGACGACACTTGATACAAGGGTAGCTTGACTTATCTGGGTTTCTGGTTCATTCAGAATTGTAGTTCAGGTCCTGATTCTGTTGTATACATACTACGATGTTCGGGGCGATGGGGTAGCCTTTTGGTTAAAACGTCCTCCTGACGACCCGGGACCGAAAAGCACGAATAATTATGTTAATCCCATTCCGGTGTTCTTCGCCGTGATATTGCTGGAGTAAATTCAACCTAAATCTAGATCCACTCCCTTGCTGAAGTCAATATTGAGCTGTTCCACGTAAGGATTTGAAACTTACTGTCGAAAATGGATTCCAAGGAGGCGAGACAGAGACATGTTGGGTGATTTGTGATTTTGAAAGTTTCTGTCGAAAATGGATTCCACCGGGGCAAAAGACAGGTAGGGTGATCTATTGCCTGTCTCTAACAAAGGTGTCAACCCCTCCCGTGCCAAACTCCACCTTTACCTATACGCCAACCCCTACCCCCTTCTCAAGCGACCCTCAATCAAACCTCATTATTAGCCCTGCCCCAACCTTACCTTATGCTGGAGGATCATAATCAGTATCATTTCAGGATCCCGGTATCAGTAACACACAGCCCAGAGGTCAATACGCCCCGTATGACGATGGCATAACAGAGGACATCTTCGTGAAGACAGCCGACGGATCTGCTCCCATAGTGGGGGAGGTGGGTTTTCACTTGATACCTTCAACTTGTGACACTTTAGAAAATGGAAATTTAGATGGCTTAACAATAGAGGAGTTCTACTTCTTCAGGCTTCAAACAGGCTTCAAAAACCATTAGTGGCAATGAACAGAACATTCGCTCCATTTATTTACAAAGAAAAATATATTAAAATGTGGTCGTTTGTCAAGACATGATGTAAGTGTTATCTGTGTCTGTAAGTGAGAAAAGGATGTCATGTTCTATGGATGTGGCAGGTGTGGCCGGGAAAGACGGTATTTCCAGACTTCACTCACCCTAAGGCTGAAGCATGGTGGCAGAAACACGCCCAGATAATGCATAACAAGCTTCCGTTTGATGGCCTCTGGATTGTAAGTGAACACGAAACACAATTGACAAATAATGGAATACGTTGTCACTGCGGTCTTCTTGGAGATGCATGGGGTTCTCTATCTATTGTTATTCTGTGCCCTTAATTTTTAGCTTTCTTTATAGGCACCAGAGGAAGTTTCATGTAGAATACGGAAGAAAATAATTGTTGTCAGAAAATAAACATCTTTCAGCTGGAAACCTTGATGTCGAACGGGAAAGATTGTACCAATCAGTGCGATGTAAACATAAATAATACGTTCTGTCTCACATACTAAGAACCCATGGCGCCTTTATGCGTAGCCGTTCGTGTTTAACTCTTCAATACGGTCAATGACCATGTGATAAATCCTTCTTAATGGCGCTTTAGGCTTTTGGGCTTGTTCTACTCTTCAATTGTGACACTGATCATGGGATAAATTGTTGCTACTGCAGGACATGAACGAACCGGCTAACTTCAAAACAGGATCTGAGAACGGATGTTCCAGCAATACCCTGGAGAACCCGCCCTACACACCGCGTACGTCAACCTTATGTTATCTTCAACCAGCATATGTTCCGATTTCCTGGCAGAAATAGTTTAGTGAGTGGTACACACTGTTTAAAGCATCCGGTCTTTAACCAAGGATAAAGTAACAAACCTACGAAATTGCAGGATCAGAAAGACACACAGATCCTCATACTGGACACATACGTCACGTCTTCCGTGTTTTATGGAGATTCTGCACGAAAAGTCTGTCTGTCTGTCTGTTTTGGTTAGTGAGTGCATGTAAGTGTGGATTTGAATACCTCATCCTCTACAGTGCATCAGACATAGTGTCCATCGTCTCCTACTTACCAACGTGCATTTGTTCAACAGATGAGCTTATCGAGGCATGTAAATGTCCCTGGATTAATACTTTGACAATCAAAATTCATGTCTTTTACAGCCTTGGAGGGAGGAAGCCTCATTCACAAGACCCTGTGCATGTCAGCTAAATTCCATGATGGGTTGCACTACAATCTGCATAACTTGTATGGATACTTTGAGAGCAGAGCCACTTACAAGTAGGTTCTAACAACAGTGCCAACTATAAGTAGCTACTATCAACGGAGTTACATACCAGAAAGTTCACATAGTTAAATTCGATTACTAATATTGCATTCGTTTTAGCGTCCTGAAAAGCATTTTGCGGAAGAGACCATTTGTTCTGTCTCGGTCTACATTTGTGGGAAGCGGTAACTACGTGGCGCACTGGGAAGGAGACAACTTTGCTGACTGGTCAGACCTGTACTACTCTATACCAGGTGAGTCTTGTACTACTCTTTACCAGGTGAGACTTATACTACTCTTCACCAGGTGAGACTTATACTACACTTTACCAGGTGAGACTTATGCTACTCTATATCAGGTGATCCTTGTACTACTCTATACCAGGTGAAACGTATGCTACTCTGTATTAGGTGAAACTTGTACTACTTTATACCAGGTGAAACTTTCACCAGACTTTCACTACTCTTTACCAGGGCAGACATGTACTACTCTATGCCAGGTGAGGCTTGTACTACTCTTTACCAGGTGAGATTTCTATTACTGTATACCATGTCATAAATGTACTACTCTACACCAGGTCAGACTTTCACTACACTATACCAGGTGAGACATTCACTACTCTGTATCAGTTGAAACTCTCACTAATCTAGGTGAGACTTGTATCAGCGTACTACTCTATACCAGGTGAAACTTTCACTACCCTCTACCCTCTATACCAGGTCCGACTTCCACTACGTGTACAAAGTATCCGTTAACTACTGTGAAAAGAACATTATGGTTCAAAAACGATGCCTGATAGCATCGGAATAAGTTTGATCTGTCTCTGAAACGCTAACAGGCAGTGACCAACAACAGAACGTCGAGTACCACATTTTGGAGAAACTTCGTTATTTCAAACCATTGTGATAGATATCTCTGGTTCGATAGTTCGTAACATTCCGTGTCAAAGATCAGTGGATACAATTACTTAATGCGTTCTTTTATAAGAAAACTTTCTTATTCACACCCGGGACTTGTCACCTGAATGGCGTTTTGGGGTAGAATAGGACAGGCATTTCCTTCTCCGGGAAATCATCGTGTCCTCATTCTGATTTTTTAGAGGTTCTGAGCTTCAACATGTTCGGCATACCCTTCACCGGCGTGGACATCTGTGGATTCAGGGGGGACTCAGACGAGGAGCTGTGTACAAGATGGCTCCAACTTGGCGCATTCTACCCTTTCATGAGGTCCCACAACCAGAATGTGACGCCGGTGAGTAATGCTACGTCTGTAATCTTTTGACCAGAGTTTTTAATAGAGCTGTGCTGTATAGTACCACTTACCATCGTGTATGTCGACGTTCAAGGACTTAGGTGACTACTTCGAGTTTCCAGAGGTTCGATGCAACATTATGATACAATTACCGTTACAGCCGTAGGTTCGACACAAGGGGTTTTGTCTCTATCCCGATTGTGAACCTTCGATCTGTCAGCACCATGTCCAACAAATGTTTACTTCATTGTTATTCTTGCTCTTGAACAAATTGTTGTCAAAACAGGTAAAGGACCATCTTCACCAGTAGCATGGTCACCAGTGCGTGTAGTGGTGGTAGTAACGGGTGAGGTGATACAGGGTTAAACGTCGTACTTGAGAATATTTCGCTCATGTTCCGACGTGCGTGCGTGTGTATATGTGGCTGCTTGTATAAGAAGACTGAAGATTTATAGGTTTCATAGTGCTAGCTCACTGAGATGTCACGCTGCAATTAAGCATGATTACAGTCAGACGCATTATACTGTCTTCGAGCCGACAATACGTGCTGTACCCATTAATGCAGAGCGCAAGAACACCACTTTTTGTCGTCTTTTGGTATGACGCGGGCGGGGATCAAACGCGCAACCTTCCACTTCCCGAACGGAAACTCTAACCACTACACTAAGGGAGAGATCGGTGGTCGTAAAACCAGTGTCCTAGGCCCTTATAATTATTCTCGAAACGTTCGTAGCCCTTAGAATCGTACTCAGTGTGTTAAGAATGGATTTAAGACGTTAGTAGGGCTACGAACGTTTCGAGAATAGCTAGTCTGGTCGTCACCATCATCCGTCTGTACGAGTGTCGTGAGACCAAGGAAGGAGATGACATCTGAACGGTGGAAATCTGGACAGTA
This sequence comes from Haliotis asinina, assembly GCF_037392515.1. Lineage (NCBI taxonomy): Eukaryota > Metazoa > Mollusca > Gastropoda > Lepetellida > Haliotidae > Haliotis > Haliotis asinina. Next base: position 34,544,101 of record NC_090280.1, read on the forward strand.
TGGACAGGACTACCAGTGACTGACATTCAGAGCATTGATTCTATTGTATCAATGTTCACGCTATCTGGTCCAGGACTACAGTGGCTTTGGGGTAGTCTAATGGTTAAAGCGTCCGCTCGTCCCGCAGAAAGATGCGAGTTCAATTCCCCACCTGGGTACAAGGTGTGAAGGTGATTTCTGGTGTCTGCCGTTGTGATATTGCTGGAATACTGGTAAAACTGCACTCACTCACCTCAGTGTTGCGCTGTTTCACGTAACCACTAAAGTTCGAAAATGGGTTCTACCACAACAACATTTGACACACACTGGATATGTGTAAGGTGACCATACCCACCAACTCACTCACTCACTCCGGGACTACCATGATATCGCTGATGTATTTCTGAGTGCAGCGTCAACCATAACTACAAACATGGTTTCGCTGACTACTGATAATTTGATGTAAGGTCGTGTCTGTAACACATAATTTGTTTTCAACTCCAACATTTGTTTCGTTATGTTAAACAAAATCACCAAAGCCAATATGCTGATGGTGTTCAGTACCATGAACTCTGACTCTTTCGTTTCAGGACAAAGATCCTGCAGCAATGAGATTTAGTTCCGCTGCGCATGACCGGAACCGCGAAGCTCTGCGACTCCGTTACCGCCTTCTACCCTTTCTGTACTCCTTGATGTCCCGGAAGAAAGCAGTGGCAAGGCCTCTTGTCTTCCAGTACGTTTTGACAAACATCAAATGTGGTTGTGATATTTGTATGTACAGTCAGTTGTATTCGATCTATATTGGAGCACGCTCTTTTAATTAATTTTCGACAGAGTTAGATTACACCAATGTTCGGCGCCATCTTTGTGGTATGATAGACACTCGGCCAGTGATATGTGGTAACCATTCAATACCCGAAAATCAGTTTTAGTTTCATCCAGCAATGACTAGGGAGCATCTGCCCTGCAGGCGCCAACGCAGGACTACACAGAACGGGCAGGACATGTGAGTTTAGTTTTAAGCCGCAGTCAACAGTTTTCCGGCTATATGGCGGCGGTCTGTAAATAATCGAGTCTGAACCAGACAATCCAGGGATCAGCAGCGTGAACCTAATCTACGCAACTGGGGTTTGATACCTTGTCTCAACCCAGTCAGCCTGCCTGACTACCGGTCCCGCTGTGCGCCTCTTACGACAAGCATGGGTTATGCAAGATCAATACTATCGAGGATCTTCACGGGTGCAGGCCATGTGACTGGGACCGTTCATATTTATGGCATGGGTGGTGTGATGATGAGTGTTATGGAGAAGTATGTACAACATTACTGACATCCACCATACCCACCCCCCACCCCCTATCCCTTCCCCCACTACAATTTATGTATGTAAGTTTAATTGGTGGTCTCTCTGTCGTTTTATATTAACTGCTGGATAACAGTAGTGTAACTGTTTTGTGATGATGATGATGATGATGATGATGACGACGACGACGACGACAATAATGTTGATGATTTACGTCTGTTCTAGGTATCCTAAAGATTCCGCGGCCTACAGCATAGATAAACAGTTTCTGTGGGGAGATTCACTGCTGATAACTCCCGTTTTAAACAGGGTAGAGTCTGTTCTTGTCTATCAAACACTCAAATCAATTCTTTATTCTCATAAACCACGTGGGTGGTACACGAGTATAAAACACATATAAAAATACAAATTCAAATTCAAATTCAATATTTCTTACATAATATGTAAGAAGATTACAAGATGTAAAACGGCAACCCAAAACCACATTTTTGGGAAACGTGGTGACATACACGAATCATGTGTTTTATGTGGCCAAAGGTTATGTGGTTGCAACCCGGTTTTAAACGAAAATCATAGTATAGATATTAACGTACTTCTGTGTGTGCAAAATGACATCGCTCTAAGTCTCGACAATCAAGAACTGTTTGTGCTGTATTTTTTCTATTACTTTTGGTGCCGTGGACCACAATGTCCTTCGGAGGATGGAGGACATACTGAACATTACGGTTAACCGATCTTGAATGGTTCCGATCATACCTAGTAAATCGCAATATACGTGTACAAGTCGGTAGCCATCGATCACCTGTGTCCAAGATGCAATTCGGTGTCCAGCAAAGCTCGGTTTCGGGACCCATGTTTGTTGTCTACACACTTTCCCTCGGTAACGTCATCAGCAGCCCCTCCATTCCCTTCAAAACTTTCGGTGTCAAGTGTACATCAGTGCATCCTATCTGACTGATCAGATAACCCACATAGAGCCCTCCTTTATCGCAGAGGTGCGCTTCTGTGTTGAATCCACTTTTCTGAAAATGAATGACGTAAGAACCGAAATCATGGCTACTGGCTCACAGGGAAACTCTGTTACTTTGGGAAATGTTGCCATCACAGAACTCTCAACCATTCAGATAAGAGAGGCATTAGACGGTAATGTCAACACTTTCTGTTTAAAAATCTAATAACAACATATCAGCTGCATCATTGTCACGGTGATCGATAAATCGTAGTATGGCTGAGTACAGCTGTGATATTAGAATAAGAATAAACACATCAACAGCATTTGGCAAATCACATTACACCAGGTGCACACTCCAAATGCTAATATTAGCTTTCCGGTAAGTGTGCATGGGGTTTTGTTCCCTACTTCCTGTTGTGTTCGTAGAGTGTTGTATTTTACGGTAGTGTTTTTCGTAAATCATTCGTACTTATAGCAACTGTTAGAAGCAGCCGTTTCCTTCACAGTAAGGTATATTTTCAGCTTACTCTACCAATTATCGTGCACAGGGACATACCACAGTTAATGCCTACTTCCCCCAAGACACGTGGTACGACTTCTTCAGTGGAGCGGAAGTGTCCACAACAGGTCAATGGACAGTTATCAGCGCACCGCTGGACAAGATCAATGTCCACATCAGAGGGGGAAGCATAGTGCCCACACAGGTGCCCGATGTGAACACACAGAAGAGGTAGGCTTATAGTGATAAGCACGTACACGATGTGAATGCAACGCCCGATGTGAATGCACAGACTAACGGGATCGGGCAGTCGCTGGCTGGGATGACACATGTCATCATATCCTATTTGCTTAGATCAATGCTGATGCTGTTGAACACTCGATTAATTGCAGACCGCCACCCCGCAGCTGGCATGCTTTAAAAACACCCGAGTTTAACAAGAATGATAGTGGCATGATGTTTTTCAATTTTGTAACAGTTACTTGTCGGATCCCTGCCACCAATGTACTTTGAGTTTGTTTCTTCATTAATTCTACTTGCAAGCCGACGAAATGACTTTGGTCTGGTTGTTGCTTCGTCCTCCCGGAAGACTGCTCAAGGCTTCCTGTACTGGGACGACGGAGAGACCATTGGTGAGGTGTTCATTTTGTCTTAACGTTCGTGAATAACGTCACTGTAACTTACTTAACGTTCAGGGCCTAGATTTTCGAAGCGCTCTTAGCCCTAAGATAGTCGTAGGTTAATGTTAATGTATGGCACTTATGACTATCTCAGCGTTAAGAGAGCTTCGAAAATCTGGGCCCAGGGCCCCCTTTCACTAAACTCTCGAACCGGGACCCTGTCTCTTTACACTGTCTGTCAAACAAAACTATAACCCACATGTATTTCAAGCGAAAGAGTCAGGAGTGAGTGAGTGAGTAAGTTGGGTTTACGCCGCTTGTAGCAATATTCCAGTATCACGCCACAAATGGTTTCACGCACTGTACTAATGTGGGGAATCGAATACGGACGTTTAACCTGACGAATGAACGCGTTAACCACTGGGCTAAGCCACCGCCCCGAAACAAACAAGAAACTGCTGTACAGTATTATGCGAAACTGTGATTTTTCTATTTTTGACCTCATCAGAGCAGTATTGCTGCATTTTTGTATTAGTTAGTGTCTTGTGGTTTTGTCGAATCCGATTTTTATACTTTTCTATTAGTGGTATTTCCCGCTAGAGATTAGAAGACGTCACAAATTCTTTAGGTAGACAGACTCCTAGAATCAGAAATTGTAAAATATTGTTTCCAACTAAGTTTCAGAGGTACATACTACATTTCAAGGCAGTGGTTCCTCAGTCGCCCAATGGGCCCCAGTTTTCTATGCATAATTGTGCCCCTTCGGAATGAATGCCAGAAACCAGTCGTTGTTCGAATCCCTGTCCGTTCTGATTAGGCTTCCAAGTGTGCCTGCACCATAACCATGCAACAGAACGGCATCAGCCTCAGCAAACATGAAGCTAACATGAAAAGGCCGCCTCACTTACTCATTCACTAACTCCTTTCTCAACCACACATTCACTCCTTTCTCACTCACTCACTCACTCACTCATTTAATGTTGCAGTTACATTATGCCTTCATCAGTCTATTTTAATTCTAATTTCACCTGAAAGTTGAGAAAAGGTTCGCTAGAAAATATGGAAAAAAAATAGTTTTTTTGAAAATATCTAAACCAATCTCTGTCGCGATATCCAATCCGTTTTGTCTTTCCCTATCTGTTATTTGAGCACGGTCACCGCTTGTACGTAGCCGGCAGCAATGTCGGAGGGCCGTGGGGTGTGTAGCGAATCCTAGGCTACTGAGAACCTAATCGAATTACTGAGTGGGCGGTGGGTTAGCCTGGTGGTCAGAACGCTCGCTTGTCGTGATGAAGACCCGTGTTCGAATCCCCACATCGTTACAATATGTGAAGTCAATTGTTGTGGTCCCCGGCGTAGTATTGCTGGAGTATTTCTAAAAGGGCGTAAAACCAAGTCTCTGTGGTTCTTTGTGTCATCGCCATACCCATCGTCTGAGAGGGTGTCTGTTCTTCCCCCTACTTAAACAGTGAATGGAGTACGCTGTGCGATAACAGAGATATACTAAATACCAAATATTAAATCAACCAGTTAACAGCATAGAATGATTAATTACGTACAACTAAATGTCAAAACTAGTCTTTTCATGTTTTTTTTTTTCCAGATGCGCCGTTTAACCATATTCAGTTCAATCTGGATGGGGTACGTGTTAAACTGTTTGATAGATCATCTCACCCAAATTGCATTTGACATGAAATGTGAAGAGATGACAAGACTTTATGGATGATCAACTTATTTATCTGAATAATTGCGACGTTTTGTTATAGCGTTTTCAAGAATATATCAGTAAACAACGATACCGAAACGTCGCTCGCCTAAAGAAAGAAGTTGCTCATCCCTAAAATTTTGTTAACTCTATACCAGCAGCTGTTACCACGTAAACAAATAAAATGTCAACACGAAATGGATATTTAACACACCAAAACTTGCAAGGGAAGCTTTGAAGTAATATTTACGGGTACTGATGCACTTTATATGAAAAGACACAAAATCCTCGTCATATCTCAGTTAAACACCGGGTACTTTTTCATAAATGTATTCTCTCTTGATTAAAAAATAGATGTATAAAGGAATGTTCCCTAATTTAGTCATTACTCACCAACAATTAATCACATCTGACAAACGCAATAAACGAAGAGGATTCAATAATCGCCGCTTGTTAGAGGAAAAACTGTACTAATGTCTTGTTATTAGACAAAGCATTGGTCTAAACGGAACCTGTGTTCATAGAATCTAATTCCGTGTCGCCCCCAGTTGTTAAGTGTATTCTCCTTGAAATAACGACGTTCTTCACCTTGATCCAGGAGAGATTGACGTCAACCGTCAAGTCTAGCAACTACGCCACAAGCATGACGTTAGGCAGCGTCGACGTGTACGGTGTTGCGACAGCACCGACAACTGTTAGAGTTAATGGTATCGGCGTTGCTCACACCTATGACAGTGTAAACAAGGTGAGTGAACACATTCTCATCAACAGACCCATTAATATCCGGGTTAGAATTATAAGTTAGCAGTCCATTCTTGTCTTAAGAGGCGACTAATGGGATCGGGTGGTCAGACTCGCTGACTTAGTTGACACATGTTATCGTATCCCATTTGTGAAGATCGATACGCATGCTGTTGATCACTGGATTGCCTGATCCTCGATTATTTACAGACAGCCTTCAGATTGCTGAATGCAGCGTATATAAAAACTCACTCACTCCTCGAAAACAGGTTGACGGAATGAACACCATGTGCTCGGCATTGTTAGAGCGGATGTCGAGTGACAGTGAGTTGAGTTTTACATCCATCTATATGGCAGTGCGTCAATGGTAACTCGCAGTGGTAGTATAGGTTTAACTGAAAAATATCACACGATTTTTAAAGCTTCAGTATCTTTAGGGAAATGCTATATTAAGCATTGACTCAAGTTAACCCAGATGTTACTCTTAACTGACATACCCCGTTATTCTGCCGGAACTGCTTATTTTCCCATACGGCGTCCTAGGGCTTCGTGGGAAGAAAAAATCATAGAAAGTATCTTCTCTGCGTCTGAAAGAATAGTCACCAGAGATTGACTGTCTCTCATGTCAGACATGTAAGCTTAAGTAGAAAACATCACTCGATTTATCTTTTGTGACGTGCAGTAAAAATCATTGACTCGAGTTAACGTAAAGGTTGTTCTTAACTGACATACCTAGTGATTTTTTGCCGAACAACTCTTTCTGTGAAGGAAACTCTCTGAAGAATATATCTTTGAAGTTTGATGTAGACTCAGTGCGGATTAGAATTTTCCTCTGGACGGGTGGGTAGTCTAGTGGTTAATTGTGTTCACTTGTCACAGCATGGGTATAGATGCACGAAGCCCATTTCTGGTGTACCTCGCCTAGACAGTGCTCTTATGTTAAAGAAAGCAGGGAAGAAAATATCTTAAATAAACCGGTCGCATTATCGCCTTAATGCAAAAATTGAAAGAAGCGGAAATAAAATCTCAGGCCATGTGGGACAGAGTGAGTGAGTGAGTACGGTTTTACGCCGCTTTGAACGATGTTCCTCCATTGTTTACAGATGTGCAGCAATAAGACTGCGACGTCAAACAAACACATGTATTGCCATATTGTCGGAATTGTACAATCGACGCAAATATCGACGAATATTTATAGACGGATTGTCACTGATCAGCTATGAGTGAAGTTTACCTGTACCGAGCTGTGGGAGTTGGCAGTGTTGGTAGTTTGTGAATGCGCGTTTTGCTAATGCTCATGTTTATAGTTCCGTTGATGGCCGTTTTTTTTTATACTTGTAAAGAGAAATATCATTTTACGTTTACTTGATACCAGGAAGTTACTTGATAGCTTTAAATCTCCAGCTTTTTTATGTTTGCATTGTCCCCTATGGTTATTATTTTTTCTTATTTGTGTAAATGTTGCCATTTAATTCATTCAACTATTCTAAAGTAGAGTTTGCAAACTATTTCGTTCAGTTTAAGGGTATTGTTTGCACGTGAACTGGTGGATTGTCTAACAAATACTTAACGTTAAAACTAATATTCTCCTGAGTTTAATGCATCATGAAACTCAGTGAAAATTGGTGAATTCTTAACAAAACTGTACACAAAACGCGATACGATATCTGGACATGCTCTTCAGCATTTTGATATGTGATCTTCATGCATTTCCTCTGCGTAAGGTTTGCAGTTGGTTCCTCCAAGATAGCGGAGAAATCGATGTCCGATGTAACCAAATGAATATGTATAATACAGTGAGCGCTTTAAGTGATTCTATGGTTTTGATGGGTAGTTTAAACTTCTGCTGTGTTTCGTACGTTAGCAATATATCGCTTGTTTTACTCACGAGATGGCTAAAAAATACTATCGGTGAAGAATAATACTCACTCACTTACTAACTTTGAATCTAAATGTATGAAATTCCAGCTATATTACCGTCGCTTGTTGACATTTATTCATAAAGTCTAAGGTTATTCTTACAAATCCATTGCCTTCACAGTCACAGTATTACAGAAAGACTGCTGAAGTGAGTTTGAATTATCACTCACTAGCCTAACTGCTTCTGATGGTGTCAGCGGCGATGGAGTGGCTGTGTGACTGAAGCGCTCGCTCGCTCGCTCGTCTCTACGAAGACGAGAGTTTGTTTTCCCCCATGGCTACTATGTTTGCAGCCCGTTTCTGGCGTCATCCACCGTGATATTGCTGGAATATTGCTGAAACCGGCCTCAAACAACACTCACTCTACTGGTATTGATTGCACTACCAGGGTTTCACTGAATATTCAGTCATCTTTGTTGCAGGTTTTACATGTCACAAGACTGAAGGTCGACCTTCTGAAGCCCTTGATGATGACTTGGTAGAAAATGCATAAGATACAGTACAGTACAGATATAGAGTGAATATGAATATATCAGTTTGTGATGTTCGTTTTTTTGTTTTCTTTCACACGACAGTTACAATGTTGTACACTCCAATTGTCCATGAGACCTTCAATTTAAGATCGAAACGACAAACTAAGAAATTAACGTAATAAAAAGACCTGGTCTTTGAGCTTGTGACCCAATCAAAAACAATACTAACATATGAATGAATGAGAACGTAATCGGACGAACGAGAAAATACATGAAATTTCAGTGTTTTGAAAGAAAGTTGAATAACAAGAAACTACTGGAAGCAACGAGGAACTAATCGAAATTTCAGTTATTTAGATAAACCTGAAAATACGGGATATTAATCGGGAAAACAAAAACTTTCGAGGGAAAAATATTGCATGTCTTAAAGTGGTGGCACTATGTTTTCAGAGAATGACAATCAGTTTGTAATGTTCATCATTTGGGCAGTAATTGCCTTCTTTTTGGTAATTAGTGTGTCCTAATTGGTAAATACATCGAAATTGACGACGATTTTCTCTCTTGCTTCAGAGGAGACGAACTGTATAGGATGGTTCGCGCTCATGCACACATGTCACCGTATCCCAGTTGCCTACACCGATGCTCATACAGTCAATGACTGGATTGTCTGGTCCATATTTGATTGTTTACAAACCGCTGCCGTAGAGCTGAAATATTGCTGAGAACGGCGTTAAACATTTCCTCCAGGTTTATACAGCACATATACACGTCAGTATCACAGACAAGTTCAATACTTATGTCAATGGATATTTCGTTTGTGTGTCTTGTAGGTCGTGTATACGAAATTCAAAGAGAGAGAGAGTTGTGCATATTTCCTTTAATGACACCATTTTTTTCGGAACATACGACCAAACAAAGAACCGCCTGCTATGGTATATCAGCATTTTATAGTTAAATCGACACGTCTAGCAAAACTACCCTTTACATGGCAACCCAAAATACATATTAACTCACACACGGCACCATTTTGGTCCTCATGAAGCAGTTTTTGAGCTATTAAACATATTGTTACAGGCACGTCCGTGTACAGTGAGATCGGCTCCACAGCATGTCAGTACCCTTTGTTCGTTACAAATGTCTATTCAATGATCTTCTAAAGCATTGTATATATTCCCATTTTGACTGGTTCATATTGCTTCTCAACATACCTTAACGACCTTGAAGTTTACCCATTTACCATGACAGGCAAATGAATGAGATTAATAGATGTATTTCATATAAGACAGTGATCGCTCATTCCCAACGGTTAAAGCATTGACGACCTATGGTCAAAAACCTGGGCTCAATATGTACAGGCCTTTTGTATGGCATCTGGGTTTGAATATTGCATATCGTGTTTGTAGCACCTAACACTCAAATGGATCTTCGACTCTGACCAAGACACCCCTTCTGTGTCTTTCTACGTTACATTGCTCATTATAGGAACACAAGTGATAAAATCACCCCTCTTAACTGCACACGATCTATATGATCACATTCCAATGACTTAGCTTTCTTCAGCTTTGTAAACCTTCACATAGCCGTCAACCTGGGTCACAGCGAGTAGGTTCCTACCCAATATATACACCCCACAAGGTTTAGTCAGTGAGTTCTCCTCCGTTAGAATCTTCTTCACTAGGGCCCCTTTTGGAGATACGAGGTGAATAGAGTTACCGTCCCTGTCCACCAACACAGCATGATTCGCTACATCACATGCGACCCCCAGCGGACATTCCAATGCGTCTTCACCTTTGGGTTTGTAGGTGAACTTGGTCGTTCCATCTTCGTGAACAACAAGCATCAAACGTCTTCCGCTGTCCGATACCACAAAATAACCTTTAGGTGACTGGGTGAGGTACAAGGGTCTTGAAATGACAGCTTTCTCTGATTTCTGGGTGTAGATGGTCTTGAGGAAAGCGCCAGTTTGAGATATGAGATCAATTGTGTCGCAGTTATTGGTGCCAACAAGCAGGGAGCCATCTTGCGTTCCTGTGATATAGGCATACTGCTTCTTTGTCTTCACCTGAGCCAGGATTCTTAGAGTTCCAAAAATCGAGAAGAACAGCAACAGCTTTTTGGTCATGACAGTGACGACTATTTTGCTGTTAGAGATCACGGCGATTCGGGATGGAACATCGGGAATTGGCACACGAGTTAGGACCTTCCCGTTTGCATTGAACTTTTTTAGACATTTGTTATCTCTGTCAGTCAGGATAACATCACCACCACTCAAGATGACTACGTCAGTCAAGAGAGGCTCGGCGCAGTCTTCTCGGGTACCGCCATGAAAGCATGCAACAAGCGACATCTTCCCCTCCCACGGAGAATCCAGAGGAGAAGCTAGTCCATTAGGAGTAGCTTCGCCATCTGTCGATATAACAACCTCTCCAAGATTTAAAGTCCTCTCGAGTTTCGTCACTGCTTTCTCGTTTCCTATGAATGATATGTTGTTTTCTTGGCTCTGATGACATAACTGGGAACATTCAAGCAAGTACTGATCCACCCGCTCTGACATTGCTTTTTCAATCTCAAGCAGTTCGCCATGACCATTCATTGACATTGCACATTCAAACACATCAACTGATTTTTGAACACAAGACCTGAGTGTTTGTCCTTTGAAGATGTCCAACTGGACTTTACTGCTTTCCTCTTGATAACGTTCCTCTATTTCTTTCAACGTTTCCTTTTCCTTCTCAAGAATTGCACTGACGAGATGTTCCCTCAGTGTCTGGACTGACTCAATCGCTCGCTGTTTCTGCTCATCTAGACGTGCCAGTCTTGCACGTCTAGGTTCCAGTTTTGCTCCCGTGTCCAAATAGGCTTTTGTAAGAAATTCATGTATGGTATTGAATGTTAGCATGTTCATGTCTACAGCTTCTTGTAGTGAAATCACATCCTTGCATTTCCTATGGAGTGTTGACACACATTTCTGACATATAAGCTTTCGACACGAAGGGCAAAAGTCTGCAGCAGTTTGTTCAGGATGGGTGTGACACGTGACCTGCGACTCGTCCAACCTGGACATGACACTCTGGGATCTCTCTGGAAGGTCCAGTTCCTGATCAGAGTTGGGATTTTGTTCTCGAGGATCCTCTCTCTTGTCATCGTCCGAGTCAGAAATCTCCACGCTGTCATCATCGTTGGTGGTGGTTTCCGCACCTTGATTACAGATTTCCAAATAGCCCTTCAGGAATTTGCATTCTCGCTCTGTCACAGGAGCAGGTAGTAGTTTGCTGCCATCATAGTTACACATTGGACATGCTGTGGATCGTGCTAACCGTCTGTGTTGATTCAAGCAACAGCCGCAGAAGACGTGTAGGCATGGTAACAATTTCGGATCCTTCAACTTCTCATTGCAGATAATACATATAGATAAATCTTCGTCACTAATATCCGCCATATTTGATACCTAAAACAGAAAAGGACAGGTTTAGACAACTGTATGTAGAGTAAGAGATTCGGTTCGAAAGGACTATCGTCATAACGAATATTCTATGCCAGGGAGGAATCTTTCCGTTGGAAGACATATATTTTTGTGTATAACAAGCATTTTGGAAAGTCTCATATGAAAAACAAAAAATGTGTTTTGTTGTGTTGGTTGTTTTACACCGCCCTCAGCAATGTTCCAGCTAGTTTACATCATTCTGACCTGGACCAGGCAATTCAGTGGTTGATATCATGAGCATCGGTCTACGCAGTTGGGATACAAGGACACGTGTCAAAGAAAGCTAGCGAACGTGACCACCCGATCCCGTTAGTCTCCTGTTCCGACAAACATGGGTTGCTAAAGACCACTTGTAATCCACATCTTCAATGACACCATTTGAGCACCATCTGACACCAAATGAGATGTATTTATCAGATCCGTCTCCATGATTAGTGATTATACGGACTGATGGCGACCGTATAAACGAGGTTTCAATGTGCCGAGATAGCATATGTATAGATAGGTATGTTTTCAGTTTAGAACAAAAAAAACCAAAAACTTCAGACTTCATAAAAAGTACGGATTGCTATCGCACGATCCTTGTGACATATTGCTGGTATTGAGATAGCATATTCTTATTCTCATGAATACGATTTAACTGATATCGTCACTCGTGTGCTGTGTCACCTCATCGTCACTGCGATCGGCTTTCAGAGATTCCGTGCCTGTGTTAACAATTCACAAACTGCCTGACTTGTGTTTTTTTTTCAATTCCATAGCATGTGCAAATTGTATGATATGTCGCTTCTCCGATTATAACACGATCTGGGTGATCTGATTATTGCTGTTAGCAGTATGATGTGATCCCCTTGCAGTGTCGTGCGGGGAGTCTTTAAACGTAGTACTTGTTATTTCCCTGACTAGAGTTTTCTCGAAGGGTTACCATAAGCAGTTGCGCATTCGTTTTAAAACTGTAGCTCAGAACCACACTGACCTGGTGCGATCCAAAGTCATTGAAAAGTCAATGACAGGTAATTGTGTAGATTCGAAAAGTTTGATCCTCGGAATTTTCTTGTGGGAAATCTTTAAACAGTAAAATGAGAAAAAAACCATTGTACAACATAATCATAACGTTAAGTTAGATTTGAAACAAATGGAGCGTACAAAAGACACTGATTAAAGATTATCTATCCTTTGCTGCAGCACCTTATGAGACTCCATCTTATACAGTTATACAGTTTATCCAAAGTGCTTCAATTATGCTGAAGATGACCTCATGTTTCAGAAGACTGTCCAACATGTTCATCCCACGTTTTAACTTAGATTAGTTTCCAGTATAATTCAATGACGAATCTTTATGGTGTTTATGTTAAGCTTAAGTTCAAACCTTCTACTTTTTAATGTTTTGTAGATTCATAACGATTAATCCTGCCAAAACTCTTCACAATATGTTACCTCACTGGCGGGCATTATTACATGTGTATATCTCCAATACCAGTATGTAGAATGTTGTAATAACAACGAGTATGCAATTATTTGGTAGTTTAGAAGGAAATAGCTATTGTTCTTTGTCTGTGACAGAGTAAAGGAAACAATGCCGAGGGCAGTCACTGACCTATATCCAGGTCGCGATCACGGGACAATACCTCAGGTGTGGTATGTGGCCGTTATGGTATCAACAAAGGCGTCGGTCAATATACGCACCTGTTTGCATGACTAATCAACTACGGCTTAGCAGCTAGAAAATGAATCTGTTCTTAAGTGCGGTCAACACAAACAACAAACAACAGAACCAGCACATACACACGGGTACACACGAGCACGCATATATTGATACACATGAACGTACAAAGCACATACACCCACATGTACCCATATTGCATCAAACACATACACATTCAAGCACACACACCAATCCGCCACACATACATAAATACGACCCACTCATTTATACATGTGTATATACTCCAACGCACACACACACGCACACATACACACACACACACAGTTTACAAAACATGCACCCACTTTTATACGCATATGCATATCTCCACACACACGCATACAAAATGCCCCCTATTCAAATGCACATGTATGTATCATCCAAAACACGCACACACGCACACACGCACGCACACACACGCACACACAGATGTCCACCTATTCACATGCGCATGTACTTATCCTCCAACACACACTGTCAGTGGCAATATGTCTACTCTAATTTGTAACTGTCACACGAGCGTAGCATAACAAACATAAGCTTATCCGTATACTACCAACATATCGCGAACATATTTTTACAAACAATCTGTGTATATTCACAACACCATGGAGAGTACACACCGAATGAGCGAGTATATTTTTACGCCGCTTTTAGCAATATTCAAGCAATGTCACGACGGTGGACACCAGGGTCTTCATACATTCTACCCATGCGCTAGCACAGAAGAAAAGACTTCGAAATACACAGTAACCTGTAAGGATATTCTATACATCCCAACGTTCATAAACACAGGAGACAGCAGTAAGTAAAGCCACGCATATAACGAATCCACATAAACCACATATTATAGCTTGCTATAGCCGTAGTTCGTCGCATTTCGACTAAAATATGCAGAAAGAGATTAGGACCCCAAAACATCTCGTTATGAACCTGTTTGCATAAACGTGTTCATTATAAACGTAGTTCGCAGTATGGCCTGCTCGTAAACATATCTCCCACAAAGCTGAGACGCAATATCTTGGGTGACAATGGTAATGAGCATGGGTAGGCATAACGCTGTACAGTAAGTAGGCATAACGCTGTACAGTAAGTAAAGCAGTGTACCTACTGACAAGCAGCCATATAACGATGAGACCTCCTCGCCTTGAGCAGCATGTGTAGATCACACTGACGTTAAATGACAGCGTAGTTGCAGTGAACACCACCCGATATTGTGTGTTAATAGACAATATACGTGAAAGGAGAACACTTCCTACCTCTGTCGGCTGATCATACACCGCTTCTCACGGGCCATGCACTGGTTGTCAGGTTTTAGAAACTCAATAAACAGATCGACCCGGTTGGTGTTGCATGTCTACACATGACTGTTTCACGCATGCAGTCACTTGTAATAGATTCCTTAACCCTTACTGCGCTCAAAATAGGCTGATTGAGCTGGACTGTATTGCTCGGTCACACTAATCTCATTGAACAGATTAGGCCTTATGTTCCGTAACAGACGGCTTATGGATTTTCTTTCCTGAAACTATTACGCTAGGCCGGTAGGGAAATGAAAAAAATATATATATTTGTGCATAGAATTGTGTTCTTATTCATTTCTTACTTCGTTTGTTTGTATATTTATTCTTCATTCATTCCTTTTATGATGATATGCATATTGTTATGCATGCTAACAGAATTGTGAATATATAAGTTCAAAACTAGAGACTAGTAAATCTGCCGAAATATATTCCAGTCGGTGTGAATAACGAAAACTGTTTACTCGTGATGAAAACTTTACTAAAACTGTGATGAGAATATGAGAATAGGTGTTCACAAATGGGGGGGGGGGGACATGAGTAAGTTCTGAATATGCTTACAAAGTGTGAAACCTATATCTCCTATATCTACGTCGTCATAATTGTTGTTTGCGTCACAAAACTGTATTCATTTACTAGGGTGGAGGTGATTTGATATTCGCGCAGTTAAATATACCGGTGATGTATAGACAGTACATCATGCATGTGTATATCTCCTTTAACAAATTCAAAGCACGTTCTTTTCAGTATATCAGTAAATCAGCAAACAACGCGACGAGCCGAACATGCATGAATATCATAGACTTAACTTTGATTCTCTGATTACTGGTGTGGGCTTAATCAGACACTGTGCGTGTAACCAATGACGTTGTGGTTGAATAATTACAACATGCTAACAACAAACAAATGTCACAAGTTGGAGCCTGATGGATAAACATGCGATAAATACACCTGTGTTAGTTGATCCTTTGATGTGTCACCAAGTTTAAGGTACCTTTAACGCGCGGGCGACCAACGTCGACCTCAGCACAAATTATATTGATTGTTGCTAACGCCCCTGTTGAGGATAAGAAGTGTTTAGATATGTGCCCCCGGGCTGCTTCACGGAAAATGGTAGCGATTGTGAACAACTCATTTAGATAGCTGGTTGATCGGGCAGCTTATCATCGGATATGACATTTAGTCTGACTTAACCATGTGCTAAGGCTTGTGGAACAACCCCGAGTACATGATATTTTGATAGAGTTGTAACCGACACTGTAGTAAAGACATGATAATAATTCCTATTTATAACGAATCTGTTTCTGCTTTGCATGCGCACGGCGATAACGCATTATTAACCCGGATAGCTCAGACTGGCTACGAGGGGTTTGAAGGTAAACAGCTACATGACTTTTCTCACCGGGTACCCATTAAGGGCGGTGCTGCATCTCATTGGTTAAAGTGTTGGCTCGTCACGCCGAAAATGGGTACAATGCGTTAGGTCCATTTCTTGTGTCCCCGGCGTGATACTGATGGAATATTGCTAAAAGCGGCCTTCGTGTAATTTTAAATCAACTCACTCACTCAATACCCATCAACAGCTTGGTGGACAGAAGCAATTTCTCAACAAACCATCCTCCCTGGGGTGAGACCACATGTGTCACATGTGCTTTATTGTGGGGCAGGACTAAGTCCTAGAAACTCTCACGAGTCAAGCGGCCAGGTACGGTCGCCCACATATGAGTCAACTTCATATCATAGTACTGGTTACTGAGAACCGGCTTACTATAACCTTAAATCCAGCCGGGTTAGAATTGGTCTTCAGGAACCTTACTTGTAAGAGGCATGTAGAGGATGGGTGGTCACCATATCAAAGCTGCGTAAGACCGATGCTCATGCTGTTGATCACTGGATTGTCTGGTCACAATTCAATTATTTTCAAACCGTAACCATACAGCCTGAATTTCGGCCTTAATCAACAAACAAAATATACAAGAAGATTTGATTAGAAACAAACTGCAAAAAATCGATGTTTATGTGCCTAATTCAAACTATACAGTCTTGCCCTTCAGTGATAAGGTAAACGATGCATTCAGTACATATCCCTTGGAGAAACAAAACAATGGACATGTCGGTGAGGTCCGGTGACAGTGTTTGACGTTGTTGTCGAAGACAAGCCGAGGTGGACACAGCCTGTTGTCAAAGATCTGCCCGGCGTGACATGAGACGTACACGTTGCAGCCGTTACTGGATTGGTGGTCAAAGTAATGCAATTGAGAATTGTATCAGAGTGTAGGACTGCAGAGTCAGGAATGATGACGGAAGCTAAGTGGGAGAGGATGTCGGAGTAGGTGCTGAGATCGATAAATGAGGTGACGGAAAAGGAAGGTGATAGGGAGAAGAATACAGAAGCGGAGAAGGATTGTGGAGGACAGTGAATAGGATAAGGATGGGAGCAGGATACTTAGTGAAAAAAAACTATAGTGAAGTCAAGGATAGCGAAGCATAGTGAGGAGAATAATGGTGGTGGGTTTAGTGTGGTGGTGAATGAGGATGTGAAGTAGAAACACGATGAATTTACAGTGACAAAAGTGACAATAGTTAAGGGAGAGAAGAAAGGTGTTGAAGTGGATCGAGGACCTGGATAATAATAAGATGTAGTTGCCATGCTTTGAACATATTGTTGTGATCACTTGTATTGCTTGCTCATATTTTCCTTCCATGCAGTTAGTTGTTATGGGGTGATGAATGAATGCTGATGACAGTGAGATGGTTGCAAACGTAAACAAGGAAGGCCGGGAGATATTCATCTGGGAGATGGCCCGGTTCTCAGAATCATCGTACATATCATGGATCACTTGTCAGATGTTCAATGCTTTGTGGAAGGTGATCAATCTGAGACACTGGGAGCACACCTCACTAGTCACTCGCAGTGTACGGTAACTATCATCTTTACCGATACCTCCACAGGGTCCCCGTATAGATATTGAGCAATCAACCCTAGCTAGGGTGTATACCCACGGCAGTGCAACAGATAGTACTGCCTTAATCGATTCAATATAAAACAGCAACGTGATACGTGTGGAGGACTTGTCGCAACAGTTATCACCTGGCCAGTCTGAGAAACAGACACGAACCGTGAAGATCCCGATATGAACTGGTCAATAGTAACTGTATTTTCTTGATGTTCTGCTGCCTGTCATTGTTCTTATTGTCAACTTTCCACTGTCTCCTGGTTATGTGCCAAGTTTGAAAGCAGTACTAGTGCTTATAAAAAAAAGCTGGGCTTGAACCGGATAATCTAAACAATTACAGGCCGGTATCCAATATATTGTATATTTCCAAACTCTTTCTTGCCGAATTCTGAATCACCTGTCATGACATAACATTCTAAATAAGTTGCAATCTGTGTACAGGCCCAATCATAGTACGCAGACTGCCCTGCCTAGAATCTTGAATGATCTACGCCTCGGTATCGACGATGGTAACGCTGCATTGCTCTTGTTGCAGTGTTTTACACTACTGACTACAGTAAACTGTTCAGCAGACTGGACGTCGAGATGGGTATCAAGGGTTCTGCCCTATGTTGGCTGAGATAGACCTCAAACTGTTGCAATTAACAGAATTAAATCTACTCTTACAGCACTTGATTGTGGCTTTCCTCATCGGTCAGTGTTAAGACGAATACTGTTTACTTTGTACACCACCCCGATCAGTTCTGTCATTGGGAAAAATCAAGTGGATTACGATCTTTATGCTGATGATACTCAGTTTCAGAATTTGTTTATACCAAGTCCAGAATCTGCAACAGCAGCTGTCCAATGTATTTCAGACTGTTGTCGTGACAAAAACTTGGATGACGTCAAATGCTCTGAGGATCAGCAGTGAGAAGACCGAATGTATCCTGCTTGGAAAATCTGGTAAACTCATTAAGTGTGAACTGAACAACATCTCTGTCTCTAATGCAACGATTCCATTTGCCGTTAAGGACCTAGGTGTCATTATTGGCCAATCATATGAATCACATAACCAAGATCTACTACCTTCACTTACGTCATATGGCAGAGTCCGACCACTTCCTATCAAGGAAGTTGCTGTCATTCTTTGTCGAAGTCTTGTGTCTTCAAGGATAACCTATTGCAATAGTCTTCTGGCAGGTTCGCCTTCATGCCTAACACATCGATTATAGCAAGTACAGAATACTGCTGGTCACATCACATCTCTCAGTCACAGATATGGCCACATATCTCCAGTGTTACAAGAACTTCATTTCTTCCTATCAAGCACATGCTCAACTTCAAAATCCTATTGTCCGTCTAGATCACTTCGATCAGAAAACTAGGACCCCTTGACAGTACCCAAAGTCAAGGTTACACCATTTGGACAATGTTCTTTCTCTTATGTTGCTTCTAAAGAGTGGAATGATCTTCCTCATCACATCCGTTCTTGCTCTGATTCAGAAGTCTCCTGAAAGCTCATTTCAACAAGCTTTCTATATGTCTGTAAAGGTGCTTTACAGAGTAAGATAGAAATGCAGCAGAGAGGGTTTAGGTGATTCTAGGACAGTCAGGCTGGTAAAAGCTCATCATGAGCTCAGGGCTCAGACCAGACGGCGAATGGGACTGCCAAGTCGAACCCAAACAAGAGCTTTCCAGAGAATATGGGAGCTCCCCAACACTGCAGCCTCCTGCATTCTCAGATTGTCAGGAGGGCTGTGTTCCCTACTCTGTGGAGTACCCGGGCACTCTCCTGATCTGTGCCAAGTGTTCAGGAGGTACCAAACCAAGGGCACCGACAACAAAGGGCAGCCTGACGACAGTGTACTTGGGATGCAAGCGAGACGTTTCAAGGGTATGCGAGGTATGCATATTATCATGCTTTTCCTGAATCTTGCCAGCCACGTTGCTGACAAAAGGGACAGAAAATTCAATGATATAAATAATTTCATTGGCTTTATCAAAAAGGACAAGACCATGTTTGGAGGCTGAAATTCGTATCAGGCTGTATATGGGCCTATTCCATATAAGTTTGAAAGCATCATTTTCGAGGACGCCCTGGACATGTTCAGGGTTGTACCATGGATGGACCTCGGGGTCAAAGCCACAGACATGGTGAAAGCGATAGTAAAAACAGCGACCCATGCCATCATGTCTTTTAAGATCTGCTGTTTGTGCCAAGGGAGGGCGTCCACTGACAAGGTGTTGGACAATCACTGAAAATTCATTGCACACTCGACATTTCATGTTACCATTTTGATTAAGAATCACATTCAGACGATTGCGAGTGAGAAGTGATTTGTCCTGAGTACCGAAAAGGAAACCCTTGGTGAGACCGGCTGACCTCACCCAGGAGAAGGATTGCTCTTCTATTCCACACACTGCATGTAGACACGGTGTAATGGTTTCACTTGGTGAAGGACTTCACCTGGTTTACTCCCATCGCTGTACTGGCCAGGAGTACATTACCATCAACAAAATCAACCTCTGATTTCAGTTTGTGTCCAACAACCTTGACACGCTTAAAATAACTGAGGTTTCCTTGCTTTCATCATGTGTCTTGACATGCATCACCAGAGGATCATCATCATGTCATGTCATGTCCACATTAATCACACCCCGACCTCTATTATCGATTGGGATACATAAACGCGTAAAGAACGAATAAACTCAATTTGGGGGTACTCTTTTTACCACTGTATATGAAAGACTTCTTTTTAGTCATAAACGAAACACCATTTTAAAAAAAAATGTGGTTAAAGATTACCAAAATACCAAGCGCTTAAAAGTTGCTAAAACGCCGTCAGCTTCTCCCTCGCCAGCAAACGAAACCACAGACAGGTTAGGTAACTCTATCGGCACAGCCCTGCAGTGACGCCATAGAAGGAACGATTTCCTGTTAAGGACAGGAGTATTTAATGGATGACAACATCTTTATTGTGAAGAGTCACGACGTCTCGAAGTATATTCTTACTTCTTCATCAGGTGCATGGAACAATGTAGTACAAGGACCTATTTATGTACATGTAGGAACAACAACAGTATGACACAGGAAGCCAGTTTTTAATTGGGGGATGGACAGCAGTGGAAGCGAGGAGAGTTGTTTACCCAGGCATTATTGGTGAGACAAACAATAGGAAGCCAGATGGGGTGGGGTATAATGGACAAGGGAAGCCAGGGAGTGTTAATTCAAGCGTGGGTGATGTTCCTATTGTTTGTTTTACCAATAATGCCTGCGTAAACATCTCTCCTGGCTTCCACTCCTGTCCACCTACAAATAAAAACTCGTGTTTTTATGTGTATCACTTCTAAATGCCATTCAAAGATTTTATGTTAGTTGTATAGAAAATGTGTAGGAAGCTCGTCATTTGGTGATTTCTCGACGTCACCAAAGACATGTCGAATTGTTGTGTTGCCGTCAACTGCTCCTTGAGGTCGGGTGATGGTGTCACTATGCACAGATTTCAACCGGTTGTTACATTGGTTGTTTGTGTATTCGAAAGAAGCGTTGTGGAAGTCTGTGGTATATAGTAAATCGGATGGTTCGCCCCCGCTACCACGCTTCCAGGATAGAAAATGGAGTTCATGTTTCGTCGAGTTTATAAAATCAAGACTGCTTACTACACATTGCTGACCAAAAGGATCTTGCATGAATATAATGCTTTAATCCTCGGAAGCGAGGTTGTGGTCGAAGTGGCAATATTATCCTAAGTAATATTATATCGAACCTCGCCTCGCTTCCAAGAGTGAAATTGTATGTTATAATTTTACAGTGTCATGTAAAATCATAATGTCCATCAATAAAATACATATTTCACTACCAGTGAAAAGTAATTTTGATTTTGTAAGTCGGTGAAAACAAACTTAAATAGCATTTATCCTCAGACAGGGCGCCGCCATATTTGAAAACCGTGAAGTCACAGACTAAAGTCCGTTAGAATTATTGCGATTATGGTTTGTTTTCAGCTTTGTACAAACCTGTAAACGAAAGAGTTTTTACCCCTGAAATGTAGATGAATTCTGCATAGACCCCCATATCTATACCTACAATTACGTCATGGAGACGCGCCGCTCTGATTGGTTGAAATTTCGTTTGCGGCTGAGAATTGTGCACTGTTGTCAAGAAAGTCGATGTAAGGTAATTAAAGACCGAAATGAGCAGTTTTAATGACGGGATTTTATTTATAACGATGTCAATGAGTGATTTATGCATTTGCACCCCCTGCAGTATTTGTAATCTTTAAGTGAGGAGTGAGGGTGGTGGGCTATGTTATCAGACATGATCCTTCTGGTCAGGCAGTCAAGATTCTGGATGTCTTGTTTTGTCCAATCAGCTACTCCAGAGGAAGAGAAAAGGACTGACAGCAAACGTAGCGGTGGCTTTGACCTTGTTTCGAGCATTTAGCTCTGAGCTCCACATTTGTTTTTTAAAACGAGATTTATGCTCGGTCCGAAGTGTGTTTTGAATCTGGGCATCCTGAAGCTCATAACGTCCTCATAAGCACGTCCATCACTATGGGAAATGTTAAACCTGGATTCATTTGTCAAAAAGAACATTTCTCCACCAAATGATTTTGGCACCACATTCCGCGAGCCTGTCGATGATGTTGTGTCAGGAAAGGTCGTATGGCGGTACATCGTGGTTTGATCCCGTGATGACATAAACGTTGTCGAACTGTGTTGGGTTGAATACGATTCAGTCCTGGGATGGTCCAGGCAGTCATCACTGCACTGTTCCTACCGAAAATGCCAAACCAAATATAAGTTTTTATCAATTAAGTTCGTGAATGCGTTTCCTCCTGAAAGTTTTTGTTTCGTCACATTCCCAATACATAAGGCATAAAGTCTCACTGGAAAATTATTGTAACAACATATGGTATTGTCGAGAAGATTTATTATTAGTAAAGAAAAATATTTGCATTGAAAACAGTTTCACATATCTTAAATTCTTTTTGCAAATGTTAAAATCATACGCGAGGTTTGATCTCGCAACAGGACAATGCATGTGTGCATACTGCTAAGCTCGTACAAGACCACCTCAACAACGGGAACGCCAACCTATTGATTGCCCTGGCCACCACGATCTTCAGATATGAATCCGATAGAGCATCTCTGGGATCATCTTGATAGACATTTGAGACAACGGCAACCTCCACCAGCAAATATCAAACACATTCTTTTGGATCTGTGGCACAGAATTCCCGTTGACGTCATCCGGCGACTAATGTCAAGCATTCAAGGGGTCGTCACATACGCTACTGACGGCTTGGGCAATTCCATAATGTGACCTGAAACACATCTTGTGAGTGATATGTGATTGGATAACATTTCATTTTGACCCTGCGTCCCTTGTCATTGACTCCGCGATTTATATCGATTGGACATTGATGATTCTGTTTCATGCTTGGTAAACGGTTAAATTTTGTACAATCTTTCTATCCTATGTGTCGTGGTGTATTCTCTATGAGCCACAACATCTGGCGGTAAGTATCTTTTTCCCATGAGATTACATAACATATACAAGATCTAATTGTGTACCTCCTATATCCAATTTAAACTTCAGATCTCCAAATCATATAAAACCATGTTCATTATACAGATCCTTGATTGTCAAAATTCTACATTTCTGCAGTGGTTTGGGGTTCGAAATTATTATTCGGTCATGAAGGCTCGGACAAAATTGCAATAATGCTCGCTGCTTCAATAATTTTTTTTTTGATCCAGTATAATTTCTATGTCTTTAAAACTTAAATCTTTTATGATGAAATGAAAAATTATTCCCTCAAGCGCGGTAATAAAACCTTTGGAGGGTTAGGTAAAGTGTTAAAATATGAACTAATTTTGGAAGAGCCAATGTCTTGATAACAATAATTTTAGCTGACAAGGTCAAATGTCTTTTTGACCAAGTTGCCAGTGTTTTCTTCCAGGTAGTTCTTTGTTAATAAATTTTCAAATTAGGAGTGAATTTAATTCCTAATATTTGAAATGAATTTCTTTGCCATTATGTGTTGAAATCATGACAAGGTAAATCTCTGCTAGCTGCTTTTGAGCCGGTTACGATTGCCTTTGTCTTATCTACGATTATCGTTTGTCCTGACACATTGCAAAAAGAAAATCGAGCATAGTTTTAACTGGTATTGTATTAAAGTGCTAACTGTCATGTAATAATCCTGTAATAATATTGTATTTTCATTGCACATAAAAGTTTTCATCTGTGCCATCCAAAACTAATACAGTATAATATGCATCTTGAGTTATTTTCTATTCATAAATTAGTAAACCTGACATGTCTTTTTCCTTAATTTCAAACGTATTGTCATATACTAATCTTGTATTTTCACTTAATGTTCTGCCAGGTATAAATCCAGTCTGGTTATCGTGTATCAGAGAACCAAGGGTAGTTTTCAGCCGATATCCTATTAAAACATTGAGTATCATATAATAAACATATGATAACATTGTATTTTTACTTAACGTTCCGCCAGGTATGAATCGAGTCTGGTTATCCTGTATCTGAGATTTAAAAGTAGTTATTAACTTATATTGTGAAAAGTAAAGCAGCATGCAAGTTTTCATCTGAGCCATCAAAAACTAAATCAGTATCATGTGCATGTTGACCTAATTTCAATTCCTGATCATCAGTTACAATGCACTCTATGTTAGACTGTTAGCTTGTCACACATCTTAGGAGTTCAGTAACAAAAACAAATAGATATGGTGGAGGTTACCGTTGGGAAGAAATCAGGGAGATGTCCATTCTGAATAACACATGGAGATGTGTCATAAGTTATCATATTAAATCAACCTTTAATCTGTGGGACAAAACCCAATTTTTCAAGGACATAACTGATGAATTCTTTGGAAACTGTGCTTTTTCCAAATTACTCAGAAATAATACACCTGACATGTCTCTTTTCTTAATTTCCAACATAATGTCATATGATAACCTTTAATACTTTTAGGTATGCATTTGTTTTAGTTTTTAACCGATTGAGATACGTGTACTTCTTATATTATACAGACCACTTTATAAGGTAACTGGTCAATAAAGTCCTATATTTATTAGCTTAAGGTGTACTGGTAATAACCCCTCCTTCGTGGATATTGTAGCAGATAATGCATAGGTTAAGAATTTGTTAGTGGTATGCGAGTGGTATTGACGGAAGGTTGCCTCCCTTTCAGACCCCCTTGCGAAACTAAAAACATGGTTGAGAGCACGTCTGAACTTGCGATGTTTTCTTCAATGAACATTTACTTTACGATGCGAGAGCCATGGTGTTCACAAAGTTGTGAAGGGAATTGTGCACGGACTAAGGTTTACGACAACTTTGTATTTTAAATGAAAAACGAATGTTGCAGTCTTTTAAGATTGTGTTGTGCTCGCGAGTTGCTTGGAAAACCTAGCGGATCACCGCTATACTTGTTTGTTTACACTGTGAAAGTAGTCCCTAAAATTTGCATATGACCTGTATAATTTGCATCGGTATCCGTATATGACCCCAACGGATACGGAAAATATCCGTTGACTTTATCCTGCCGAGAACACTATCCGTTGTATGATAAAATGTGATATTAGTCAGGGTATTATTACAACGCTCATGAGGAGAAGAAGGATCGTCGTCGGGGTCTGAAACTTTAGACTGGTTAGTGCAATATCCTTCACATCATCGTATACAACATCATTATCGTCCAGCGGACGGTTAGTTCTCTTTGCGATTGTTTGTCTATTATGTTTTCTAATAAGTGAGCGTATTTCATTGTTCATCCGTAAGGAGCCTCTTGGCCCAATCATAACGGTTTTGTTTGGTATGTTCGCGTCACAAACGCTGAGTTACTTGTCGGTTAGTAGGGATGCTACCTGATCATTTGTTTCGGTTTCGGTTAGCTTTTTTTCTAACAGCAGTTATTCCATGTTTCATGCGTTTCATGTTCCCCCGAGAAAAACCATAGATTTTCCACGTATAGCAAGTTTTTGTCTGTATACCCGGTCTGTACACCGGACAACTATCGCTCCATATCGGATCTAGCAGAATCTCGGTTTCTTTACTTGAGAAGGACACCAACGCAGATGGTGTGTTTGAGAGTCGATCAATGTACGAGAATTAGAGGTGATCCGATTAGGTTCAGATATTAGTTGCTTGAGTCCATATGCAGCTTCTAAGTACTGAGGATTTTGTTTATTTTCGCTCAATAGATCTAAATTCATTATTCATTCACTCCTACAATGATAGTATACATATTTAAATCCACGGCATTTGCAATGGTGTTGTCAATAAGATCCCAATATGCTTCACATTTGTCTGCTGTATAGAATGCACCTGTTGGATATGTGTGTTTTGTCCATATTGCCTCGAGCCCAGTTGTATCCAATTCGCCCATTTGCATTGCACACATATACTAGGCGCATAAAGAAAGTTTAAAACCTAAATTTATCAGACCTAGGATGTTAAACTCAAAGATTAGTGACATGTATTCAACATGCATGCACGTGCCACGTTCAATGACATCGGTGGTTTCGTCCTTGAGACGTGCAATACGTTGTTGCACATGCAATCCGGGAAAGAGAAGCAGATGAAATGAATGCCACACAATGCTGTCACTTTGGAAAGCTCAACCTCTGCTCTTGCGATAGTTGAAAACAATAAAAGATTATTGAAAAGCGTTGCATACCAAGGCTAACGTCTGCACAACGTCATGGGACCAATGGGATGGTTCGTGAGGAAATGTCTCAACGACAAGTAGCTGCACATCTCCACTCCCACCGGAACACCATTTCTGCACTCGTGAGACGCTACCAGAACACAAATGACGTCATCGATCGGCCACGTTCTGGACGTCCACGTGTAACAACGCCAAGACAGGACAGATGGATAAGGGTGACCCATCCTCGCTATATGTGCTCCATGTTTGAGATTGCAGTGATGAATGTCCGGACCATCCCAGGACTTCACCGTATTCATCGCATCACGGTTGGACAACGTTTACGTCATCGTGGGAACAAACCACGAAGCCCCGCCATACGACCTATCCTGACACAATATCATCGACAAGCTCGCGAAAATTGGTGCCAAAATCATGTCCGCAGACCCATGTATTGGTGGAGAAGTGTTCTTTTGACAAATGAATCCAGGTTTAACATTTCCCATAGTGATGGACGTGCCTACAGACGCTTGGAAGATCGGTGTGCACAACACTATGTCTTCGAAGGGACTCGCCTTGGTGGTGATGATTTGGGGTGGCAAAACAGCACGCCAAAGAACTCCTTTAGGGACTGTTCAGGGCAACTTAACTAGTGTGGGCTCCAAGGATGTGGGCATGACATCCCACAAGGCTTCCTTGCTCCTTTGTTAGGCTCTATGCGTCGTCGATGCACAGCTGTACTCAATGCCGATGGTGGACATATCCGTCAATGAGCTTGTGACATGGTCGTTTGAACCCTGTCACGCTTGTGGACTCGTGACGTCATTGTGATTTAGTTCAAATGAAATTCGCCCGACTTATGATGCTCTTATGATCTCTCCTTTAAAGTTTATATATACTTTTGACATTGTTATCGTACTTATCAACTGGGATAATATTTTGGCAATGCTCAGTTTCTTTGTGTCGCTAGTATATTATCTTTAACATACACAGCAACCCCGCGGCCTCGGTTGTCTCTGTCTTTACGAAATGGCGCTCGAAAACCCGGAATAGTGATTTCCTTGTTATCTATCTCCGAATGTAACCATATTGCGGTCATACAGGTTACATCATCGGTGCCAAGCTCAATTTCTAATATATCTACTTTTTCTTTCAAACTTCTAACATTCGGGTGAAATAGTTTTAGGTCAGTATGAATAAGAGGTCCCGGATGGGGTATGTACATCCCCTCAGCACAATGAAAAGGTTGAGATAAAAGTACTTTCTATACTGCTTGACAAATATTAGGCCCAATTTGCATATATGGGAACGACCTCCAGGACATTCCATTTGAAACAAAAGTGAAGCAGGTTGTCGTCTAGATATTGAACAGTTCAATTTCCTCATGCGAATCGTGTCGTAATGGAGTTTTGCTGAACTAAATCGCTCTATGAGCCACGTGTTAAACAACAGCGTGGCATTGATTTCACAATGCGGTGGTAACATCTACTGCCTTTACATTTTGAAATTTGATTCACATTTGACCCGTTACACAAAGTGACATGTACAAGGACAGAAATAAAGGTAAAACAAGCACAACATGAGTTTGAAAGGTGCAAAACTCATTAAAGTGGATAGAACTGGAGAAGGTTTGTAATGTGATTACTCTCCTTGTGGATTCCACAACACAAGGTGTGATCACCCGCTGCTGTGCACGTGGTGTGAGCGTTGCATGTGCTGAAATAGACAACCAAATGCTAACGATGCATAAATATTCATTTGGATAACGATTGTTTAGAAAGTATGTTATAAGCATTATGTTTACTTTGGTAATTGCCAGAAATATTTGTCATGAAGTAGCGGTTTAGGTTGGACTAGACGTGGTGATATTTATTGTTGAATCATATCACCAAACCAAACTAAATTTTGTATGTATGTTAGTTG
This sequence comes from Haliotis asinina, assembly GCF_037392515.1. Lineage (NCBI taxonomy): Eukaryota > Metazoa > Mollusca > Gastropoda > Lepetellida > Haliotidae > Haliotis > Haliotis asinina. The sequence continues at coordinate 34,572,322 of NC_090280.1, forward strand.
AATCTGGTGAAAGCGTGTTGTGAGATTTGTTAATTAGCATTTACAAGATAATGAATTGAGATCAATTAACCACTTACTTTCACAGTGAAATAATTGGAAAGGAAGCAGGGCAAAACATGAGCACATTGTAGTCTATCCAGTCGGGAATGTTAAGATGAATATGTGCGATCTTCATATGTAGCATAAGCTTAACCCCAGGACAGGAATTCCATTATAGTAAAATATTTCTAGTATGTGCTTACTTTTGCAGGGAATAATTGAGAAATAACATGACACATAACAGTAAAGCAATAAATTAAAGATATCTTATAAGTAATTATAAGAGTGTAATTATGAATTAGTACAAATATATCCTTTCCAAAATAGCAGGGGATCTTCATTTTTTTATTTACGATTAAAAGTATTTAGGAGATTTATCGGAGTCAATCAATGTTTATATGATATTATTGAATGTTTTGAGAGTGCATCGCCATTTGCGCTTCCTTACAACCATAGTTATTTGGAATGTAGTCGCTTTTGACAGATGATTGATGTATGGCATGTAATTTGCATGTATACGATTTTCATTTTAAAAAAAGCGACTAAAAACGAACACTAACAAATGTGTGATGTAAGCTAACTGTATAAATTAATGTTCTCAGTGATTTCTCGACCTTTTTTGAAAAAACTGTCAAAATCAAGAATGGGATCCCATGCACATGTACAGTGCTGCTGCGTTGTGCACCTGTATTTGTGTTTAACGGTGGCAATAGAGGGAAATGGTGGTGCGTTCATAAGACGTCTGTCCTTGAAACGTTTGTTAACGTTCACGCTTTCTATCCAAATTGAAAGTTATCCCCTACTTTTTTGAAGAGTATATAATTAACGCCTGGTGAGAGTGTCAGTAAGGACTTCTTGTGTGGGGAACCATGGAGAAGGATACATAGGATAAAATTTTAATGATATATTAGCAAAACAGTCTTGTTGTAGATTATTGTATAAAATCAGCCCAGGGTTTTCCACATGTTTTGCCCTATATCTTATTTCTTCTGGAAACATTTCTTCTGATAAACATTTGGAATGTTGATGAACTAATAGTCAAGACCTTAAGTTCTTTAAAGTAAATTTAAAGAAATCAGTTGGGAATGCATCTTTAGTTTAAATGATTTTTTCCTTTTGCCAGTGATATTTCATTCATGTCTATTTCCCTTACCAGTTTGACTCAGGTTTGGAAATATCACATTCTTAGCACATAAATAAAGTATTTTTATATGAAACTCTTCCTATCCATTTAAGCACTGTCAGTAAAATCTTTATTCTTTTCTGTAAATACTATTATTTATTGATTTGCAGACGTACTTCCTATTTCCTAAATCACAGAGATAATTTATTGGTTTTCCCCGTCTTCTTACCATGAAATCCTGTTTCTGGGTTGAATTCCCCTTATCTCCTCTTCCTTCATTTGTTGTACTTCCGATGTGTATTTGGAATGTTTAAATAGTAAGGATCTACATTTTGACAATCTTTTCGAAATCTACATGTAATAGTAACTTCGAAGTCTCATTTTTAGTTTCTAGTCCTCAAAAAAAAATTCTTTATCTTTTGAAGACGAAGATGAAAAGGATATTGATTTACCTCGAATATTTCTATATGTTCCAAAGAACAGGTTGTCATCTACCTCAAGTTCGATATATCTGAGTCATTACCATTTTCAACGTTAGAGTCAGATTCTCGGCATTCTTTACTTGAGAAGGAATTCAACACAGATGTTGTGTTTCAGAGAGGCACATCACTTCAACATATTCTACAAGCCAACGGTCAACCAGCTACAAGTAAGAAAGAACCTTCAGGCGTTGTCTACCAAACTCAGTGTGAATGTGGTGAAACATAGGAAGATAATAGATGATAATATTTTGTTAAAAAACAATTTTCCAAAGAATATGTTGATGTTAATGTATCGTTGATGAATTTCACTGAAGCATTCCCTATTAAATGTTCACAACAGTCCCTTAGGTTATTTGAATTGATAAATTATTGCATCTTTATGAAAAAGTTTAACAGTATAACTAAAACATTCCCATTTCAAGCAATCATAGCCTTCTCCGAACGTTATTTATCTAAATATTAATGCTCCTTCAAATGGTGCTTTGTTTCGTAGTTGGTTATGATATGAATTCCAGTGCAGACAAATTTCATTATCAGTATACCTAGTCGGAGTCTAATACTGATAAGGAAACAATATTTATTTATAGCATGTTGCGTATGAATTAGTTTGTTTAGAATTGTGTTATTTCCTAAATGGTGACATTTAGTTGTCGTTGTCGTACATCCGTTCCCTTATATTACCTCTCTCGTCTCATGCAACAGTCCTTTCAAAAATAGGATAGGGTCGTAAAAGCGTTCACTCTTCACGCCGAAGGTCCGGGTTCGGTTCCGAACATAAGTACAATGTGTGAAACTCACTTCTAATGTCCTCTGTCGTGATGCTGATAACTATTAATAAAAGCAGCGTAAACCTAAACTCACTAACCCGGTTGTACAACGACCACGTCAATATTGTCAGTGCGTTTAGCTTTACGCAGCACACAGCAAGATTCCAGGTATATGGCGGCGGTAAATAATCCAGTCTGGACCAGGCAATCTGGTGATCAACAGCATGAGCATTGATCTGAATTGTTATCTGGGAACCGATGACATGTCTCAACCAAGTCAGGGAGTCTGACCACCCGATCCCATTAGTCGCATCTTACGGCAAAAGCATAGTCGCAATATTAAGAAAAAGGTGGAACTGTACGGATGCCAACTTCACTTGCTATAGGGGTCAGAAGCGGTTAGAGCCTTCACTCGAGGAAGTGCCGGGTTTGATTCCCAGTTCCTCGAGGTGATATTGCTGGAATATTACTGGTGTCAACCTTCACTCACTCACTCACTCTCTTTAATATATAGTCTACATTGGAAAGCGGACTTTTGTGTAAAAGATATTGCTGCCATCTTCCTTTCTAAATACAGCCAGTCATGATCATTTCATTTAGGAATTGTTTACCTGAAGTATACTTGTTAACATGGGAGCTAGCAGGTGAGAGTCCACTTATCTAATGTTATCTTTGAAGTTAAATGGGTATATAACCCAATTCAATCTGAATTCGAGAAATTTCTGTAACATAAGCTTTGGCAATTGCTGAAATGGCAGGACAATATCTTAGTTTATTACACATCACCTACTTGGCTTTGTTTCCGACATGTGTGCACGGTTTCTGTGGTAACAATACCGGACATATAGTTGTAGAAAGAGATCAGGACCTCTGCAACATGGAGAATCCGAGTAGGAAGGACTGTCACCCAGAGCTGGGGGCGACCCCGTCTAAATGTCAGTCCCGGGGGTGCTGCTGGAGAATCCCTGATGACAATGACATAAGGGTGCCATGGTGTTTTTACCCCACAGTGGCTCCGTGTCATATCACGGTGGAACACAGGTACGTAACCTCAGTCTCTCCACGTAGACACGATATGGCTGAAATAATACAGGTTTGACTTCTGTTATTTTAAATCATTTATATCCGTAAATGCAAAAGTATGAATTATTCAGATACATGTTTCTCGTCTCCAACAAATACAATTTCAAATAATTCAAAGGTTTATTTGTTCTGTTTTCCTAAAGAGCAGAGTGTTACCCAGAAACCGGTGCAAATGAAGCTTCCTGTCTGTCACGTGGTTGCTGTTGGAAAAGCACAAACGTAAAGGGCGCCCCCTATTGTTTTCATCCGGCAGGGGAGGGCTACTCTGTACAAAAAGTGATAGACTATGGGAAGTCTGTGCTGTTGACGAGAAAACGACATACACACTGGCCTAGTGACGTAATGGACCTTCAGGCTGAAGTGGTCGAGCACACTGACAGTAGACTCCAAATGAAGGTAAGATGTAAATACGACAGAACATGCCAAAAGCGTTTTATCTTTAGACCTTTGTTGGTTTGTTGGTCAACTTACCCGTTGTTGCTGCGGAATGTATGCCGGCTGTTGATTATGGTTCTTCGTTGTCCCAAACAGTACTATACACGAGATGTAACAGCAAATGGTGGCGCTGGCATAACGATATTTCAGGATTATTTCTATGTATTACAGTTTCCTTCTTCGTTTTAGATAATGAAATTCTTTAATTGAAATGAATGAGCAAATGCTGGTGTGACTTACCCACATTAAATAGCGACATATCTAGACTAGATTTGTATATGTACTTGATTGCATAGCGATAGCATCGGGGATTCTTGTCCCACTGATGGCACCCAAAACATGTGTCCATCAATCACTAGGTGTTTACAGATCTGTTTGTCTGTCTGTTGTATATCACCTCTCTCAGCAACAGCCGACGGTCTGTAAATTACCGATTCTGGACCAGACAGACTCGATATAAGTAGTTTGGGTAAGATGACATGAGGCAACCAAGAGATTGAGCCGGATCACCCGATCGCTCTTAAGACAAGCTGAAAATCAGTTCAAATCATTACGTTAACGAGTCTGGTCACAGTTGGAAACCATAACAAATAAATGCTCATTTGGTCAAACCGGGAAAAGTATAGCGAAAGCCAAGACAGGATAGGTCATCATTTTTCCTCTCTATGATTAAATAATCTCTTGATAATCTGTTACCTAGCATACAGCCATCTTTGTTCTCGGTAACATATGCAAATAAAATGAAGGTAATAAGCAAACACCGCGCCCAACAGCTGATCGTATGATAACTGTGAGTATTCTTTAACTATAATCATGAATCGTTTCTAACTGTAAACATAAATGGCGGAAACATTGATTGTTTATCCACCTTCGTTGAGCATATTGTTTCGGCAGATATACGACCCCAACAATAAGCGCTATGAGGTTCCTCTACCGCTCAAGAAAGCATCAAGTTCTACCGAACACACTGATTACTCGTACAACATCAATATCGATCCATTCGGCCTCACAGTCACGAGGAAGTCAACGAAGAGTGTTCTGTAAGTTGCAAGCTGCGTATCTCGCAAACATCAATGTTACCTAGATATTCTCTTAACGTTGTTTGACGCAAGGATTGTAGTTTGAGATTTTGAAGGTTCTAAGAAAGTTGCTTCATGTTTGACAACATCGTAAGTATGATATGATGCCAGATGTCTGTACAAACACTCATGTTTGACAACATCGTAAGTATGATATGATGCCAGATGTCTGTACAAACACTCATGTTTGACAACATCGTAAGTATGATATGATGCCAGATGTCTGTACAAACACTCATGTTTGACAACATCGTAAGTATAATATGATGCCAGATGTCTGTACAAACACTCATGTTTGACAACATCGTAAGTATGATATGATGCCAGATGTCTGTACAAACACTCATGTTTGACAACATCGTAAGTATAATATGATGCCAGATGTCTGTACAAACACTCATGTTTGACAACATCGTAAGTATGATATGATGCCAGATGTCTGTACAAACACTCATGTTTGACAACATCGTAAGTATAATATGATGCCAGATGTCTGTACAAACACTCATGTTTGACAACATCGTAAGTATGATATGATGCCAGATGTCTGTACAAACACTCATGTTTGACAACATCGTAAGTATGATATGATGCCAGATGTCTGTACAAACACTCATGTTTGACAACATCGTAAGTATGATATGATGCCAGATGTCTGTACAAACACTCATGTTTGACAACATCGTAAGTATAATATGATGCAAGATGTCTGTACAAACACTCATGTTTGACAACATCGTAAGTATGATATGATGCCAGATGTCTGTACAAACACTCATGTTTGACAACATCGTAAGTATGATATGATGCCAGATGTCTGTACAAACACTCATGTTTGACAACATCGTAAGTATGATATGATGCCAGATGTCTGTACAAACACTCATGTTTGACAACATCGTAAGTATAATATGATGCCAGATGTCTGTACAAACACTCATGTTTGACAAAGGCATAGGGATCTATACCGAAACGTCGCATCATAATATGATAAAAACAGATGTGATCAGTAAAATACAACACCTTTCTTAAACTTGTAAAACTTTCTTCTAAAATGCCAGTCAACAGATTCGTAACGTTTAATTTGTTGCAGGTTTGACACGAGTCTCGCTCCTTTGGTATTCTCCGATCAGATGATACAGATCTCAGTCGGGGTGCCCACCACCAACCTGTACGGCATCGGAGAAAACAGAAAACCGTTCCGTATACAAGTGGAGCAGAGTCCTATCTTCTCCCTCTGGAATCATGATGGGATCCCTAAGGTGAGTGATGGGAATTACCTGTTGGATGACCGAGTGAGATAATGCGTAAGTGAAGTAGATAGGACGCCACTACTAAACGTGCTCAACATCGTAACGTTTCAGATTGATGATGGAGGAAAGGATGCCAAAGATGTTAATCACTTTCGTGAAACTTGCACGCACGAGCATTGTGGTAACAACCTTAAAACATACTTGGGACGACCTTGAATTGGAACTCAGTGCTGCAAATATTTGCACGAATGTTTTGTGGTTTAAAGCCCCACTCGGCAATATTTAAGCTGTATGGAGATTGTAAATAACGTCTAGACCAGACAATTTTGTGATCAAAATCATGCGCAACGATTTACACAAAGTGGATACGATGACAGCCATGTGTCAGCAAAGTCATCGAGTCTGACCATCCGATCCTAATGATGGACTCGTACGACAAGCATTTGATGCTGAAGACCGTCCAAGAATGAGTGAATGAGTCCGTTACCAAGCTTGTTTGTGTGAAATTCAGTTCATGTCAGTGATGGATGTGTTGATGATTCTGTGGATTGATGGATTACCGGAGCCCATGTCCTTCGCCCCAAATAAAACTTACTCGGGACAGCTCATTTGTAATTTCTCGTCTCTCACTGCTTATCATAAGAATCTCCGTGTTTAATATTTTTTTCCATATCTTTTTCTGCTTCGTAGATCCAGGCCAATCAGTACGGTAGCCACCCCTTTGTGCTGGGAATTGAACCAAACGGCGACGCATTCGGAATATTTCTCCTGAACAGTAACGCTTTAGGTAATGCTGATACAGTTGAGGGGGTTCAGATTAATAGGTAAAGGACTATATACTCAAGTCTACTTATACTTTTCGGTGGCATAAATCTTTATAAGTCCACATTTCCCTCAATCCCTACTATGAACTCAGTATCTTCTTCTCTCAATTTCAAGCGTTTTTCTCGTTTTTCAGTTTTTGTTTTTTCCTTCGTCAAAATAACAGTTTTTTATTTATATCATCGTTGTTTCAACGCACAGATATAACTGTTCTTCCAACCAGTCCTGTGACAATTCGCTATCGAGCCCTTGGTGGAATATTGGACTTCTACGTTTTCACTGGTCCCACGCCTGATGACGTTGTTGATCAATACTGGGCTTTGATTGGACAACCACCACTTCCGCCTTATTGGTCGCTAGGCTACCATCTGAGTAGGTGGGGCTACGGCGGATCAAGTGGGATGAACGCAACCATTCAGAGGATGAGAAACAAGCAGATGCCATTTGTACGTGACATTTGCTAGATTAGAAAGAAAATACGAATTATATTTCTATTATTGCGAGGAGTGTAATTGTCAACGTCTGTATTGTGTACTTTTACATACGCATCCTAAACATTAGAGATTTTGGCAACGAGTACATTATCTGTGACAGTGAATAACGAGTTTGCAACATTCACAGTACCCCAAGACAGTACCCATTGATGCTCATCTACTGTCACCTTTCGGAACTCAATCTATACACAAAAACCTTATTTAAGCATCCCTGTTTTCTTGCAATGGCAGGTTTTTAACACATGATAACCACGGTGGAAAAGCATTTTTTCTGATCTGTGTGATCCTTTCCTTCATTTTAAAATGACAAAATGATTGGTATTAAGATGCTAATTGTCATCTTAAAAAGAGACAAAACCATGATGTACAACTAAGGCCACGGAATGTTTTGTGAGCCAGCCCTCTTCTCACCATACCACAGGTCAGCCTGTGACATTTCTCGTGTAAAGGAGCTTCCAACTGGGCCAAGTGTAATTTTGTACCGGAGGATCCATTACGTTGCACAGGACGACCAGACATACAAGATATGCTCCAAAGGATTAAAATCGAGGTTCTTTCAGTCGTGAGATATGTCAGGGGATGCTTAATTAAGTTCTTTGTGTATAGACAGATATATATTGCACAATTCAACAATGGAGACATCCAAGAGTGATTACACTCATAGATAAAATATTCTGCTTTCACTCTAACATTTACATTGTAAAGAACGAATTTCTTGAGTTAATGCTGCTTCTTCATAAGGACACCATCTGGAGCGACATCGACTACATGGTCAAAAAGATGGACTGGACCTATGATCACAACCTGTATGGTCAGCTGCCGGACATTGTTAAGGACGCGCATAGCCACGGGCAGAAATACGTCATGATACTGGTAAGTTCGTTAACATATGGATATACAACGGGTTACATATTTATTATTAATGTGAGCGACGTTTGGACAAAGTATCAAGCAACTTCCGAATGACACTCGAAGACGTGAATGAGTGAGTTTGGTTTTATATCGCTTTTAGCAGGATATCAAGACTATCACGGCGGAAGACACCAGAAATGGGCTTCACACATTGTAGCATGATGGAAGTCGAACCTGGCCTTAACCATTACCTCCCCCACCCCCCACGTCCATCTCCTCGAAGACGCGATCATCAAATGTCATTAAAATCAATCATACTTATTCTCGTACAACTGGATGAAAATAAGGAACCTAAAAAAGTACAAAAACTAACACCACAAAGACATGATAATCGTTTCACATGCATCACTGAGGCCCTAAAATAAATGTGCCAGAGCAAGAAATTAGTAATAAGCTGTGACCATTCGATTCATTTATTGGACGACACTTCGCACAAGAGTAGTTTGACTAATCAGGGTCTCTGGTTCACATGCGAAAGATTTTGTTGTATTATACATACTTAAATGTTTGAGGCGTTATGGTAGCTTTGTAGTATCTCGACGACGACCCAGGTCCGATTCTTCACTTCCCCTCCCCACCCCACCTCTCGGACTCCAGTGACGCCAACGCCTACTCCCTTTTGAATCCTCAATCAAATCATAATCAGTATCATTTCAGGATCCCGGTATCAGTAACACTCAGCCCAGAGGTCAATACGCCCCGTATGACGATGGCATAACAGAGGACATCTTCGTGAAGACAGCCGACGGATCTGCTCCTATAGTGGGAGAGGTGGGCTTTTACTTGATTCTTTGAACTTGGCGATACATAAACTAACTAATGTTAGAATGTATCTTATCAAGTTGGTAATAAAGGATAAAGGAGTTCTAAATAAGGCTTTAAAAAAGATATAGTAATTAACATAACGGCCATCCTTCATGTACAGAATAAGATTCCAATGTGGATTTTCGTCAAGACAGATGATATAAGTCGTATCTGTAAGACTGAGAAATAAATGAGAACATGAGATCATGCTCTGTGGATGTGGCAGGTGTGGCCAGGAAGGACGGTGTTCCCAGATTTCACTCACCCTAAGGCTGAAGCATGGTGGCAAAAACACACTCTGCAAATGCATAGCAAGCTTCCGTTCGATGGCCTCTGGATTGTAAGTGCACACCAAATACCACAGAGAAAATATCAAGACTACCAGAGAAAATATCATGACTACGTTTTCACTGCAATCTTCGTGGAGGATGTCCGAGGTTCCGTTACTAATATTTCATTCTGTTTCGGTTTTTCGTTGCAATCCCCGCAGGCAGGGTAAATGTTGAAAACCGAGCAAAAATAACCATTGTCTGAAAATGAATTATAAACCTCTTTCAGCTGAAAACCTTGACGCGGAACACTTTTATGCATATGGTCATGTGATAGTACTTTATCACATACTCAATACCTGGACCATATGGCGTTTTTAGGCATATGTTCATGTTGTACTATTCAGTTGTGACTCTAATCATGAGATAAATCGTTATTTGACCTCAGGACATGAACGAGCCGGCTAGCTTCAAACCTGGATCTGAGAACGGATGTGCCAGCAGCACCCTGGAGAACCCTCCCTACACACCAAGTACGTCAACTCTATGTTACTTCAGTCGTCTGTATCTAGCACTTTGTTTTGATTTACGGGTGGAAATATTTTAGTGGGTGGTACGCACTGTTTAAAATATATGCTTCTTAGTCAGGTGACAACGTACGACTAGCCTGGTTACGAAACTGCAGGAGTGAGTGAGTGAGTGAGTGAGTGTTTAACGTCACATCGGCAATATCTCAGCTATATCGTGACGAGAACATTTAACATATAAATGGAATATGTGCATATTTTAAAAGTCTGTCTACGAAGGACAGTAAAACAACTAGAACATCACAATTTGAATTAAAACTAACATAGAAAGTTAAAGTGAGTGAGTGAGTTACAATTTAACGTCACATCGGCAATATTTCACCCATATCGTGACGAGAACCATTGATATTATACATAATAGAGTATGATAACAAATATGTCAACGAAGGACAGTAAAGCAACAAGACTATCACAGGCAGATATTTAAAACTAGTATTTAAATCTAACACAATTTAACTATAGAGGACGATACAATATAAAAACAGGCTATAGACCGCCAACAACTCAAGGTAGATCACCATACCAGGGTCCACGGGAACTTACAATACCTTTGCTGCCTGCATGGACCCTAGTTGGATTTACACCATTCCTTCAGCCGCTGGCGATTGTACGAATGTTTAGCCAAATTTTAAAAGAACAAATATACTACGTTTCAAACTGACTAAGCAAAAATTAAACTGTGAATGTTTGGGGACTTACCAAATCTCTCAGGAGGACAATAATTTTACGATACTTCATACTCCTTTGAGGATAGAGTCACTAACAATACCAGTTGCCAGTTTATGCTACCAATCATTAAAATACATCTGTCTACAACGCATATTAATGAAAATTCAATCATAAAATCAATTTTTTAAAAAAAATAATAATAATGAAATGAGAACTAACACTGGTAAAAAGATCCTTAACAGTTTTGACACTGAAATATTTATCTCTAATGATGGAGAATTAACACAGTCATGCAGGATATGCTTGACCGTGACTCTCTCATCACAAGGGATACAAAACGGAGGATCCTCACCTTTTAACAGGTATACATCTGGTATGGCCAATACGACATCGTCCGAAATGACCTCTTCAAAGCAGGAGTAAAAAGAAATACAGAACCCATATACTGGACATATACGTCGACTCTTCCATTTTAGGTGGATCAGATGTCTGCATAGAGATTCTCTTTTTTCTGTCTGTCCTTGGTGGGCGTGTTCGTCTTCGTCTGAGTGCATGTAGGTGTTGATTTGGATGAGGATTTGAACACATGACATGTCACACTATTAAGCTAAGTGTCCATTGTCTCCTACTAACCAATTTATATGTGGTTCAACAGACGTGTCTGTATGTGAAATTCCTTGAAGAATAATATAAAAAAATCATCTTGTTTTCAGCCTTGGAAGGAGGAAGCCTCATTGACAAGACCCTGTGCATGTCAGCTAAATTCCATGACGGGTTGCACTACAATCTGCATAACCTGTATGGATACTTTGAGAGCAGAGCCACTTACAAGTAGGTCTTAACAACAGTGCCAAATGTAAGTGGCTACCATCAACGAGGCAGCATATACAAGCAAGTTGTTTACATAGTTAAATTTGATTCCTTAATATTGCATTTTTTTTACAGTGTCCTGAAAAGTATTTTGCGTAAGAGGCCATTTGTTCTGTCGCGGTCAACCTTTGTGGGAAGTGGTAACTATGTGGCGCACTGGGAAGGAGACAACTTTGCTGACTGGTCAGACTTGTACTACTCTATACCAGGTCAGATTTGTACTGCTCTAAACCCTGTGAGTCTTTCACTATTTTGTGCCAGGTGAGACTTTCAGTACTCTATGCCAGGTGAAACTGTCACTACTTTGTATCAGGTTCAGACTCTGATACTACTCTATACCAGGTGAGACTAATGCTACTCTATGTTAGGTGAGACTTGTACTACTCTTTGTTAGGTGAGACTTATACTACTCTATATTAGGTGAGACATGTACTACTCTATACCAGGTGAGACTTATACTACTCTGTATTAGGTGAAACTTGTACTACTTTATACCAGGTGAAACTTTCACCAGACTTTCACAACTCTTTACCGGGTAAGATTTTCACTATTCTATAATGGGGTGAGACTTTCACTGCTCTATACCAAGTGAGACTTTCACTACACAAAAGCAGATCAGAATTTGACTTCTATATACTTCTATAGACTTTCACTACTCTATACCATGTCAGACCTGCGCCACTGTATACCAGGTCAGGCTTGCACTAATATACACTTGGCCAAGTCTACACAACTATATACCAGTGTAAACGTTTTCTTCTTTAAATGCATTTGTACTACCCTATTCCTGATCAGCATGATCAACTTTCCATTAAGTCACCCTATGCTCTATACCAGGTGAAGCCTGCATACAAGGTATATATTCCAAATCCACTTCATTGTTACAAGTGTCAAAAGTTTGGTCACGGTGCCCATTCCTGCAGGAATCGTGCAACATACTACAGGTGTGGTGAAGAAGATCATGAAGGTTCTGTCTTCTCCAATATGTGCCAATTGTGTGACAGATATCAACTGGGTTAAAGCTGACAAACATGCTTTAATTACATCAGCAGATTTTATCCTTGATAAGCACCATGCAACATCAGCTTGTCAGACTAAATCACAAACAATATCACCTGTTGTGAAAAATCCTTGCCAAAAATTATATTACAGTCAAACATCTGATCGAATACAAAAGGGATCACGTGACCCTGTACAAATGTATAGAAGAAGCCATGGACGTCTCCCCTCATCCCCATGCGCGAAATAGAAGTAGTTCGCCTCGGAAGGGGAAAAGTCTCTGTCCCCAGTGCCACTATCTGCTATTAAATGAACAATAACTCCTTAATCCAATGCAGTTGCGAAGGACTTAGGACTAATTTTAATGAAGTGCAATTACTAGCACATGACTTTAAACCATCAGCATGTAGTTTTCAAGAAACGAACTTGAAACAAAATGATAAGTTCGAATTGCGTAAATACCATTCTTTCTCACAACTGGTGACAAAGCCACTATTGGATCTTTCATATTGGTGAGACACGGCATTATCCATAGCCTTGTTCCTCTTAAAACCAATTTCCAGGCTGTTGCTGTTCGTCTTACCTTACATATATCCCTTACTCTTTCTTCCTTGTGTATCTATCCATCTTCCATCTTCACGATTTATTTGATCATTTACAAAAAAAACTGCATCATAATGGGTGATCTCACTGGACATAGCCCACTATGGGGAAGTCCTGATACCAACACTAAAGGGAAAGTTCTTGAAGAGTTTATATCTAATGATAATTTATGTATAGTCAATGATGGCTCTGACAACTATTTACATCCAGCAAAGGGAACATATTCTTCTCTAGACCTGTCACTCACTGATTCAAACGTTCATAGTGAATTTGAACCCTTATTTCAGGCCACCTGCCTTGAAGAACTTACATCAAACCTTTCCATGGATGTACCTGATCCAATTTAAATGTTCTTGGACAAACTAAACATATAGCTGATGAAACTATTCCTAAGTCCTTTGGAAACGTGTACATCCGTAGACCGTGGTTTAGTGATGAAAGCAAACGGGCAAGGAAAAAGAGGAAGAAAGCAGAGAAATATTTTCGCTCTCATCCCACTGTACATAACTTAAATAACGTAAATCTGGCTCGACGAACGTTTAAGCACATTAAACGTCATACGTTTCCAAAATAAATTCCCGTGCTTCTATGTCAAGGGTGTGGAATATGATCCAAAAACGTAAAGGCAAGGGTTCCAAATCCAATAGTATTCAGCATCTCAAAATATGCTGATGACATACTAACTAAAAAATCTGCAAACAAGTTGGGTGAAACTTTGGCTAAACATTCGTCCTCCTCAAATTGTCATCCAAACTTTCAGACGTATCAAGCACACCAAGAAAAGTGAACAGTGAATTTTAAAACTGATAATGGGGAAGATAATAAGGAGGTATTTTCATTGCATGAACTTCATACTGCGCTATCGCAGGATGATGATACTGCAACAGGACCTGATGCTATCTATTACCAAGTCTTAAAACACTTGCGTGAATCTTGTCTCGAAACGTTACTTAGCAGTTGTGATCACATTTGGATAATATAACATTTTCCCCCTTCACGGCGAAACGCCATAGTTGTTCCTATTCCCAAAGCCTGGCAGGGATCATACATATCCATCAAATTATCGACCTATTTCCTTAACTAGCTGCGTTTGCAAAACCATGGGCTGATGGTAAATAATCGCTTACTTCGTTGGTTTTTAGAAACCAACAATCTAAAACCCAAAGCATGATTGACCATTGGGTTCGTTTGGAATCATTTGTTAAAAATCACTTCATCACAAAAGAACATGCAGTATGTCTTTTTTGATCTTGAAAAATCAAATGACACTACCTGGAAACATGATATTTTAAAAGATTTACATTCTTTTGGGTTGAGAGGTCGCTTGCCTCAATTTACATATAATTTCCTAACTGACAGACAGTTTCAAGTGCGTGTGGGATCATCCCTCTCAGACTACTTTCATCAAGATCAGGGTGTTCCATACGGCAGTATTTTGTCTGTGACTTTATTTAGCATTAAATCAATAGTCTCTCTAAGGTATTAAGTGATTCAGTAGATGGAGCACTATTTGTGGATGATTTTAATCTTTCTTGTAGAGGTAGAAATATGCATGCAATAAGGAGGCAATTACAAATTTGTCTCAATAAAATTGAAAAATGGTCACTTTAAAAAACCGGTTTACATTTTCTATAACAAAAGCAAATTAACTGCAGATAGAATTTCTGCAGATAGTATAAACCGCATAAAGATCCAGATTTATATTTAAATGGCACCCCCATCAAAGTAGTAAAGGAGGCCAAGTTCTTGGTCTTATCTTCGACTCACATTTAACTTTTCTAGCCCACATTAAATCCCTTAAAACTAAGTGCCGGACGGCACTTGATCTCTTAAAAGTTGTTTCAAATTCTAAATGGGGAGGAGGCCAAACTACCCTCCTCCACCTATACAGATCTCTCGTCCGTTCGAAACTTGATTACGGCTCCATCCTTTATGGTGGAGCCTGTAAAAACAGCCTCAAACTACTTGATTGTATCCACCATCAAGGTCTCAGACTTTGTCTTGGGTCATTTAGAACTTCTCTTATCGACATCGGTCTCCACATCGAGGCTGATGAACCATCTATTAGCCAACGACGTATAAAACTCCCCTTACAGTATATAACAAAACTATGTTCTTTATGAGGATCTATACAATGAAAAGTCTTCTCTTTTTCACCTCTGGTACTAAGAGTGAAACATTTCCTTTCTGCTGCTGGCATTGAGCTATATCTCCTTCCCGACTGCTTACTTCTTCTCCTTGGCAGTTAGACCAATAGTTGACGTAACACCTAAAAGGGAAAAATAATATCGGAAACAAATGAATTACAACAAAAGTAAGACTATAATCAATTAAAACATAACTACAGTACATACCAATCGTTATTTACAGATGGGTCCAAGGATGGCGGTGCAGATGCTTGTGGATCCAGAACAATATCTTCTAGATTACCACATAACAGCTCCATTTTCCCAGCTGAAGCTAACGCCATGCTAACGGCTCTTAAATACATTCAAAGACACCTTAAACATAAACAGTATATAATCTTTTCAGACTCTCTTTCCTGCCTTCAGGGTATTACTAAAAAAAGTAACCATATTTCTTGTAAACATCCACTTTTAATTGAAATTATTGAATTGTATAATAATCTTGCTACTGGCCAATACGACGTCGTCCTCTGTTGGTTACGCAGCCACGTAGGCATTTCTGGGAACACAATGACCGATCTTGCTGCCAAGGCAGCACTCAACAAATCTGTGACACCACTTCTTATTCCATAGTCTGATTATAAAACTACAATGAGATCTTAAGTCCGTGATCTGATGCAAAAGAAGTGGAAGAGTGAGATGGGTATAAATAAATAACATGCAATAAAATCTTATATCGGTTATGCCTATAAGGGTTGTCAGTCCAGATTTGAAGAGGTTATCATGCCACGACGTCGTATTGGCCATAGGCGATATACTCATGAATAGGTGATATTGAAACTATCCTATTGAAAGGTGAAGACCCTCGATTTTGTATTCCTTATTATGAAAGAATCACGTTCAAGCATGTCCTGCTTGACTGTGTTGAATTCTCCATCATTTTTAAAGGAAATTGATTTCATTGTTTTGAGTAATATGTTCTGTAGATAGATGCACTTTAATCACTGGTCGTTTAGATAAGTACCGAGAATTGCTGTACCCTCAAAGGGGGTTGAAATATCGTAAAATTATTGCCCTTCTGAGAGGGTACCCAAGTCCCAAATCTTCGATGTCAACTCTTCCACTTTTTAACTGTAGTAGTATTGTCGTGTTTGCTAAACACGGATACAATTGCCAGCATCTGAAGGGATGGTGTAAATCCAGCTAAGGTCCATGCAGGTAGCAGAGGCACTGTAAGTCCCCCATGGTCCCTAGTGTGGTGATCAACCTTCGGTTGTTGGTGATCAATAGCCCTTGTTTTATATTGTTTTGTCCAAATAGTGCTGCTAATTTTAACTTTCCACACTAGGTTTAATTGTAACTGTGATATTCTAGTTGTTTCACTGACCTTTGATGACAGGTTTCCGTAATATATACATATTTCAATTCAATTACAAACATTTTCTCTTCACGATATGGCTGCGATATTGCCGATGTGACATTACATATGAACTCACTCACTCACTTACTGAACATAAATGGCTAATAGCATCGGAATTCGCTTTGCTGCATTCTGTCCCTGAAACATTAACAACTAGTCACCAACAACAGTTGATAGAATGTCGACCGCCACATTTTGGAGAAACTGATTGAATTATCGTTATTTCAAACCATTGTGATACATTTCTCTGGATCGACAGCACGTCATTCTCTGTGAAATATTCTGTCTTGAAAATCCGTGGGGCGAATTACTTAATACAAAATGCATTCTTAATACAAATAGAGTGGTTTATAAAGAAACTTGCATTTACTTGCCTCCGGGACTTGTCACCTGAACGACCTTTCGGAATATAGTGAGACAGGTAATTCCTTATCCAGGAAATCACCGTGTCCTCATCTGATTTTTCAGAGGTTCTGAGCTTCAACATGTTCGGCATACCCTTCACAGGAGTGGACATCTGTGGGTTCAGGGGGGACTCAGATGAGGAGCTGTGTACAAGATGGCTCCAACTTGGCGCATTCTACCCTTTCATGAGGTCCCACAACCAGGATGTGGCACCAGTAAGTAATACTACGTCTGTAATCTGTTGATCAATGTTATGAATAGAATTGTTCTGTGTAGTACAACTTCCCCGCTCATGATCCTGTAACAAACATCGTTTCTGTCGACGTTGAAGGACTTCGAGTTATCTGAGGTTCGATACAACATTATGACACAGTTACTATCACTGAGGGACGAAGCCACTACTTCGTTATAAACAACCGTAAATTCGACGCATCGGTATTTCAATGTATTCCGATTCTGACCTTCGATCTGTCAGCACTATATATATTGACGACACCGAAGAAGTAAATGTCTACTTCATTGTCTTCCTCGTGGATAAATTGTTGGCAAGATTACCTTTCACTGACATGGTTACCAAGGCCTATAGTGGCGGTAGTAGGAAGTGAGGTGAATTAGGGTTTGACATCGTAATTGATATATCCATGTATGTGTAGGTGCTTCTACTAGTGCACATATCAAGTTGGTTTCATAGTACTGGCTCTCTGCGATACCATGCCGCTGCAAAGCATGAGTCGTTGAGCACCACTCTGACACTCTGGCTCCATGCCAACCAGTCCTGGTTGTGAGCATTAATGTCAAGGGCCAGATAGGTATCAACTAACACCATATTTTAACGTCTGTTGGTATGACGCGTCCGAGAATCAAACCTACGACTTTCCGGGCGGACCCTCTAACCACTATACCAAGGGGGGTGGCCGGTGGTAGTTAGACAAATATCTTGGTCATTATAATCGTGAGACAAGTTACTTGGAAATCACCAAGGCCAATTTGCAGATGACGGAATGCCATTAACTGTTTCAGGACAAAGATCCTGCAGCAGTGAGATTTAGTTCCGAAGCGCATGATCGGAACCGTGAAGCTCTGAGACTTCGTTACCGCCTTCTACCTTTTCTGTACTCCTTGATGTCCCGGAAGAAAGCAGTGGCGAGGCCTCTTGTCTTTCAGTGCGTTTTGACAAACTGAATGAACTAATGCGCGAGTGATATTTGTACTGACTACAGTCAGCTGTATTCGATATATAAGCCCATCCCTGTTTAGTTAATTTCGATTCGGGGTGATAGAGTTAGATTACATCAATGTTCTCCGCCATCTTTGTAATTTTCCGCTTCCCCTAGCTATAAGTTATTAGCGGTCCCAAATGGGTGGATGCTTGTCTTTTCATAACAGCCGTTTGATATCTTTAGTGTAATCCATTGGGATGATGATGATAATAATGAAGGCGACGATGATAGTGATGATGATGACGACGACGACGACGATGACGACGACGAGACAATAATGATGACGGTTTATATCTGTTCCAGGTATCCTAAAGATTCCTCAGCCTACGGCATAGATAAACAATTTCTTTGGGGGGATTCACTGCTGATAACTCCCGTTTTAGAAAGGGTAAAGTCTGTTCTTGTGCTGTCAATCAATCAATTATATCAATTTTTCATTCTCACAAACCTCCTAGATGGTACAAGAGCACATATTGTAAGCACATATACAAATTCAAAATCAAATTCAAATTGAAGATAGCAGAAAGTAACATCTTAACAAGAGATGATAGAATATAGGACATATTTTGATAGTGTCAGAGATTGCAAGGAATCACAATAAGCAATATTCCCCACAAACATGAAAATCACCATCGATGTTTATTGTCAAACATCAATATTACTTTGTGTCTCTCTGGTTTGCTTTGGAATATAAATATAAAATATAATAAGAGGTAAAACTATAACCCCCACCCATAGTTTTGAGAAAACGTGTTGAGAAACAAGAACGTGGCCTAAGGTTATGTGCCTACAACCCTGTTTCTAAACGAAAATCATAGCATAGATCTGATAATACCGTCCTTCTTTACGTACATTGCCAAAAGTCTCGACAATCAAGAACTGTTACTGCTGGGTTTTTTTATATGTCCACTGCTTTTGATACTGTGGACCTTGTCCTTCTTTGGCGGATGTAGCACACGAGGCATTACGTTTGTCGCTCTGGAATGGTTCCGGTCCTAACTAGGACATCGCCATCTACAAGTAGACGTAGACGGTCATCTATCACCTGTGTCTAAGATACGAAATTTGAAAGACAACTCTTCGATCCAGCAGTGCATTGAATGATTTTACCATCTCCAGAACCACCACTAAAATGGGGTAAAGATATTTTACCATTGCAGCCCAAGAGTTGTGGAATGAACTTCCAGCTGAACTGAAAATCGCAAAATCAAGTGAATCATTCCAGAAAAAAATTAAAACACATATTCAGACAACATGTTGGTTTTGAATCCTCGACACCCCGCACATTCATCATCTTAACGTTAACTGTCTTTTTAAAGCATATCTGTGTAATCTTTATGTAAAGCGCCTCCAAACAGGCAATGATCTGGATATTATAAAAATCAGCTGTCATTCACTGTCAGTCATAGTGTGTGGACTCACTGAAACGTTATTCTTAAAGTCTGTTGCTTTGAAAAATGTTGCCATCACAGAACTCTCAAACATTCAGTTGAAAGAGGCAGGAGACGGTGAAATTGACGCTTTTTGTTTTAAAATCTAGAAAAAAAACTATCAACTGCATCATTGTCACGGTGATCGTTAAATCGTAGTATGGCTGTACAGCAGTGAAATTAGAATAAGAATAAACACATCAACAGCATTTGGCTAATCACATTACACCAGGTGCACACTCCAAATGCTAATATTAGTTTCTCGAAAAGTGTGCGTTACGGTATTCGTTCTCAGCTGCTTGTGTTAGTGGAGTGCTGTATTTTTACGATAATGTTATTTTGAAATCATTCGTACTTGTAGCAACCTTCAGAAGCAGCTATTTTCCTCCATACGACTTCATCCCATCGACGAACGGATATACAACGGTAAGGTATGTTTGCAGCTTACAAAAGGGTAACATACATTGAATAACTCCACCAATTTTCGTGCACAGGGACATACCACAGTTAATGCCTACTTCCCCCAAGACACGTGGTACGACTTCTTCAGTGGAGCGGAAGTGTCCACAACAGGTCAATGGACAGTTATCAGCGCACCGCTGGACAAGATCAATGTCCACATCAGAGGGGGAAGCATAATACCCACACAGGTGCCCGATGTGAACACACAGAAGAGGTAGGCATGTAGGGATAAACACGTGCTCGATGTGAATTGCTACTGGTACAGTACAGCCCACAAACCCGATGAAAACACTAAATACTCGCACGCCTCTCCCTGACGGCAACATACACAGAATCACCACAGGTAGATACGCACACGCGCACACACAGCTCCCAGTGTGAATGACGGGTGCGGGTGGTCAGACTTGCTGGTGTGTTTGACACTTGCCATCGTATCCTAATTGCGTAGATTGATATTGATGCTTGTTGATTACAAGATTATTTACACACCGCCACCATATTGCTGGAATACTGCTGCGTGCGGCTTTAAACAACAAACCAACCAACCACTCACTGTACATGGGCGTGTTCGTTTGTGTTTGTGTAGGGAAGGAAGTTAGTGTCCCCACAGAATTTAACAAGAATGTTAACACGATCTTTATCAATAACAGCTACTTGTCGGAGCCGTCCCACAAATGAACAATGGGTTTGTTTCTTCTTCTCATTGCAAGCCGACGAAATGACTTTGGTCTGGTTGTTGCTTCGTCCTCCCGGAAAACTGCTCAAGGCTTCCTGTACTGGGACGACGGCGAGAGCATTGGTGATGTGTTTATTTTATCTTAACGTTTGTGAACAACGTCAATGAAACTTACATAACGACCTATATCTTTATACTGCCTGCCCAACAAAACCATAACCCGTATGCATTTATTGTAGTGATGATTGTAAAACTGATTTTTCTCTTTTGGAACTCATTAGTGCAGTATGGCGACATTTTTGCATTAGTTACATTGCACAAAGTGTGCGGTGTTTTTGTCAAATCTTTTTTTATGGGTGTGTTTTTCTTTCATCAGTATTTTTCCTTAGTGATTAGAGGACGCCACAAATACTTTAGGTAGTCAGAATCCTAGAATGAGAAATTCTGAAATAAAGGTTTTTCAATTGTGTTTCTGGGGTTCATAATATCAAGGTTCCTCAGTCGCCGTATGGTACCCAGTTTGCTATGCAGAGTTATGTCCTTTCGGAATGAATACCAGAAACCAGTCGTTCGAATCCCTGTTCGTTCCGTTTTGGCTTCTACGTGTGCAAACATGAAGCTGACACGAAAAGGGCTTCTCACTCATTCAATCACTGACGCCTTTTATGCTGCAGTTACATTACGCCTTCTTGAGTCCATTTTCATTCTAGTTTCTCCTGTCTGCTGAAAGTTGAGGACAGGACCATTAGAAAATATGGCAATACTTGCTGTACAACCCATAACCAAAAACTATTCGAAAATATATAAACCAATCGGACTTGTCTTTTCCGATGTGTTATTTGCATAGGGCGACCGCAGATGCAGAGAGAGGGTAGCAATCGCGGTGTGGTGTAGCAGAGAATCATAGGCGTGTCATTATCAACTGAATATTTATTCGAATTACTGAGGGCCCGGTGGGTTAGTCTAGTAGTTAGAACGCCCGCTTGTGACGAGGAAGACCCGAGTTCGAATCCCCACATGGTAACAATGTGTGAAGTCAGTAGTTGTGGCCCCCGGTGTGGTATTGCTGAATATTTCTAAAAAAAAGGCGTAAAACTAAATTCACTTACCCGAATCTGTGTGCACCTATGTGTGTCAACTCCATACACATTGTCGGAGGAGGGTGCTTCACCCTGATAAGAAGTGAATCCAGCACGCTATAACATAACAGAGATACACTGCTAAACATTAAATTCAACCAGCTGATACATAGGATTTTATATCAAGTTTAATTAAATGTCAAAACTGATCTCTTCATGGTTCTTTCCAGATGCGCCGTTTGACCATATTCAGTTCAATCTGAATGGAGTACGTATTTAACTGTTTGAAAGGTCATCTCACCCAAATTACGTTTGAAATCAGATTTGAAGAGATGACAAAAGTATATGGATGATTAACTTCTGCCAATGTTTTTGTATACCGTTTTCAAGCCTATAACATTATAAGAATCTATACCAAAACGTCGCCATTGTCTATAAAGAACTTAATTTCCCATGAAGTTTGTGTCTCTATACCAGCAGCTTCTAGAATTTCACTCAAGCAAATCAAATGTCAACACGAAGTGGATTTTAACACAGTACAGTTTGTAAGGAAAGCTTTTACGAGATCTAAAGCACTGTATATCAAGCGACATACAATAAATGCCCCATCTCTAATACACGCCCTTCTTCCTTTTCTTATAAATGTATTCTCACTTAATCCCAAAATAGATTCATTAAGGAAATTATTCATTAACTATTAATTACATCTAGTAAGCACAATAAGGGCAGGGTATCCAATAATCGCCGGTCAGGAAGTCTGTTGAAAAATATTAATAAGCTCCCGGCCCTTTACCGGAGAAAAATGGCATTTGTTATTATCAGAATTATATATACTCAGAGACAAAGCGTTGAATCTAATTCCGTTTCATCCCCAGTTGTTTCGTGTATACACCTTGAAATAACGTCATTCCTCACCTTGATGCAGGAGAGACTGACGTCGACCGTGAAGTCTAGCAACTACGCCACGACCATGACTTTAGGCAGCGTCGACGTGTACGGTGTTGCAACAGCACCGACAATTGTCAGAGTCAATGGTATCGGTGTCGCTCACACCTACGACCATGTTAACAAGGTGAGTGAACACATCCTCATCAACAGACCCGTTAAGATTAGAACGGATCCTCAGAACACCATACTTGTCACAAGAGGTGAGTAACGGTTGGTGAGGTGAGTTGTTTGACACATGTTATCATATCCCAGTTGTGTGTGTCGATGGTCATGTTGTTGATCTGTGGATTGTCGGGTCAAGGCCCGACTATATACAGACCTTCGTCATAAAGCTGGAGCGTTACTGAGAGCGGCGTAGAAGTAAACTCACCTACAAAATCTGTGTGCTGCGTTAAACAACAAAAAAAAACCCAAAATATTGCTCAGCAGAAGGGTTGTGGCCAGACATATTCGTTATTATTAAAAAGGATGAGGAGTTTTTAACAGTTCGAGAGTAATATATATTCAATCCGGAAGAAGTGAAAGGGACCAATATTACTTCGAGTATTATTATCATTTCTGGTATCAGCCGCCGTGGCATTGCTGAAGGTGAAAATTACTCATCCACTCACTCACTCACTCAGATATAGCCCTAGAAAACAGGCTAAAAGAATGAATGCAGGGACTGCCTGACACGATTGGGCAACATAAAACATATTAAAACATATTATCATCTTGTCTTAAAAAAACATCGTATATGCGATTTAATTTATATGTTATTATTTTATTTCCAAAACACCGGTGGTAATTTATACCTTTTCCCTGATAGAAAATTAAAAAAGTGTGAAAAATGCATGCACAAGTTGAGAGACAAAGTTTCAAATTTTCTCTTGTGTAAAAAATATAAAAGAAAACAAAAGGTCGGGTCGAATTTTGGGGTCGATCGGTAAAGGGAAGCCCGAATATTTTTTGTATATGCTGGAAAACCATCGCTGCACCTGGACACAAAGCGAACACCGAGTGATGATCAGTGTGTGATAAGACATGTAGATTTAATTGGAAAAGACCACACAATTTTAAGTGATATTAGTCAGGGAAATGCAGTGTAAAGCATCGTCTCGTGTTAACCCAAAAGTTGACTCCTTAAGTGGCATACCCAGATGTTCTCCCGGAACAACGCTTTTCCCAAACGGCATCGCCGTGCTTTTTATGGAAACTGGTATCACCCATTTATGTGAGATCGATTTCTAATACCGTGATTGGCAACTCCATGGTGATGACCTAGGGTCAGGTGATGAAGGACTACTTTCCTGAAAATTCATTGATGCTTTTCTCGTGTTTCCATCGAACAGGAACCAGTTAATCGTGCAAAGACAACCTCTGTACCTACCTGCTATTTTCGCGACTGAAACGTAAACATATATTTATACGACGAAAAACAATTAGAATGGATATAACGCGAATCTATTAATCTAGTTCCTCTTATCAAAAGTTTTGTTCGTGAATTAGAAATGTTTCGAACAATCATTGATACCTGTGTAAAATATTATTTGAAAAACTTTGTTAGAGATAAAGGCCGGGATTCCCTTCAGATCTTCAAAATGTACAACACTGGTACTTATACTCGACAGATGTGACCAGTGTTATGTATCGTACAAAACATACCTGACACGATAACATCAATGCCGATAACATCGATTTGTCTCGTGGTTTGTTTGATAACCGTATGAAGATGACATTTTTACTGATAAGCAAGGTGATTCTTTTGATAAAGATCCTCTTCCAGCTCCGAGCTACAATGTGATTCCAATGTTATCAAATTCACCTATGACAATCAGAAGTTTGCAAGGATTCGTGAGTGCAAATGGCGACACACGTCCTATCTATTGAACATGTACAGGAATGGTTGATCTAGACATCCACTGATTAAGATATTCCTCCGACGCGTGATAACGCAAAGTCCATGTCTTCATACATGCAGGCTGTAATCAACTCACAATTGACACGGACAACTCCTTAAATTAAGTAGCATTATAAGTGGTAATTTCTGGCTGTGGCGAAGAAGGGTAGTCCCCCGTTGATAGTGATCGTCTCCTCAGCAAGTGTTTAATTAATTTAGTGATCGTATCTGTTTCACTATTGCCTTGATGACGCGAAGACGTGGCAGAAACCTTTTAGTGGAGGTCGCCTTGTGGATGAATACTGATAAGGAAGCCAAGTGATGTCACTCATTCATAAACGTTGTGTTGTGTACCATTGCGCCCCCTACGATGGGAAAATGTGAAATTTGAATCTGTACGGCCGTTAAATGGTGCGATTTCAAAGTGTGTAAGAAACTGATTACTGTACTCGTGCCTGTTGGAAACCACTTATCTGACAACTCGCTTACGCTCATTAAATACGTTTTGATACAACTCGTTATAAGATAAATGCTGTCTGAGAGACACTCGTTTACTAATCTCTATAACTTCGTTGCACCTCGAAGAAAAGTCGACAGAGATGACTATCTCTCAGTGGTATTTCGCATGTAAGACATTTCTTAAATAGAAAGTATCACTCAGCGCTAGTATCTTTAATGAAGTATAGTAAAACAAACACTGACTAGAGTTAACCGAAGTGTTACTCCTTCACTTATGCACCAAACAAAATAACTCTCTTTTTTTTGCTTCGTGAAAAGGAAAATAATGATTGAAAGTGTGTTTGAAATATGATGTAGTCCCAGTGTGGATTTAAATTTTCCTTGGGCCGAAGAGCGCTCGATTCAAGACATGCAACGCCTGAACTTCATTTCCAGTGTACCCTGTTTCGATATTGCACTAACGTAACTGAAAGGAGAGAAATTATTGTATATTAACCGGGCGTCTTATCGCTGTATACAGATAGTGAAAGAAGAAGAAATAAAATCTCTAGTTAGTCCTAGTAATACGCCAAAGTATATTTGTCATTTATTCTCAGGCTATTTAGGACAGACTGAAAGAGTATGCTTTACGTCTATTTAAGTAATATATTTATTTGGCAGGAAATTGGTTTCACACGTGGTACCCATGTAGGGAATCGAACCCGGTTCTTCGGCGTCACGAACGAACGCTTTAACTACGTATACTAGGCTACCCCACCGCCCCTCATTTAACGCATGAAAATAGCTTTAATTTACATATGCATGTTATATTTATGACGAACGTGTAAATCTTATAGTTGTTTCGCGACCACATACCTTCCCTATTTAATAGTGATTCACAGGCACATGCTCGCCATTGCTCATGATTTCAGTCAGAGGTTTGTCTGTCCAGACTTGGTTGTTTACAGACCACACTGTGCAGCCGTAACACTGAACAACGCGTTGTTCAACAAACACATGCCCATATATTGTCGGAACTGTACAATCGACTCTGCTTTTACAGACACTTCTTATGGATGGATTTCTATTTATCAACTATGCCGCGAGTGCAAGGATAATTGTAGCTGTACCGAGCTTTGGCAGTTGGTATTTTGTTGATACGCACTTACTATTGTGATACTTTCGTCGTTTTATTGCCAAAGGCACTGATTCCTTGCGCTATTCACCCCTACACGGTTAGCCTGGTACAGCTGTCTTTATAATTTAACAGTCACGTAAGTGAATTACATGTACACACTAAAGATGTCACAATTTAATTCTGGAAACCCAAACGTCCAGACATTCCCTCCACTGTGGTATTAGGGGCGGTTTGGTAGCCTTGTGGTTAAAGCGCTCACTCGTCACTCCGAAGACGGGTTCAATTCCCCACATGGGTACAGTGTATGAAACTCGTTTCTGGTGTCATCCACCGTTACATTGCTGGAAAATGGCTAAATCCGGCGTAAAATTACATTCATTCACTGTGATGGTATTGCTTGGACTAGCAGGATTTCACTGTTTTTCTGATCTTTGCTGCAGGTTTTACACGCCACCAGATTAAAGGTCGACCTTCTGAAGCCCTTGACGATGACATGGTAGAAGGTGTATGAGATTTAGTACAGTCCAGATGTGGAGTGAATATGAATATATCAGTTTGTGATGTTGATTTCTGTTTTCCTTCACACGACAATTACATTTTCACTCCAGTTGTCCATTAAACCTTCAACGAAACTATTGTAATGAAAGAAACTTGATGTTAGCTAATGAGCCAATTAATAGGAATTTTGAAACACGAGTGAATGAGAACATAATGGAAAAAATGAGAAAATACTTGAAATTTTCTGGTTTGGAAAGAAATTTGAAGTAACAAGTAAATACTCGAAGCAACGAAAAAAATAATCGAAATTTCAGATTTTGTACAAAAACGTTTAAGTTACGTGAAAATATCGGTGCAGCAAGAAAGTATCGCGGGAAAAAGTATGTTATGCCTCAAAGGTGACGGCATTATGTTTTCGTGAAATGTCCATCAGTTTTCAATGTCTAACATATGTGTAGTCATTTCCTTCCTCGAGCCAAGAATTACCCTGGCATGATCTTACGCCAACTGTTCAGTTCCCTCACCAGTTGAACCGTTGAATATTCGGGTTGGAATTTATCTAAGTAACCCATGCTTGTCGTAAGAGGCGACTAAATATATCGAGCGGTCAGGCTCGGCGACTTAGTTGACACATGTCATCGTATCCAAGTTGCGTCGGCCGATGCTCATGCACTGAATTGACGCTGACGTAGAGCTGCAATATTCCTGAGAACGGCGTTGAACAGCAACAGACAAACATGTCCTGGGCTACACTTTACATAATAGCGTCCGTACCATAGATATTTTCAATGCTCACTGGAAAGTTTGTGAGCGTGTCTTGTATGTTTGTATACGGAATTCAAAGAGACGGTTGTGCATTTTTCTTTTAATGACACCATCTTTCGTTTTGTGAACATAAGGCCAAACAAAGAACCGCCTTCTGTGGTATATCAGAACATTTTATAGTTAAATCGACACCTCTAACAAAACTACCTTTTACATGGCAACCCAAAATATATACATGCACAAAAGTTAAGCGCCACCCACTATTTTCGTGATCTGCTATTTTGGACACTCAATGGTAACTATCATAACGATATCGATGGCTGTCATTGACATCATTGGTTTGATTCTGTTTGGCAACTAAACGGGTGACGACGACCCATTTGCCTTGCATGAGATGCCAGTATTGTTCATGCCTATTGATTATCACCTGCCATCTCTCAGCAGTAGCTAACTTTCCCCTCACCATGACTGATTTTCTAACTCTAAAGTAACAGGAGATTCTCACAACAGACCGGTGAAGCAAAGTGAATGAAACTGTATGTTCAACAGTCAGATAGTTGTGAAATGGAGTTGTACTTGCAGAACGCTTTCCTTGTCTATCGTGACTATCTTAGGTTCAAGAATCTATGGAAGGCTAATTCAGTCATAAACATTTATAGTTTGTATTTCTGATCTTCAGTGATGAAATCAAGACACTATGAAAATAGTGGTGCTTATTTTTGTGCATTTGTATACATAATAAAACACACACCATTTTTGTCATCATGAAGCAGTTTTTAAGCTGTATAACATATTGTTCCTGGCACAGCCGTGTACAGTCCGACAGCATACCCTCCACACAAATCGACAAGATGGGAGAAGGTGTTCAGGCGGATCCAGGCACTTGAGAAGAAGTCGCACAAAAATCATGAGTCCAAAGTGGGAAATGCTCCTTAGGGAAGAATACTCTAAGCGGTTCCGTTTAATGCCATGCTTGCTCCCCGCGAACATTCCAATTCAAAATGAATCTTCAGTATGCTTTGTTTGTCACATACGTGTTTCCCCTCAAGGATCCTTCTTCTCGCTTCTCGACGTACATTAAAGACCTTGAATTTTGCCCACTGATTATGACAGACAAATGAATGAGAGTAATAGATGCCAAACAGTGGGAGCATCGCTTCTGCATGGTCTAAACATGGGCTCAGTATGTAAAGGCCTTTTGTATGTATGGTGTCTGGGTTTGAATATTGCCTATCGGGTTTGTGTCACCTAACATTCAAATGGATGCCCAACTCTCACCAAGACACGACTTCTGTGACACAAGTGACAAAATCACCCCCATCCCCATTAACCGCGCTCGGGGTATGTGGTTACGTTCTTATGACTTAACTCAACCTGGGTCACAGCGAGTAGGTTCCTACCCAATATATACAACACACGGGGTTTAGTCAGTGAGTCCTCCTCCGTCAGAATTTTCTTCACCAGGGCACTTTTCGGGGATACGTGGTGAATAGAGTTACCGTCCCTGTCCACCAACACAGCATGATTGGCTACATCACACGCGACCCCTAGCGGACACTCCAGACGTTTACCACTGTCTGATATCACAAAATATCCGTGATTGGGTGAGGTTGAAATGACAGCTTTCTCTGATTTCTGGGTGTAGACGGTCTTGAGGAAAGCGCCTGTGTGAGATATGAGATCGGTTGTGTCGCAGTTATTGGTGCCAACAAGCAGGGAGCCATCTTGCGTTCCTGTGATGTAGGCATACTGCCTCTTTGTCTTCACCTGAGGCAGAACTCTGAGAGTTCCAAAAATCGAGAAGAACAGCAACGGCTTTTTGGTCATGACAGTGACGACTATTTTGCTGTTAGAGATCAAGGCGATTCGGAATGGAACATCGGGGATGGACACGCGAGATAGTACCTTCCCGTTTGCATTGAAGTTTTTTGACATTTCTTATCTCTGGATGTCAGGATGACATCACCGCTCAAGGTTACTACGTCGGTCAAGAGAGGCTCTGTGCAGTTTTACCACCATGAAAGCCTGCAACAAGTGACGTATTCCCCTCCCACGGAGAATCCAGTGGAGAAGCTAGTCCATTAGGAGTAGCTTCACAGTCTGTCGATATAACAACCTCTCCAAAAGTTAACGTCGTCACTGCTGTGTCGATTCCTACAAATGGTATGTTGTTTTCCTGGCTCTGATGACGTAACTGGGAACATTCCAGCAAGTACTGATGAGGCTGTCTATGGTGAGTGAGGTGTCTAGGTGGTCAATTCTGGCCTCACTGCTAGCTGCTTAGACACCTCTTACTTCACCTTAAACGACAAAATCTACAAGCAAATACATGGACTACCCATGGGATCACCACTGTCGCTCCTCATGGCATCATTCGAAGGATCAGCCCTCTCAACTGCACCATTCAAACCACATTGTTGGTACAGGAAAGTGGACGACACATTCACCATCATAGACCCCCCAGGACGATCCCACAGAACTACTCAATCACCTCAATGCGCAGCACCAAAGACTCCAGTTCACCATGGAAACAGAAGCAAATCAACACTTACCCTTTCTGGATGTGTTCCTCCATAATACAGGAAACGAACTCAAGACCTCAGACTACCGAAACCCCCCGCACACTGACCAGTACATCCATTACAACTCATGCCACCATCCCAAGGTTAAACAAGCCATCATTGCAACGATACGTGCCAAAGCCATCCACCACCTTAATGCTCTCAACAAAGAAGTGGACCATCTGAAGGACACCTTCACTCCATCAATGGTTACCATGCACACCTAGTCTCCAGAATTATCAAGAAGTCTATGAAACCCTCAAAACCTAAACCCAAAGCTGCTTCAGCACCCATCAGAATCACCATTCCCTGCCTATCCCCTCCTGTCAGCCATCAGATCTCCCGACTCGTGAAAAACAAAGCCAACATAGATGTCACCTTCTCCAACAACAAAACCATCAAAACACTCCTACACGCCAACGGCAGAGGCACCAGTTGCTCCACACCCAAGCCCAGAGGATGCGTATATCAAATCCTCTGTGGTTGTGGTGACACGTACATCGGTGAAACCCTTAGGCCCCTTAGACTGAAAGAACATCGGGCATCCGTCAACAAACTTGACCTCATATCGGCTGTTTCCGAACACATCAGCAAGAACCAGGACCACGCTATCATATGGGAAGCCACTAAGGCCCTATCTGTCAACAACAGCAACTGGCGGCAAAGGAAATTGCAAGAGGCCATAGATATCAGAAGAAGCCGTCCAGCTATCAACTGTGACCAAGGAACACATCTCCCTAGTGCTTGGGACTTAATAATATTGGAATAACTCCTTATCATTGCTGCCCACTTCATCCTTGTACATACTACCAACAAGGGGCCCCTTTCACAAAACTCTCGTAAGCCTAAGATCTCGTAACTTTTCTCGTAGCATTCCTACTTCCTATGTTATGGTATAGGAGGTACGAATGCTACGAGAAAAGTTACGAGATCTTAGGCTTACGAGAGTTTTGTGAAACGGGGCCAAGGCCCACTACCACTTGTTACACGCCGCCACTGTTACCACATCAGCCACGCCTGGAACAATATTCCCTGGCTTCCCTTGTCCATTATGCCCGACCCCATCTGGCTTCCTATTGTTTATCTTACCAATCATGCCTGGGTTAACAACCCCCTGGCTTCCACTTCTGTCCATCCACCAATTAACTACTGGCTTCCTTTGTCATACTGTTGATGTTTCTACGTGTACATAAATAGCTTGTACTCCATTGCTTCATTCACCTGATGAAGAAGTTAGAATATACTTCGAAACGTCGTGACTCTTCACAATAAAGAAGTTGCCATCCATAAAAATACTCGTCCCTTTATGTGTATCACTTCTAAAAGCCATTCAAAGACTCGAGATAGCATACGTATAGATAGGTATGTTTTCAGATTAGAACAAGAAAACAAACCCGACAACTTCAGACTATATAAAAAGTAAGGATTGCTGTCACACGATCCTTGTGATATATTGCAGGAATTGAG
Organism: Haliotis asinina; assembly: GCF_037392515.1. NCBI lineage: Eukaryota > Metazoa > Mollusca > Gastropoda > Lepetellida > Haliotidae > Haliotis > Haliotis asinina. The sequence goes on from NC_090280.1 coordinate 34,604,124, forward strand.
ATATATAATGATATGCCCTTTCTCCGACTATAACACGATCTAGGTGATAAGATCATTGCTGTTTTACGGATATCAGTATGATTCGATCCCCTTGCAGTGTCGTGTGGGAGCCTTTAAGCATGGTACTTGTTATTTCCCTGCCTGGAGTTTTCTGTTGAAGAGTTACAATAAGCAGTTGCGTGTTCGTTTTGAAACTGTAACACAGTACCACGCTTACTTGGTAATATGAAAATCACTGAAAGGTCAATGATAGGTACTGGTACAGATTCGAAACGTTTGATTCTCGGAATTTTCTGTTGGGATATCTTGAAACATTAAAATGCGAAAAACATATCATAACATTGTATAAGATTTGAAACAAATGGTGCTTGTAAGAGACACAGATCTATGCTTTGCTGGAACACCTTATGAGTTTCCATTTTATAAAATAATTTATCCGAAGTGTCACATGTGCTTGGTTGTGGGTCAGGACGAATCCTAGAAACTCCAACGCGTCGAGCGGCCAGGCACGATCATCCATCAAAGGGCTCTTCGCGACCCACATTGCATAACCTGAAGCGATTTGGTCTATATGTATAAGGCCATCTTAACGAGATCACCTTAACTAGGCTAAAGCTTAGTGTGTTTTCACAGAAACAAGCTGTTACATTTATAATGACACTGGAAAGAGAACGAATATGTGCAGTATTTAAATGGAGCCGTAAAATTACGCACACAGTAAGACTTACGAATGTGAGAATAAAATGTGTGCTTGATGACGGTGTGATGTAATAGGAATGCCAAAGGGGCATAAAATATTCCTCACTGGTTTACACCAAGCTGTTACAATAATGTGCCCATTTATACAGCACCGAACTCCGTAGTAGGTATGCTTGTGGCGCTAACAATCGATAGCTCAGCACATTTTACCTCGGATAACCCAAGCTCATGTGACTTTTTCCAATGACTACACACTTTTCCTTCTGGGTGAATCGAGGCCATTTTGAACAAACCCACTGGCCCAGGGTGAGACCACGCGTATCACATGTACATCGTTGTGGAGCAGGACTCATGTCCTAGAAACTCTCAGGAGTCAAGTTCACATACAAGTAGTGGTTACCAAGAGCTGGCTTATTATAACCCTACATCCGGTAGGCTTAGAGCCGGTCTTCAGGAACCTTCTTGTAAGAGGCATGAAGGGGATGGATGGTCCTCATATCCAAGCTGCGTAGGCCGACGCTCATGCTGTTAATCACTGGATTGTCTGGTCACGATTAATTTTTCAAACCGCAATCACATAGCTTGAATTTTGCTATGGCCTTAATCAAGAAACAAAATACCAATAAGATCTGATTAAAAACAAACTGCAAACAAATCGATTTTTATGTGTTTAATTGACACAATATAGTCTTGTCCGTCAGTGATTAGGTAAATGATGCATTCAAAATATATCCCGTTGAGGACAAAACTATGGACACGTAGGCGAGGTCCGGTCACAATGTTTGACGTTGTTGTCGAAGACGAGCCCAGGTGGGCACGGTCTATTGTCAAAGATACGCCCGGCGTGACATGTGACGTACACGTTGCAGCCGTTACAGGATTGGTGGTCGCCGTTGGACACACCCTTACAGGAACTCACGCATATCTTTGGCATTCTGGAAGAAAAATAGAAATTCGACATGAATCGAAAACTCCATGATGGTATCATTGTCAAGAATTATATTTCAGGGGTAGGACTGCAGACTCAGGAATGGTGACGGTAGCTAATTCGATTAATGATTGATGAAAAAGGAAGGTCAAAGGGAGAAGAATACAGAAGCGGAGGAGAAGGATGGTGAATAAGGACAATGCATATGATAAGGATGGGAGAAGGATACTTAGTGAAAAATAAGGATTGTGGATAGTGAAGAGTGGGTAAAGGGGAGAAGTGCGGTGAATGGATGGTGATGTAGGAAGATCGTGAACTTGCAGCATTACAGTGAAAAAAGTGACAGGGATAAAAATGAAAATGTGTATTTATCATGCTTTGAACGCATTGTCATAATCACTTGTATTGCCTGCCCACTATTATATACACACATTTTCCGTATGTAACTTGTTATGGGCTGTTAGCCAAACGCCATAACGCATGATGATAATGACATTGAGACGCTTGCGAAACTACACAAAGAAGCCTTCAACGTTATCTGGGAGCTGACCCGGTTCTAGGCGAACGCATCGTCCGCAACAATATCCCACTGCTGATCTCAGAATCATCGCACATACCATACCCCTTACAGATATCGCAACCCAGTAACGTTAAATAACCCCGTTCCAAAAGCAAAAAGCATGGATAATAGTACCGCCTATCTGAGTAGACCTTATATTCTAAACAGAGATGCTTTCCTTGGAGCTTCCCAGGATCAGTTGACCACTGCGACGAGTCCCAGATTATAAGTAATAGTTTGTCGGCATGATCCTGCCGGCCTTATCAGAGCGGTAACGTCGAATATGAACATGCCGTCACTTCATTGAAATATTTGGGGTTAACTCACGAATGACTGTCTCACCGTTATGCCATCAAATTAGTAATCATGGATCACCATACTCCTATCACTAGTCTGCTTTGTGGAACGTAACCCGGACACCTATCTGAGACACTGGGAGAACACCTCACTAGTCAATCGCTGTGTATGATAACTGTCATTCTTGCCAGTACCTCCCCACGGTCCCCGTATAGATATCGAGCAATCAGCCCTGGGGTGTATACCCGCGGCAGTGCAACAGATAGTGCTGTCGGAATCGATTGTATACAAAACTGCAACGTGATACGTGTGGGGGACTTGTTGCAACATTTATCAGCTGCCACGTCTGAAAAACAGACACGCACCGTGAAGATCCCGATAAGAGTTAGTCAATGGTAACTGTGTTTTCCGTTTCTACCAAAGTGTGTTATCAGAAATCAGCTGTTAGTCAGCCTACGGCCTGCAATTCGTATCTGTTCTGGACTTCTTCAGTTTGGCTACGCTTACTGGTAATTATTCGAACATGTAGACTTACTCGTACCACAATAGACGTATAAAATAGCAACAGATATGTATAGAATGTTAAACGCACTAAATATGGGCCTTTTCAAATATATCATATTAAGAAATATTTATAAACATAACAACAGTAAACACACATATTACAACTGACCAATAATGACAAAATGTGACCTGAAAGAAAGTGTTTTTTTACCAAATAGGATCAGCACCGTAAATAGTTACATACATTGTTGTGTATGTGTTGCCAAAAGGCCACGTGTAAATCAAACTGCGCTTCAAAATATTTGTTATTCTTTACCGGAAAATCATAATACAATAATGGGTGTGTAGTTTCTTTTGTGCATCGGTTGACTTTACCCTGGCCACTAATCTTGCTGTAATAAGGTTTTCAGACTGATTGCGCATAACGAACTACGGCTGTCTAAAACTATAACAGCTCCCCATGGTTCATCACAGCCGTAGTTACTGTACACCATCTCATAAGACCTTACGTGGAGGGACAGGTTGATGATGTATCTTGACAACGTTTGACGGAGTCGTCCCAGACGGTGTCCGCAACACACTTCCTCTCGTACAACATCCCTCCCAAACATGTGGCGTACCCTCCGCATCCCGCGCAAGTCTGATAGTCCCCATCCGGCATCCCTGTACAGTTGGACATGCATGGAGTCGCTACTACCTCTATGCCTGTTAATGCAAAATACAGATGTCAGAGAAATTAGCTGTTAATGTATTCTAAATGGCCGACCATTAGATAATCTTTGGATAATGACTATTTTGTTAGACAAAACAAATTACACAATAACTGCCTGCTTCACATGACAATGTGTGTGTTAAGTAAACCTGACAACATTTGGACAAGTATGAGATCGTTACTACCTCCATGTCTGTTATTACTAAATACAGATATCTAGTAACAGAAAGTCGTCGTTAATGTATTCTAAAGAATAGATCTGTGGATAACGATTACTTTTTCAAACAAGACAAATTACAAAATGATTGCCTATGTTACACACAAAAATGTGTCCTCGGGGCCTGCTGTATGTCGTTTTTTTATGCTTAAAATTAAATATTCTCTTTTCAAAATATATAAAAAATATATTTTTGTGACCAAGGTACTGTCCTGCTTCTAAATTCCTTGACTATTTAGCGGAAAGAGATCATCATATTACGAAACGAAACCTCACATAGCAATTCCTTTTACAGATGCTGTTTATGACAAAAGCGCTTCCTTGAATCCTCTAAAGTTCTAACAATATCTCACCGTATAACTTCAGGGTTAGAATTAATCTCAAGGGATTGGATGTACAAGCTCTTTCACCTGGCCAAACACTTATAGACCTAGATTATGGCTGAAGCTGTCGTTCATGAAAGAGCGTCCATTGTGATTTTCTTATTTTACGAATGCTTCAGTGTACAAGCCTTCACGATCAGTACTTTTGCCAAAGATATCTTGAAGCACAAGACATTTTCTTTTTATTTCCAAATGGATAATTACCTTATTATGTCATTTCAGTCAGTGTAAGCAGGTGCACGAATCTTTTCACATGTTACAGATTCTGAGTACGATATTTATGCGTCGTTCAGTAACTCCGATACAAGGCTTGTACCAGCATGTGGTTTCAGGTGGTCGACGCTTGTAACAAACGATATCTATTACTCTGAATATGCTGAATGCCAGTCCAAAGAAGCAAATCTTTAGATACTTTGAAACAATCACCTCCCTCACGGGGTCGATGCTGCGGGACTTCTCTTCTCAAAGAAACATCAAGAAAACTGTCTTTCATTCACTTCCAAAATACCGGCTATCATGTTCCCCTAATCCCTTCCTTCTCCCTACTTCACTTCTAACTCAACTCGAAACTGTCAACGTTATGACACTTACCGGATGTGACGTGAATCAGTACCATCATGATCAGACAGAGACAGGAGAGAACTGCGTGCATATTTATCTGAAACAAAACACCGCATTACAGACAAACATCGCTTTATTGACACTATCAAGTAAATGAGACAGAATGGCTCAATCAGGTTTTGATTCTAATACTAATTACATTTCTGGGTGACTGGGTATTTTTCACCGGACAATCCAAAGGAAATAACTGAGGCTCATGAATAGCGTAACGGCCATGGGACGCAGTGATCAGACCACTTTTGTAAGTAATCTTGTCTGGACAAGACAAACAAGTGTTTCTATCTTGTTTCATTCGGCACGATGTGTGAGCCAAATCAGTCAGTTCGATGTAACAATAGAGCATAAGAATTACAAACGCCTAGAACAACAAACCTGGATTCTGAACTCAACAGATGACCGCATGAATTCTTACATACTTGCCCAGTACAGACTCCTTTATAGTATATCCTTATGTCCCCGAGCAGGATTCAGTCTGATATCTAGATAAAATCTCACTAACGTGTAATAAAGATCATACTTTTGTCGTGATTAGGGGTAATTGTGACGCAATTAATTGCTGTCCTCATTTGTGGTGAATAACGTTTGTGGTGGCTTGCCAGAGGCGCGGTAGTTTCGGCTTTCCATTTTTTCGTCTTTTTAGCAAAATTCCAGCAGTACCATGGTGGGGAACACCAGAAATTTGCTTCACACATCGTATTGAATCGAACCGGGGTCTTCAGGGTGACGAGCGCGCGCTTTAAAGTTTAGGCTAACCCATATCCTAAAAATGATGAGATGTTTTAACATTGTTTCGAAATCTCACTGAACGTTTTAAGCCATAAAGTTAATATTTGTCCAAGAAATTAATGTAACGGGTTTATGAATCCGATGAATCCGAGCACAATATATGACAGTAGGTGATGTTCCAGGTGTAAACAGTGAAGAACGACATGGTACGGTCACTAAATTGCCAACATATTTCTCCGAAAATGTTTTCCATTGCCAATGTCATTTACCCAAAGTGTTCATTAAAACGCATCCTCATCACCAGCATTTCATGGTCAGTGATTCATCAATGTTGGAATGTGCCGTCTTTTATTGTTATAGCATATTTATGTAGCTTACGTATCCACGCAACTAGTACACGCTGAACGGCACATCATTTATCAATCTCAACTCCGTGGGATCATACAGCTCTTACAGCCGCAAGACGCACTAAGTTATTACGGCTTTCCTATCCATACGGGACGAACGCATAGTCACAATACTTTGTTTACGGAATGTTGCTGTACCCGCAATCAGGTGTTGCACGGATTCATGTGGCCACCATCTGGCCCTCTACCAACGGATTCATGGGTTCTTTTCAGTCCACAGTGTTGTGTGCTGTACACAAGGGATTGTGACAACACTGAAAGACAGTGTACTCAAAGTTGAATCCATGGTTTTTATCCCAGATCACTGGTGGACTCTCCCTGGCATCACTAGCCTGGTCCCAATGACAACTCGCCCATCACGTTAACAATATATATTTATTTCCTTCTGATTGCTTCCTACTCTGCGTGATTACATGCGTAGAATGTCCGAAATACCATGCACTTTCTAAATAATAATCAAAGGAAGTTTTAAAAAAATGCTTCAGGAGAGATCATAGATGGTCACGGTTTTCGGATGCTTCTCCTGAGAGGTTCAAGGACTTGACTCACAACGAAGCACACGTGATACATGTGGTACACCTTAGGCAGGTGAGTTTGCTCAAAACTGTCTCTGTTCAGCCTGCAGTGAATGGGTACCCTTTGGGATACGATGGTCATATTATGACGCTTACAACAAAGTCAACAAGCACGAACAACTCTCAAAGGTCCTGGCGCAGCTTGCTGGAAGTATGACATGGAGTGAATCAAATTGACACTGGACGCGTACGTTGATGAGACGTATGCCTCGTCAACTCTGGGATTGTCGTGAGAATAAAGGTCCTAAAGAGTTTGCCTTTTCATTGTAAATTGCATTAAGGATAATGGGTCTCACTGGCACTAATCTAATACGATCTGTTGTGATCTGATGGACGACTAATATAAATCGTAATCATCTGGGTTTTTTCACTGATAAATTGCCTTTTTCAAAATAATTTAAAAAATAGATATCAATAGTTCCGTCGCCTTTATTGAATTTACCCTACTTTTTAATAGTAGTGAGTGAGTGAGTGAGTGGATTTAGTTTTACACCACTCTCAGCAATATCCCAGCAATACCACGGCGGGGGATAAGAGAAATGGGCCTCACACATTATACCCATGTGGGGAATCGAACCCGGGCCTTCGGAGCGACGACCAAACACTTTAACCACTAGACAACCATACCGCACGTTTCAATAGTATACGGATGTATATATAAGTACGTATGTAAGTAGCTGTCCAAGTGTTACTCCACTCACACACCACGTTGCAGTTACTCAAGGACTCCGAGTTGACCGAGTACTGCAGTAGGAGTTTGTCCACGTATATCACAATCGACGTGGCGCTTAAATCACTTAGCACCACTTAGCTAGCGTAGCTGAACGGGTGCGTGCATGCATTTATGCATCAAGGTTTTGCGGATGTGTGTACTAGTGCATGCATTCATGCATGTATGTAGATGTGAGTTCGAATGTTTTTGTGACTTTTATATCCACAAATGTTTTTGGTGAAATCCGTTTACTTCGTGCAACGTGATTCAAGATGTGCACGTGTACATGGTCAATGTAACATTTGAAATTGACGGTGAAACGTTCCAGTGCATAGTATAATCTAAGATGGAAATTAAACGTTTCATTTCATACTCAGTTAAACGTTTTTTAACGAATGTACGTACAACCCCGTGATAACAAGGTAGCTCCGAATTCACTTCCGGCATGAAACACCAATAGTTCATCGCTAAGGGTAACACTCGAAATGTTAAAAGCCAGGGCGTAGATTTTCGATATGTCTTAGCGCTATGATCGCCGTGTGTTAATGTTAACGTATGGCACTTACGACTCATTAGCGCTTAACATCTAGGCTCTGGCTAGGTATTCTCGAACTTATTAAACCCATCCTTTATACATTCACCTCGTTATGAAGTCTTAGGACTTACGTTTCGAGCATAAGGACAAACCATTCATAACGTTAAGACATATCGTAAGTGTATAGTGTATCATAAGCTTACGAATTTTCTGTGGATTGTGACCCACCGTTTATATAAGTGAAGTTAATTTGTGCGGCTTATGAGAAGTGTGAGTGCAGGAAACAAATAGACTGTGATAGACGAGTACGCGTTGCTTTATCTTTCATTGGCCTGGTCGGCGTTGTTTTAGTGACTGGAATGAACCCGCAATGCAACGCCAAAGTAGCAGTGAACGTAGGTTAAGACACAAGGGATATGACACTACAGTATAACCTACTGGTCATAAAGGTACCAGCTTACTTCAAAGGTTTGCCATCCCTAGACCCTGTGACTTTCATTACAAACTCATAAACTTATATACATAATGGTTTTATTCGCGGCATACATATATGTGGTATATACAACCAGGTAAGAACGTCCAGGTTTCTTGTCCCCGGGCATCCATTATTCCTTTGTGTGGGGATATATCAAACGGGTTTAGTCTTATGCAGCTTCTAGCAATAACCCAGCAACGTCACGGCGGGGATTTATCTAATGACATAAGGGGGATGTATGGGCACATCCTTTGGTTTCGCTGTTGAAGACGAGTCCATCAGGACAGGGCCTGTTGTCGAAGATGCTGCCAGCATGGCATGTGACGTACACGTTGCAGCCGTTGCAGGATTCGTAGTTACCGTCGGCCAAACCATTGCAGTTGCTCACGCAGGTTAAACTAAAACAGAAGTGACAAGGTACATTCCGTGGTATAATATGTAGATTGTTATTTGATACATAATGAAAACTATTATCATATTCAATATCAACCATGGCCTCGTTTAAGGTCAACCGACTCCTTGATGTTGTAAACGTATCAAGATACATGATTATGTTGTTTTCATGATTTCATATTTTCATATTGTGCCCAAAGTATTCCAGTTTTCCATTTTAAATACTTCAAAGAAAGAAAAATAATGATAAGATGTATTATGTTTCGTAATTTTACGTTTACGTGTTTTGTGAATTCATTATTAAAAGACACATGTTTTAACACGAATATAATTAAATATATGTAGGTGCATATCCTACAAAATGCCAAAACAGGACAAATCATCACTATGTAAATTTCACAGCCAGTCATCTATATGTAAGGTAAAGAAAAATACCATAACATCTGTATTATTTCTCTTCAGAATGTTTTTACTTCCTCAAAAGTAACGACTTTGAAAATGTACATTTGGTAAACCCGATATACAAGAGTCAAATTGAATGATCCCAGTATGCCAGTATTTCGCTCTCCTATTAATTTGATATGTATTTTAGAATTTTCGGGGGTTTTTTTTCATTGTAAAATCCTTTACTAGTCTCAAATGACAGATGAGTCGACATATCTTCCATGACCCCAAGGTTTTCGTGGTAAAGACATTAATACAAATCCTTGTACAGCAAACTACTTCGAATTCTATATTGAACTGACGGAACTAGTTTAGGATCTCGAAGACTTAATGTGTGCTGTAGGAGAATGCTTATAAAGAAATACGTTAAAACGAACTAATTTGTTGACCCATCGTTACATCTGAAGTTACAAATATTGGAAAGATCGTATCTGGTGTTCATTCTGGTCAAATCACATTATCTTAATATATATTCCTCATATGATAAGAAATACGTTTAACATGTTTCTGTAATTGTATCTGAACAAACTGAAAGACATATCCAACTACTAAAATTGCCTCTCAAACATATATTTCCTTATCGTCAAAATCGAGGCTGTATACGGGCGGAAGTCTTGCCCAAATATTTACGTACGGAGTGCATGTTGCGGAACTCAGTTCGCAGCGCTTGAAGGAGTCGTCCCACAAGGTGTTTCCGACACACGGCCTGTCGTCGAAGAGTTTCTCATGCCAACAGGTGGCGAACACCTTGCAACCTTTGCAAGACTGGTAGTCACCGTCGGGCAAGCCAGCACAGCTCGTGATGCACGGGTTTTGAGCTGGATATAAAAAAGAACCTGGTTCACGTATCTGTATTCAGCCGTGATGAACAAGGCAACTTCATCAATCATGCTTGTTAAGGAGAATAACAAGTTCATGGATGTTGACATGCCTGCGTTATTATAGCGGATCAATGAATTCTTAGTTCTTACCAGAGACATGACTACAGAGCACCTCTAATTCGTGGAGATTCAGGGCAGACCTCAGCAACCCATTGTCGTCTTTATAACGACTAACTGACGACGAACGAGATCGGGTGGTCAGACTCGCTGACTTGGTTCACACTTGTAATCGTATTCCAATTACGTAGATAGCTATTCATGATATTAACCACCGGATTGCCTTGACATGACTTATTCACATACTGCCGCCATACAGCGGGACAGCATAGCGGGATGATCAACCGCCAGCTATGACCATGAGTTGCCACATCAGGCAGAATTTAAGCCTGGTAAACCTTTCAATAATCACAATTTACTAAATTGTAAATGCACATCCGAATACGCTTATTATAGATAGATAAAAACTTTTGCTCAGATAACAGTATAGACATGTCAAAAATTAAAGCTGTGATGCAAAGATGTCCAGTGCGTTATTGAGGCTGTTACAGAGGGGACACGGTCGCACTTTATTTTGACACTTTTTGTATGTTTTTGTAAAGGCGACAGTGCGACAGTGCGGTAATGTCTAATCAAGGATTCCATAGTTACCAACGGCTGATGATTACACAATGTCAATTAAAAAGTGTCAAATGTAACATATGTCTTGTTTAGGATTACACCTTCTTAGTTCAATTCATGGCAATATTGTGTGATGCTGATAGTCCTATGTCTAGTATACTGCTAAAAGTAGTGTACAAGTAATAGAATCTGCACTTTACTGAGAAAGTGTAATCTTAAATATAACATAGGTCACAACGACTGATGATTATCATCAGAATCACACACCTGCAGCAAGACCGGTCAGGTAAGTCAACACGATGACGATGTTGGCGGGAGTTTGCATGTTTGTAGATGAATCTGTAAAGAAGAAGTGCTAGAACATAATTAGTGCGCACGTGACATTAAATTTCAGATGTCAAATCATAAAGGGCAATAACACTGTCATTTGATTACAGCCATCGCTAAAGATCCAGTTTCGACCACCAAAATGTGTTAGATGTGCAAAGTGTATCTCTGATGTCCAGGGACGGTAGGATAGTCAAATACTTGAAGTGTCCGTTCATAACGCTGAAGACCCGAGCTCGATTCAAACATGGATACAATGTGCGGAACCCATGTCTGGTGTCACTTGCCAAAATATTTCTGGAGTATTGCATAAACAAACGGAGCACTTTGATGGCGAGGGTCCATTGCATTTTTATGCTCTAATGCTCTAAAATGAACATTACTAAAACATTGTTAAAAGCAATTTACAAAATACGCTCTGAAATATTATCAATAGCCTCTTGACAACCCCAGAATTTCATTAAAACTATTGATTGATTATCATAAATGCATCATGATATTGTAATATTATAATATTGCTTAGAATTTCGCATTTTTGGCGAGGGTGTGGAGGAGAAGCCTAATTGTTAAAATGTCTTGGGCTGTACTTGTGATACACAAATTTATCTAAGTTACACAATTTGTGTCACCGGACACAGTATATTTCATCTCTTACCTTTGGATATGGAAATGTAACGGCTGTCTCAGTGTGTTTTCCATATGCTGGTCTTATATACAGGCCTCAACACGCCCCTCTAGCTATGTCTGGATCAGTGTTAGCGAGTCGATCACGAGTTATTAATGATATATGGCCTTTTTATTTGCCCATCTGGGCGTATCTATCGGGCGCTAAAACGAGTCCTAACGTTAAATTACAGGATATTACAGGAACTGTTCAGAGATTATCTCTATGTTACGACATTACATCCCACTGATAACGCTGGGAGTGGCCGCAGGCAATGAATGAATTTACTGTTTATATCTATGTATGTGGAACCGAATCCGTGATTCCACTGAGAGGTGGCGATGGGGTTAGTTAAATTAAGCGCAGGTTCTTCACATCGGAGACCCGTGACATAGCTGCAATATTGCAAAAAGCGGCATAAAACCATACTCACTCACTACCTCACACTCCCACCATAAGGGAACAATGCATGAAGTCCATTTCTGGTTCCCCCGCCATGTTGTTGAAAGATTATTGCTTCAGGCTTTGCAAATCTAACATCACTCACTCACTCGGTGTCGGAATGACGAGCCCTTACAGTTTGTATTTCCATTTGTCATAAATCGTCTCTATGGTTAGAGAGTCCGCCCTGAGAGCGGAAAGTCGCAGGTTGGATCCACGATCATACAAAAAGAGAAAATGGTGCTTGTTGGTCCCTGCCCGGTGCTCGGCATTAATGGGTAAAACAAGGACTGGTCAACTCGGAGCTAGTATAATGTACCTGACCTCTCAGTGAGCTAGCGTTATAAAGTAAGTTAAAGTCTGTGCTAGTAAATGCAGCCACACATACAGACACATGCACGTCACATGAGCGAAATATCGTTAAACGTCATTTGTTATGTCATAAAACGATTTTTGTTGACTTTTGAATTGTGAACGGTGATTGTGTAGAATACACGTAATATAATGCATCTTGATATTAGCTTCCGTTGTCAGTTGAACAAGAATCGTGACATGTTTTCGTCTGATATTCTGCCATGGCAATGACAAATTCATCACAATGTGAGTGTGTGTTTTGTTTGAGGCTGCACTCCCTCGTGTATGAAATGCTAGTCTAATGGTTCCCAACTGACGTAAAGACAGACTTATTTATACAAATATATATCTTTCTCTCTCACAGAAACACATACATAGAAACACATGCAAACTCTCTCCTCTTCTTTCTCTCAAATGCACAGAACACGTCACAATTTAATTCTGGACTCACAAAAGTCTAGAAACTCTCCGCACTGTGGCCACTCTCTCACAAGGGATTTGACAAAATTAATCTTGCAGCTGTTATGTATATGTGCTATGGATGAAAAAATGAATTTTTTTTTCGAAAACTCAATATTTAAACTCGCTCGCCCATGGGCATGCCCACGGGCGAACAGTGGCCAATGGGCAGGCCCATGGGCGAGAATGTTTAGAGTCTAGAAACTCTCCGCACTGTGGCCACTCTCTCACAAGGGATTTGGCAAAAATAATCATGCAGCTGTTATGTATGTGTGCTAAGGATAAAAAATTAAATACAAAATTGTTCTAAAACTCAAAATTTAAACTCGCTCACCCATGGGCAGGCCCATGGGCGAACAGTGGCCAATGGGCAGGTCCAAGGGGGAGAATGTTTGATTTCGTCCAGAATAAATGTTTTGAAGGTTGTAAATGAATGAAAAACTGTTAATAAGTATCATGACACAAATTTCAGCTTGTTGTGACTTGACTCCGCTAACTAACAGCGATTGTAAAAACATCTCTCCCATGGGTGAACAACATATTGGCCCATGGACGAGAATATTTACTTTCACTGAAAATACATGTTTTTTTCCATGCTTTGCGGTTTTTAAATAAATGAACGTATATTTATTAGTGTCGTGACACGAAGTTAAGCTTATTTTGACTTAATTCGGCTAAATTAGAGTGATCTATTAAAAAGTCAAAATGAGTTGGATTTTGTGCCATGATACTCATAAATATATCCTCATTCATTTACAACCTCCAAAACACAGGAAAAGAGTGAAGGCAAATATTCTCGCCCATGGGCCAAAATGTCTTTCACCCATTGGCGAGAGTTTTTAAAATCGGCCTCATTTAGAGGAATTAAGTCAAAATGAGTTGAAATTTCTGTCATGGTACTTATGAACATACTTTCATCCATTCGCAACCTCCCAAACATGGGAAAAGATGTATTTTGAGTAAAAGTAAATATTCTCACCTATGGGCCAAATGATTTTCGCCCATGGGCGAGACGTTTTAAAAGATCAGGCCCATGGGCGAGCGAGTTTAAATTTTGAGTTTTAGAACAATTTTTTATTTAATTTTTCATCCTTAGCACACATACATAACAGCTGCATGATTATTTTTGCCAAATCCCTTGTGAGAGAGAGGCCACAGTGCGGAGAGTGTCTAGATTTTTGTGAGTCCAGAATTAAATTGTGACGTGTTACAGACTCACTCTCGCATGGCCATCCGTCCACCCATACACACACACCCATCCACCCATATATGCACACCCATCCACCCATGTACACAAACACGAATGAATGCATGAATGAATAGGTCGGTCAGAAGCCGCGATGTGGCGGAATATTGCTAAAAGCACCGTAAAACCATGCCCACTGACTGACTGAAGTCAGACACATGGTATCCGACCAATTCGATGCAATGAGTGGAGACACTAGAATCGGAGCTATGGTTGTCGATTGTAACACATACGTTCATTACCCTTACTTTTGTCGAATTCGGATCGGTTAATAGCCAAAGTATGCGAAACCATGCAGACGGATTTGCCAGGGTGCACGGACCGTACACCCCGTCAAATCTTTCACATGGCCTTCCACATGTGTTGTACAAATGACCTTGACTTTACATGGAATGTGGCGGTCAAACGGATGATCTCTGCGAAATTTTAGAGTTGACGTTTACAACTGTGAGTATGCACAGAGTAATAAAACTGTTGTCATGATTTCGTATTTGTTTGTGCCAATACATGTGACCTCAACATACAATGTTTCTGTATTTCACTTGTATAATAAACCCTTCACTTGTCGTTTAATAAAACCTCAAATTTGATCATTTTCCTGCGCCCCAGGACGTGCGTACTTTGCAAGGGTCTTACACTCCCATACAGCCTTTCAAACCACCGTGCGTGTAACTAATACTGTATACTAGAATAGGAACCCCTGAAGGTCCGGGGTAGAATAACCTTCAGCAACCCATGCTTGCGATAAAAGACGACCATGGATCGGGCAGTCAGGCTCGCTCATGTCATCGCTTCCCAATTGCGCAGATCGATGCTCATGTTGTTGATCACTGGGTTGTCTGGTCCAGACTCGATTATTTACAGACCGCCGCCATATAGCTGGAATACTGCTTTTGGTTTAAAACTAAACTCACTCACTAGAATAGGTTGGTCAGGATTAACACTTACAAATGTATGCAATTGTGTAAAATAAATAGGTATGTCTTATGCAAACTTGTTTATTTACAAAACGTTGTGACAATATTTCACAGTTGTTGGGCAGTGTCTAGGTAATGGAGGCAGCCGGTTGAGGCTGGGGTTATGTCCCTTGGATGTTCACGGATGTCAGTCACAGGCACATCTGAAAACATGTTTGTCAGTTAATCTTTATCATAGAATCGGTTGAACCTCTAAACAGGAAAATATTTCTTGTTACAGTCACTATCACTACTACATCACTATAACTACCACGACAAACACCACCTCCTTATCCCTATCACACCCACCACATCAACGCCGCCAATACCACTAGTAACATGACTATCACGATCACCACCACCACTACTTGTACACCAAACAAGCTTATATTTATCGGGATGATGTGACAGTCTACAGATAACAACCACTTGTATATCGCAGTCGAGATGCGAAATGAAGTACCTTAACGTCCGTAATTACCGTTGTTTATTCTGTATGTTTTCCTCATAAGTGGAACCCTTAGAGTCAGGCATCATATTGTTAGCAGTTAAATGTCTATCTCAATCAACCACCGCGGTATCCACGGGTATAATCCCAAATATAACACGTGATACGTTGGACCACATCCTAACTGACATTCTAACGTACTATGTTCTGTTTAAATCTATTTTCCCAGGTAATATTAGATTACTCCTGGCTTACTCTTTTGTGTATTATGGCTCAAAAGTGAGGTAGACAGATCCCGGACACGTGGTGGATTGTCCCTGGCAACGTTTGACGGCGTCGTCCCAGACGGTTTTGGCAGGGCAGGGCATGACGAAGGTATTGCCATTGGAGCAGATGGTGTACACGTTGCAGCCCTTACAGGACTGGTAGTCTCCGTCGGTCATTCCGGTGCAGTTTGTGATGCAGGGGTACTTGCCTGAATATAAGAGTAAGTGGGTGGATTTAGTTTCACAGAAACCGGAAATGAGCTTTATATATCTTCGCATGTTTGTGGGGTTTACCCACTGGGCTACCCCACCAACCCTCCTGAATACAAGAAGCACGAAATTGCGTGAAATGCCCGCACATGTGTGCGGATGCATTTAATATATTGCTTGTACGCTGATATACTAAGCCGATGTTCAATAGACATGGAAACGTCAATTTTATCCTCACATTACAAATGTTACTGGAATGGACGTGGAAAGATTGCAAACTTACAAAAGATTGCGGACCATACCTCCACTTATAAATGAACCAATATATTTCCAGCAACCATAAACATGGTCTATATTTTCTGTCGTCCGACAATTCACAATGGGTATCCATATTGGTTGGACACAAAGCGTTTTGATGCAATGTTGTACTGAAACTAGTGACCCTACCGAAGTGATTACCATAAGTTTGGATGACCCTCACTACCGTCTTTATCACAATATGCAATGAGCTTCCCAGAAGGACAAATTCCAAAGGCGCTCCATATTTGGTCCATTTTCAGTTTTAGAAGCGCTCGCAGAGAAGCCCTATTTTTGGTGACCCCAACACTGCTTTGCCCTGACCTGACATGCAATGCGAACCAAATTGCCCTCTATTCTCCTATCCTACCGCCCCGCAGAAACTACCGTACCTTATCCTGCCCTTTCCTGCTAAACAACAACGTGCCGGCCTCCTCCCCTCCACCTCGCTGCCCAGTCACGCAAACCGGACTACCTTCAACTCTCCTCCTCTATCCTGTCACTCAACCTGCCCTGCACACCTTGCATGCACGATACTTACGCATTACGGACAGACCACCTTGGAGTTGTTTTGGTGTACATGTTTTCGATGTTTTTTCACAAAGCTTCAGTGAATCGTCCCATAGAAAACCGCTCGCACACTTGATGTCGTCAGTAAGTTTGCCGCCGACGCATTTAGCGTGGACCTTACAGCTGGAACAGGACTGGTAGGTCAGATCGGGTCTCCCGGTACAGTTCTTCATGCATGGTTCTGAAACAAAAACATGGGACACTGTAGACTGTTTATTTATTCTTTAGGTATATGACGGCGGCCAAATATTTATTCTGCACGTGATTACAAAGCAGGAAGCCTATTTGTGGTACCCCAACGGTGCTGTTGCAAGAATACTGCCGGGGGCAATATAAAATCATATTCACTGTCTCGTGCTTGTGTAGACCTCAACAGAAACCCTTGCTCATCAGACATCAGACGCATGGCCAGTGCTTGTTTTCACTCATCAGTAGTCATTTTCTAAATATCCACCCTCCGCCATAACTCCGTCACATCCAATACCTAGAGATTATTACAAGAGCAAGTGTGCATATGACTTACACGAAACGAGTGTGAACGTTTCTATTCAAAACATAATTGTCACGAGTCTCATATGACACACCTGCTCGTCTATTATTCATTTTACTCGTGTATACTTGCATTGTAAAACACGATAATCACGCATGAGCCTATCTCGTCACAGGCCGACGAAATACAGAAATAATGGCTGCTTGGCAAAAGTGATATGTGCACATGCGCACATGTTATATATATATGACACTGTACCTGTTTCACCACAGGGGTAATAATAACGGACACGTTCTGACATAACTCACTCATGGACTACCCATGAACATATTTTTGTTTGTTTTTAAACGATTCACTCAGGTATAGTCAACGACAGTCTGGACCAGACAATCCAGTGACCGACAGCATGAACATCTATCTACTTATATGTATCACGCAGGCAAGCATTATTTACTCCAGAAAGGCTGAAAATTCGACTCCTGTGTCGCCTCTAACGACAATAAGCGTATCGGTCTCCAGAATTGGGATGCGATGACATGTAACAAGCAGCAAACGAGACTGACCAAGCATGGATGAGAGTCCGAATTCTGAACGGGACTCAACCCAACAAAAGTACGAGACTCTGTACTTGAATAAGAGCATGTAATCACACATTAATTAATACATGGGGTGCAGAAGACCAATTTTGACACGGATCTCCACGGGTTATGAACATATATTTCCGCCATATAGCTGGAATACTGCTGAGCAGGGCGTTGCACAACAACCGACCAACCAGTAATACATGTACCTCCTGAGGGGCATGTTGTTGACGACCATTCACATCGTTTGTAGAAATCGTCCCATACAGTCTTGGACGGACAGGTCCTGTTGTCGAACAGTCGACCGTTAGCGCATGTGGCGAACACATTGCATCCTATACAAGACTGATAATCGCCGTTGGGAAGTCCGTCACAGCTCGAGACACACCGTTTGGAGGCTACAACAGTGAGTGAGTGAGTGAGTGAGTGAGTGAGTGAGTGAGTGGGTGAGTGAGTGAGTGAGTGAGTGAGTGAGTGAGTGAGTGAGTGAGTGAGTTTTTATGCCAATGTGGGTTTCGCACACTGTACGGCGTAACGGGCCAAGGCTTTGTAACAACGCTATTCCCTTACGCTGCAACATATTTTCAAGACTACTTTCTTGTGACTCGGGCACATTTATTACAAATGAAAGCCACAAACAAAGAACACAATCAGAAACAAGGATTCGGATGTTTGATCCACCGCTGGACCAACATCTGGTCCGAAAATGAAAATATCTAAACCAAGAACAAAAACCGATCTGTCATTATACAACATTATGCACATTTTATGGACTTGTAAGAGTTGTATTGAAATCTTTATCTCAGGGTCTGTGGCAAAGGCGAATATGACGCCAGTAATTTGTCAAACACGGACAAGGACCCTGTTCACATATTTACATTAATATAACGTCTTAACGCAAAGAACATTATTGCAAACACGTGACATTCATTTATGCAGAGTTATGTCCCTTTCAAGTGTGTTCATATGCTGATTACAATGTTTTCCTAATGCAATAGAATCGATTAATTTATTATTTCAGTTTTATTTTTCTGTACCTGGAGCAGGACCAGGAGAAGGACCAGGGGAAGGCCCAGGGCAGGTGGAGGAGTGCTTCTCGCATCTCTTCAGAGAATCGTCCCAAAATGTGCCTGGAGAGCATTTGCTGATGCAGATTCGCCGTTGACGACAGGATGCATACAGGGAGCATCCCTCGCATGACTGGTAGTTACCATCAGGTAGAGCTGTGCAGTTCGTTATACAGGGGCTGCGACCTGAAAATAGTCAGACCTTGACAGTGCACCACTTCAGTTTAATTTCACACCACACTTTACTAAATGTAAAAATTAAAAAAATGCATTCCTAAACAACGATGAGAGTTCTGTGGATATACAGCGTCTTTAATATTAATATGAGCAACGTCTCTAAATTCGTAGAAGTTTTTTTTAAATATCACGGCCTTCTGGACACGTCGACGACATCCGCAGGCAACGTGTCACTTCATCGTCCCACATCGTCCCTTACCGTTCAACACCGTCCTACTAGGGACCCGCCTATATACATGCAAATAAATTTGAACAAAAATATGTTTAAAATACCCACGCCCTCCTGGACACGTCGACGAAGTCCGCTGGCACCGTTTCACCTGATCATCCCAAACCGTCCCGCAGGGGCACCCGAGTTGAAAGTTGAACCCGTAGTAGCAGACGGTGAACTGACGACAGCTAATACACGACTGATATTTACCGTTGGGTATACCTTTGCAACTTTTCACGCAGCGTGTGTCGCCTGTGCAAACAAAAAAGCAACAAACAAAAAACATTAAAAATACGATACGTATGTTTACAGGTGACATCAATGCTAGAGAAAAGTATCTCATCAACAGTACGTCTTGTTATCTTATCTCATGTTTTAATAATATAACAATAGCGGCTGTCCAATGACAGTGTTCTTTTCGTTACATGAGTGAAATATCTGATGCCAATTTCTGGTGTCCCCTGCACTGATATTGCTGGAATAGTGTTAAACAGCAGCGTCAAGTCCGATTAACTAACCCACACACTTTAACGGAGGAGAACATGAACTTAAGCAGAGTGAGTTAATGAGTGAGTGAGTGAGTGAGTGAGTGAGTTAACATTTAACGTCACATCGGCAATATTTCAGCCATATCGTGACGAGAACATTTAACACTAAAATGAAATATATGTATACTATACAAAAACCTGTCGACAATGGACAGTAAAAACACTAGAATATCACAGACATGAATATAAAACCAGCATGAAAAACTAAAACATTGTAATTAAAGAAGACAATACATTATAAAACACGGGCTATAGATCGCCAACAACCGAAGGTAAATCACCATACTAGGGAAGCACAATATTGAAGCCAACGTTTATCATTGCTGTTAGTCGCCGTTCCAAGTTTGAATCTGCAGTCAACATTCGGATACGAATATCACTGTTGCCGACATACCTGACACCGCGCATTTCACCAGCAGCATCACACCAACGACATATACAACCCCGGCCATGTTGTGAGGTCTGCAACAAGGAAGTGTGTTCTCATAAGCATTAGTGTCAGTAAACATTTGAAGTCACACCAGCAGCAATTCAGCCATGTTGTAAATAAAATCTAACGATTGATAAAGACAACTTCCTCAGCTGTTGAGGAATTATATGTGTGTATTCTGTTTACTCAAAAGATATGAGATATGTTCTGGATTGTATACTTTGATGTAAACACGAAACGTCAACCAGATAACAACCACGATCATGCTAAAGAATTGTGACAATTATATGACTGATCACTGAAAATCAGCAAAATAAGTTCATTATAATAGGAATAGGGCAGCACCTTTTTAGGTATGTGTTAACCATCACTAAACCGATGCGCTGATATTTTGTTCCTTATTTCCGCCATCAGAAACTTCCTACCAATTGCTTCCTGCCTGTATCAGTGCGGAAGGTTATTACAGTCACACGCGTTGCAAGCCATGTTTCGTGTAAGTCCGATACGTTGCAAAGGTTTATATTTTAATATTATTTAGGGCTTGCCCAATCTTTTTAGTAACAATCAGGCGTAAGCATTTTTTTTCTTTTTGGTAGATTCGACCCTGATAGCTCGAGGACAGACCGACAAGAAAACAAGGGTTTTTGACACGGCCATAGGTAGGAAAACGAACATGTATCACATAAATGTGTAACGACGACCAGCTGGTGCCAGTGGTAATACAATGTACATTCCAGCTACGTCCCCTTGATCAGAACGTTTTGTCGTGAAAGAAATGCGATTTAATTTTTTCTCTCGTCTCTAACTGAATGTTGATAAGTGGCCTTCTGTATTTGTACAAATACGAGAAAATGGAGCACCTCTAGAATCCCCCACCATTACTTATACAGGTGTACGTAAAATCAACTATAAAAATGTAGAATTAGCTCATTTTAAAAAAAATAATGCCAGTGTTTGCGTCTATCCAACGCATTGCTGTTCTCTGGCGTCAAGCAACGCTATTGTGTATGAATCGACTGCAGTGAAAACCGGATATATGACAGATCCATATGCTGACAGTGGTGACCTTTCTCACACTGTGGGGGCTTGTTCTGTTAAAATTACTATTTTTATTAATTAATTCTAAGGATTCGCTGTATATAATTTTGGTTCACTGAGGCTGGAATCGGCAAACCGACGAGTATGAGTGAAAAGAGTGAGTGAGTAATTTTGAACAAACCTAAAGATATCATGGATATGATGTAACTTTCTCTTGGACTGTCTACTGTCAATACTTGCACTGAACATAACAGTTGTTTTGCATATATACAGATATGTCCAAACATATTTATAAAGTTTGGTTCTGAAGAGTATGCACAGATTTTTCAATTTTGGACAAAGCAACATTTACAATAAACAAAAACAACTGAAATAGTTTGGTCAAACAGCAGGAGAAATAACATTTTGTGAAAATAATGAAGTCCTTTTATCATCAGAAAGCAGGAAATTGCATCTGAGAGTATCTAATTATGAAACATTCCCACGGGAACAAGCCCATGCGCCTTCTCGATCATCGCGATTTCGAACGTGGATAGTGCGTGGATAGTTTGAATCGAATTCGATACAAACGAAGCACAAACATGAAACAGCAAAAGTCCCGTTATAAGATATTAGTAAGCATCCTGGCAGAACAGAAATATATTTACACAAAAAACCGATCGAAACAAAAGGCTTCTTGATAGTCGAATTTCACAATTCATTGCTACAGATCGAGATCTATGAATAATGTATTGCCTGTTTATTGTCTCCTACTCCACTCTGCTGAACCTCAACGATGTGATATGTAGATACTAAGCCATCTCAATCAGCTAAACGCTCTTGGAAAAGACAGTATGCATAAAGAAACTGGACTTGAACGACAAATACCAACAAGGCCAAAACCTTTACTTACGCGGTACCCTAAAGACAACGTCATCGAATGACAGTATACTTTCATTTGCACGTCAGTTGATCTGACGTTGACCTCTTAACAATCGCATTTCGATCCAACCATCCTATTCTACCACGGGACCTTCACGGGTCGCGTGTGTATTGAATTTATGGTAATATTTCAAATTGTATACCGCCAATAATTAGCTCATTTGCCTAAAGGTGCTTTGCTCTCCCCTCCGTCACTGGATGTCAATGTCACACGATACATCGTATTATCAATATCATCTCCTTGGGGACCATACAAAAATGAATGAAAATACAGTGTTGTGTTAAATGGAAGTAGAATTGTGTGTGTGAGTTTAGGTTTAGCAATATTCCAGCAATATCACTTGGAAGGGCTCCACACACTCTACCCATTTGGGAAATTGAACAATGATCTTCGACCGGACGAGCGAACACTTTATCCACTAGCTTTCCCTACCATCCAGACGTGGAAATGAAAAAGCATCAAATGTATATAAGACCAATATATTTTTTAAAGATATCGTTAATATTTAATAACAACGTTATGAGAAATATGTAAGCTATGAGGTATTCCAGCGATATCACGACGAGAAACCTCCAAACTAATCCTTTGTCTCTGACTTTACATCGTTTTGATAATAATAATAGAAAAAAACCCATTCAAATCAAACAAAAGTCAAGTGTGATGGAAAGTTTTAAAATTTAGGAAATCTAGACCTGCTTCATTTGGGACTACAACATTGCCGGGAGTGACAGGGCGTATCGAAAATGTTGTGGTTTAGAGCCTGGGAGTCAGTCTAATCCATGTCTCAGAAGTTTTCCACTCACCTTAAAACCTATAAACGGTCGCCTAAAAATACAAAAGTGTGGGAACGGGGAACCGACCTCACACTCACAGGGTGCTGGTGTGACCGGGGGAGGCAACTCCACACAGCACGGTGCCTGAGATAAATAGGCCATGCGTTGCTCCTGACACAAAGATATGAAACATGCACGTTACCTGTTGCGTTTCTGTGTGGAGACGAGGTTTGTAAATACGTACATGGTCGTTACCTTTATATATTGTTTTTTAATATCACGTCATGCTGTTATTAGCATAAAAATATCCCATGACTCTAATCCCGTGATACACATGTGTAGAGATGGTATGGTATTTCCGATGACAAGCAACGTCACTCATTATTTCCGGTGTTTCGCTGAAGTAATATTAACTTGCACGACGTACTGTACAAACATTACTTGGATGTATTTAGATTTCGTAAAACATCTGGAGTTGGATGATTATCGTATGACTGATTTAGTATGTCCGCTTATATGAGGGACTTAAAATCGAATTTCCTATGATGACTGCGAACCAATTATAGAAGAAGAACGTGGACTTGAGTGAGGAAGACATGCGGTGTGGGTGGTGTGGATGGGCAGGAGGAGGCAGATGTTTGCTCCCATTATTTGTCCAATTTGCTAGATACGTGAACATCCGGATTACAGTAGGTCTTCAGCAACCTATGCATGCCACAAAAGGCGACCATGCTTGTCGTGAGAGACGACTAACGGGTAGTCAAGCTACACATATTATCGGTTCCCAAATGCTCAAATCGATGCTCGTGCAGTTGATCACTGGATTGTCCATAGCACGGCGAAGGACACCATAAATGGGCTTTAGCCATCGTGTCCCAAGCCGTGATGTTGCTGGAACATTGTAAAGCAGCGTAAAACAAAACACAGACACTTTTACTACTACATGTTCAGCTCACTAAAATTCATATTAACTCAGTCAGTTGTCAGTCAGTTGTACCCATGTGGGTAATCGAGCACGGGTCTTCGGCGCTTTAACCATTATGCTATCCACAAGTAAAATAGAACTGACGTGGTCAAACCAATGGTTGATACCGTGAGCATCGATACATGTGAGCTCACTGATACACTATTGGTACCCCCAGTACCCTAAGTAAACTAAATAATGCTGAGATGAATGCAGCTCTAAATCCAGTCACTAAGGGGGCGCACACAGCCCTGCAAAATTTGTAGTAAAGTTAAAAGAAATGCGTGTCATGCTGTGGTTTGAACGCAAAAAAAGATGGAGACAGTATCGGGCAAGGGGCAGTGTTTATCCACAGGGATGGGGCACAAACACTGAGAGAAACGCTTTCTTTATGAAGGAGTTTCCAATAAGAATTAGTTTCAGAACGCAGTTGTCTGGTTGGTTTGCAGGGCGTTAACAGTTCACTTAACTATTCTGATGCCATGCCATTTCGACTCAGGTACGTGCAAAAGGGCACTTTACACACATTCCACGCCTCAACTACAAGTCAGTATGATGACTTCAGTTTGCCCGCAAACATCAACCCCATTTTATCACACCTACTCAAGGATAGTGGGATTATTTGGAGTCTCTCTTTTTTAACAGAATATCTGATCCGTTTTGAGTGAACAGAAATGCTATTTTCCAAGATTATTGAATTTCACAAACACGTTCGCTTACTTAATACACTTAATTTTACATAGTACTCCCCCTCAACGTCCCCTAGTGCCGTCCTTGTACAACCCTCATGGACCCTGGAACGACCCTGAAAATCATCCGCCAAATTAACACCACCCCCCCCCCCCCCCCCCCCCCCCACACACACACACACACTCCCACACACACACCTTTACAAACCCATTTTCCTATACTATGACGTCTTTGCGGCTCATAAAGTCACACGCTGGTCAAGTGCTCGGCCCATATAGACTCATCACAACACGCCATGCGGAAATGAATTAGTCTGAGTTGAATGAGTCAGTCTTATGTACGCTGGCTTTGTTGACATTTACATGATCTATTTAAGAAACATGTAACTAGAGAGTATAATAAATAAATACTATCGCTAGGGGTGACTAAAACATTGATTGTATGAAAACATTAATAGTTATAAATAATTGAAATGAAAATATCGATAATATCGAAATGATTTTACGTTATTCAGACAAGTAAGGTTTTCTTGTACTATCATACAATGCAAACAAACGATATGAAACATTCATTTAAAAATATTGAAGGGTGAACTGTTCAATGTTCATTGAATGAAAGAATTTAGTTTTTAACAATGTTCCACCGAGGGACATCCGGAATGGGCTCGAAATATGAATCACTCTCGGGCGTGACGAGCCACCGCTTTCATCACTAGGCTGCCCAATGACCCTTTCAGTGCAGACTACTCTAGGTTTTCATTGTGACTGTCGGTGCACAGTATCAAAGTAACCTTTCATCTATCTTGGAGTTGAAGTTTCTTACACGTAACGATAGTACGTGAAACACCTCGATGCTATCTCCATGCATTAACGTTTTGAATAATCGAGCATCATTTGCCGGAAAACAATGACATGTAAAACATTGGGGTTTTTTTTAAAACAATGAGTTTATTTTGAACATTACACGCAATAAGGCTGACCACCGATATATTCATTAATGTGAATGTACAATGCATACATTGTGGGGATACAACTGAACAAAGCCATACTTCCTTAAATAGGGTGACGTAAATCACGGGTCTTGCAAGAATGGTTCAGTTCTATTTATAAAAGTATTATGAAGTTTCATTCGACAATTCAACACTGTTTTTTGTCCAAATATACAGGATGTATCAAAATAAATATTGCCAGTTTAACGTCCCGGTTTGACGCAGTGCACATAAAATAAGAAATTGAAAGTTAACCATGTAATTGTCACAATTATAATACTGATGCATGTTTGACTGATGCATGACAAAGCATGACGATGCATGAGCGTATCTATTGTTTCCTCTCATATATATTGACATAAGTATAGATCAGAGTTTTATTCTCTGGGAAATACATGCATTGTGTACATTTAGTAACAATAACAAACGCATTTATATATATATCATGATTTTAAATAAATACTGTACAATACATTCCAGTCAAAATGTTTGCGATTTAATATAAATCATATTTCCTGAATCCAATCCTACAATGACTATGTACCACAAAAATAGCAGGTCAAAGATGAGTAAAACCTTTAACAGGCACAGGTAACCGAGTAGTGGTTTAAGAAGAGCTTTTAGTGATGATGTATAGAAGGTTTAACAAGGTGGTGGTTTAAGAACTGAGTATATATTTGATGTATAAAACCTTTACCAAACACAGGTCACCCAGGTTGTGGTTTAAGAACAGATTGCAATGGTGATATAAAGAAAAAAACCTTTTTGCAATGGTGATATAAAGAAAAAACCTTTAACAAACACAGGTCACCCAGGTTGTAGTATAAGAACAGACTGAAATGGTGATATAAAGAAAACAACTTTAACCAACACAGGTCTCCTAGGTGGTGGTTTAAGAACTGAGTACAAAGTGATGTATAAAACCTTCATGTTTTAAGGACAGGTTGTGGAGGTCCTGTCACAGGTCTTGAGATTGTCGTTCCACACAAGTGTAGGTGGGCAAGGGCGGTTGTCGATGAGATGACCACCGTTACATGTGGCATAGACGTTGCAGCCGTTGCAGGATTGGTAGTCACCGTTGGAGAGGCCGCTACAGGAGCTCACACAAGGGTTTCTATAGCAGAAATAGGCACAAGTGCATGGTAGTTTCACAATATGAACGTAACTGTCACTTGTGTTTATTTTCAAAATGAGTGTAAGTGAGTGAGTTAAATTTCGGGCCGTTCTAATCAAAAGTATCACGGTCGGGGACATAAGAAATGGGCTTCATACATTGTCCCCATGTGAGGAATATAACCCGGGACTTGACGTGCCAACGGTTTAACCACAATGCTACCCCACCGCCAAGGCAGTGAAGTAAGTGAGGGTGGATTTTCGTTTCTGTTAGCAACAATCAAGCAATAGCCAACTGAGAAACACAAGACGCCCACTAAAGCAGTGTGATCGTTCGCATGAAATCCCTATCGACGTAGACACATACTCTCCTGATAAGGTTATCTTATACGAAAGTAGATGTGTAAACAAAATGAAATAAAATCATAAAGACACTCCGTGGCGACAACGCCGATTGAGGTAATGAAAATTTGCCCAAATATTTAAGTGTTAAGTTGAACACAATCTGAACATATTTCCTGGGGTCTGGAAGATAGGCTTTTGTTGGTATGGTAAACCCATGGGCTTATTTGTTTGTGGACACGGGGTCAGTTTTCTTAGGTGACAGAATTAGCTTTACAGAGTTACGTCCGTTGGGACTACAAGAAGCCTATGATTGTACTACAAGCTGATTCTGTGTCACTATTACTAATGCTGATGTGAGTCACACAAGAGGTAAAGGTTCAGTGATTTACGGTAGTTTTGTTTCATATCAAGGTTGTCCATTGTGTTGTAACTGAAACATTGTTTAAAGAGGTTCTACCATCAACATGCTCTCACAGTCACTGTACTTACGGAGGGCAGGTGGTTGAAGTCATCTCGCAGCGTTTGAGGGTATCATCCCACACTGTGCCAGCAACGCAGGGTCGGTTATCGTACATGTAACCGTTTGCACACGTTGCGTACACACTGCAACCGTTGCAGGATTGATAGTCTCCGCTAGGGCGACCTGAACAGGATGCAACGCACGGGTTGCTGGCAACTGGAAGAGAAAAAAGATTTATAATTATTTTTTTCGATGAGTTTTGTCTGATTTTAGTTTTAGGAATATTTCAGCAATATCACGGGACACAAAAACGGTTTCCATTTACTGTACCATATAGGATTCGAACCCGGGTTTTAGGCGTGACGAGCAAACGCTTTAACCACTGGGCTACCCAACCTCTCCCTTTTCGGCTAATCGATGTCAAGTAAGTTGGTTGCCTCTGTGCTTTAATTGAAGTAGTTAGTAAGCCTCAGCATTCTTTCAGTTCGCTTTTAACAGCATTTATAATCCCAGTAGCATGATCAACTCGTGTTTGTTGATTGACGAGGTGGTCAGTCTTGCTGGCTTGGTTGACACATGTCATTGTATCCCAATTGAGTAGATCGATGCTCGTGCTCTTGATCACTGGATAGTCTGATAATTTCCACACCTCCGACATTTAGGTGTAGAATTGACAAACAGAAACAATTGCAAACTGCAAGACATGGAGGGAACCACGTGAAGCCAGTACCCTTTGTGTGATAGGAGAAGACTATAACGATGAACTTACTCACCTTCCGATTAAACAAAATAAACATACCTGCAACTGCGTACAGACTGCACATAACAACGACGGCGAGGATTTGGTTGGATGCCATTCTGAATGAAGAGTGCCTCTGCGATTGGAAAATGTGTTAGTCGTTTAAGGAGTGTATAGCTAGCCTCACTAACCAGACATTCAGTCTCTTTCTCTCATCATCAAGTTAGGATATAGTCCGGAGTTACTGAACTCACTGAAGAAAATGCACGGAAACAGGAAAGAAAACATGGCAGTACTTACGACTGGGCTTGAAGGTGGTGTTCAGGAGGAGTATGATGACTTGTCAAAGTCTGCGTCAGTACTTATATACCCTGCATTGCTTATCTTGGTAGCAATGCAGATTGTTATTTCATACATAAGGCCTCAGGGAGACTCGTAACCTCAACACTCAGATAGATATAATCCGTTATCTCCCCCCGAGACATAGATCGGTGTGTTGCGTCAGGGTTATCGGAACTACGGCAACAGCTCACGGATGTGTATATCCTTTCAAGGGACTGGGCATGAGATGAAGAAGCACGGCAGGTAGTTGTGTTTACTTGTAAATACAGAAAACAATATCTAGTTTTTTCTGAAGGCAATGGAAGCATGTTGTTTGAATAAACGGCACATATTCAGTCACTGCAGTCGTTTGATAGACATGAATGTCGGTTTACAAAGCAAAATGAAGAAGACAATTAAAGAGTTTGAAAGGTATTTCATTAAAACCAAACGTCAGTGGATATTGCTTGCGTTAAAACAGTGGAAACGAGTTCACTCTCATTCATTCATTCATTCTTTCGATAACGAAATGCTATTAAGCAAATTGTTTGATTGTGTAAGGTGCTCACTTAATATACTTCGGTCATTTAATGAAAGTTCACTTAATAACTTAATCGGTGGAGGTACGTTATCAAGCATTCACCTACGCCGAAACGTCGCACTCATTGCAACAAACAGTTGACTTTACATACAGTTTGATATTCCTTAGTCTTCACAACTTTTTAAATGCCTTTCAAAGAAGTTATCCATGTCAAAAAAAAGCTATAGTGTCATCCACCGTGATGTTGCTGGAACATTGCAAAAAGCAGCATAAAACAAAACTCAGTCTGTCAGTTGTACCCATGAAGGTAATCAAACACGGGTCTTAGACGTGACGAACGTACGCTTTAACCATTATGCTCTCAACAAGTAGAATATAATTGACGCGACTAAACCAATGGTTGATACCGTGAGCATCGATACATCGAGCTCACTAATACGCTATTGGTACCCCTAATACCCCTAAGTAAAATAAATAATGCTGAAATTTATACAGCTCTAAATCCAGTCACTAAGGGGGCGCACAAAGCCCTGCAAAATTAGTAGTGCAGTTATAAGAAATGCGTTTCCTGCTGTGGTTTGAACGCAGCAAAAGGTGGAGACAGTATCAGGCGGGGGACAATGTTTATCCAAAGGGATAGAGCACAAACACTGAGAAAAACGCTTTCTTTATGAAGGAGTTTTCAATACGAATTTGCTTCAGATCGCAGTTGTCTGGCTGGTTTGCAGGGCGTTAGCAGTTCACTTAATTATTCTGGTGCCGAGCCATTTCAGGTACGTGCAAAAGGGTACTTTACACACTATCCACGCCTTAACTACAAGTCAGTGTGATGACTTCAGTATTGTCCCCATGCACCCAAACATCCATCCTATTTTATCACACCTACTTAAGAGTAACTAGATTATTTGGAGGCTCTCTGTATTGACAGAACATAGGATCTGTTGTGAGTGAACAAAAATGCTATATTCCCAGATTATTCACAAATATGTATACTTAATACACTTAATTTTACATAGTACTCTCCTCAAAGTCCCCTATTGTCCACGGAACTTACATCAGCTCCTTGTACAGTGGTCCGTATACCTGGGTTTCATCACTTTCTTGGGCGCAATGTGTCCGCCACTGTCATATTGCTGAAAAGAGGCGTAAAAGTAAAGTCACTTCCCCACCAATCCAAGACTAAATACTAGTGACTAGAGGGTGTGAGAGAGAGAGAGAGAGAGAAAGAGAAAGAGAAAGACACAGACATAGACTCTCACATTCGAGTTTGGTGTCTCTGGGCGTGTAGACGTATGTGGTGGCTGAGTGGGTTAGGTTGACTTTGTGTAGTGGCGGTTAGAAGCCTTTCTCAGAGGGTGTGGTTTCGATTCCCGGATGGAGCTTATCCCATCAAAGTACCAAAGTGTAACAGATATACAAATATGACAATTGAACTTGAGTAAAGTAAACACAGACATGTGAGTTCATGTGTTCACCATTGAGTATATTTTCTTATAGAGTGAGTGTGTGAGTTAATGTTTAAACGTCACATCGGCAATATTTCAGCCATATCGTGAAGAGAACATTTAACACTGAAATTTAATGTATGTGTATCATAAAAACCTGTCGACGAAGGACAGTAAAACAACTAGAATATCACAATTAGAATTAAAACTAGCGTGGAAAGGTAAAACTAATATTACTATTCGATCAATACAATATAAAAACAGGCTATAGATTGCCAACAACTGAAGGTAGATCACCATACTAGGGACCTTGGGGACTTATAGTATCTTTGCTTCCTGCATGAACTCTAGCTGGATTTACACCATCCCTTCAGACGTTAGCAATTTAGTCACATCTAGTCACAAATTAGAAATACACATATACTACGATTGGAAAGTCTAAATGTACTTGGAATGGTTGGGGACATACGTGCCCTCTCAGGACAATAATTTTACGGTACTTTAACCCCCCTCGAGGATACAGCCACTAACAATCTTACTTACTAATTCAAACTTCCAATCATAAAATATTCATCTATTTACAATTCATTTGACAAATCTAATTCTTTAGAAAATGCAATAATGAAATGAGAAATATTATTGTCAAAAAGATCCTTCATAATTCCTGATTTAAAATACTTATCCTTTGTGATGCAACATTCAACACAGTCAAGCAAGATATGATGGACTCTGATTCTTTCTTCACAAGGGATGCAAAAATGGAGGATCCTCACCTTTCAATAGGTATTCATTTGTATATATGGTGTGACCAATACGACATCTCTTCAAATCTGGACTGACTACTCAAGTAGGTATAACCGATATAGGATTTTATTGCATGTACATTCTTGATGCCTAACTGTGTGTCCCACTTTTTTTGGATCAGATCACGTCTATAGGATCTAATCGTAGCTTTATAATGAGAGTATAGAATAAGAAGTGGTGTCACAGATTTGTTGAGTGCTGCCTTAGCAGCAAGATCAGGCATTGTGTTACCAGCAATGCCTACATGGCTTGGTAACCAACAAAAGACGATGTCGTATTGGCCAGTAGCACGACCATTCTATAATTCAATAATTTCTATTAAAAGTGGACGTTTAGAAGAAAGATTCTTAATAGCA
This sequence comes from Haliotis asinina, assembly GCF_037392515.1. Classification (NCBI taxonomy): domain Eukaryota; kingdom Metazoa; phylum Mollusca; class Gastropoda; order Lepetellida; family Haliotidae; genus Haliotis; species Haliotis asinina. The sequence goes on from NC_090280.1 coordinate 34,636,111, forward strand.
TGAAGGCAAGAAAGAGAGTCTGAATAGATTATATATTGTTTATGTTTAGAGTGCCTTTGAATATTGTTAAGAACCGTTAATATGGTGTTTACTTCTGCAGTAAAAATAGAGCTGTTATCTGATATTTTAGTTGATATTCACCTAGTTCTAGCGACAGTGGTACAAGACACTGCGTCCCCGTCCTTAGACCCATCTGTAAATATGGACCTGTAATTGCTATATTTACTTTTTAATTGATTATATTCTTGTTTATACGGCAATTTGTTAGTTTCTGATTTTGTTTAAATGTAGTTAATGTTAGGTCAACTTGTGGCCACAAATAACGATCATCCACAAATCATGATTCATCTATTACATCGTTTAAAACTTTAGATAAACTGTTAATCTTTATGCAAAAAAGTGTGACAGACTACACACTGCCTTGTGGAACACCCTGATCCTGATTGTAATAATCAGACAGGGTACAACCCACACGGACGTGGAATTGTCTGTCATTAAAAAGTTATATATTCAGGCAAACGACCTCGCAAACCGAAGTCATGAAAATCTCTTAAAATGCCATATTTCTAGGTTGTGGCGTATGCTTTTTCTCGATCAAAAAGGATAGACGCAGCATGTATTTAACAAATAATTCCAGTCGCACTAGGTGATCGACAGTACTTCTGGTTTTTACGGAAACCACACTATATATATGCTATGAGGTTATTTGTTTCCAAGTACCAAACAAGTCGATAGCTAGTTAATGAAATCGGACGATAATTGGAAGGATCCATATGATCACGTCCAGTTTGGGTATTGGTATTACTGTAGGATCACGTCGTGAAGAAGTAAATTTCCCTGAAGTCCAAATATTATCAAAAATATATAAGAGCGTCTCTAAACAGGATTCTGGTAAGTACTTCAGGAGTATGTAATGTATGTTATCAGCTCCTGTAGCAGTGTCATGAGCTTGATCAAGAGCAGTATAGAGTTCATGAATAGAAAATGTTTTATTATAATCTTCTCCATTATCTGAACTGAAATTAAAAGTTCTCTTTTCTTGTTGCCTTTGATATTGCTGGAATTTAGGAACATAATTCGAAGAGGAAGAGTGTTCAGTGAGTGTTTCGCCCAGTTTATTTGCAACGTCTGATTTATCCGTAAGTAATTGATCTCCATGTTCAAGATGATGGACAGTAGATTTAGTACCTTTACCTTTAATTTTCTGGACCACGTTCCATGCCTTGGACATGGGTGTCCTAGAATTTATTTTCGATACATAATTTTGCCAAGATTGGCGTTTGTTCTGTTTAAAAGTACGTCGCTTTAGCATTTAAAATTAATTTTGAAGTTATTTAAATTATACACCATAGGATGGCGACGGAAATTATGTTCTGCCTTTGTCCTTGCCTTCCTAGCTTGTTTGCATTCATAGTTGAACCATGCGTGGTTTCCGGATATGTGTAACTACGGAGGACTTTGGAATACACTTATCAGTTATGTCATTCAGTTCATCAGAAAACCATTCGATAGCATCAGGAACATCAATAAAAAGTGCAGGTTTAAGTGTCAAGAACCAGTCTTTTTATATAAATGCCAAGTAGCCTTTTTACAAATTCCATCTTCCGATGGGGTTATAGGTTTCTATGTAGTAAGAAAATGGTCACCCCCACAAAGACTGACCATTCAAATTCATTTAGTACGTTGGAGTCCGTTATTGACAAATCAAGAGCTGAATATGTTCCTGTATCACGATGTAAATATGTGTCTGTACCATCATTGAATAAATCATTATTTAAAATAAAATCCTCTAGAATTTTACCTTTTGTTGTTTGCGGACGCACTCGCTAAGAGTAGGTTGTGGCCATTCGAATCAGTGCACATGGTTTTGTTAGTTCAATATAGAGGGATTGAAGATCAGCCAGAAGGAGAGTCGATGATGGCGGAATGTACAATGAACATAGAGTAAGTGTAATGTTCAAAGTAAGTCGCACTACGACTGCTTGGAGATTTGTTTTGAGCGTCACAGGGCTGTGGATAAAGCGATGTCTTACAAGAATGGACGTGATTATATCCTCCAGTGGCTGTATCACCTGGGGCAGAATAACAACGATATGTATTGAACTGACGTAAGTTTATAGAATCTGTTTACTTCAGATACGTTTCATGTAAACAGATCGCAGATATCGATGGTTGAAGATCCCGGTCTAATAGATGAAGTTCATGAATGTTATTTTTAAGGCCTCTGCAGTTCAACTGTAGAATGTTGGAAGAAACTATTTTTTCCAGAGGATTTCTTGGGGATCTACCCATCGCCTTTCTAGAGGGCAACATGCTATGTGCCCTGTGGGGGATGTTTTCGGACACATCCATGTTCTCCAACGATCCAAATTTGTTAAACAGCTGGACTTTGTTTGTTGAACCTATCGAGGCTCTGACACTTTGACATTTTGTTGATTTCCATTTGCTGTTTCCAAATGGGACACTCCTTTGAGAAAGATGAGTGATCTCCATCACAATTAGTACATTTTTTGAAAGTGATGTTACAGTCATCCGAGTTTTCTCACTACAGTGGGCACATGTAACAGATGATTTACGTGTATTGACACCATGACCGTATCTTTGGCATTTAAAGGAATGTAAGTATCCACATTGATGTTACAGTAGCCAGCTTTATTGATTTTGGAGCAATGGGACACGAAAAGGAAAACAGGTATGTGTTTGTTTGAAGGGTTTCATTATGTCTACATGAATAGCTAAACATTAGTGACTCTTCGGTCCTTCATCTCTGACACAATACCGAATTCTGTCATGTCAGCAAACAAGTGATCATGGTCTCGCACTATTCCTTTACCAGTGTTCAAGGTTCTGTGTGGTGAGACCAACAAAGGAATGTTCACAAACGATTCTGTCGCCATCAGGTTCTGTGTTGCTGCCATTTACTACATTCAACAAGTACAGCACCTGAACGCAGGCGTCTGATTTTGACTTCACCTGCAATTCCTTGTATTCCCTTAGAAACCGTAAGAGGGTTCAATTTAAATGGTGTTTTATCCAGAGCCAGAGTGTTACGATAAAGCGTGGCCAGTAGTCAATTGATTTTGTGGATCTTTGTTCAGTATTATCAGGATCAATATCAAGTGGACGTTTTGTCTTTTTGGTAGGGGTTTGGTATTTCATTGTTAATATTTATTGGTTCATCACTCCCTACCCACCACAGAATATCACAAGGACAATGCTAAAAACAAGCGGATCTTCAGCTTGCAGAACCAAGGATACCCGGATGATATACTCCAGCAGAAAAATTAAGAGTTTAGTCATTCCACCAGACAGGCCCATGGCCCATCGCCTTCAGGGCATAAGAATCTAGGCAAAAACATGAAAGTCTATATTGTATTGTGTATAGTCTATATTTTGCGAAGGTCCAAAATTCCGCCAAGACTTAAAAGGATATAATTTTCATTTTTTTACATTACATAATGTAACACTCAGGGCTTGGCGTGACCAGCCGATTGGTTGAACCGGGCCCATTCGACCACCCGTCTAGGTGAAGTCAGGGTGTGTCGAGCAAAGGGAACGCGGTTACAGGCTCCCAGTGCACTCAACCCCTAGACTCCCGTCCTCCACCGACACGGGGCCGCAACCCATGGCAAACGGATTGGTGGACCAAATATGCCCCCGGGTCCACAACGGGGGTGTTGGCGAGCTCTTGACGTTACCCAGGACCCACCACGAGGTGGCTCGCTACGGGTGCCTTCTCTTATAGATGCTTACAAGGCAATCAGTTATGAATTTGACTATTTTCGAATGGGCTCGAAATATGAATCAGTCTCGGGCGTGACGAGCCACCACTTTAATCACTAAATTGCCCAATAACCCTTTCAGTGCAGACTATTTTAGGCTTTCATTGTGACTGTCGTTGAACAGTATCAAAGTAACCTTTGATCTATCTTTGAGGTTAAGTTTCTTACACGTAACGATAGTACGTGAAATGCCTCCATGCTATCTCCATGCATTAACGTTTTGAGTAATCGAGCATCATTTGCCGGAAATTGACATATAAAACATTTTTTAAAAAAAGTTTATTTTGAACTTTGCACGCAATCAGGATCACAACCGACATATTCATAAATGTGAATGTACAATGCATACATTGTGGCAAACAACTGAACAAAGCCATACTACTTTAAAGAGTGTATGAATGATGCAAGAATGATTCAGTTCTATTTATGAAATATTACGAAGTTTCATTCGACATTTCAATACTGTTTTTCTTCCAAATATACAGGTTTTATCAAATTAAATATTGCCAGTTGTCCTGGTTTGACGCAGTGCATATAACATAAGAGGTTACTGGGGATGTTACAGACCACATTCAATTGAAAGTTAACCATGTAATTGCCATAATTATAATACTGATGCATGCTTGACTGATGCATGACAAAGCATGACGATGCATGAGGGTATCTATTGTTTCCTCTCATTTTATTCTCTGGGAAATACATGCTTGGTCTACATTTAGTAACAATAACAAACGCATTTATATATATCATGCTTAAATAAAATACTGTACAATACATTCCAGTCAAAATGTTTTAATAATAATAATTTAATTTGATAATAATAGGTGATATACAACACCTTTAACAAACACAGGTCACCCAGGTTGTAGTATAAGAACAGATTGAAATGATAATATAAAGAAAAAAACTTTAACCAACACAGGTCTCCTAGGTGGTGGTTTAAGAACTGAGTACAAAGTGATGTATAAAACCTTGATGTTTTAAGGGCAGGTTGTGGAGGTCCTGTCACAGGTCTTGAGATTGTCGTTCCACACAAGTGTAGGTGGGCAAGGGCGGTTGTCGATGAGATGACCACCGTTACATGTGGCATAGACGTTGCAGCCGTTGCAGGATTGGTAGTCACCGTTGGAGAGGCCGCTACAGGAGCTCACACAAGGGTTTCTATAGCAGAAATAGGTACAAGTGCATGGTAGTTTCACGATATGAACGTAACTGTCACTTAGGGTTTATTTTTGAAGTGAGTGTAACTGAGTCAGTTTACTTTTGCGCCGCTCTAATCAACATTATCACGGTTTCACCACAATGCTACTTACTTGAAGTGAGTGAGGGTGGTTTTTCGATACTGTATGCAATACTCAAGCAATAGCCAAGTGGGAAACGCAAAAAAATTATCTTCCCACAGCTACGTACGTGTAACTGATCCTGGACCCGTTCGACCTAACGGACCTTTGACCTTTGTCCTTTCAGCTGGACCCTTACATAGCAAATATGTCACGGCAGGGGACACCAGAAATGTGCTTCACACATTGCACCCACATGGAAAATAGAATCCGGGACGTCCGCGTGACAAGCGGACGCTTTAACCACTGGGCTACCTCGCCGCCAACTAAAGCAGTGTGATCGTTCGCATGAAACCGCTATCGACGTACACACGTACTCTCCAGATAAGGTTATCTTATACGAAAGTAGATGTGTAAAAAAATGAACAAAAATCATAAAGACACCCCGTAGCGACAACGCCGATTGTGGTATTGAAAATTTGCCCAAATACTTAAGTCTTGAGTTGAACACAATCTGAACATATTTCCTGGGGTCTGGAAGATAGGCTTTTGTTGGTATGGTAAACCCATGGGCTTATTTGTTTGTAGACACGGGGTCAATTTGCCTTAGGTGACGGAATTAGCTTTGCAAAGTTACGTCCATTGGGACTAATAAGAAACCTATGATTGTACTACAAGCTGATTCTGTGTCACTATTACTAATGCTGATGTGAGTCACACAAGAGGTAAAGGTTCAGTGATTTCCGGTAGTTTTGTTTCATATCAAGGTTGTCCATTGTGTTGTAACTGAAACATTGTTTAAAGCGGTACTACCATCAACAGGCTCTCACAGTCACTGTACTTACGGAGGGCAAGTGGTTGAAGTCATCTCGCAGCGTTTGAGGGTATCATCCCACACTGTGCCAGCAACGCAGGGTCGGTTATCGTACATGTAACCGTTTGCACACGTTGCGTACACATTGCAACCGTTGCAGGATTGATAGTCTCCGCTAGGGCGACCTGAACAGGATGCAACGCACGGGTTGCTGGCAACTGGAAGAGAAAAAAAGATTCATAATTATTTTTTTCGATGAGTTTTGTCTGATTTTAGTTTTAGGAATATTTCAGCAATATCACGGGACACAAAAACGGGTTCCATTTACTGTACCATATAGGAATTCGAACCCGGATCTTAGGCGTGACGAGCAAACGCTTTAACCACTGGGCTACTAAACCTCTCCCTTTTCGGCTAATCGATGTAAAGTAAGTTGGTTGTCTCTGTGCTTTAATTGAAGTAGTAAGCCTCAGCATTCTTTCAGTCCGTTTTTAGCAGCATCTATGATGCCAGTAACATGATCAACTCGTGTTTGTTGATTGACGAGGCGACTGACGGGGCAAGATGGTCAGTCTTGCTGGCTTGGTTGACAGTTGAGTAGATCGATGCTCGTGCTCTTGATCACTGGATAGTCTGATACGGACTCGATAATTTGCACACCTCCGATTTAGCTGTAGAATTGCTGACAAACAATGAGACAAGCTGCAAGACATCGGACTATGTGAAACCAATGCCTTTTGTGCGACAGGAGAAGACTAAAACGATGAACCTTCTCACCTTCCGATTAAGCAAAGTATACATACCTGCAACTGCGTACAGACTGCACATAACAACGACGGCGAGGATTTGGTTGGATGCCATTCTGAATGAAGAGTGCCTCTGCGATTGGAAAATGTGTTAGTCATTAAGTCATCAAAAAACACGTTTAACCAGCCACACTAAGAATACATTCACCATCTCTCTCACCATCAAGCTCGGATATAGTCCGAACTTACTGAGGAACATGCACGGAAACAGAAAAGAAAACATGACACTACTTACGACTTGGCTTGAAGGCGGTGTTCGGGAGGTGTATGATGACTTGTCAAAGTCTGCGTCAACACTTATATACCCTGCATTGCTTATCTTGGTAGCAATGCAGATTGTTATTTCATACATAAGGCCTCAGGGAGACTCGTAGCCTCAACACTCAGATAGATATAATCCGTTATCTCCCCCCGAGACATAGATCGGTGTGTTGCGTCAGGGTTATCGGAACTACAGCAACAGCTCACAGATGTGTATATCCTTCCAAGGCACTGGGCATGAGATGAAGAAGCACGGCAGGTAGTTGTGTTTACTTGTAAAAACAGAAAACAATATGTAGTTTTTCTGAAGGCAATGGAAGTATGTTATTTGAATAAACGGCACATAATCAAGCACTGCAGTCGTTTGATGAACATGAATGTGTTTACACAACAAAATTAAGGAGACAACTGAAGAAGTTCGAAAGGTCAAAAACCAAACGTCAATGGATATTGTTTGCGTTAACGACTAGAAACGAGTTCAGCCTCTTTCATCTTTCGATTAAGAAATGTTATTTAACATATTGTTTGATTGTTTACGTTGCTGAGTTTATGTACTTCAGTGATTTCATGAACGTTCACCTAATAACTTACTACAAAGTTGGATCACAACTATTGTGGCAGCAACTGTTGCACTTCAGTGTGGCTTTCAAGCATTTACACCAGTTTGTTTGACACTTGCTGTGTCCACACCTAACAAACCCCTGTCTACCACATACAGATGAAATGCAGTTTCATGAAATGACTGAAGCATATTGATTGTTCTTACACAAAATGACGCTAAGTGTCTGACCTTCTTAGTCATTTCACGAAATGACTGATCTCACAGTCAGATTGTAACGCATATATTTTTATCATCCAAACCAGTGTTGGACATGAGATATTGCCTGTGTGAGATCAGACATACTAGTAGATTTTGTACAATACCCCGACTGTGACCTCATGAAGTTGATGACGTCACAACCTTATGACATCGCTGCACTTCTAGTCTGATGGCAGTACTGTGTTTAGAGATGTCCATTTTTCACTGAAAACTAAGGTGTGATTTTTGATGATAAATAGAATCTCATCCTCGTGTCTTCTAATATTGCTAACATCGCTCATTGCTAAAAATAAAATAAAATAAATTATTTGCTACTCGTTGTGATATATTTCATATCAAAAGACACTCGGGTGAAAGTCTCTATATTTGAAAAAGGGCTGGCTAAAATCATTTACAATCTGATATATCTTTGATACGAAATATGACTAATGATTGTCTATTTGAACACTATGTTTTCGATGATATCGTACATTAACTTTTATGACAGAAGAAATTTTTCATTTACTCATACAATACACATACACAATACACAATACAATCTTTTTGTCATCGGCTACTTCCTAATTATTTCCTGACGTTGTTTTGATAATAATCCATACATGAACATGTCTTTCAGACGTTTTGAGCACCTTCGCTCAAAGTTACCTCTGATATTTGATCGCTGATTTTCTACCGATTATCGACCTCGTTCAGATCGATAGACTTCTCTTGTGCCATGTATGACAATATGTTGGTACTGGCGCTGGTATCGTTGTGACGATAGGGTGTTACTTTACAATACTGCTGGATTGTTGTGAACGTACCGTGTCTACTGACACTCTACTTAATACTAATAACAGCGACTCTGATTGCGATTGTTATAGTGATGGTGAACACTATACCTGTTCCACATTGATGATATAGAATGTGGAAATCAGAAGCAGCTTTAAGAGGCTTGGAGTACGGAAAGCAGGGGGTCCTAGAGTGAGTGAGTTTAGTTTTACGCCGCAATCAGCAATATTTAAGCTATATGGCAGCGGTCTGTAAAAGTTTCCAGCAGTCTGAGAAGCTGCTGTATTGTATCCGTCTGTTATTGCCATATTTTAGTATTGTTGATAGGATCCAGAAGTGAGTGACTGAGCGTCAATATTTAACTTCATATCGGCAGTATCACCGCCATGTGACGAAAACAATTTGTACAATGCAAAAATGAAAACTTTGTGAAGGGCTAAAACTGTCGTTGATGGACAGTACAAATATTAGACTATCACAGTTATGTACTTATAGCTAGCATGTGAAACGAAAACATTACAGAAGACAATACAGTATAAAGTACTGGCTATATATCGCCAACAGCCGATAATCCAGCCGGTATAGGCCGTTTTTGTAGTGTTAAAAATGCTTCAGTTGTATGATACAACGCATTCTTTGCTAATGGTTAATTAAACAAAATATGTACTGCAAATTCATTTTAGCTTTAAAGAAATAAATATCACAAGAATTTGGCACCAGTGCGGCTTTCCAATTCCTCTGTTGGAGACAATTGTGACAAGGAAATACCGGTATATGCGCTGTGTTTTAAGTATATTTCTATTTGCCATGCATATAACAAAATTACAAGTTTTGTTGCAGGACTGAGATGTTTCCGTAGGTTCAAATGTTGAGAATTTGAGAATTTACTGTTTCTGCTTTTTGCTAAGACTTTTCATTTATCCGATGCTGTCATTTATTTACAAAGTAATATGGTAAAACATGGAGGGGTCAACAATTTGAACAGCTCACAGTTTTTCTGAACCATTTTTCTTTGCACGTATGAGAAGTGGTTCTACAATGACAGATTAGTGACTTAGTGACATCTACAACGTAGTACAATTGTTTGGTTAGTTTTGTTCAACTGGATTGTCATGGAGAAAGTGTACTACTATGCTGCTAATAAGGTAGCAAAGCCCTTTGTGCTTGACGAAACTGGGTAACCAAGCATGCATACTGTTTTTATGTTGAAAGGGAGTTTAGGTATCTGCTATAATATGGGTCGGAAGTTTGGGGGTTCGGAGAAAGAAATGCGTTAAAACGCTTCGGACGCAATTTTCTAAAAACCCACAGGGTGCTGGAAATACAAGCAATGCGAAACATGCTTCAAGGGATGGTATTTTAGCAGACAAGGGTGGATCCAGTAGATATGTGGATTATTACCTAGAGTGTGTAAGTAACTTGTCTAAGTAGTAAATAATGCCCTAAAAAGTATTATTTACGTAGGAGTGATCCCGTGAAGATCAGATTGGGAATTGGTCTTGGGCAACCGAGGCTAAGGTAGCAAAGGATAGGATGATCAAGCTCGTTTACCTGGTCCACTTACGTAGGATGATGGGTTTCTTATATATATATATATAATATTTTATTGTTTTGTAGGGAAGGTGTTTATGATGCTGAACAATTATTTACATGTCGCCACCGTGTAGCTGAAATATTGATGAAAGCAAGGGAAATTAGTCCCCTGAGGCTGCAGAAAAATATAAATGTTTCTCGGGCACACATTTCTCAAAAGTGAAGAGGGCGGTAGGGCATGTTTTTTTTCTTAATATTTGATAGAAAAATCGTGAAGAGGGAAATACAGAAATACAGCTTAGGAGTTTCAGCACATGTTAATGAGTTGTAGATTCAGTGATACTCGTTCTTACAGACAGTAAATTCTTATAGTTGACACATAGATCATAAGAACGCGGCCAAGGCAAAATTACACTTTTTTCATAGCAATAAAAATTGTTACGCGCACAAATAAAGGTGACGCTTCGATACCCGAGAAACATTTCACATTTTTTATTTCAGCATGAGAAAGTAACTGGGGTTACACCCGTGAAATATTTAAATATTCCGTGTACTGTTGTGTTGGATTACTTTGCTACAGCCTGGGTGCAGATAATAAGACACCTGAATAAAAAAAGAATTATACTGAACTGTCATATGCGGAAAAGTCTTGGCGACAATGGAAATTTTGATCTTAGCTTTATATTTAATATTTTATGAATATTTCAAGTAAACAAGAAAAAATGTGAACGTTGGAAATGCGCTCACTTACAGATAAGTTGTATTAAGACCAGTTTTTGTTTTAGACATAATAACAGAATAGTTTGCTGCTTTTGTAAACTATGTCGGTTATTCATACTGTACAAAACTATTTTCATAAGATTTGTTCCCGCGGTTACAATCGCATACAGAAATAACAACAACTGAGAAGGTGAAGATACATTTCTGTAAATATGTGTATATGTAAATATGTCATGATTACATGCAGGATATTGGGATGAGTGAACTCTATTTCTGCTTAAAGGTTTCAATTTACAACACTACAATTGCTTGGGCGGACTTGACTGGTGGGTTGGTGAAATGGGCTGACTGTCCGGGTAATATCATGATGTTGCCTTTGGGTTGTCTATACTGCCGTCTGTACGGAGATATCGTTTTAAACCGTTTTTAACCGAGCTGGGATTCATTGTCATTCGGTTCCCTCTGGCTTTCAAGCGTAACAAATGCTTGTTACGAAGCAGTTGCGACATTTCTTTATGTGGGTATTTCGATGTAACGATTGTGACGTACGGGAGCTTGAAACCGCAACCTCTATGGTAACAATTCGTTGATAAACCAAATGATAATAGCACCTATCTTTATGATTATTAAGCTATCGGATAACCCTAGGGCAATTATCACAAGGACGTTCCCCCCTAAGGGTGCTTGAACTTGTGCTTCTTTCTTTGCGCCGAGCGCCATGTTTTACCACAGGGTAAGTTGATATTTAGCGCCTCTCAGGACTATTTTAGCCTAATCGTGAACAATTCATATATAAAAGATCAATAAATTTGCAAATTAAAACCCTGTCGTCTATAGAACTACTGTAGAGTGAGCGATATTAAATTACCATGTTATCATAACAAGCATATCATAAAAGAGAAAAATACACTTTACAAACGGGCTATTCTTCGCCACATATTAAAGGTTGGTCACAAAAGCTACTTACAAAGAGTTACTAGCAAGCATGGGTTATACGGGCTATGATAATCTTTGAACATCCTCATGGTTGGAAATAGTGCCATAGAAATTATTATTATTATACCACAAGGAAAACACGATGAGTTGCGGCACTGAAGGATGAGTTAAGCCGAAGACCCGGGTTCGATTCCCCACACGGGGACGATGTCTGAAGCCCATTTCTGGTATCCCCCGCCGCGACATTTCTGGATTATTGCTAAGAGCGGCGTTAAACCACACACACTGACTCCCTGAGTGGAAGCCCTAATTCAGACTTTGGCTGTATGTAAATAGACTCACAGTCTGTGAGTAGTTATGAAGTGGAGGGTCCCCTCAGGGGTTTTTTGGTTTAATTCCGCTCCCGGCCTATAGTGCAAAAAATGATTCCCCGAGCGTGTGAGACACCGGTCGTTCCCCAGCCAAGATCCCCAGCCTCGACCTCCCTGGAATATAGTTCACGCTGACCGCTTGTGGTGTCTTGACTAGCCAACTCTCTCGTTCCCATTGCGTACACCATCAACGTTTTGGTCTTTTTCTACTTTGACTGTTCTCTGTTCCTATAATATAAATTTCTCTTCGCTGCCATTACCATGCTCTTTACATAACTTCAAAGGCATTCTCACACCTTTTCCGCATATATCGCAAACATAGTTCACGCTGCCTCCTTTTGCGCGTTTCATGTGCTGACGGCCTCGATGGCCTCGACAGCTCTTCCTACACAAATCGGTCGTACCTGGAAGCACGTGAGTGAGTGGGTTTAGTTTTACGCCGCACTCAGAAATATTTCAGCTATATGGCGGCGGTCTGTAAATAATCGATCCTGGACCAGACAACCCAGTGATCAACAGCAAGAGCATCGATCTGCGCAAATGAGAACCGATGACATGTGTCAACCAAGTCAGCAAGCCTGACCACCTGATCACGTTTGGTCGCCTCTCACGACTAGCAGAGAAGCACGTAAGAACAGGTATTCAAAACCATGTTGATATACTCCGAGTGAACCATGCCTCTAATTATGCAATACAAGTAACATTTTGAGCTTTTTCTATAGGACTATGATGATAATGGCCGTCCAACAGCTGCTATCTTGAGGATAAAACAGACGTCTCGTTGGCCGACTAAACCAAAACTGATAGAACTTTGAAATGAACTCGAGATTGTATTCAAGCCAGGATATCTTAAGGTGGAAGGCTTCCTCAGAAGTTGGAGAAAGTGAGTCCATGAAAACATCACACTGGATAGAGTCAAACTATGCTTCATATTTGAGAAAGAACGCCTTTGACAACGTGATAAGTTTCCTTCATTTTTTTTAAAGAGTTCCAATATTCATATTGTTCTTGCAGTGCCGTAGCGAAATGGGCAAATGAGAATCGCGCAAGCTAAAACGCAATGTTAGGTAGGGACAGGACCGAGTTCCCAAGCTGGTTTGCGACATTGATATCTCTCTCACGTAGTTATCTTCAAATGAGGGCACAGGTTCCCATCGTTGTTGGACAACTTTGTCGGCAAAGGTAGTTTCCATCTCTGCCTCAACTGAATGTGCTGTTCTCGTTTTGAAGGTAAGCCTACTTTACATTTTGTATTCGAACTTCAATTGTAACTTTAAAACTTTACGTTATACGTTTGAACTTTGTCTCTTTTTCCAGTATCTCAACCAGGTTAGCAATATATCTTATTACTCAATGGGTTGTTAAACTTCTATTTCGAAAACGTAGTATTGGCGTGGTGGTAGTTTCTTCGGACTCTCTTGCTTTTTCAATGTATTGTAACATGTGTGAATCTGTTATGCATGGACACGCATGATAAGGAAATGGATAATGTTAGATATGTGTATATAAAATACTGCTCAAAGTAACCATATGACAAGCAGCATGTATCCATCTTTCTACATCTAGGGTTCAAAACCTATATTTCATGTGTGTATCTGTGGTGTATGTATTCGTTTAGCGAGCAAACAGTGCATTAATTTACTGACTTAGGTTATTCTATGACTATCGATGCTGATTCAGCATATAACGCACTACTACCTGTTTGTAGGTATCTTTCATAATGTTTACAGGGTTGCCGTATACTGGCTGGAATTCAGTAGCTACAGTTTAAGTGAGATTCGTGGAGGAGTAATTACCCCGAGAATGTTAACTATCCTTAACATTGGGATGTAGATTGGGATGTAGATTGGGATGTAGATTGGGATGTGGAGTAGTTAACCCTTGCGCTTCCATTCAGCAGTTTAATAGTAAAATGTACTTGGTATTCTAGCGAGATGTACACCTGTGCCGGACAAGTGAAGCATAACGTTGTGATTGGACTCTTCAAACCATAAATATCAATAATCTTTATAATCGATGTTTTCAATTAGGAATGTATTGTTTCCTGTTGAATATCTTCAGGTTTGCTGCAATTTCTAGTATCTTCCACTAGATAATATTGTGTTACTACCGTATACTAATTATATATCTAATTATGAATCAAATAAACTAAATGGAAGCGCCAGTTAAAAGACAGAAGCAATCAATTTAACACCGTACTTAATCCGATTTGAAAATAGCTACAATTATCCCAAACCGCAGTTAATCGTAGGTAAGAATTCATACACGTGTGATACCGTAGGCACAAAAGTAAATGCAATAGCATCCATTCGCTCCATACCGTATTTAACCTAATGCAAGCAGTGTTTTATTATTACCTTAAATACGCCTGCTTAGTTTACCAATTTAGCTTTATACCCAATTCAACTTAACGTAAGTAACGCTCATTATTACCTCAAATACGCCCGCTATTTTAAAGGCTTTTTTCTTATAATTTACCACAGGTGATTAAATTAGGTTTTGAATTATTCTAGTAATTCATCTGTATTGTTCAGCCGTGCGCCTCAGTAATTGATGGTTCCTAAGGAAATACAATATTTGTTGTTTAATTGTAAGAGTGAGTGAGTTAATATTTAGCGTCGCATCGGCAACATTGCAGCCATATCGTGACGACAACAGCTTAATTTATATCAATATTAAAATTAATAAATCGAGAACGCAAAAACCTGCCATCGAAGTTAATTGTAAGATAAAAGAGGTAGTACTTGACATGCTTAACTATCAACTGGGGTTTATGTCTTGTATTTCAGTTTTCATGTATGTGTGTGAAACCACACATGTTATTGTATTTCTATATAGAATGTTATCAGCGACAAACACTCATAAATGATCCAGGTAGTATGATAAATTGAATAAATCAAATATCTACAAAGATCATGTATCAACAATCAACACTATTCAATGATTATCATGATGTATCATGAATTAGTAGTGATTCGTCATGAATAAAGTTTCCATCTCTGCTTCAACTGAATGTGCTGTTCTCGTTTTGAAGATGAACACCCTCGACATCCAATACTGCCCAGGACCAACTGTACTGAGTGAGTGAGTGAGTTAACATTTAACGTCACATCGACAGTATTGCAGCCATATCGTGACGAGAGCATTCTTTAAAAAGGAATCTATGTTTTTGATAAAAACCTCTCGACGACGGACAGTAAACCAACTGTACTGTGTCAATCTTATTCGAGGTGGTATAACAGTAAGTTAACCCATGGAATGTTGACTTTAGTCCTTGTAGAGGTAAAAAACTGCAAAACAATACAAGTTCCTACATACATATTCCTCGTGAACTGAATAATATATATACTACCTTTGACCACTTTAATCCAGATGAAATAATAGACAATGCGTACATCACTCTTTTATGGACGCTTCAAACCCGGATGTTGAAGATGTAGTGTGCATACAAATTACGAAATTACCCAGTTGTACTCAATATTATGTTCCTAGTTACCAATGCATTACTAATGTTTACACCAATCGGATACATTTGTTTACGTAATTGCTGTGAACTGCAAGGCATACGCAAATCAGTGAAAGTGACGGTGATGGTCAAACAATAATAAACAGATATTGAGCATATTAGAACGGGTAAATTGTACTTTATAATTCATATATTATCAAGATACATATGTGTGGTCATTGGAATGCATTCCTTACTCTGTGCAAGCTATAGGTTTTGCCTTTTTGGACATGTGTTTGGGAGAACTGACTCCCAAACAGAAAGTCGACGAGACCATGCGGTCTCGCCAAACTTTTTATCTCTCCCCTGGAGAGTTTCAAAAACATTAGAAAAGAAAGGAAACGTAAGTAAAATGAAAAAAAAATGAGAAACTACCGAGTCATCAGTTAGGACGCCGTTACCATCATCAACGTCATATCAGAGCTCACAGCTGCTTAAGAAAGACGTTATATTTGCCATACACCCAGTCTCATTAACAATGGGATTAGTGGCTGACCTTCCCTGAACAGTAAAGATGAAGATTTAAAATTCGGGGGAATAAAAACACCAACACAGCTTTCGCAAATTACCCAAGCAGAAGAGCAAACCCACGTGGCTATCCACGTCTTCGGATACAATTATCGTTGTCTATCGAGTGAACTCCGCACCTACAAGTATTCCTATAAAACCAATATGTATATTTATTTCAGTAAGTAAGAGAGGAAAATCATCATTGTCGACTTTTCTCTGTTATGTCTGAACAGTGCTTCACAGTATACAAAAAAATCCTTGTCATCCGCTTGATCTTTCTCTCGAATATTACATATGTACGACTGAACGGGATGGACACAGTGCAAAGGAACTGCAGACCTTTGTACCAAACAGACACCCTTGTATCATCAACACAATTGTAGAGGCACATCGAAAAATGGCATTGCATGGACACAATTGTCACCATTCTAACCCGCATCGTTGTCATATATTAATCACTTGTTTTATCGGATCCAGATTATCACCGAGCCTATTCCAGATATGGACGTCTCGGGATGACATGGAAAAGGAATTAGGATGACATTTTACCGCTTAATACTAAGCAACTAAAGATCTATCATTGAAAAAAACAACACAAATACATTTCACTCAAATACTCACAAAACGTCTCGGCCAAATTATATTTAACTATACAAAAACTGCACACGTTCATCCATTGTCGGTGTCTCATTCTAAATCTTATTTTATACACTTGACATGCTTCCATGTCTCGATAAATTCATCCGAAGCAATTTCCTCCAGCTCCACTAATTCATATGGATCCATTCATCCATTGGAAAGCGACGCCAGCGTCCGATCACCTGCCATTTTAATGAAACGTTGCCGTAACTACACCCTTCAGACAAAGAAACGCAAAAGGAAATTAAGAAAAGAGACTTAAAATTTTGCACACATATCTAAACTCAAACATTTTTTTAGAAATGCACATTGTTTCTGGAATGTTTCTGAAGATCATGTTGGTTAAAACGCAAACCAAAAATCAATCAATTTTATCAGTCAGGATTGTCATGATGTGCGTGGATGTCATACAGCACGTAGATCAGGCACAGTGATTGTTTCTCAAGTGCAAAGCATGAATACAGTATGTGACTCTACGAGACCCAAATGAATCTCACAATTTTCATCCAAGATCTTTGCAAGTGCTGTACTCGAAAATGGGACGTCTCAACGCTGCCGATCGAAATCAGGCTACTGAACGGTGGCAAGCTGGCGAATCAAAGAATGAGGTGGCAAGGATCTTCAACGTTCATCTCAGCACAATAACTCGATTGTGGGGTCGATTTGGTCAAACAAATTCGACAAATGACCGTCCAATCGATATATCGACCAGATTCTGCGTCCGCACGTTCTTCACCTTGTAGACAGGGCAACGCGAAGCCCCACACAGCGTGGACTACCTGGCCAAAAACAACATCAGTACCCTCCACTGGCGCTCCAGATCCCCGGATCTAAACCCAATCGAATACCTTTGGGAACAGATTCAATAGACGAGTACGTCGACGTCGTAATCCACCACAGAATCTTCAACAGCTGTTCCACATTCTGCAGGAGGGGTGGAGAAGGATTCCACAACAAAACATCGAACGGTTGATTCGATATTTACCCAGGAGGTGTCGGGCAGTGGTAGCAGCTGGAGGTGGTTGTAAAAGGTACTGATTTCAACACCACCTGATAGACAGCAGTAATGACTGTGATGAATGTTATTCTCATCAAATATAGAAAACATAGCACTGCATTGCTCCACAAAATTTTATTCATGTACCTTTGATTTCCGCTGATATAAACGCCCTTGAAGAACACCAAATTGTCACTGATGTTCGGGTTTTGGGTTCTTTTTTTTTGGCAGTAATGACTGTGATGATTGTTATTCTCATCAAAAATAGAGAACATAGCAATGCACTGCTCCACAAAATTTTATTCATGTACCTTTGATTTCCGCTGATGTAAACGTCCTTGAACAACACCAAATTGTCATTGATATTTGGGCTTTGCGTTTCTTTTTTTTTTTTTTTCTTTTTTTTTTTTTTTGAAGAGTCTACATCTGACGCAATGAAGCGCATGCCGTTATTTTATTGTGTTACATCCCATGACGTCGCACACAGACCTGAGGGCTGAGACACTGGTTATCTTCTGGACTGGAGCAGGGACAGTAGGGATTATCTCGTCGGGTCCAAATATGGACCCAACAATCTTGCAAATACTGGGGTCGCAAACAAACGCACATACGGTGAAATTATTACTGTACAATCATTAGGTGTACGATAACGTTTACCAAGATCTAGCGGCACGAAAAAGACATACTCAGCAAGACATACTCAACATAATATTGGTACTGCAGGTTTATTATGGTATCTTTCCGGATAAGAGACATAAATGCAATGTCCAGCAATGTAAACTGTACAAATCTCAAGTGACATATTTCCGATTTCGAAATATTACGTCAGTATTATCGGTTTTGTAGATTTGAAATTACATATTCCTTTTTGAGAAAATAATCACTTCCAGAGGGATGCTGACTAGCACTGACTAGCACTACCACTGGAAAAGTGTTTTATGACTGTTGTTCGTGTATCCACTTGCAGGTCCCAGGAAGCATGGCCATATCAATAATTCAAATGAAGTCTTCAGCATGCTCAGTGCCTTGCCTTAACATCGAGTCTGGTTATTGCAACTTTACTCAAGCCAACCAAATATGAAGCGTCTGCGCAAGGGAAAATATTCCAGATAATTGAGATATATGTCATTGGTCAATGTCGAGCTCTCATGTTTTTACAGCAAGATAATCTGGTCCCTTACTCTCGAAACTTTCGTAGCCCTAAGAATTCTTAACTTTGATCGTAGCCAATCTGTTGAGACTGGGGTTAACAAGTTCGTGGGGCTACAAACAATTCAAGAATAGCTAGCTAGCACAGTTTCTGGTTCCAAATATCCACCCCTTGGCATCGGTCTCGCGATACTTTTCTTTGACGTCGAGGTAACCACGGGAAGATAGTTTGCATCCTTCGTTATGTTTAAAATCAAAGCTGCGACACACAAATGATGCTTCTGAAGCACACTTGGTCATACATTCCCAAGCAGAACGTGATTCAAGCTCCTTATCATTGTGGCCTGTAATTCCGATATCTTTGTAGATAGAGGCTGTCGAACCATACCTTGGACAAGCTGGAACACAAACATATACTCCAGAAACGGGGTAATACAAACTAATATCACTAATAATGTTTACATTTAAAATGCATGTAAATTGGACAAGGCAACTTAAAAATACCGAATGTCCTTACTTCTCCTTCGTATGTTTATAATTCCTAAAAGAGCATTTTTTGTTTTTGTTTTGAATAGTAATTGTACTTAATTCATGCAAGGTAGACGCCTACATGCGCAGAGACGCCCTTCCTAGTCCATGCTATTCATACTATACTATTCTATATATTTTCGATGTTTGTAGAAGTCTGTTCAACAATTTACATCCATTTGGTTAATGTTGCGTTATTTTTTTCAATTTTAGTGGAGCTGCTGAATTAGTCATCACATAAAACAGCATGTCTGAAACAATTTCAGATTTGGAGGCACCTCCATATACTATTTTCCTCTGAAATCGTCAGTGTTGCCATTGTGTTGAGTATGTTCAGAAATGGTGCATTAGATTGTCCTGCTCCCAAACTGACATTTTGGTCCGATAATATAGATTCGTAAAGTATTGCTAATGACATTATCGGAATATACTGGCTCGAGTTTTGATAGATTTGGAAAGAAGTTTGCCGCGTTTATTTACAGTATTCGCTAGATTAATGCATTTTCGTGCAACCGGCCTTGTCGTACCTGTCTATCGGAGATTTACAATACTGTTAAGATTATATTTTCCTTCACTAGTGCCGACTGCAACGTCAACATAATGATGTTGCATGTATTAACATATACTTGTAGACTCTGTTGATCATGCTTGGGTAATAATAACGAACAACAGTATTGATCAACTTAACGGTAACTGCTATTTGATTTTGCCATAAATTTTGTCTTCATAATGTAACACTTCAATCCCCCACCCTCCAAATTTTGAATTCCTTCACAAGGTCCTGTTTCTTGGTTTTTGTTTAATTCTCTTGGTACATAATAAACAAGGACATTGATAATACAGCAGCAGCTTCTTTTTGAATAAGTAATGAGAACAGCTTCAGTATTAAACATTATGAAGCATTTTATCGTAGTTTCGACAAAATCACTGAACTATTTTGGAAAGTTGTACACATCACTACAAAAGCTGGGTTTTCCCTTTCAGTACACTATAGTGACCCACTAAGCAATTTGTGGTTACAGCTTTCCAGATGCATTTACGGAGACCCTGAATGTTAATCAACTATGTTTAAAGTCAACTTACTTCTGACGCATGACCGTGCATGGATGTTGTAGCTGAAGCCCGGAGTACACTTACACGTGTTCTTGAAACAAACAGAGTTGACCTCTCGACACTGAGTTTTCGACTGACACCTCTGCTCAATGCTACCAATTCCTGTAACAATACCTAACTCATTGGCGTAACCTTCATTATTAATTACAGGATTGCTTGCAACAAAGAGGAACTTTAACATACGCATTCACAATGAAATGCAAAGTCACTGAAAAAGTTAGTAGATGAAAGAGTGTGTGACAAGTATATAATGATATATTACCTGTATAGCCTCCTGACTGATACAAGAATCCCATCTTCTCCGTCCCTCGTGCACCTGCAACACCACCTTAAGTAATCAGTATAGACAGCCATTGAAGCCAACGATTTCTTGAGACACACCCAACCAGTGTGAGAAACACTGACACTTTGAAACAGGTTCTAGACCCCAGTTCCGAATCTAGTCTTTCGGACAGTAGGAATAGACAGAGATCCTATCATCAGTTTGGGAATGAAGTTATAACCAGATAAGTATTGTAATCTCTTGAATATGTTCGAAATGATGTGTTACATTGTTCTTTTCCCAAGCTGCCTTTCATCTAATAATATGGATTTTACAGTAGTGCTAATGACATAGTCGGAATTGTGCTATTTGCTGGGGTCCACGTGATTTGGAAAGACATCTGTCACGTATAGTTCAGTACTAGTAGTCGCTGGATTAATCATTTTGTCGTACTGTCTAAAGGGAATTTACCGTACAGTGTGATTATTTACCTCTTCTAATGTCGATCGCAACATCCAACATCCATTGTTTATAAATTAATATTAATGTCCTGAGAATGGACGTGTTATTTATTTTACAATGATTTTGTATTCATGCTACGACCTCCTAGATTAAGTTTCCCAATCGATGAATTCGTTTGTAGGCTCTGTCCATCTCTCTTGGATGATAAAAAAAGAATAAAACTGATAACTTAACAGTAAGGTCTTCTTCATTTAGTCATAAACAGAAACATTTCAGAATAGAAAAGTGACCCATGAGACAATGTGTTAGTGGGTAGGTATGGTTTTTACGCCACCATTAGCAATATGTCAGCAAAATCACAGCTGGGGACACCAGAAACGGCCTTCTCACATTGCACTCATGTGGAGAACCAAAGCTTGGCCTTTGACATGACGAGCAAACGCTTTATGCAATCGTCAAGAAACAATTTGTGGTTACACCTTACAAGTTGAATATAAGGTGAACCTTAAATTCATGGAATATGATGAAAAAAAACCAACTTACTTTGGTCGCATGTGCGCGCATATC
The DNA here is from genome assembly GCF_037392515.1 of Haliotis asinina. Classification (NCBI taxonomy): domain Eukaryota; kingdom Metazoa; phylum Mollusca; class Gastropoda; order Lepetellida; family Haliotidae; genus Haliotis; species Haliotis asinina. The sequence goes on from NC_090280.1 coordinate 34,657,937, forward strand.
TGATGTAGTTGAATCCCTGAGCACACTCACACTTGCCGTTGAAACAAACAGAGTTGTACACTCGACAATGGCTGTCCCATACACAAATCTGGCCAATGCCACCTGTTCATTCAAGAGTAATAACCTCGTTAACATAATCCATCATGAACAGCATGATATATGACGTAACGAAAAACAGCTCAATCAGATGAAAATTAGGTTTGATATCATACGCATACCATATGTTATTGCTACGTGCAAAGTCACTGAAACATGTATGAATAAAAAAGAACATTGGAAATGATATTCACCAGTCTAGGCGTCACATCTCTTTCACATATAATACAATCCTGCAAAGAGCCTACTTTAATATTTAAACAAAAACCTTTCGTATATTTTTTTAGTTTTCAAATCGCACACGGTTGCAACAAAGAAAACGGAAAGTCTGTAATAAAAGTGATAGTCTATAACACCCGGTTGATGCAGGTTACCGTATCACTGGATTGTCAGGTCCAGACTCTCATATTGTAAGCCTACTGTCATTTAGTTTCCACGCGGGTGGAGTGAGTATGTGAGTTAATATTTAACGTCACATCGGCAATATCTCGGCCATATCGTGACGAGAACATTTAACATTTAATTGAAATATATGCATGTGGTAAACATCTGTCAACGGAGGACAGTAAAACAACTAGAATATCACAATTTGAATTAAAACTAGTGTGGAAAGTTAAAACTAATATCACTATTTAGACAATACAACGTAAAAACATGCGATAGATCGCCAACCACAGAAGGTTGATCACCATATTAGGGGCCATGGGCCACGCAGGTGGAACGACACGATCAATCAAATAACACTTGAAAGGCGTCAATACTTGCAGAAATTGAATGACAAAAGCAGATATTTTTATTACGATCATGACTTGGTGAGTAATGATTTTTATATTGATAAACATTCAGAAGACATACAGAAGTCAATCCAGACAATGAACACTTTCATGTACATGTGGATGGGTAGCTGTCCCCTGAAGCTGAAAAGTTTTGTTTTAGGGGGGGCTTTTTTTCAGAAGGCTGTTATGCACACCTAAACTATTAATTCGATCCTGAACTAATTAATTAGAAAACGTATACATTGTTGTTCTGCGAACTCCAAGTTTCCGTTGTCACAGCAAGATGGCCTCATGTTGTGATACGTCATTTGTTCGTGGCGACAGTGTTTAAATTAGTTCTAACACATTTTATATTGTTTAACCATCTATTTGACATTAATATTTAATTAGTTTTCCCTGCAGAAATTCACATCAATGTAAATTGCATGTTGGTTTGGTCGTGTGTTTTCACAAAGAGTTAGATATATTGAACGTGTCATATTTACTCTGTGTTCATCAGTGTGAGTGAGTGAGTTAAGATTTTAAGTCACATGGGCAATATTGTAGCCATATCGTGACTAATTCAAGTGATAAATATATTAACAATCATAGACAAATTATAATAAAACATGTCAAAGGAGGACAGTAAAACTATCAGATTATCACAGATATAAATATAAAACTAGTAACTGAAACTAAAAAGTCTGAACCATACATGACAAACATGACAATACAATATAAAAATATGCTATAGATTACCAACGACTGAAGGTCTCCACTAGGGACCATGGGGACTTACAGTACTTTAGCTTCCTGCATGGGCCCTAGCTGGATTTAAGCCATCCCTTCAGTCGTTAGCAATTTAGGCATATCTAGCCATACATGTAAAATGACACATATACTGCGATTAAAATAGCGGAGTGTTCGAATTTACTTTGAATGTTTGTGAACTTACGTACCCTCTCAGGAGGACCTGTTCATCGGATGCATTAAATGCACGCCATCATTTAGAATGCGTGATAAACGATAAAATGTCGAAAGTGTGCGTCACGTGTTCATTTTTATACTTTACCAGTATAGCCTCCTAACGGATATGAGGATTCCCTTGTCATCGTCCCTCGTGCACCTATAGCACCACCTTAAACAATCAGTACAGTCAGTGATTGACACCGATGTATATTTGTATGTAAGGCCCACCTGATTAAGTGATCATAAGCACATCTTCATAATGTAACACCTTTTTAACATCCTTTCCTTATGTATCTAAGTTTACAATAATATTGTCTCCAACACATTCTTTTACCAAAATATGACATACAGGTATCGTTCGTTGTCAGAGAAAATGTAATATGCTGTTATCTACTGTTTGTCCACTGTCTTGTATTTGTATTTATATATATGTTAATGGTGAAAGTTCCTGTGCCACCAAAGTAGTTTATGAGAATGAAGAATTGGATATAGTTGAATGAAACACTTTATCGCAGTTTGGACAAATTTACTGAGGTGTTATATATATATAACATATATATATATATATATATATATATATATATATATATATATATATATATATATATATATATATATATATAAGGGTGAGGTTTTCATTTCAGTATAGAAAAAGCGATAGCATGTGCCAGTTACGCCAGTTGATCTTAGTAGCATCTTACAACAACATCAGCATAAGAGTCACGTTTTAAAATGAAACATTTAGCGTATTAACGATGAAGGACTTCAAACGTGAAAGCAGAGTAGCTTTATCTTCATTGTAGCACGATTGATGGTAAGTGTTTCATAGCTGGACTCTTTGACACAAGTACACAAGTCATGGACTGCTGTTCTATAATGATCTGCACGGGATGAATGCAGTAGTAAACAGAGCTAGATCACAATGAACAAAGCTGCTATTCCAATTCACAACCAACTGCGCTTCCTTAGTATTGCGTGATGGTCATAAGTTCAAAGATGCACCAGTCAAAGTTCAACCTTGGTTTATGACCTGGGACTTAAAGACAAACAAACCCAGCCTTTAAATACATTCAAACCACTAAACTTGTATGGCAATGATATTTCTACACATCTGCCACAATCTCTCTTAGTTGGTTTATACCTTCGATCCAAAATCAAAGCAATAAACTAAAGTTTATTCTGTCAGTGGAGTAATTTTTAAAATGTTGATGAAGATATTTCCCTGTGAAACTTTTCCTTCACACCTCTAATTGACGTACTGTATCAAGTGCCAGGAGTACAAGACGAAAGGTTTTGTACACCAAAGAGGACATATACATGCTGTGTTTCTCTTAGCATCAGTGTGTTCATGGTATATTTACACAAATGTTGAAACATATTTCAGTGTATTAAACGTGTCTTAATTTTTCTACGTTCATGTAAGAAAATACATGTACTCCTTTATTAAGGATGCGAGATAAATTTCGAAAGTGTGTGTCACAAGTTTATAATCTTCAATTACCTGGATAGCCTCTTGACTGATGAGAGGATCCCCTTTTCTTCGTCCCCCGTGTAATTGCAACATCACCTTAAATGTTCAGCACAGTCTGTGATTGACACCAACACTTTCTTAAGTCTCATTCAACCAGTGTGTGAAATGTTTAAATGGATAGCCTGACCAGCCAAACTCACGACAAGCACGGACTGCTGAAGACCAGTTCTAATCCGGATGTTCCTCATGTAACTCATTTTCAAGATGCGTGAGGATCGATAAAATACTAAACGTGAGTTTATTATCATAAATAAAATAATTATGATAGCTTCGTTTCTGAAACGATTATCGATTCTTAGTATAACCTCGCGCACCTGCAACACCATCTTAAATAACCAACACAGCCACTGATTGATACCAACACTTTCTGGAGTCAGTGTAAGAAAATTAACTGTTTACAACAGGTTCTAGACCTCCATTCCGAATCTTGGATTTTCTCACGATCTCGTCGTCCAGAAATGTGAGGACCAAGCATTGTTTTATAAATGTGATGAAGACATGAACAAATAGCACGAGAAAAACACTTTTGTCAACATTTTAGCATCACTCGGTACTCAGGCCCCCCTAAGTAATTGAAGGAATTACAGCAAATTGGAAGGAATTGCATCTCAAATCTAAACAAACGCAGCTCACTCGCGAAACAATTGCAGCGATATCGGTAGTTTGGCGGTAATAGCAGAAACACATCGCCCCTATCGGAAGCAATGTCGGTAATACTGGAAACACGCTCGGCCATCTTCGGAGATTTTTCGGTCGCGAGCAGAAACTCACGCAGCAAAACATGGCGTCGTTGGAAGAAGCACCCGTCTCGGTGAGTTTTGTTTTTAGTTCCTACCATTACATTTTTATACTTATCCATCTTTGACCACCCGTGTTGAATGCGTTTAGGTATGAGGTGTTGTAGCTTATGTTTTTAGGAAAAGATTGACACTGCAGAAGAGTGTCACAAGTCATGTCTCTGGATGTTATTTACATCTGAACATCGAAGTCGTGCCGATGATTACGAACGTGCGCTAGATATAACATCATTTGTTTGTAAAATGTGTTTAAATTTGTCAATTGCACTTCATGTGAAGATAAATTTTGGCTCATAAACTTCTTCATGGCGCACGTTCATGATGTTCGTAATCATCGGCACGACTTCGCGACCGAAAAATCTCCGAAGATGGCCGAGCGTGTTTCTAGTATTACCGACATTGCTTCCGATAGGGGCGATGTGTTTCTGTTATTACCGCTAAACTGCCGATATCGCTGCAATTGTTTCGCGAGTGAGCTGCGTTTGTTTAGATTTGAGATGCAATTCCTTCCAATTTGCTGTAATTCCTTCAATTACTTAGGGGGCCTGGGTAATGTTAACATTTACATAGTGTCTTATTCAAACGGTAAGATGTGTATCCACATATTTGAGACAGTGTTTCTTGGTGACATTGCACTAACGATTTACGTCTTTACAACTCAATCTCAAGATTTCCACTGCGTGAACTATATAATGTAAATACATCAACTCACTTCTCACGCATTTGTTCTTTGTTTTCTGGTGGTAGTAGCCCCGAACACACTTGCAGACGTCACGGGAACACTTGGAGTGCGGCACGTGACATTTAACGTTACTGTTACAGTTCTGATTGATGCCAGCAGTTCCTTCAAAAGCGAGTGACACGTTAACCGACTTAAAAAACAAAACTTGGCAAATAAATAATCCACGATACACTAAATTCCTGTCGGGTCACAAAATAATTACTGTTTTTTCGCCACAAACATAACATCAGTGTGACATTCCAAAATGGTAAATGTGACATGGCTGCAAATTGCCTTCGTACCATGTCACTATGTAACCAACTTGTCCGTGATGGTTTTAGAATAATCTTTGGTAAGTTGGTAGTAACAACAGCTATCGTCATCATTCTAATTTGGAACTCTGTGTATGGTGTACATACTGTAGCAAGAGGTACGTCAAGAAACGCCAGTTAATGTCAGTGCGGGTAATAGATGAATTATTGGTGATTATGGAGCCTTTAAAACTCAGTCTCAAGATTTCCACAGAGTGAAGTAGATACTTACTGTAAATACATCAACTTACTTCTCACACAAGTGTTCTTTGTTTTCTTATGGTAGTAGCCCCGAACACACTTGCAGATGCCACGGGAACACTTGGAGTGCGGCGCGTGACATTTAGTGTTCCCGTTACAGTTCTGATTGACGCCAGCAGTTCCTTCAAAAGCACGTGAAACGTTGCTCGACTTAAAACTTGGCAAATACAAAATCGCATATACTGAATCTCAGATTGGTCACTGAATGCTTACTTGTTTTCGTAATTATGAAACTCTAAACATGGCAGCGCTGCAGCTGATATGATTGCTAATTCATTTTTACGATTGTTTTCATGATACCAATATATTCTCGACAGTTTAAGAATGGATCATTGGAAAGTCGAGACCAGGCCAAGAGGGAATAGTTTTATAAAGATATATACCGTGAGCATAGCTGAAGTGTCCTGAAACGAGTTTTGTGTGTTGCATGGTGTCGTTACAGACATTTCCTTTTACGTGGTGACAATATATATCTTGATTCCATCTTTAGGAGCATGACACTTTGTTTCGATCGATAACACATTTAGACAGATGTTAATCTATCAGATCAATAAAAACTCCATGTATTGATCTCTTGAACAAAACACAATGCTCCTTATCTTTAGTTTGATAACGTACCCTCTTGGGGCCAAACCTTTTAATAAATATTTTAGTAGAGCGGCAGTCACACCACCAGAGACCTTCCACAGAACTTGTACACAGTGGGGTGAAATGATTCTACAAGGCGTGTCCAGCAAGACATTGACCGGCACCAACTATGGATTTCAAATATCCAGTTAAATAATTCAAGATTCTAGTTCTAGTGATTTTTTGAGCTTAAATATACCTGAGCAGATGTTGTTTTACATACTGCTTATGTGATTCAGGTCTTTAAAATGAAACAAAAATGAAAATAAAAATAATCATTTAGTGATTAACACATAATCCCCAAAAGGATAATAACTTCAAAAGGGGTACCCTTAATCCGAAAAGGGCATGTTATGACGGTTGCGTAAGTATTATGTAGGGATATTCATAAATATTATTCTTAATGACTCAGAACACAATAGAAGTTTATATTCCAAGCTAGTCTTAATAGACATCATATAATAACCAACAAAATACATAAGCACTTATACATTAACAGACACTATCATGAACTAGTATCATAGTTTACATACACAGAGCTAAAATGTGTTCATCTTTTTTTTTGTTAAATGCAAAGATATTAGCGTGGTATTACCATAATACCATCCATATAAATAGTTGTTTAGCAAGTATGTGTCTCCAGCATTCGTTGCTCATCTCAATATATGCGAGAGTAATAAATAAAATGTATAACTGATAGACATGATTGAAGACATATTTTCTCCATTTTGAGCAAGTATTGTTTCAAGTTTGAAAGGATGTACTCTCTCAGTTTCAGTACTGTTTCTGTGTTGAAAGACTATACCTTTTAAGTGTCTAAAAAGCAGAGCAAACGGACTGTCACTTCTGCATTAATTGGATCATCAAGTGTCTTCTCTGAGTTTTTAATATAAAAAAAAATAGGTTTTGAACTTAGCAGTATTGAAATGTTTGAAATGTTTTTTAGCTATACAAAGTATTCTTGGTTACAACGTTTTGATAAGAAGAAATAAGCTGCAAGGAATGTGTAGGTCTAACGAAACATTATACATTATTTTAAACTTGACCAAAAATGTCTTATCAAGTTAATACAATAAACGGTGATGCAAATTTCACATCTCCATTGATTAAACATTTTGTATTTCTAAACATTTGCCGCCATCAAATGATGTTCTTCCCTTGTAAAATATATTCATTTGTATTACCTGTATTTCTGTGCGCTCGATTCACAGGTGGGACGCTCGGTGTTACCTGTGGAGGATCTGCAAGGTAGGCAATATCACTCACACCCACTACAATTAAAATATGGCACGATTCATAACTGAAAAACATTGTCGAAGATATATTGTCTTTCTGTTGACAGCGTTCCAGATTAGCGATGTATTGGTTCTAAAGTCAATTTAGTTCTATAGAATACTAAACTGAAAATGCTACTTCTTTATATATTGGATAATCAAGAAGATGTTATTGAACAATTAACCTTTTAAACTATAACATGTACGAATATGTTAAACACGATGTAGGCATTTGATTTTGGCAAAACTCATAATGGCCAAAGACATCCCTGTGAATGGGTATCAAAGAAATGCTTCGGGCAGGGAAGCATGTTCAACATTTATTGCAAAACAAAACAGAAATGTGAAATGCTTGATTGTTATATAAGTTATACAAAGCGAAAACAAGGCATAAATACTTGCATTGTAGATTATATTGTATTACCTGCTGCACTGCGTGTTTGAGATGGGGCACTCGTCACCTCACTAACACCTGCAAGACAAGCAACATCGTGATACCTCATTGTTAGGTTTAGACAATTTGACGTGACGACGTGATTGTGAATTTAATGATTTAGAACATTAATCTCCAGATGAGGTAAGCTATTTGTGAAAACGAGCAGGGCGATGGATTGAAGCGTGCTTAAAGCTTTCGGCTACCACACCTAGCTTTGGTTAGCTACATGCGTACAGTGTGCCCATTAATAGTGCCCAGCTCTGGGACTTTGTTGAAAAAGAAGCAATTGCTTAAACAATGCATGAAATCTTTCGAGTGAATGAGTGAGTAAATAGAAAGTGTCAAGCCAGCTGAATCATGACTCTTTCATTGATGTGTCAAGCAGGTTCTTCAGGGATCCTGACTCAGGTCCATGCTACACATATATAATGATAACCTACGGACACTGCTGTCAGTTTGGATGTTCGGACCTGCTTTTTTCGGCAAGAACAAACACAAAACGCACTTAAAAATCATGCTTTCTTTCAGAATACTAGAGAGATATGCACACCAGGAGCTGTGAGCTTATTAATCTGAAATAGTTATTATATCACTAACAACCAACGAGATGTAATTACGAAAGTTATGTTCAAAGATATTAATCGGGATGAAAATCAAAGCCTTTTCAAAAGGAAAGTTATATCAGATGTGAATACTGCAATGATGCCTTTGTATCAATCTGTTCTCGATAGCAGAAGAATACGATAATGGCGTATTGTTTCACTGACCAGTAGATGTTCAGGTGAACCTAATCTACGTACATGTATGTATCAGAATTATGTCTTCTTTATACAACTTGCTGGGTTTTAAGTTATACTTACGTGTTTGTAAATAGTAAACAGCATATCCGCCTTCGGCCACTGTACCCTGTGCAATCTCACGTTGAATGGCAGACCTGTATCCCTGACAGGCGGTGGTCGTGGCATCGTAGACATGTGCAGCACATGATGTGTCAGAAACACATTCTGCTGCACATCGCAGGTTGGATGAAACATTTCTTCCCCTCCACAACATATACAATTTCCTCTTAACTATAACCCTCTTGAAGTATTCAGAGTCAACAGCCGTTACTGCAGCTAGATATATCCAAATTAAGCCCAGAACCCCAAACGTGTCCTTCATGGTGGTTTTGAAAATGGTTCATTTTCCGTGAGAACAATCAATGATGGAACACAGATGGTAACTGATATACGATATTCATTTTGCATGTTGTTTGTGGGAAGCGATTGATTTGGACTTTTACATTAGCATTTGAAACATCCGTCAAAAGTAAAGAAGTTTCTAACCAACATCCAGTGATTGACCTTCGTCAACAAAAGGACGTTAATTAACACTATCAAATACATCTGCAGACATGAGCTTGTAGCATAGTAATGGACCAATGATCTATACAGGTGAAGGAGGGTAGCTTGATCACCTCCCCATTTTGAATTGGAAACAACTTTTAGAAAATCCAGAGCCTTCAAGCATTTATTTTTTAGATATTTAATGTGTGGAAGAAAAGTTCAATGGGAATCGAAAATTATACCCAAGAACTTGGCCTCCTTGACCACTTTGATGGGAGTGCCATCTAAAAGGAATTCTGGGTCCTAATGTGGCTTATATTTCCTATAGAAGTGTAGACAATTAGTTTTTGACTGAGAAAATATAAATCCGTTTTCGAGACACCATTTATTTATGTTGTTTAAACACAACTGTAGTTGCCGTTCAATAGTATGCATATTTTTACCACGACAAGAAATATTAAAATCATCCACGAAAAGCGATCCATCGATTGAATCATTTAAAACCTTGGATAAACTGTTAATCGTAATGCTAAACAGCCTGACAGACAAAATACTGCCTTGTGGAACACTCTGATCCTGATTGTAATGATCAGACAGGGTTGAACCCACTCGGACCTGAAATTGTCTGCCATGTAAGACAATTGGATATAAATTGTGGTAAACGACCTCGTAATCCAAAGTCATGTAAATCTTTTAAAATTCCATGTTTCCATGTTGTGTCATACGCTTTATCTAAATCGAAAAAAATGACACTGCATGTTTATTAATTATGGCATTTTTAACAAAGGATTCTGAACGCACTAAATAATCGATAGTACTTCTCTTTTTACGAAAACCGCGCTGTATATCTGTTATTAGGTTATTTGTTTCCAAGTACCAAACATCATGCGTTCTTTTCCTGCTGTTTCTTTTTTTTTTTTTTTTTTTTTTTTTTTTGATACTTTTGGAATTCAGGTAAATAATTAGATGAGGAATGGTGTATGGCCAACGTTTCACCAAGTTTACTAGTAATTGGTTCCCATCTTTCAGATGCTGGATGCTGGATTTAGATCCCTCACCCTTGATGTTCTAGATCATATTCCACACCTTTGATATCGGCGTGCGCGAATTAATTTTTGAGACATAGTTTTGCCAAGAGTGGTGTTTGCTTTGCTTGAAAGTACGCCGAGCTTTGGCGTTCAAAATTTTAAATTTATCTAAATGTTCAGGTTTCTTTCGTGCCTTCCTAGCCTGTTTGCATTTATCTGTAAATCATGGTTTTCGTATGTGAGGAACTGAAGAGGACTTTGGGATACATTCGTCAGCTATGGTATTTAGCTTATCTGAGAAACATTTAATGGCATCAGGAATACCATTGCAAAGTTCAGGTTTAAGTTGTTCACCGCAAAGAATTTCATACAGAGGCCAATTAGCCTTTTTAAAATTCCATCTTGATGATGGAGGAACGTCAGATGGATTCACGGGTTTTAGTATTGTTGGGAAATGGTCACTTCCACAGAGGTCGTCATGGACTGACCATTCAAATTCATTCAATACGTTGGAGTCAGCTAGTGACAAATCAAGAGCTGAATATGTTCCTGAGCCAGGATGTAAATACGTGTTTGAACCGTCATTACAAATGCATAAATCATTGTCTGAAATGCAATCCTCCAGCACTTTACCTTTGGTGTTTGTATTAGTGCTACCCCATAGTGGGTTGTGGCCATTCAAATCGCCCATGATTAAACATGGTCTAGGTAGTTGATCATAGAGAGCCTGTAGATCGGTTTGTTGAACCGTTAATGGACGGGGGAATGTATAAAGAACGTAAAGCAAAAGCAACCTGGGTTGCGTTTCACAAAAACCTTCTAAATGTAGGAGGTCGTAGCCCATACGACCTTGTTTACGACCCTCTTCCGACCTCCTTTACGACCGTTTCACAAAGACGTCGTATCCATGTCGTACTACGGGCTCCTAAATCCATGACGTACATCGTTTAAGAGGTACTTTGTTGCATAGCAACGCATACAGCGAGACAAAACAGGCACCTGCGTATCTTGTTATAACCAAAGTTTTTTTCCAAATAGAAACAGTTTCAGTAACAATGCAAATGCCATTTTTAATTGAAAGTACAGGTTATCTTATCGTAATAATTGGATTCTCTCACTACATTGCAAGATAAAATGTATAAATCATTTCCATTAATATTATCAGTTTGTCCAAATTAATCGTTGTCCATTAACCTGGTCATATAAAACTGCAATATTAGTCCCAATGTATTGAATATTGTACATCGGAGGAACTAAAGTACATGTTGCCGTTATGGCTACGTTTGATCTACTAACACTTGTGTAAAGGTTTAAATATGGTCCGCTACTCTAACTGTGTCAGCTTCTTGCGTAACTTTTTTTCAATCAATCAAAACCTTTCAAAGAATGAAAACGTTTACCCTATATCCACGTATGTTGTGATATTGAACAAGGCCAAAGGTAGATACTGAAACTGACTTCATGAAAAAATATCTGAACCATACGCAAAATATACGTCATAGTATTGAAAGTGTAATCGGAAACTTTTTTGTTTACTCTTGTTCATCCGACCTTCACCTCACAGAAATCGCCTAATATGTACAACAGTGTTGACGTATGACATCACAACCGGTGACCGATTTCTTACGAAATGGCGTCTTCGCTGACATGGGTGCAAAGGATTTGCGAGGATTCTTCCCTGGATTCAGGGATCGTTTGAACATAAATGTGATATGTAAGTAATCAGATCGAGTGACTCTGATTATCGGTGTGTTGTTATGTGTTTTCATCGTTTTCATTGTAAGTAAGAGAAGAAGCAAGAAATGCTGATAATTACCGTAGTTTTTGGTTCTGTTATGGCGTCACGCTGCACGGGAATTTTGACTTATCACGCGTCAAATCTTTGCATTATATTTAATTTCAGTTTTTTTCTTTTCTGCTATGATACTCTTTCCATACATACATTTTGAGCCACTCAAAGCAATGAATAGCCAGCTGGATGTCGGATTTTCTTTTATAAACTACTACACACTGTAAAATCGGAGTTTTTGTTTGTTTACATTTCGAACTAACGTAGTCTTTGTTTTCACACCCAGTATGTTTCGTTTCATTTTATCTAGACTGTTGGTATTGGTGGCAGAGACCAAATGTAATATCTGCTTAACATGTATGGGGTATTCACTGATGCATTTGTCGCAGCTGACTATGGAATATTCGTGATGTAATAGGCGTGTCAATACCAGCCTTGGCGAAACGAGATTTTGTAAACACTATCCAATATGGCAGAAAGCGCACTTTCCGTGTGACTATATTTTCGAAAGCATCCCAACCGATTCTGGGTTCATTGGCAGCGTTTCAGATTTTTCAATGGTAATATCATGAAAAGCTTGTGACCGATAGCATATTATATTTCAAATTAAACAATCATAGTAGGTGATCGATTTTCAGATTTGAAATCATAGATCTACTGTACATCAAATAATGCCGTGAATCATGATTCCGTATTGTGTTAAAAAGGGCGGGTCTCTAACGTTCTGCACAGTTAGAAAGCAATATGCCTGGGAAATCTGTATCTCGACATCATGTCAAAATCATCTAGAGTGTCGTGCACGTTCGACCTGTCTCAAAATTTCTCAGGCCTTACTAGTTAACATGTTTTAATCACTTACAGTACCATGATCGTCGACGCCATCTTTGTACTGAGTAGTTTTTACGACCTCCAAAAGCATTTACGACAGGTCAATTGGGGTCCTAAATTTTGGGCTGTTTACGACACAGTGTAAATGTACAAGGTCTTTGTGAAACGGGGTAAAAAAGTAAGAGGTGGTCTACGACCTGCTTTACGAGGTCGGGTCGGTAAGAGGGCTTTGTGAAACGGGCCCCTGTATTGTAAGTCGCAGTGCAACGACTTGGAGATTTGTTTTAAGTGGAATTGGGTTGTGGAGAACAATATTTCTCACCAAGATAGATAATCCACCTGAAGCTCTATCACCAGGAGGAGAAAAGCTATGATAAGCATTAAACTGAAGTAGGTCAAAATTATCTGTCTGCTTCCGATAAGTTTCTTGAAAGCAGAACGCCAATGGCTTAAAATCTTGGACTAATAACTGTGAATCATTTAAATTAGTCCTCTACAATTCCACTGAATAATTGGTGAAGACATTATTTCTGTGGAGGATGAACAGGTGATCTACCCCTTATCTTCCTTGAGGGCGACAAGCTATGTGTTCTACAATGAGTATGGTCGGACACATCCATGTCCTCAAGAGATCCAAACTTATTGAAACGTTGGACTTGGTTATTCGACCACTTTGGGGTTCTGTTGCTCTGATTCTTTTTGTTGGCACAGTTTGGTTTGGATCTATTTTTATCAGGTAGTTTCACATCAATGTCTGATGATTTAGATGATTGCTTTTGAGATGTAGATGTAGGAGCCGATGTTCTAGCCCACGTATTATCAGTTTGACAACCTACGGAAGTACATGAAACATGTTTGCATTGAGTGACCTGAGCCGAAGCAGAAACAGTGGTAGTATAAGACGGACCCGATTGTTCTTGTGAAAAAACAATTATCTGTTTTGCCTCAAAGAATGACACGTTTCGCTCTTGTTTCACTCGCGAAATTTTCGACTGCAACTTCCAGGAAGGCCATTCCTTGTAAGAAGATGGATGACAACTCGAGCAGTTCACACAAACAGGTGTTTTACTGCACAGGCTACTGTCTTCGCATGGTCCAGCACATCTTTGGCATGCAGCTGGATTGTTGCAAGACTTAGATCCGTCTTAGATCCGTGACCAGATTTCTGGCAAGAATAGCATCTTAATGGATTGGGGATAAAAGTATCAACCCTTTGTCTACAATACCCTGCTTTTTTGTGGGTGTTCTGGCAGACCAAATGTGAAGAGGTAAATGTTTGTTTGGAAAATTTCATTATTTCTTGTAGCAGTGAAGCTTTGAGAATGTAATGCTGTGACAAGGTCACCTTCACTCATGTTTGAAGACAACGTCCATTATCACGAACAATGCCTTTGCTGTGATTTAATGTCCTGTGAGAGGTCACTCCTACAGGAACATTAGCTAAAGACTTGGTCCGGTTGCTCTTAGAATCTTTGACTGGATTTCTTTCCTACATTCGATAAGAAGGGAACCAGATCGCAACTTTTTTACTTCTTTCACTTCTCCAGCCAAACCTTCTATGCCCTTTCATACAGCAAAGGGATTCAACTTGAGAGGACCACCATCAGGTGCTCTCATTACAAGAAATCGAGGCCAGTTATTGGGGTTGGTGAAAGTTGTTTAATCTTCATCCTCAGAAGACAACGAATCATCAGATTCGTGTGTACGTTTTTTAAGTGGGGGTGCCCTGATTGAAATATATATGATTCACCCTCCTAGCTTCCCATCCACCACGGTGTGTCAACAGGGATGATGCTTCATGTCTGCGGGTCTCCAGCACACGGCATCAAGGATACTTGGAGGGTATACTCGAGCAGGAAAATATCTTAAAAAGATAGATCCCACCAGATTTCCCATGAGCCATCGCCTTCTGGTCATTTAGACTCTAGGCAAATTAATTACGGCAAATTTCAAATCAAGTACTGTTTGAGCGACCAAAAGAGTCGAGGCCTAAACTTAACAACATAGATCAGATTATAAATTGTGCAAATACAAGTAATGCACAGGGCTCGACATGACCAGCCGATTGGTTGCACCGGGCCCATTCAACCACCCGTCTAGGTGAATTCAGGGCCAAAGTGATGTGTTAGGCCCCTCATTGCCCTCAACCACCAGGATCCCCTCCGCAACCGACACAGGACCGCAACCCATGGCAAACAGGTTGGTGGACCAAATATGCCCCCGGGTGCACAACAGGGGGTCGGCAAGCACTTACTTAGCGTAACCCAGCACCCACCATGAGGAGGTGGCTCGCCACGGGTGCCTCGTACACTTAGAGATAGTGTCTATTCAAAAGTGATCGATGAATAACATAATCATAGAGATAATTGCTAAAGACACATTTGTATGTTTGCGTAAAATATTGCTCTTAGCTATGATGTATATACGTTACGTACTTAATGTCTTACTTCAAGAGTAAGATGAAAAAAAAAGTAATTCGTATATTAATGGTTTAGAGATAATGGCATCCTGACATGACAAATTTCCTTTTAAGACATTTTTTTTCAAATGATGATTTTCTTTGCTCAATAAATATATCAATTCTGATGGGTTCTAATGTCACAAATCAACTCATACCTGTCTGGGCATTGACTTGACGACGTAGACGGGTTCAGCAAACAAATATTGAACACGGATCTTAGATGTCATGAATCAATCATAAAACGTTTGGGTATCAGTTTAGAAAGGACGAAAGGTTCACGTCATCAATCTTGGCCTAAAAGACGCGAAACCTTTCAGAAAGTTATTAAATGTAACAAATACAATTTTGTGGATAATCAATCTTGGCCAAAAGACGTGAGGCATTTCAGAAAGTTATGAAATGTAAGAAATACAATTGTGTGTATAACACAATCTAAGTGGCAGTTTCTCTCTTCCAAAGTTAATAATTCTATCTTAATATTCTAACATATATATGCAGTCTGAGGATACAACCCCTGAACGTTCTCAAGATATTGTGGTAGTTAAGTAGTTAAAGTGTTCGTTGCACAGAATGTGTTCGGTTCCCCACCTACAAGGTGCAATACAATGTGCACGTATCATTTCTGGTTTCCCCGACGTGATGTAGCGGGTATATTGCTTAACAGGGGAATATGACCCATGTGCGTAATACTGTAAAGGAATATATGATAGTGCGTAAAAAAGACTTACTGTTCAGAGAACTTAGTCATGACAAATGCCGTTTCGCCTTATTTAAAAACAATTCAGAAGGAAGAGATCATGTGTGTTAACAAGGGCCGAACTGTCTACCAGTTCCTTTCAAGAGATTAATGGTACCATGGCCTTTACTATCAGACCCTCATTCAGCGAGTCTGACCACCCAATCCATAATTAAGCCGCCTATATGAGCCTAGACCGTGGCAAGCCTAGCATGGGCAGTGTAGTTTCACTGCGTTCCTAACAGTACTCAACAGGTTGCAGTCAAATCCTGTTGTCAATAGAGAAAACCACACAGAAAAAGGAAGGCAAATCTGCCTTCCACAAGACGTTCCTTACGTCCTGTCTGAAGGTGTTTCATACAATACAATGTGTTTAGAATGTTTCTAATGAGACTTTGTGCTGTTACAAATGTGATGAAACCACTGTGTATGAAGTCTCTCAAACACTTTCCTTACGTAACAGAGCTAACGTTCCTTTATTCCCTTATTGTTTTCGTACTTGCATTGAACTGTTCTTACGTTTAGTCCATACTGTTTGATAGACAAAGCCCCAGTTATGTTGCAGATCATTACACCAGTAGGGGTTTCATCTGGATTTCTTTCTTCTTCTGTATATCTTGTACGGGTGTGGGTGCTTTTGAGTTAAACTATTCTCCATTTCATTATTGTCTAGCCCAACAAACTTGTCATACTGTCCATAAAAGGCGGTCTGGTGTAACATTTCAAGTTCAATACTTCGTTTCCAATCTTTCAACACTGTTACATTATTGATACGAGCTGCAACTTGGCAAAAGATGTTTGAAACATCACACCTTTTGTTGTACATGTACATTGGATGCTGCAAGTTAATATCAATGACACATGCTAGAAGTGAGTGGTCAGGCATACGGCTTGGTACTTTGAGATTGTTCACATTAATCAGCTACTGTCACCTAGTGTACATGGAAATCACTCACAAAATAGTAGCTGTTCATATGATCTATGAACAATTCACCACTATTATTGATGACACAGTCTACCACTTGTCTCAGATGTATTTCGTCAACACCCTAACATATATCCCCAATATATATCTCCATAGGGATATATGAGGCCATTATTTTGAATTGAAGTATATAATTGCTTTTGAAGTTCGGTAGAGAAAAGACACTATGAGTCATTCTGCTGGTTCCACTCTATGGGAAAGGACACACACACGTCATTGTTCTCCTTGCAGTTTATTCGTATCCACAGTAAGCCTTTATAATTAAAATCATCCAGCGCATCTACTAAGTAGTCTCGAAGTAAGAACTAATTCCTCCAGATTCCATTTGGACTTATATGTAGATCTGGTCTGTTTTGTCCAGACCAATTGTAGTTTTCAATGTTTATTGTTTTTATTTTTCCTTTATACACATAACTATCACATAATACCATAACATAACAGTGTATGATATCAATAATATCACAAAATTGTCTATATTTTAGTTATTTTTCTTGAAGTCTCTACAGTTCCACATACCAAGCTCACGGCCATATCTCTGCTTAAACTTTTGATTCACGTGTACGCAGCTGTTAGTCTCATCTGACGTCCCTTGTCTATTTCCACTTCAGTCTCATATTATCTATCCTCAACCTCTAGAGTCATATTTCATCATGCAGTTAATAACATTCACATCTCGTGACTCGGGCGTCTTGTGAATGAGAGCTTCAATATTCTTGATCGGTTCTTGCTCTGTTTCATATTCCATTCGAGACTTTAATCCTTTAGTGACTGTGACATTATTTCTTTCACAATCTGTTTACTATTTCGCATATGACGTTTCTATGTTATCTGTTCTCTCTTGTACCCTGTCAAAGTCTCTTTTAAATTCTTTTAACTTCTGATTCAACCGCATGACTTTTCAAAGATACCAACCTTAGTTTTTAGATTAATTTCAAGACCTGGAGAGTTTGGTGAGAGAATGAACCGCCCCTCGTAGGCTGTAGGATAGCTCAGCAACAGCATTTAGTATCAATAGTTCATTGTTCTGTTTTGTGTTGTCATTTGTGAAGTGTTAAAGAGAGATATTCCGCCGACGCTTCATTTCTGTCACTGCTATTGCTTGGCATCCATAAGACTAATGTGTATCCCACCTAAATGGGTTTCAAAGACATTAAAATATCCTTAATTAGCAATATCAAAGACACATATTTACATGAGTGAATCTACTAAAATCATTTTCAAAAACTCCAATTTGGAATTCATTATTTAATGGAAGATATCAAGCTGAAAATAAAAACGTTTCACATTTTTCAAATCAAACCTTTAAATACTAAATATCCTATGCCATTCAAGTCGTAATTTCCCATTTCGAACATATCTTAAGCTTACTTCCGTCTGATACAAGTCTATCATAGGAAAGTCTTGAGTTAATATTAACGTCACATTGGACATATTGCAGCCACATCGTGACGAGAACGAATAATCATAGAAAAATGCAATTGAATTAATAGCACATACACTGTAAAAACCCGTCAACGATGGACAGTAAAACCAACTAGAATATCACAGTGTAGAATGTAAAACTAGTGATTAGACCTAAAACAATGTATCTATAGAGGACTGTGCAATGTGAAAAAGAGCTATAGGTTGCCAACAATTGAAGGTAGATCACCATACTAAGGACCATGGGGACCAGACACAACAAGACAGTAAGACTCTAAAAATAACGAAATGGTGACTCGACCAACGTTTTATTTCACATAACAAGAGGGAAACATTTACACAGATTAACTGGATCATTATTTCAGCAGTATTGGGACACTTACAGTTGTATATTTTTAAAACAAAACAAAATAAGACAATGTAAATACTTCTGTTTGGACTGCATTTCAGAAGTTGTTGAATAGTAAGAAAAGTATTTTACCTTATAATGACATAACGAGGACCTTTGTAGTAGTATAAGATGTTGTTAGTATCTTATCTCTGTGCGGTTGGGGACAAAAAAAACATTGTGCCGTTACACGCTGAGGAAATGATGTACACAGTCTTGCACCACGTGCAAGACTATGAAAAACAAAAGGGTAATTCGTGTTGTTTCGATTTGCGTGCTACGTTGAGGAAAGTAGAATGAAATGAATTGCAGTTATACCGCGGAAATTAATATTGTGACACCATAAACTTTGTGGATGACAGCTTCTATTGTGATGCGACGTGCAGATTCTTACACCGCTATAAAGCAAGAGTGTCAAAGATACCAGAACTTTCTTAATATACTAGTAAATACCTGTCGACAATGAAGAGTAAAATAACAGCTGTCATGTAAAGCGGCAACGTGTACTATTACACCGGTGACGTCACGTTTTAATTCTTGCTCTGTTCACGCCACAGCCAGGACGGCCGCCATATTCGCAGCGAGTACGCTAGTGGAAAAAATCAGACTCATCTGAATATTCCAAGCTTCATCAGATTCTGGCACTTGTCAAGAACGTTTCTTACGATACCGAGGACCTAGAAGTACCAGTTGCTGCGCTAGAGAGCTTTGGTTGTGTCCGAAAACCGCTGATGTCCCAATCTAACCCACTTTCGATAACCCTATTGATAAATCGTTCGTTCACGCTGAACACCCGGGTTCGATTCCCAGCATAGGTACATTTCTGGTGTCTACTGCCGTGATACTGCTGGAATGTCACTAAAGGCGACTTGAAACTCACTTGCTCAATGGTAACTGCACACCGACTTCAAGTAAAGTGCACTTTCAAGTTAAAACATGTCATCTATATGTTACAGTCAGATAGTGAAATGTGTCCAATGACTAAACGATTCAGTCAGAAATGATTAAGAGGTTCGGCCATTTCGCCTCGTTTTATGCGACAACGAACGTAAGTAATATTAATGTACCCTATGTAATCGGTTGAATCTGCTACGCAAGTCTGCCCAATTACAGAGATGGTTGTCGCACTGATACATTACATTTTCTGTGTAGTCAAGCCGCGGGGAGACATCTTTATCACATGGGAGACTTTCGTTTTCTTTCGCTAGCAGCCATATGGTTACGGTGACATGTGGGTCAACCAAGTTATCGAGCTTGACCGCACGATCCTGTTAGTTGCCCCTTTTGACAAGCACGGTTTTCTGAAGACCAAATCTAACCCGGATCTCACGGTTCAGAAATATAAGGAGAAATATAAGTACCCGAGCAGGAAAAGTACCCTTTATGTAAATTATGCTTTGTGTGATTTTGTTAAGGTTCATCAGAAGGCTGTGTTTTTAAAGCATCGCAATAACAGACACTGTAGTATCTGAGCGTTCATGGCTTCTAAAGGTCATCTCACAGCACATATCAACTGCCTTCAATCTATCAAGTATCAGTGTATCGATATAGCTCATACAGGCTGATAATTGTTAACTTAACATCGATCGATTATCGATAAAATTCTTTGAGCAAAATGTAAACTAAATTACATTTCACATCATATGTGAGTGTTGACATGGTTTGGTATGGATTATTCATCTTAGCGCTCTGAACATAAGTAGAAACAAACCATAATTAAAGTGCTACTTCCATATATTTTGTTAGAAAATTAAACCGATATTTTTCTATCACAAAGGTTAATGTACGATATTATCTACAACACAGTTTTCAGCTTGATGGTTAATATTTTTCCCATCGACGATATTTCCGATTATCGTTCATATAGTCCGCCCTAATGTAAAGATACCTCCAAATCCAAACACGTAAACCCCACTCACTTGCTCGCTCACTCTGATTGTCAGTTATTATAACCAGCCCTACATTTTATGTCAGTAAGCTTCAGTCTGTTATGTGACAGTAACACTTAAACGTCTCTGACACACAGTGGTAGACTCCATACTACTACGCACAGTTTCTCATGGAAACACTCCAAAACCATGACCCCTTCTCTCTGTATTCATCTGCGACATCAAGGTACCCATATTTCGAGATGTAGCAGCGTCTGTTGACACCATGAGTCTCGCAGGTGATACAGGTATAGTTTTTCTCTCGAATGCACTGTTGATGACATCCTTCTAGACTTGTTGTACTGCTTCCATCGTTATGGCCTCTGATACCGAGACCGAAGTATGTTGTGAAACTGTCACTATAAGATTTGCAACCTGGGGAAGAGGTGTAGAATCACGATATTGACCATATAACCTTCCACGCAGAGCAAAGTTCGTTCTTAATAACTTAATTGTCTACCATGTTAGTATTATATAAATCACTCACCGTATCTCTCTTCTGGTATAATGTAATCGAGTGAGTAACTTACTCTTCACACCGGCAATATTGCAGTCATATAGTGAGTGAGTGAGTTAATATTTAATGTCACATCGGCAATATTTCAGCCATATCGTGACGAGAACATTTAATAGTGAGTGAGTGAGTAAGTGAGTTAACATTTAACGTCACATCGGCAGTATTGCAGCCATATCGTGACGAGAGCATTCTTAAAAAAGGAATCTATGCATATGATAAAAACCTGTCGACGACGGACAGTAAAACAACTAGATATAACACAATAAGAAATAAAACTAGCGTGAAAAATTAAAACTAATATTCCTATTCAGACAATACAATAACAGGCTATATAGATCACCAACAACGGAAGGTAGATCACCATACTGGGGGCCATTGGGACTTACAGTACTTCTGCTACTTGCATGGTCCCTAGCTGGATTTACATCATCCCCTCAGCTGCTGGTGATTGTATGCAAGATTAGCCACAAATTAAAATGACACATATTCTACGGCTAAGACAAAATGGAAGATCAAATTTGACTTCAAATGTTTTGGGACTTACGTATCCTCTCAGGAGGACAATAATTTTACAGTGCTTTAACCCCCCTCGAGGATACAGCCACTAACACTCTAAGTTACTAATTCAAACTTCCAAGCATAAAATATTTATATATTTACAATTCATTTAGCAAATCTAATTCTTTTAAAAATGCAATAATTAAATGAGAGCTAACAGAATTAAAAAGATCCTTCAAAGTTCGTGAATTAAAATATTTATCCCTTGTGATGGAATATTCAACACAGTCAAGCAGGACATGCTTGACTGTGATTCTTTCATCACAAGGGATACAAAACGGAGGATCTTCACCTTTTAATAGATACTCGTGGGTATACCTCGTATGGCCAATGCGACATCGTCGCATAATGACCTCCTCAAATCTGGACTGACAACCCAAGTAAGTATAACCGATATAAGGTTTTGTCTCATGTAATTTATTGATACCTACTTGAGTGTCCAACTTCTTCTGCATCAGATCACGGATATACGTTCTAATGCAAGCTTTGTAATCTGAATATGGAAGAAGAAGTGGTGTCACAGATTTGGTGAGTGCTGCCTTCGCAGCAAGATCGGCCATCACATTCCCAGAAATACCTACGTGACTGGGTAACCAACAAAAGACGATGTCGTATTGGCCAGTAGCAAGAGTATTATACAGTTCCATAATTTCAATTAAAAGTGGATGTTTACAGGAAATATTTTTAATAGTCTGAAAGCAAGAAAGAGAGTCGAAATATATTATATACTGTTTACGTTTCGGGTGTCTGTGAATATATTTAAGAGCTGTTAATATGGCGTTAGCTTCTGCTGTAAAAATAGAACTATTATCGGGTAATCTAGAAGATATTGTTCTGGATCCAAAAACAGTAGCACAAGCAACTGCACCACCGTCCTTGGACCCATCTGTAAATAAGGATTTGTAATTGTTATATGTATGTTTCAACTGATTATATTCTTGTTTATACTGTAATTCATTGGTTTCTGATTTTTTTAAATGTAGTTAATGTTAGGTCAACCTGTGGCCTAACCAACTGCCAAGGCGGAGATGAAAGAAGACGGAAAGGAGCTATGTTGTTCAGCTCAATACCAGCAGCAGCAATAAACGGCTTTATTCTGAGCCCAAGAGGTGGAACAAGAGAAGACTTTTTGCTATACAAATCCTCATAAAGAGGATTGAAGACACAGTTATATGCAGGGTTGGATTCGTTAGAGTATAGTTTTGTGATATATTGTAAAGATAATTTGATATGGCGTTGTGCAAGGGATGCTTCATCGGCCTCAACGTAAAGACTGTCAATAGGTGAAGTTCTGAAGGACCCAAGACAAAGTCTTAGACCTTGGTGATGGACAGGATCAAGAAGTTTAAGATTGCTTTTGCAGGCTCCACCATAGACGATGGAGCCATAATCAAGTTTAGAACGAACGAGTGATCTATACAGATGGAGAAGAGTAGCTTGATCCCCTCCCCATTTTGAATTTGAAACCACTTTCAACAGGTCAAGAGCTTTCAGGCATTTAGTTTTAAGTGATTTAATATGTGGTAAAAACGTTAAATGTGAATCAAAGATTAGACCCAAGAATTTAGCTTGCTTAACAACTTTAATGGGCGTCCCATCTAGAGACAGTTCAGGGTCTTTATGGGGTTTGTATTTACGACAAAAATGTATGCAGTTAGTTTTCGATTTAGAAAATTTAAAGCCGTTTTCAAGACACCATTTATTAATCTTGTTTAAACACAACTGCAACTGCCGTTCAATGGTATGCATATTTGTACCACGACAAGAAATATTAAAATCATCCACAAATAACGATCCATCAATTGAATCATTTAAAACTTTAGATAAACTGTTGATCTTGATGCTAAAAAGAGTGACAGACAAAATACTGCCTTGTGGAACACCCTGATCCTGACTGTAATGATCAGACAGGGTAGAACCCACACGGACCTGGAATTGTCTGTTATTTAAAAACTTGGCAATAAATTCAGGCAAACGACCTCGCAAGCCGAAGTCATGTAAATCTCTCAAAATGCCATATTTCCAGGTTGTGTTATATGCTTTTTCAAGATCAAAAAAGATAGACACAGCGTGTTGTGTATTAATTAGTGCGTCTTTAACAAATGATTCCAAACGCACTAAGTGATCAACGGTACTCCTGTTTCTACGGAAACCACACTGAATATCTGTAACGAGGTCATTGGTTTCCAAGTACCAAACAAGTCGAATATTAATCATGCGCTCCATGGTTTTACAAACACAGCTTGTTAGCGATATAGGCCGATAGTTCGAAGGATCCGTATGATCACGTCCAGGTATAGGGATAGGGATAACTATAGCATCATGCCATGAAGAAGGAAACTTTCCAGATGTCCAGATATCATCAAATATATGTAAAAGGGTCTCTAAACATGATTCCGGTAAATGTTTCAGAAGTTGATAATGTACGTTATCAGCTCCTGTAGCAGTATCATGGGCCTGGTCAAGAGCTGTATGGAGCTCATGAATCGAAAATACCTCGTTGTAATCTTCCCCGTTATCTGAAGTAAAATTAATAGCTTTCCTTTCTTGCTGTTTTTGATACTTTTGGAATTGAGGTGCATAATTCGAGGAAGAAGAATGTTGTGCCAGTGTTTCTCCAAGTTTATTGGCTATATCTGCTTTATTAGTTAATAACTGGTTTCCATCTTTGAGATGGTGAACACTAGATCTAGAGCCCTTACCTTTGATTTTCTGGATCATATTCCATACCTTAGATATAGGTGTGCGCGAATTGATATTAGATACATAGTTTTGCCACGATTTACGTTTACTTTGCTTGAAAGTACGTCGAGCTTTAACATTTTGGCTTTTAAATATGTTCAAATTATGAACCATAGGATGATGACGGAAATAATTTTCGGCCTTTTTCCGTGCCTTCCTAGCTTGTTTGCAATCAGAGTTAAACCATGGTTTCCTTATGTGTGAAATTGTAGAGGACTGTGGGATACACTCATCAGCAATGGTGTTTAGTATGTCAGAGAAATCTTTTATAGCATCGGGAACATTAAGAAAACAGTCAGGTCTAAGTTTGTCAGCACACAGGGTTTCATATAAAGCCCAGTTGGCCTTTTTAAAATTCCATCGTAATGATGGCGGAATATCAGATGGGTTGACAGGTTTTACTATTGTTGGGAAGTGGTCACTTCCACACAGGTCATCATAGACTGACCACTCAAATTCACTAAACAGGGTGGAATCAGTCATTGACAAATCGAGAGCTGAATATGTTCCCGTGCCAGGATGTAAATATGTCTTTGAACCATCATTATAAATGCATAGATCATTATTTGAGATGAAATCCTCCAGTAATTTACCTTTGGTGTTTGTATTAGCACCACCCCAGAGTGGGTTGTGGCCGTTTAAATCACCCATGATCAAACAGGGTTTAGGAAGTTGATCATAAAAAGCTTGCAAATCACTTAACTGAACTGCAGAAGATGGTGGAAGATACAATGAACATAGAGTAAATGCAACATGTAATGTAAGTCGCACCGGCACGGCTTGGAGATTCGTTTTGAGCGTGACTTGACTATGAATAACATTATTCCTCACCAGGATAGATGATCCACCAGTAGCCCTGTCGCCTGGGGGAGAAAAATAATGGTATGCATTAAAATGACGTAGATCAAAATTATCCGTCTGCTTTAGATAGGTTTCTTGAATGCAGAATATTGACGGATTAAGATCCTGGATTAACAGTTGTAAGTCATTAAAATTATTTCTGAGTCCTCTACAATTCCACTGAATTATAGACGAAGACATTATTTCTTCCGAGGAGGATGTACAGGAGATCTACCCCTCGCCTTCCGTGATGGTGACAAGCTATTTGTCCTACCAGTGCTATGGTCGGACACATCCATGTCCTCGAGGGATCCAAACTTATTGTATAGCTGGATCTCATCATTTGAACCCTTAGCGAATCTATCGCATTGGTTAAGTCTAGTTAGTTTTGGGTTTCCTTTCACAATTTGCTTAACATGAGGTTCTTGTACAGGTTTTGATGAACATGAATCTGGTCTAGATTTGGGACTGGAGGATCTTCTTTTGTCTGGTTGTGTCTTTGGATATGTTGGGCCTTTTGGGGAAGAAGACATATGTTGAGAGGACGTCACTGTAGCTAGTAAAATGTCAGCAGTCTGTGTAGCAGATTCTCCTCGTATTAACAGTTCTTGATTTGAGACAAGTGCAGGAGCAGTAGACTTTGTCCATGTCAGTTCTGTCTGACATTCGATGGAGACTGTGGTTGTAGAATGTTTTCTGGTAACAGAAGCATAAGATTCACCTGGGAGGACAGATGGCACAAGTTTCTTAGCTTCAGCATAACTGATATTTTGAGTATGCTTTACTTTGTTTACTTCCATTTCCCTTTTCCAAACCGGGCAATCTTTGGACGATGAAGAATGCATGCCTGAGCAGTTGACACATTTTCTAAAGTTGTTTGTACAATCTTCTGTTACGTGTGATTGTTCCCCACAATGTGCACAAGTTATTGAGTTTGAACATGAATTCATCCCATGACCACATTTTTGGCATTTAAAACACCTCAACGGATTGGGAATATACATTTCAACCTGAAGGCTACAATATCCAGCTTTTATTGATCTCGGTGGCGATGGTGATACAAATGAAAACAGATACGTGTTAGTTGGAACCACTTCTGAATTCTGACGTCTCGTAAATCGCTTCACGAACGTGACACCTTGATCTTTAAGTTCTAGCATGATGTCAAGTTCGGTCATGTCCGCTAAAAGATGACCCCTATCTCTGACTATACCTTTACTAGAATTGAGGGTCCGATGAACTGACACTGAAACAGGTATTCCAGCCAATGTATCAATTGACATCAGGTTAGATGCTTGTTGTCGTTTGCTACATTCTATGAGTAAAGACCCAGATCTCATTCTCTTGATATTTTTTACGTCCCCTGCTATACCGTACACTGCTTTAGAAACCGCAAACGTGTTGAGTTTAAGTGTTTTTTTATCCGGGGATTCTATCACTAAAAATCTTGGCCAGTAGTCTACTTGCTTAGATGGTCTACAACTATCAGGTGTACTTTGATCAGTTTCAAGTTGACGTTTCTTTTTCAAGGGGGTTTCAGGATCCATGTTAATGTATTTAGATTCGTCATTCCAGCTCCCCACCCACCACGGAGTATCACAAGGACAATGCTATAAGCAAGTGGACCTCCTACTTGCAACACCAAGGATACTGGAAAGATATACTCAAGCAGAATAATAGAAAGTAATTATTCTACCAGATTGGCCCATGAGCCACCGCCTTCTGGGCATATCACGCTAGGCAAAATACAAAATTGAAGATGTTTTGTCTTTTATGCTTGTTTTCTCTATATACATGCCACAGGGCTCGGCATGACCAGCCGATTGGTCGAACCGGGCCCATTCGACCACCCGTCTAGGCGAAGTCAGGGCCAAAGTGATGTATTGAGCAACAGGAACACGATTGCAGGCCCCTATTGCCCTCAACCACCAGGATCCCCTCCTCCGCCGACACAGGGCCGCAACCCATGGCAAACGGGTTGGTGAACCAAATATCCCCCTGGGTCCACAACGGGGGTGTCGGCGAGCTCTTCGCGTTACCCAGCACCCACCACGAGGAGGTGGCTCGCCACGGGTGCCAGAACATTTAATACATTTAACACTGAAATGGAATATAACGACAGTAGAACAACTAGAATATCACAGTTATAATCTAAAACTAGTGTGGGAAGTTAAAACTATCACTATTTGGACACGACAATATAACATACGGGCTATATATCACCAACAACTGAAGGTAGATCACCATATTAGGGACCATGGGGACTTACAGTACTTTTGCTTCCTGCATGGACCCTCGATGGATTTACATCATCCCTTCAGCCGTTAGCAATTCATTTAGCGAATCTAAATCTTTTTAAAATGCAATAATTAAATGAGAACTAGCATTATTGAAAAGATCCTTCATGGTACGTGATTTAAAATAGCTCTCCCTTGTGATGGAATATTCAACATAGTCAAGCAAGACATGTTTGACCGTGATTCTTTAATCATAAGGGATGCAGAACGGAGGATCGTCGCCTTTCAACAGGTTTTCATGTGTATATCTGGTGTGGCCAATACGACATCGTCGCATGATGACCTCTTCAAATCTGGACTGACAACTCGAGTAGGTGTAACCGATACAGGTTTTATCGCATGTAAATTATTTATACCTACTTTGTGCCCCACTTCTTCTGCATCTGATCACGAATGTAAGTTCTAATGCAAGCTTTGTAATCAGAGTATGGAAGGAGAAGTGGAGTCACAGATTTGTTGAGTGCAGCCGTAGCAGCAAGATCGGCCATCGTGCTACCAGTGATACCGACATGGCTGGGTAACCAACAAAAGACGATGTCATATTGGCCAGTGGAAAGGTCAGTATATAATTCAATAATTTCTACTAAATGTGGATGTTTATCAGAAACAGTTCTCAGAGCCTGCAGGCAAGAACGAGAGTCTGAAAGGGGTATATATTGTTTACATTTAGGGTGTCATTTAAATATTTTAAGGCTGTTAATATAGCGTTGGCTTCTGCCGTAAAAATGGAGCTATTATTGGGTAATTGGATCCACCTGTAAATAAGGACTTATAGTATTCTATTTATTCTTTAACTTTGATATTCTTGTTTATATTGTAAGTCATTAGTTATACAGTTAATATTAGGCCAACGAGGGGCCTAACCGATTGCCAGGGAGGAGAAGAAAGAAGACGGGAAGGCGATATATTTTCTAGTTGAAGGCCAACTGCAGAAAATACAGGTTTAATTCTGAGAAAAGTGTTTGTTGTACAGACACTCATAGGGAGGATTCACACAGCTAAAGGCATGGTTTGACTTGTTAGAATATAGCTTTGTCACATACTGTAAGGATAATTCTATACGGCGTTGTGTAAGAGACGGTTTATCTGCCTCAACGTAGAGACTGTCAACGGGAGGACCCGGGAGGAGTTCTAAAGGACCCAAGACAAAGTGGATAGAGTCTAGTACTCTTAGGTTGCTTTTCCGGGCTTCGCCATATGTGATGGAGCCGTAATCTAGTTTCGAACGGATAAGCGATCTACATACGTAATGCGGGGTAGTTTGATCCCCTCCCCATTTAGAATCTGAAACAACTTTTAACAACTCTAGTGCCTTCGGACATTTGGCCTTAAGGGATATAATATGCGGCTAAAACGTCAAGTGGGAATCGAAACTAAGACCCAGAAACTTGGCCTCTTTTACACATACTTTGATAGATGTACCGTTTAAATACAGTTCAGGGTCTTTATGTGGTTTGTATTTACGGCAAAAATGTATGCAATTAGTTTTGGACCATTTAAAGCCATTTTCTAACCACCACTTATTTATTTTGTTTAGACATAACTGCAGTTGCCGTTCAATGGTATGCATATTTTTACCGTGACAAGAAATATTAAAATCATCCACAAAAAGTGATCCATCAATTGAATCGTTTAAAGCCTTCGATAACTATTGATCTTAATACTAAACAATGTGACAGACAATATACTACCCTGAGGGACACTGATCCTGATTATAATGGTCAGACGGGGTTGAACCCACTCAGACTTGGAACTGCCTGTCACTTAACAAGTTGGATACAAATTGAGGCAAACGGCCTCGTAATCCCAAATCATGCAAATCATTTAAAATCCTATGTTTCAATGTCATGTCATATGCTTTTTCTAAATCGAAAAAGATTGACATTGTGTTTGTATATTAATTATGGCAAAAGACATAACAAAAGACTCCAAACGCACCAAATGATCGATGGTACCTCTGTTTTTACGGAAACCACACTGTATATCTGTTATTAGGTTATTGGTTTCCAAATAAGAAACAAATGGATTATTTATCATGCGTTCAACGGTCGTGCAAACAGAGCTAGTTAGTGAAATGGGTCTATAATTGGAACGGTCAGTATGATAACGTACAGGTTTATGGATGGGAACAATTTTAGCATCGCGCCAAGGCGAGGGAGTGTTTCCAGATGTCCAAATAGCAAATGTTTAAAGCGTTTCTAAACATGATTCTGGCATGTGCTTTAGGAGTTGATAATGCCCGTTATCAGCAGTATCATGAGCCTGGTCAAGAGCAGTACCAAGGTCATGAAACGAAAATACTTCATTGTAATCTTCACCATTATCTGAAGTGAAATTAATAGGTGTCTTTTCTTGCTTTTTTAATACTTTTGAAACTGGGGTACATAATTCGATGAGGAAGAGTGTCTGGCCAAAGTTTTTCCAAGTTTATTTGCAATGTAAGATTTACTGGTTAACAATTGGCCTCCGCCTTTACGATGTTTAATGGCAGACTGAGAGCCCTTGCTTTTGATTTTCTGGATCATGATTCATACGTTTGAAATCGACGTACGCGAATTGATTTTCGATACATAGTTTCGCCAAGATTGACGTTTATTTTGTTTGAAGATACGTCGAGCTTTTGCATTTAATATTTTGAATTTGTTCAAATTCTGGACCATAGGCTGGCGACAGAAATAGTGGTCAGCCTTTTTCCGTGCCTTCCTAACCTTTTTGCAGTCACTGTTAAACCATTGTCGTATGTGTGGAATCGCAGAGGACTTTGGAATGCAGTCATCGCCTGTTTTGTTCAGTTCATCAGAAAAGAGTTGGACAGGGTCAGAAACTCCCATAAACAGTTCAGGTTTCAATCTTTTGAATGAAAGTGATTCAAACAAAATCCAGTCAGCTTCCTTCTCCACAATGGGGGGACGTCAGATGGCCATATAGCTTTGAAAAGAGTTGGAAAATGGTCACTCCCACAGAGGTCGTCATGGACTGGCCATTCAAACTCACCCAGCAGAGTAGAGTCAGTAACAGATAAGTCAAGGGAAAAGTAAGTTCCTGTACCAGGATGTAAGTAAGTGTTGGAATCATCATTAAAGAGACAGATATTGTTGGTAGAAATAGAATGTTCCAGTGCGTTACCTTTGCTGTTTGTATGTGTACCTCCCCACAAGGGATTGTGTCCATTCAAATCATCCATGATGATACAGGGCTTAGTTGGTCATAAAGTGCCTGCAGATCGACAGGCTGCACAGAAAATGAAGTAGGGTGATACAGACAGCACAATGTAAAAACAGCAACAGCAACAGCTTGTAGATGGGTATTTAGAGGAACAGGACTGTGAATCATGCCCTGTCACACTAATACTGAAGAATCTGCAGTTGCTTTCGGCCTTGGAGGAGAAAAGCAGTATGCTGTATATCAATTTGATCGTTGTCTTTAAAATATGTTTCCTGTATACAAAATGCTGATAGCTTAAAATCTTGTATAAGTAAGTGTATATCATATCCTCTACAGGTCCATTGAATAATGATATTGGAAGTGTCCATGGAGGCTTAACTGGAGATCGTGATTGGCTGATTCGGCCCATAATAATCAAAATACATACAAAATGAAGCGGTAAATATCACCAGATTGGCCCATGAGCCACCGCCTTCTGGCATAGGACTCTAGGCAATTTCATCGATGCAGAAATATAGAATCTGACTTTGAACAGCCAAGACCAAAAGATGAATGAAAACGTGCAAAAATAATCTCCACGCATAGGGCATGGCGTGACCAGCCGATTGATAGAAGCGAGCCCATTCAACCTCCCTTGAGGATACCGCCACTAACAATCTAAGTTGTTAATTTAACTAGCAATGAGAAAATATCTATCTATATACAAAACATATCAATCAAAATTTATCAGTTAGTACACTTCTTTAAAAAAATAATGATTAAATGATAGTTGATACTGTTAAAGACCCTAAAATGTTATTGCACAGAAATATTTATCCCATGTGATAGGTAGGACATGTTTGACTGTGATTCTCTCATCGCAAGGAATGTAAAATGGATGAAATTCACGTGGACTACCTACTGTGGCTACGCAACATCGTCGCATGATGACCTCTTCAAATCTGGACTGACAACCCAAGTACGTGTAACCGATAGTTTAATACATATGGTATAATTTCATGTAATTTACTTATACCTACTTGAGTGTCCCACTTCGTTTCGATTAGATCACGGATATATGACTTAATAACAACTTTGTGAAAAGAGAGTTTGAAGTGTTGTCACAGATTTGTTGAGCGCTGCTTTAGGGGCAATGTCGGCCATTGTGTTACCAGAAATTCTCTCTTGCATTGTAATTTATTTGTTTCTGATTTTTAGAATTTTTTAGTGTGAGGTCACCTAGTGGCCTCCCAACAGCCAAAGGAGTGAAAAACAGTTCGGTTATGAGAGATATGTTTTGAGCTGAATGCCAGCAGCAGTAAATAGAGGTTTGACTCTTAGCCCCAGTGACGGAAAAAAGAGAATATTTTTGGTGTTTAGAACTTGGCCTCCTTTACTGCTAAATATTTCTGGATCGTTATGCAATTTATACTTTCTGCAGATGTGCATACAATTATTTTTCGTTCTAGAAATACGAAACCAGTTTTCAAGTGACGATTAGTCCATTTTTGGACATATTTGTCATCGCCTACATATTAGTTACATATTTCTACCTCTACAAGAAACATTAAAATGACCCACAAATAATGAAATTACTTGAATCACTTAACATACAGCCCTGCGGAACATCCAGTTCTTGATTTAAGTAGTCTGACAAGGTTCATCCCACACAGACAGTTAAGTGGGTAGGTCTGTAATGAAATGGACCAGTATGGTCCTTGCCAGACTTTTGATTAGAAACAAACATGATGTTTCACTCTAAAGACGGAAAAAGTCCCGTTATCCAAATATGGTAAAAAATAATATGAAAAGTCTCGAAGCAAGATTCAGACAAGTGTTTTTAGAGCTGACAATGGATGTCAACCGATCCTGTTGCAGTATTATGAGCTTCAGATAAAGTTCAGTTACTGAAAATACTTCATTATAATGTTCACCAATATCAGATTTAACATTCACCTTTTACTTTTCTTGTAGTTTGATAAAACTGAAATTTTGGATTACAATTTGACGAGGATGAATGTTTAGCCACAGTGTCACACAACTTGTTTGCAGTATCAGATTTATCAGTTAGCATGTCCTAATCATCTTTGAAATGCTGAATACTACTGGATTTGGAACCCTTACCTTAAACGTTCGTAGAACGTTAGCATAACTGGCAGTTACATTATTTAAGTTACGTACATGGGGACATTTTTGTCTGTTCTTTCTTTGTATTCTTCTTATCGTGTTTGCAATCGTCCTAAACATTGGTGTATGTATATGTGAGTTTACTGAGGACTAGTTCCATCACCAGTATATTTTAATTTGTCCTAGAAGATTTTAACTTGATCAGGAACATCCATGAAAATGTCTTATTTTAGTTTTTTTAGACAGGTGGTCTGAATTCTATCTTGTAAAAGGAAGAACATCGATAGGGTTAATTGCAATAAGTACTGTGAGGAAATGGTCACTTTCACAAAGATATTTATGAACTGATCCATCGAATTCATAAACTTCAAATATGATGTAAATGTGTGTTTGGGCCGTCGTTGTATATGTCTGAATTACCATTAGAAAGAAAATCTTCAAGACTTTTCCGTTTATTGTTGGTAGCAGTACTTCCCCATAGTGGGTTATGTTCATTGAGATCACCAATATGATTCAGGGCTTTCGCCTAGCAAGGGCTCTGTTTCACACACTTCATCTACTAGAGTTGAGCATTTTATGTACTTTGACAGCAGCACTAACATTTGCAAACTGATGTTGTTGTGAAAGGCTTACGGACTGTGGTTTTCTTTCGCACTCAACAAGGAGCTGACCACCTCGAAGACATTAAACGTCCTTGAACCCTCCACAGAGATCAAATGGTCTTGGAAATCAGAGGGCTTCACCATTTGTAGCCTCGATTACCTCAAATCACGCCCAAATTCTTTGCTGGTTTTGAGGTGAAACGTCTTAAGTCTCGAGACGTCTTTTTAATATTTCCTAGTGTAGCAGTGACGTTTCACAATGTATTTTGTATTTAGCTTCATTAAAATTGTCAATAAAAAACATATGAAAACATTTCATTTCATCTGGTGTCGTTATATAGTTCTTTTTTTACCAACAGTGTTGTTATGAGGTCAAAATTGCATCCGTGATAAATACTGTAGTACAGATCATTGACAGAGGAGTTGCTATATCTAGAGATAAGGTCAATACCGAATTGTCGGTAAAGACGAATATGTCAGTAGCAGAATAAATTATATATATCAAGGAAGATTCACTGGTGGGAGTTCCTGGAATTTTCCCGGTCACGAGGCATACGTGAGACCATGGAATGATGTAACTTTTAGCAAATCAGAGCGATTGAATAGGGTCATGTGACATGGTGGGAGCAGGTTCGACCACCTTAAAAAGATCCCGTCAGCACTAAAGCAGGGGGGGGGGGGGGGGGCAGAACGTGTGTACGCCAGTACTGGACTTTTCCATAGTTGGTACAGAACTTGCTCCACCCTGTCCAGGCTACGATATTGTGGAATGAAGAAACGGATCGAGCAAACCTATGTGAGTATAGAACCTTCTGTTGAGTGATTCCTGCCAGAGTGCCAGTACACGAAGGCTATGTGTTAGTTAGGCGTCCCTGTCGTCAGACCAATCATTCCTAGATGTAGCAGCCTGGACGGACTAAGCGAATATGCAACCAGAGATTACATCACCCCCGACGAGGCAGAACGGCCATCGCAACAGGTAACTGGTATTAGGGTCACTAACACCCAAATCGCCAGTTACGATAGTATTTTTTGTGCGTGTTCCTTGTAGGCCAGGTTAATGAATATGCATTTCAAGTGTATTTCATGTTTATGGGAATCATTGTTAGAACTCGGGGGAGTTTGCTTGGTTGAGAGGATGATCTCCTTGAACATGATCATACCTGGTGGTACTTTGTGGTTTGCGTCGCATCGCATCCTGGGAGCTGATGATGTGAGCTCGAACCAGAGAAGTCACCAGGTTAGGTATATTTGGCTGTAAAATGGTTTCGTCTTATAGACGAGTGAGCAAATATTGAATATAACGTAAACGTGTAAAACTTTCATTTTCCTCTAGAAAGTGTAATCAAAATGTGCAAGTTCTTATTTCAAATTCAGTATGGTTATATATGTGAATTATCCAAGAGGAAGTTATTTGGTATCAGTGTTTTCACTTCTTTTCATTGCGATGTACATAACGCTCAGTGTGACTATGAATTATATATTTCAGTTGTCTCCCCTTTTGTTCATTGTTATAAATGAATCTGTGATAAGAAAACATGTCGTGATATTCATACATATTAATCAAATGTTTACATTGTATTCTTCTCCCTACAGTGTCTTTCCAATAAAGGATTCACACTCCACACCAAGTCGTAGCTGCGCCAGTAGCTGCAACATTAGCAGAACCATAATTTATTGAAGTAATGATGTAATTAAAAGGTTCGTCACCCTTGCCCCACAACCGCCACCGAGTGTCAACAAGTAGAGTGTTTAATTGATATCCAGCATGCAAACACTAGGGATAAATGCGTAAATGCGACCTAAATAGCTATATTTGTCTACCAAATATAATGTCAGGAAGTTTGGCTCTTAAGGACTTGGAGACAAGCAGAATTTAGAGGTCAACATCACCAGATTGGCCAATGGGCCACCACTTTCTGGCATAGGACTATGGATAAACGTGTATATGATATAATTTGAAATATAAACATATGTTTCCAAAATGTACAAACATGTAAAATAACTGCATAAGGAAGCACAGGGCATGGCGTGACCAACCGATTGAGAGAACCGTGCCACTTCTTCCACCCGTCTAGGTGAGGCTAAAGTGGTTTGTTGGGCAAAAAGAACACGGTTCCAGTCACCCACTGTCACCAACCACCAGACTCCCGTCCTCCACCGATACAGGGGCGCAAGCCACGGCAAACACGCAGCCCAATACGGCCTTAGGACTAGCAAGGGGGTGTTGTGGACCGCTATGTCGCCCGGGTCCACAACGGGGATTGAAGAGCTCTGAGGGGAATGCTCTCCACCTCCACCACGAAGGGTCTGGCTCTTTACGGGTGCCGTAATGCGCTAGAAGTTTGGGATTCCGGTGGGATCAAAAGCACGAGACCGGGGCCCATTGGCGTAAATGAATCCTTGACTGTCTTTGAAAATATTGAAGTAGAGGTTTTACGATCACCGTAAGGTTAAGATCGCTTCCTAGATAACACCTGGACCAGGCAATCTAGTGAGCAACATCATGAGCATCGATGTGAGCACTTAGGATACGATGACATGTATAACCAAATGTACGAGTCTGACCACCGGAATCTGTTAGTCATGGGTTACTGAAGATCACTTCTAAAACAGATTTCCACGAGCGGTTCTTTGGTTTGAAATGCTGATGTATATATAATATCCCAAGAAAACCGACTTACGTCTTACACAGCTGTTGTTGGAGGGGTTGAAACTGTACCCTGGTTTACACTTGCAAGTCAGGGTAAAACATACGAACTTTCTGTCTGCTGGGCAGTCAGTGTCAGTGAAGCATCCGGATTCAAGCGGGTTACTGCCTTTGCCACTTGTTCGTGTCTCCTCATCTGCGTAATGAAGAATGTAAATCCATCGGCATATATTTTAAGCGTGTCTAGAGTAGAATGGAATGTAAAAGATGGTCATAGCTTCGGCATAAAACAACCTTGAAGATCAACCACATACGCATATACCTCTGTCCAATATTTAAACCCATGGCCTAGTGTAACACAGCTATGCGGTTAAAAACTGT
The DNA here is from genome assembly GCF_037392515.1 of Haliotis asinina. NCBI lineage: Eukaryota > Metazoa > Mollusca > Gastropoda > Lepetellida > Haliotidae > Haliotis > Haliotis asinina. The sequence continues at coordinate 34,694,463 of NC_090280.1, forward strand.
AGCGAGGGTCAAGCTACCTGAAGAGAGTCACGTATGCTTGGACGAGTTACTGACGTTAGCAATTGTGTGTGATATTGCTGAGGAGGTCTTGATCGATGACCATCGGTCTTAAGAAGTAGATCATATACTAAATTGGGGGACACTGTAACAGTTAAAAAGCCTGAAACAGTAGGTGAAGGATCACGACCAGATACTTCAGCCTGGGGCTTCAGCAAGGTGTGAGAAACAACTAAAGAATGTGGGTAAGACATTCCACTCCGGTGCCTGACAGTAAACGTGATAATAGGTTCACGAATTGACTCAGTGGGCTCAAAGAAGGACGCGTCCTTCTGCCCATAAAAACAAAGGTTTTTTCTAAGCAGGGGGAAGCGGCAGGTTAGACGACCGAGGCACAACCAACAACCTCTCCAGCAGCACGCCGCAGAATGGTCCTGTGTGAGACTGAGGGCCAGAGACATCGCCTGTACTTTCTCCTTAAGTAAAAGTAGTCTGGGTTGATGAAGCGTGTTCTGTTACGTTTGCAAACTTGAATCATAATGAGGTTGAATAGTTTCTGTTCACTTTCCGTCGTTGTATCATGTATAAAAACACTCTCCTCTGAATCTTTAACACCTAAATCTAATCTCTGTATCACTATGTGACGTTAAATATTAACTCACCCACTCTCTATCACAATATCACTAAAAAATCACCTTCATTAACAACTTTACTGTTATCCCCGTATTCCTCATCATCTCCTCCGTCATTGTCAACTACATTGTTAAGTGTCGACTTCCAATCTGAAACAATAAGAAGACTAGAAGTGTAGTGAAATATACTTTACACAGCTGACACATTAATATACATGTGCTATATAGATAGAAGGTCCCGGGATAGAAAAGGCCTTCAGCACCCCATGCTTGACTTGACTGACACATGTCATCGGTTCTCAATTGCGGAGGTCGATGCTCATGTTGTTGATCACTGGATTGTCTGGTCCAGAATCGATTCTTTACAGACCGCCGCCATATACAGTGTTCCCAGAAAATATTGAGAAAATCTTTGTTTTTTTCTAATGATGCTAAGATTGGAAAAAGGGCTTTCATTATGCACTAAGCATACTAAATAAGGGAGACAACTCTTGAACGCTTAGAAAGCAGCTCATTACGTCAAGAGTTATCTCCCTTGTCTGAGCAGACGGCTTCCTGTGTTGACATGACAGAATTTACAGCAAGAGAGAAAAGAAAGTTCATTCTAGATGATTTTGAAAGGGGTGAGGCTGATGCTAAAGTGTTAGCTTGTAGACATGGTATTCCTCTGTCTACAGTATACAGAACTTTGAAGAATATTCAAACAGGAACCGGGATAGAGCACAAAGCAGGGGCAGGTCGGCCTAGGAAATTCAGTGTTGTGGATCGCCGAAGACTTGGGCAGATTGTGAGTAGGGGCAAATTGAAAAGTGTTGAGAACATCAGAAATGAAATGATTAGCAGAGGAAGTCCTCAGGTATGCAATGAAACAGTTAGGCAGGAATTACAGAGACTTAATTGGGTGAAAAAACGTGGAATTCCCTCGCCGTTGATGAAAGATGCACAAAAGGGAAAACATTTAAACTGGTGTCGGGCTCATGAAAATCAAGATTGGGATAATGTTTCCTTTTCGGATGAAAGTTCTGTTTGGCTTTTCCCTAATTGTGTTAAAATTTGGACCAAAGATACTGTCAAACCTATCTACCAGCGACCACAACATAGCCCGAAGTTTCACATGTGGGGTGGCATATCGGCTCGCGGAGTGACGCCATTGTGTGTTTTCACGGGAAACTTGACAAAAGAAAGATACGTTGACATTCTAAATGGTCACCTTCTTCCGACAGCACAAACATTGTATGAAGATGATTGGATTTTCCAGCATGATAATGATCCAAAACACACTGCGCGCTACACAAAACAGTGGTTGTCGGGCGAAAATGTTCAAGTTTTAGACTGGCCCAGTTACAGCCCAGACCTAAACCCAATTGAGAATGTGTGAGGAGTCATGAAGGACAGAATAAACCAAAAGGGACTGAGAAATATTGAAGATATGAAGGCCGAGGTGGTCCAATACTGGGATACCCTGTCACACGATTACCTACAAACTTTGATGGGTAGTGTGCCTAGGCGTATTCAGGCATGCATTGCTGAGCGAGGAGGTCTAACAAAGTACTAAAACTAGACTGAGACTGTAAAAGGATGATGTTTTAACATGTTTATGTAAGTAAAACGCCAGTAGTTAATAAACGTAATGAGTTACATGACGCAACATGATTCTCAATAATTTCTGGGAATACTATAGCTGGAATATTGCTGAGTGTGGCGTAAAGCTAAACTCACTCACTCATGAAATCCCGGAATTAAGTTTAGACGACACTCCTTGCAATGTGTTAAAGAAGATGAATTCTTGTAGTATTTCAGCTATACTAGTGGTTAATGTTACCATGTCACTTTCGAAAAAGACATGTTTGAAGGCCCAAGATGACTTAATGGTTGTCTCAAAATTAAAGGTCTTCGACCAGCAAGCAAAAAAATTATCACTGATGTGCTCTGAACTGGACTACGACTCCATCTATGTTTCTCTCTGGAATTATTTCTTCACACCGTAATTCATAATAACGTCATCTGATTATTGAGGCTGTAGAATTTATCTGTTTTATATCCCAAACGCTGTATTTGGAATGCGGGTTGAATTTCGTTTCTTGTGGAAAGTGGAATCTCACAATTTGTTATCCTTCAAAGCATTTTCTGACACTGAGACTGAGTATAGGCCATTAGACTCTTGTCATTGTTTGTATCAGGCATGAAGAAGCAACTCCCACAGGGTTGCAGGAACAGACGGTAACTAAACGTGTAACCATCAAGAAATTCCTCCCTGAATCAATCCAAGCAAGCTACTTCAATATTTGTCATATTCTCTCTTGTGCCTTCATGTTATTAAAACAGCCACTTTTCTCTGAAATTATTGACACATGGAATAACATTTTCAATGGTCTGAACGCTATGATCGTCTGTTGGTTACCGGGCCACATTAGACTCACTTCTAACACAGTGGCTGATGTTGCAAACAATACACAAACTATTTCTCATGTAACATTAATCATAAACCTCATAAGATGTTACAAGCAGGATATAATGCAGATAAGGTAGATATTAGTATTTTACATGAAATTATACCAACTATTGGTTATACCTACTTGGTTGGCTTTTGTATCCCTTTGGACAAAAGAGTCCCTCGAGCATGTATGAAATCTTTCCAAGACAAGGAACAAATATTTCAGTGTAGAAACTTGTCTTTTGGTGTCATGGGTAGTCATGCTATTTATGATTATTAATCTAGAAACGGAATAGACTTTTTTGACGAGTTTTGTTGTAAACACGTGCTTTTATATGCTATGAGACATGGCTCACACCGTTTCTTGTCCCATAGGTTTACCTGAAGGTACAGGTGTATCGATGATCTAAACTAATTCAGTTACCATCCGTTGCTAAGATATGCACCATCCTCATTATGAAAGAAATGACACAAGTGAAGAGCATTCACCCTCTCGTATCTCGAAAATGCGGAAGCCATTTATTACGGCCGCTTTTCTATTCTTCTTTCTATTTTTTACGGGATCGGATGGTCAGGCAAGGTGACCTTGTTGACACATGTCATCTGTTCCCGGCTGTGCAGATTGATGCTCATGTTGTTGATCACTGGATTGTCTGGTCCAGACTCGATTATTTACCGACCGCCGTCATATAGCTGGAATATTGCTGGGTGAGGTGTAAAACTAAACTCACTCACTGACACCTTTTTTCCAAAAGATATTATAGAAATTTATCAACCACTGATTTTTAGATAATTTCTACTTTACCATCTTGATATTTCCACTTAGTATCTTGAAACTGCAAAAGAGAAATATATCCCCAAACCTGAATGGCCCTAAAAGGCCTTTGAAGTCAACGTTTGCTTCAGTGTTTACGGTTTTATTGACTTTTAAAATATCAGTTTATTATCTGGAAATTTCAAGATAGTAACTTAAAATTCCAACGTATCATTGTGATGCTATACTCCAGTTGACCTTTACCTCACACTGACCAGTATTTGCAAGATAACTTTTGACTACCCTGTGAACATATTTCTGACTGGCAGGGCATTATACGCTCACCTTTCGTAAACACCTGGTATCATTAGTTAAATAGTGATTCGCATGCTCGTGAGAAAGACGAATTGTACAACCTGAACATGATTAGAGGTGTGTTGTTTGCGCTGAAAACATAAAGTGTTGTCTAGGACATTGGTTTAAAAAAGTGTATCTCAATCTGAAATCGTAAAATAAGTCTCACCGTCAAAACAGACTGCACCACCACGACGTCTCTCCACACATCGAGTGTTCGACTTACACTTCACGTAAGAGCACACATCTACTGAAACCTAAACCAAACAGTCAGTCACCTCGGTAGTATTTCAGAAATATCGTAAATAGACAAGAAAAGAAGAAGGTTTCATCAAGTCAAAGTTTTAACCACAGGAAAGAAGGGCACTAAAAACAACTAGAGGATCACAGATAGCAGTTATATAGTGGGGGTTTTATTACAAGGTACATATTGGCTGATTTTGGTTTTATTCTGCTTCCAGCCACCAGTAATGAAATAATCTACTGAGTGTGTAAGGCATAGTTCTCTGCACAGACTAGCTCGCCATCCTACACCCATAAAATTCGCAGTGTAAGTGGAATGCGAGGTGGGATTGCGTCCAAAACTCTTGCGAGTGAGCAGAGTACAGTTCGTTGCATGGAATGATCGTTCAACTAACTGAGACATCCCCAAGCTGCAGGTCACGATGACTGAGCGTGGTTTCTTGAATTGCCCGAATTTATTTTAGAAAGTGTTGAAACTAGAAAATGATAGTGCCAGAGTGAGTACAGAACAGAATACCAAACTCTATAGTTCTCTTTGTTTTTTCTACTTGGACTGTTCTTTCTCTTTGCTGTTGCTGCACTTCCAAGCTCCTTAAATTACTTGAAGATTTTATTTCCAATGGTCTGTGCATATTTAATAATGATTCAAGCACAAACCTGCATCCCACAAGTGCTACTAATTCTTTTCTAGATTTGTCTCTGGCAGATTCTATTTTACTGAATGAATTTGATTGGTCTGTTCATAATGACCTTTGTGGAAGTGATCACTTCCCAACTATCCTCTCAGAACTAACTCCATCTGCTGCTCCATCACATACAAGATGGAACTTTTCGAAGACTGACGGGTATTTATTCCAGTTGTAAATCGAAACTGCGACCTGACTGTTTCACTCTGCAGTTGACTTAAACAAATAATAATCTATGAGACAGTTCATTTCTCAGCACCCACACCAGCCTATGTGCACGTCTAGTGCAGATAGCAGACCATTTTCACAGCTGAAGCTTACGCCATATTAACAGCTCTTCAGTATATCCAAAGACACCCTAAACATAAACAGTATATAATCTATTCAGACTCTCTTCCTTGCATTGAGGCTATTAAAAATATTTCTTACAAACATCCACTTTTAATAGAAATTATTGAATTTTGTAATGATCTTGCTACTGGCCAATACGACATCGTCTTTTGTTGGTTACCGAGCCATGTATGAATCACTTGTAACACATGGGCTGCCCTTGCTGCTAAAGCAGCACTCAACATATCTGTGACACCACTTTTTATTTCTTACACTGATTTTATGTTAAATTTTGATTAGATCTTATATCCGTGATCTGATGCAAAAAAGTGGGACTCCTAAGTAGGTGTAAATTAATTACATGCGGTAAAACCCCATATCGGTTACACCTACTTTGGTTGTCAGTTCAGATTTGAACAGGTCATCATGCGACGACGTCGCATTGGCCACACAAGATACACGCACGAATATATACGAAAAGTCCACCGTCTTGTATCCCTTGTGACAGGCAAGCATATCTTGCTTGACTGTGATGAGTATTCCATCACAAGGGACAACTATTTCACATCAAAAACTATGAAGGATATTTTTAATAATACTAGTTCTAATTTAATTATAGGATTTTAAAAAGATTTAGATCTGTTAACTGATTTGTAAATAGATAAATAATTTATAATTGGAGGTTTAAATTAGTAACTCAGTTTGTTAGTGGCTATACCCTAAAAGGTAAAACTGTAAATTTTTTGTCCTCCCGAGTCCCGAAACATTTGATGTAAACTTAGGTTTTCCAGGTTTTTAATCGTAGTTGTTTTTGTCATCTTAATATATGGCTAATTCTGTGCATAAGTGCCAATGGCTCAGGAGATGGTGTAAATCCAGCTAGGGTCCATGTAAGTAGCAAATGTACCGTAAGTCCCATGGTCCTTAGTTTACTATCGGTTGTTGGCAATCTATAGCCCATTTTTATATTGTATTGTCCTCAATAGTTGAACTGTTAGATTTAATTACTAATTTTACATTCTCTCTGATATATCCTAGTGTTTATATATCCTGGTTATACTGCCTTTCGTTGACAGATTTTATAACGTGCAATTAATCGCTCTCGTCACGATATGGCTGGAATATTGAAGATGTGACGATCAATCTTAACTCACATACTCATTTAATGCTAATTGTGATATTCTAATTGTTTTACTGTCCTTCGTCGACGGGTTTTATAAGATACATATAGTCCTTTTCATTGTTAAATGTTCCCGTCACGATATGGCTGAAATATTTGCCGACATGACGTTAAATATTAACCTGCCTACTCACTCCATGTTCCTTACATAATTTCAAGGAAGTTCTCAAACCCTTTCCGCGCTGATCGCAAACATAGTTCACACTACCTCATTTTAGAAAGGTTCGTGTGCTGAGAGCAGTCATTCTACACAACTCGGTCACACCAAGAACCATGTGAGAACACTTATTCAAAACCATGTTTACATACTTAAAGTCAGTGGTGTGTAATGTTAGCACATTTAGTGAGCGAGTTAATATTTATCGCCACATCGGCAATATTTCAGCCATATCGTGAGTGAGTGAGGTAAAATTTAGTCATTTTATCAATATTTCACTATATCGTGACTACAACAATATGTAGATTAACAATCATGAAAGATCGATTATATAATCCTGTCAACAAAGGACAGTAGAATGAATAGAACATCACATACATGCATGTAAAACTAGTAATTAGTTCTACAATATTTAGCTATAGGGACATCACAATATAAACATTGGCTATAGATCGCCAACAACGGAAGGTACATCAACATACTAGGGATCATGGGGACTTACAGTACCTTTGGTACCTGCATGGACCCTACCTGGACCCAACTTCCCTCAGCAACTGGTGATTGTAAGAAATTTCAGGCAAAATTAAAATAACAAAAATACTATGCTTAAAAATCCTGGCATGCTTACACTTTCTCTGAACGTTTTGGTACTTATGTATCCTCTCAGGAGGACAATAATACTACAATACTTCAACCCCCTTTGAGGGTACAGTCACTTACAATGTAAGTTACTAATCTAAACTACCAATCATAAATATACATCTATCTACAGATAATAGTCACATTTAGAGCTATGATTATAGCACTATACAGACGACGACCGTCAAAGAGCTGCAATCTGAGGCTAAAAGAAAAGGCATCATGTGGGCTACTCCCATCTGTCTAAACCAAAACTGATACATTTGAAAGAACGAGAGAGCATATTCACACCCGTCAATGTTACAGTAGAAGATCAATGCCACATCATGAGACTAGCGCCTTTAACGCTGAAATATGTTGCTGGTTAAGAAAAAGCATTGATGCATTGGCAAAAAGGTTCAGAGGCAAAACTGTTCGATTGGGCTAAACTAAATGTGAAATGGTCCTTAAACGATGGCAATGGTGTTTACATCGACATTGCCAATGCATCCCAACTATGTATGGGTCCTATCTTCTTATAGTTGGAGAAAGAACATGAAAAACAGAAAAAAAACTGCTTTAGATGGGCGTTAAGATCTGCCCTAAACCCAGTCTCATTGAAAGTTCCTGTCAGACCTTCCTCTTATGGTAAATATTCGTGGAAATAGAAACACCAACACTGTCATGGCAAATCACCCAAGTAAAAGAGCAAAACAATTTCGGTATCGGTGTGTTCAGAGACAAAGACAGGCATCGCTGCACATCGAGTTAATTCTACACCCAAACGATGCCACGCATTTATCTATTCCTGGCCGAGAAGGGTGGTAAATTGCATTACATGTGGATTAAATACTGAAACCGGTTCCAATTTGATCCACCTGACAAGAAGTATTTTTGTGATTCCTGTCTGCAAGGCGTTCTCCGTCCAAGGAGCACATTTGTTCAGGAGTAGACAAATTACTTGCTGACAGACAAAACCATCATGCTCAAAATCAGCTCTATGTCCGGAGGCAGAATCAATTTATTTCCGATTGACAAATGCGACCAGTATCAATATGCGGGAATCAAAAGTCAAACACACGAAGAAAAGAAAGCAATGAATTTTAAACGTGATAATGTTGAAGATTATGATGAGGTATTTTCATTATGAGGTATTTTCCTGGTCATAAAGATCCATCAAATTACCGACCCTATTTCTTTAACTAGCTGCGTTAGTCATGGAGCGAATGGTAAATAACCGCTCAGTTTTTGGAAACCACCCATCTGATCACTGATATACAATGTAGTTTCCGTAAAAACCGAAGCACAATTGATCACTTGGTTCGTTTGGAATCATTTGTTAAAAATTCTTTCATTAAAAAACAACATGCAGTATGAATCTTTTTTTTTTTATCTTGATAAAGCATATGATACTACTTGGAAGCATGGTGTTTTGAAAGATTTACATTCTTTTGGGTTGAGAGGCCACTTGCCTCAATGTATAACTAATTTTTTAACTGGCAGACAGTTTCAAGAACGTGTGGGATCAACCCTCTCAGACTACTTTCATCGAGCTCAGGGCGTTCCACAAGGCAATATTGTGTCTGTGACTTTATTTAGTATTGAGATAAATAGTCTTTCTACGGTTTTAAGTGATTCAGTAGATGGATCACTTTTGTGGACGATTTTAATGTTTCATGTAGAGGTAGAAATATGCAATGGAGAGGCAAGTACAAATTTGTCTCAATAAAATAAAAAAATGGTCACTTGAAAACTGTTTTTGTTATATCTACAACAAAAACAAATTGTTTGCATTTCTACAGAAAGTATAACCCGCATAAAGATCTAGAATTATTTTTAAATGCCACTCCCATTAACGTATTAAAGAGGGGGGGGGGGATCTTGGATCCTATTTTCGACTCACATCTAACTTTTCTATCCCACATTAAATTCCTTACAACTAAATGCCTAAAGGCACTTCGTCTGTTAAAGGTTGTTTCCAATTCTGAGACCAAAGTGTTCTGCTCCACCTACACAAATCTCTCATCCGTTCGAAACCTGATTACGGCTCCATCGTGTATGGTGTAGCCTGTAAAAGCAACCTCAAACTACTTGATTCTATGCACCATCAAGGTCTAACACTTTGTCTTGGGTTATTGAGAAGACAGTCTTTACGTCGAGGCCGATGAACCATCTCGTACTGAACGACGTATAAAACTCTCCTTACAGTATATAACAAAACTAAATTCTAACGAGGCCAATCCTGCAATTAACTGTGTTTTTAATCCTCTGTATGATGATCTATACAACAAAAAGTCCTCTCTTGTTTCGCCTCTGTTACTAAGAGTGAAACCTTTTCTTTCTGCTGGCGGCATTAAGTTAGCCAATGTATCTCCTTCCCGTCTTCTGTCGTCTCCTCCTTGGCAGTTAGTTGCCCTAACACTGACGAGGTATAAAAAATCGGAAACAAATGAATTACAATATAAACAAGAATATAATCAACAAAAAAGTCAATAGAGTACATATAAATCGTTATTTACAGATGGATCTAAGGATGGTGGTGCAGTTGCTTGTACCACTGTCACTGGATCCAGAACTATATCTTTCAGATCAGTTCAGTTCTATTTTCACAGCGGCAGCAAACGCCATATTAACGGCTCTTAAATGTATTGAAAGAAATCCTAGACATGAAGAGTATATAATCTATTCCGACTCTCTTTCTTGCCTCATGGCAAATAAAAACCTGCCATGTAAACATCCACTTTTAATAGAAATAATTGAATTATATAATGATCTTGCTAATGGCCAATACGACATCGTCTTTTGTTGGTTACCAAAGGCGGCACTCAACAAATCTGTGACGCCACTTCTTAGTGCATACTCTGGTTGTAAAGCTACAATTAGATCGTATATCCGTGATCTGATGCAAAAAAAAGTGGGACACCCAAGTGGGTGTAAGTACATTACATGCAATAAAACCTTATATTGGTCATACCCACTTGGATTGTCAGTCCAGATTTGAAGAGGTCATTTTGCGGCGATGTCATATTGACCATACAAGATATACTCATGCGTACCTTTTCGAAGGTGAGGATCCCCCATTCTGCATCCCTTGTGATGAAAGAATCACAGTCAAGCATATCCTGCTTGATCAAGCATATCCTGCTTGACTGTGTTGAGTATTCCATCACAAGGGATCAGTATTTCAATTCACGAACTATGAAGTATCCAGTTAGCAATTCTAGTCCTCGTTTAATTATTGCTTTTTAAAAGGAATTAGACTTGTTTAATGTATTGTAAATAGATAAATATTTTATAATTGGAAGATTAAATTAGTAACTCAAATCGTTAGTGGCTGTACCCACAAACGGGGTTGAAGTACTGTAAAATAATTGTACTACTTGGAGGGTACTTAAGTCTCAAAACATTTGAAGTAAATTTAAGTTTTCCAGGGTTTTTAGTCGTTCAATAAGTGTTCTTTTACTGTATGGCTAGATTTATCAAAATTGCCAACAGCTGAAGGGATGATGTAAATCCAACTAGGGTCAATGTAGGAAGCAAATGTACTGTAAGTCCCCATGGTCCTTAGTATGGTGATCATGGTCCTTACCTTCAGTTGTTGGCAGCCTTATAGCTCATGTTTATATTGCCCTCATTGTTTTAGGTCTTATCACTAGTTTTACATTTCACACTGTGATATTCTAGTTAGTTATACTGTCCTTCATGACAGGTGTTTACAATGCATGTGCTATGAATTCATTTGTATTTTTATACTTAATCAGTCTCTTCACGATATGGCAGCAAAATTGCCGATGTGACGTTAAACATTAAATCACTCGCTTACTTCCCATCGACTGCTTTTATAGTCGCTTAGCTGACTCGAAGATATCCCAGGGCGATTTCGACCATGCTCAGAATGTATGGGAGGACCTAGGCTGTAAGAATTTAGGCGATTACCACGACCTGCATTTATGAACAGACGTACCGCTACTGCTCGATGTCTCTGAGACTTTCAAAAGAAAGTGTTTGACACAGTATCAACTTAACCCCGCTTGGTACTACACCGGGCCTAGACTGTTACGCGATGTGCTTTTGAAGAAAACCAGAGTTCACTTGGAATTGTTAACAGATCACGACATGCACCTGCTTATCAAGAAAGGAATGCACGGCAGATCCACGGTTTCGCAACGCTACGCAAAAGCCAACAAGTACGTGAATGGACTCGAATAAACCTGACAATCATATCCTCTATCTCGACGCAAACAATCGACATGTTCCGACGACGAGTCAACCTTTGGTCACGCGTGGGTCCAAGTGGGTTAGTACCTGAGATTTTAAAACGAAGAAAATTATAGCTAGCCGTGAAACACAGGAACCCAATATGGCACTGTAGGTTACACGTAAACCATAGATCTAGTGTCGTTAAATATCAATTCTACCATGACTTCAGTAAATACTGGATTGTGATTGGCTAATCAAAGTCATCCAGAGGTATATAATGACGTTATATACCTCTGATTTTCAAACACATCATGTACTTGTTTAAAATCTGAATAACACGGTTATGGTAGAATGGAGATAAACGTATTGTGTTGGAAAATAAGCGGTATATAACGAAATTATAATAGCTCTAAATAGCTCTAAAATTGAGAGCTATTATAATTTCGTTATATACCGCTCTAAAATTTGTATTTAAAACCTACATAGGTTTTAAATACAAAATTTAGAGCTATTATAATTCGTTATATACCGCTGATTTTCCAACACAGTATGTTTATCTCCTAACTCACTCACTCACTCACTAGTTATTTTTAGAAATTTGTGAAATTAGAAATCAGAAAGTGATGATTCTAGTATAATTGAACAATATGCACTCAGTAAGTAAACTCCAAGACTCAGCAGTATGCCAAATTTCCTTTTTATTTCTTTTTTGAATATTTATTTTTTAATATTTAAAGCCGAATTAACTTACCTGGGTTGATTTCGTTGAAAAAACAACAAATCCCCTCATCGCCTTATGACTTGCATCCTTATGTGAGCAGGCCAGTTTGTCGATGTCTGAAGCAAAACTCATGACAAATCCTCGCATCGACCAATGCCTAGCTTCCTTGCGAGAGACATAACAGGACAGTTTGTCAATGCTGGGAGCGAAACTTGTGCCTCTTTGGATACAACTAAGGGTGCATTCTGTGATTTCAACATCCACCTCCTGTTTTTCTGCGGGTTGTCCGTAGGGGAAGCACATATAAATGAGCAACAGAACTAGTGGAACTGTCCTCTTAACGATTCTAAGGTTCATCCGCATTACACCGGCACACTGTAGTTGCATTCTCTGGACGTCGGTGAACCAAGATACACCTCCCACTATCGATCTTCCTGCTAGACCGACTAACTACTGAAATAAGATCACCCTTTTGTATGCTTGTACATTTATAATGGATCCCTGACAAGACACCACTTTAACAATTGACAGCTGCTAACAATGGAATCAATTAGAATTAATCATATTATCTCAGGATATGTGTATCTACAACGTTAAGGTATCAGAGAAGACACCTTTCCGAGTATTGACAAATGTTAAGTATACCGTATCTTGCGACTATACTGCTTATGTTAAATTGATATCGTTCTGTATCCTTGATCGTCATCTTTAGGGATCGTTAGCAGCAGAGAGAAGTTGTCAAGTTGTCTACTTGCCTGTTGTAATATGGATACACGGTGTCAAACACTAATTAACGAATCTCTTGGTTGGTTTGATTTTTAAAGCCGCTCTCGGTATTATAACAGCTCTGTGACCTCTAAATATCCGAGACTTCACCAGTCAGTCAAGTGGTCTACACCATAAGCATCGATCTACACCATGGGGATACGAAAACGTGTCAACAAGGTCACCGAGTCTGGAAACCTGATCCAGTTAGCCGTCTTCTACGACAAGCATTGTATGCTGAGGACCAATTTTTTGGCCCGCATCTTCATGGGATAACAAATCTTTACTTTCATTAACTTAATCTGTTATGCAATGTTTCTTTTAGCGTATGTCAGGTACGTATGACAATTTGGATATGATATAATGCATTGTCCCCGTCACCCCACTACCTCATCTTCCGTATTCTGGCTTACCGTCAAAAGTGCATTTCAGTTCAAACTGTTCAAACACCAATCGGATGATATGAAACACAGTTAGTGTCCAGACATCACTGGGATAAATGATCTGTTTCGGACTGAGTAGTTTTATTGATTTTGTTCACCCAACAATGCTCGAGTCCAGGTGGTTAAATGTTAACATAACATCATGGGTTCACGAATCCCTACAGTTGGGTGTCCAGTTCTGTACAGGTTGTAATATTGGCCACAATGTTGAGGCACATAGTATTTTAACTGTTATGATTCTTTCTGATACACAGGGCACGGTGGGACGTGTGCAATATATGGAACTAATAGTGTCACGATATGGCCAAAATACTGTCCATGTCACCTCAAAAGTTTAGCTCTTTTTTTCTAATCCACTTTTTATTGGTTTTACATGTTTATCTGGGATATCTAGTTCTTTGAAACAGTCTTGTTTAAGTCAGAATTTGCCAGAATGTATGGCCTTTAAGTCACATTATGGGTAAAACATTGTTGGTGTAGCAAACAACTAGAACTTCAGTGTAAACGAACAGCTGTAAATATCCCCAGAAACACGTATTCCGCATGGTGATAAGGGAGAAATATTTCTAGCCATGAGAGGTATATAAATGGAGCGTTGAAAATCCGTTCTTGAAACTTGAAACTTGAAACTTGGATGTGTAAAGCCATTATAAGGAGTCCCTGTGCTGATATTACAGTTTTTAGTAAACAGTTCACTTCGATTATTAATACAAGATTGATTTTAGGGGGGAGAAACAATGGATAAAATAAATGAATCACAAGCAGGCTTTAGACAGGGATGTACTACTATTGATAACATGTTCATACTGAAGAGTGTTCTACAAAGATATCTTAAGGAGGTAAGGCCTATGCACTGTTTGTTGATTTCTCTAAAGCTTTTGATTCTGTACAAAGACATAATCTGTGGGATTTATTCAAAACAGGTGGCCTAAGTAGCAAAATGACAAAGTTATTAAGCAGTATTTATGAGAATGTGAAAGCTATTGTTAGGAATACAAATATATTGAACTAACAGACGCTTTTGATGTACAAATCGGCGGTAGACAAGGCTGTGTACTCAGTCCATTTTTATTCTCCTTCTTTATCAATGAATTGGCAATTCACATTGAAAATAATTGTGGAAATGGTATCCAGCTGCCCCCATATGTGTTTCAACTTTTTCTTTCTATTGTTTGCAGATGACATTGCTCTTATTTCTAGTACAACTGTTGGTCTCCAGAGGCAAATCAATGGATTAAAAAGTTATTGCGAGCAGTTTAAGATGAATGTGAATAGGAGTGAAACAAAAGTAATTGCTTTCAAGAAAGGAGGTAAATTGTCTCGACACGAAAAATGGTTCTGTAAAGGCAACCAGATTGAATCAACAACTTCATACAAATATCTAGGTATATATTTCACTAATCATCTTTGTTGGTCAACCCATGCAAAGTACGCATCTATTCAAGCACAAAAGGTGTTATTAGGCATATTGAAAAACTTTAAAATACTTGGGGATTTAGACTGCCTCAGAATAATTGATGTTAAAGTCAGTCCGATTCTATTATACGGGACAGAAATGTGGGGATCGCAATACTTTGACCAACTAGAAAGAGTTCATTTATTTGCCTGCAAGACGTTTCTTGGGGTGAAGAGGAGCACACCTAGTGTAATGATTTATGGTGAGTGGGTAGGTTTCCTCTTATTATAAATTCGCAAATTAAAGTAATCAAATATTGGCTAAGACTTTTACGTATGTCGTCTTATCGTTCACCTAAACAATCCTATGAAATGATGATTTCATATGACAGAAATGGACACACAAATTGGGTTACGAAGATAAAACATCTTTTATTTACTACAGGCGTTAGGCATATGTGGTATGAGCAATATGCTGAGACTCCCTCAATGTTTATTAGGCTATTTACATAGAGATAGAAGGATATATATATATCAACAGAACTGGTTTGACAAACTTTATGCATCATTTAAACCATACATTTATACCGAGGATTATCTGTTATGTGTCACGATAAAACAATTTAGAGTAAGTGTAGTACGTTTTCGCTAAACGTAGATTAGACAGATTCGTGCAATATTAATATATTAGAAAATGAATATCAGTTTTTGCTCATATGTCCTTTGTATGATACCCTACGAAAAATGTACCTTAAAGATTATTATTATGTCCATCCATCTATACATAAAGGTTACTCCTTACTAAACTGCAAGAATCCTGATATAATTGATATAATCCAGAATGTTGCTCTGTTTATATATCACGCTATGAAACTTAGGAGAGAATAATTGCCACCGACCATCGTCCGAACGTCACAAAAATGACAAAAAAACATAAAAGCGCATAATACTGTATGTGTGTGTGTGTGTGTGTATGTCTAAAATATGACTCACTATATACTGCACTTTATATTGCACTATAGGCCTGTGGCCTTTGAGTTTTGAATAAACGATTGATTGTTTGATTGATGAACATAGTATGAAATGCAAACAAATTGAGGAAAAGAAAAGAAAAATTCATGTTATAAAGTGGCCGTGATATACTTCAGCGAGAATGGCCAATTCAAAAGGAGTGACCCTTATACACCCTTAACAGCGCCACCCCATGGGCAGCTAACTCTCGTTACATACCGCTAGGAGAAAACAATTTCCTACTGATCCATGCTTCAAACGTAGGAAATGTAATTTCTCTTACATAACACATATTTCCGTCTAAGCCATCAGCAGTGACCACGGAACAGTGACCATTGGCCTTGTGCTTTTAACTTATATATATGATTAATATGTACCTTGACTTCCTAATGTCCATTGTATAATCAGTATTTACAATGTCATACAGAAGAAATGAAAAGTCCATGCTATTATAACTTGAACATAACGCTGTTTTCCTGTGCCAGTTCTTGAACTGGATATCACTTCAAAAGAGTTATAAATATAAAATGGCAGCACAAGCATACAGCGCGTCATATTTTCTTTTGGTCTGTGCATATTTACTAGCCACGTGAAGATTACCGGCATTCCAGTCTCTTGTGAATTATGGTCTTGTCGATGGGAGATACTATAATATAATACAAACAGTTGAAAACTGTCGTTTGCGTTGTTCCTTTTTTCGTCCACGTGTGCAATTACAGTTGGAAACGAGGCACATTTCTTTCTTCCGCGCCATCAAGATGCCTTCTGACAAGGTTTTACATCTGTTTGGAGGTACACCGAGTGTAGCATCTAACGTGTGATAATTGTTCTAATTGTTCATTTTGAGACTTTAATTTACAATCGCTGAGAAAATGGAACAAATTGTTCCACTACTCGTTTATATGAACGACCCGTGCACGTGAAGGTCCCGCGGTAAAACAGGTCTTCAGCAACCCATGCTTGTCGTAAGAGGCGACTAACGGGATCAGGTGGTCAGACTCGCTGACTTGTTGACACATGTCATCTGTTTCCAGTTGCGCAGATCGATACTCATGTTGTTGGTCACTGGATAGTCTGGTCCAAACTCGATTGTTTACAGACATTGCTGAGTGCGGCGTAAACCTAAACTCACTCGCGTTTATATGAACCTCTCAAAAAGACAGCCGGCAACGGAGCAGTTTATGGCATTTGGATCAAACTATGCAACGTTTAATAAATCCGGTGGGAATCATGAGTGAGTTTTGCTCACGACATTGATAGACTAGCGTGTCATCTTTCTCACAGTTCCTGGCCGATGGGAAGATTTGCTATTTACCCGAGGAACCAAGTGTATGTATATTGTTTTATTCCGGGGAGCTGACTCTGAATCGGTAGAGAATGGAGTCTATTAATAGTCTTGAGCATCTCCAAAGCAAGTGCCCAGACATACACGACACTCGAAAGGAGCAGTCATGTTGAGTGTTAGGTAACGTTATGATCTCCAAACCCGGCGTAGACCTGCAGTAGAATAAATCCTCACCATCCCACTGATGTTGAGGATTTTCTTCTCGCTCTGTCCACGCGACATACGTCTATCTTTACACGAATTTACTGCTACACATATGTTTTCCTAAATAGGCCTTCAGCAACCCATGGTTGCCACCAAAGGCTACTATGCTTGTCGTAAGAGGCGACTAACGGAACCGGGTGGTCATGCTCGCTGACGTGGTTGACGCATGCCATCTGTTCCCAAATGCGCAGATCGATGCTCATGTTGTTGTTCATTAGGTCCATCGTTAGTCTGGTCCAGACTCGATTATTTACAGACCGCCGCCAAATAGCTGGAATATTGCTGAGTGCGGCGTAAAACTAAAACTAAACTCACTGCAATTATATCCCCAACAACATACATCCACACCTACATACATGTGCACCTACATGCATCCTACCTACACCCGGGAACGGCCACCTCCTCGTGGTGGGTTCTGGTAACACTAGGCACCTGTGGCGAGCCACCTCCTCGTGGTGGGTGCTGGGTAACGCTAAGAGCTCGCCGACACCCCAGTAGTGGACCCGGGGGCATATTTGTTCCACCAACCTTGGGGTGCGGCCCTGTGTCGGTGGAGGAAGGGATCCTGGTGGTTGAGGGCAACAGGAGCCTGTAATCGTGTTCCTGTTGCCTAACACACCACTTTGGCCCTGACTTCACCTAGACGGGTGGTTGAATGGGCCCGATACAATCAGTCGGCTGGTCACGCCAAGCCCTGTGCTCAGTGATTGTCATTATTGCACCTTTTATACTATTGGGTCTTGGTTATTTGAAAATTTCAATATCCAAATTATCATTGTCTTGTTGCCTAGAGTCCTATGCCAGAAGGCGGTGGCTCATGGGCCAATCTGGTTATATAGACCTCTGAAGTACGTGTTCTTAAGTACTGTGTCATGGATTGAACCAGTCTGACACTTTTTCTTTACGATATCATGGCTTTTCATGTCTTTGTATTCAGGAGTATGACACCTTTGAAACCCTGGTGTTGCAGGCTGGCTTCCCCTGTATCATCGTCCTTGACACTCGATAGCGGGTGGGGAACAAGGGTGTTGAATCCTATTCTACCACCATGGCAAAACACCCACAATGTGGTTCATCAAAAAAATTATAAAAGGAGACATGTAGATTGTGTTTCATCTGATGATGAAGCAATTACTACCAATAGTACTTCATGGCCTCGGTTTATTGTTCACTTCTGCTGATGGTAACCCGATGAAATTGAATCCATTTCCAAAGGTATTGAAAGTATTTGTGGAGTCGTGAAAAATGTTACACGCCTTCGAAATGGTTCACTCTTAGTTGAATGCACACGAAGGCAACAAAGGCAACAATCAGTTAATCTGCTGGGGCTACAACAATTTGTCAGTATCAAGGTAGTTGTCTCACCACAACTCTCAACTCCTATCAAGGTATCATTAGAGATTATGGCCGTGTTCTCTCTGGCATGGACGAAAGTGAGATTGTTACCGAACTTAAAGACCAAGGCGTTACAGCTGTCAAGCGTTTCATCAAAAAACAAAATGATAAAATATTCAAAACAAACACATATTTGCTCTTCAACAAATTCCAAAATCAGTCAAGGCTGGATACTTCAACATTGGGGTGGAGGTATACATACCAAACCCGCTCCGATGTTTTAAGTGTCAAAATCCGTTAGGTGTGTGTCCGTTGTGCTGGCGCTCATGAGAGTTCAGATTGCACTAGTGACACCACCAAATGTGCAAACTGTGCAAATGACCATACTGCTTCATCCAAAATCTGCCCTCGATATGTTCATGAATCTAACATTCTCAAAATAAAGTATACTCAAATTACTTCTTATCAAGAAGCATTAAAATGGTTCAGCATCCTTCCATAATTACGTCTGCCAAAACATATTCTGCTACTGTTTCATCTGCAGCTCCTACTCCTGTTAACAAAGTTCTTACTGCTTCGAAAAGTTGTCAAACAACCATATCATGGGTGAAAGACGAGCAGCGTACTTTTAGTGATACTACTCACAGTCACTATGCTTCACATTGTCATACTTCAACTTCACAGACCAAGATGACTCAATCTGACATAGAACCAGAAATTGAAAGTGAAATCATTCAGAATAATGTCCAATTAACACAAAAGGAAAAGAAACAGATGGGACGATCCAGGGGCCCACAAAATTTGAAGGTTCGTACTTCCTCATCCCCAGTTGAGGTCCATAACTCATATGGGCTTCTTGATATGGAGGCTCTCCCTTCACCTCAAGTGCTCTGGAGTGGACCTCCACCCTAGTCTAGATCACCAATCGAGCCACCATGAATAGCTCCTGTAACATTATTCAGTGGAACTGTAGAGGACTTAGGAATAATCTAAATGACTTACAGTTATTAATACAAGACATGTCCATCAGCATTTTGTCTCCAAGAAACGTATCTGAAGAATACCGATCACTTGGATGTTCGGCAGTATAATTCATATCATTTCTTTTCGCCTCCAGGTGTTAAAACAACTGGAGGCTCATCAGTCTTCGTAAAACAAGGTGTCATCCAGAGCCGAGTTCCACTAAATACTCCACTTCAAGCTGTTGCTGTGCGTATAACATCACACGGTGTCTTTACTTTGTGTTCTCTTTATATGCCACCATCTTCTAATCTCCATCAAACCGATCTTCAGGCACTGTATGATCAACTTTCCAAACCGTGTATCTTTATGGGCGACCTTACTGGACATAATCTGCTCTGGGGAAGTGCTAATACAAACAATAAAGGGAAGACATTGGAAGAACTCAATTCACAGAATGATTTATGCATTTTCAATGACCTATTCTAAAACCTATTTACACCCAGGGACAGGAACCTATTTGTCTCTTGATCTATCTGTTTCTGATTCCACACTACTTTCCGAATAAGAATGGTCAGTCCATGATGATCTCTGTGGCAGTGACCATTTCCCCACTACATGTTGTACCAACTGATAACCCTCCTTCAACACGATGGAATTTTTCAAAGGCAAACTGGTCCTTGTTTGAAAACGAAACATCAAACAAATTAATGCACGCTTTTCTACTTAATGTTTCAGATCCGATAAAACGTTTCTCTGATGTACTGCATGGCATAGCTGATGCATGTATTCCTAGGGCCTCTGCAAACCCTCACATTCGTAAACCATGGTTTGACAATGATTGCAAACAAGCAAGGAAAAAGGCCGAGCGTTATTTCCGTCGCCATCCTATGGTACATAATTTTAATACCTTTAAAATTTTAAATGCAAAAGCAAGGCGTACATTTAAACAACACAAACGCCAATCATGGCGCAATTTTGTCTCCAGAATAAATTCACGAACACCTATATACAAAGTATGGAACATGATTCAGAAGGTAAAGGGCAAAGGGTCTAAATCTAGCGTCCATCACCTTAAAGATGGGGATCACCTTTTAACAGATACATAAGATATTGCAAATAAACTTGGAGAAACTCTTGCTAAACATTCTTCCTCATCTAATTACGATCCTAAATTAACAAGATATCAAAACGAACAAGAAAAGAAAACTATCAGCTTTACTTCAGGTAGTGGAGAAGATTAAAATGAGTTGTTTTCTATCCACGAACTTCATACTGCACTTAGTCAAGCTCATGATACCGCTACGGGAGCGGATAATATCCCCCCCCCCCCCCCCCCCCCCCCCAATCAAGGCGTTGAAGCAATAGTTGTGCCCATACCTAAACCTGGCTGTGTTGGCCCTCAAATTATCGGTCTATTTCATTAACCAGCTGCGTTTGCAAAACCATGGAATGCATGGTCAACAATAGACTGACATGGTACATAGAATCTAATAATCTAATAACAAGTATTCAGTGTGGATTTCGGAAAAATCGAAGTACTATTGACCATTCAGTTCGATGAGAATCATTCGTAAAAAATGCAATGATTCAAAACCAACATGCAGTGTCTCTATTCTTTGACTTAGAAAAGGCACACGACACTACATGGAAACACGGAATTGTAAAAGATTTACATGATTTTGGATTACGTGGCCGTTTGCCTCAGTTCATATCCAGGCTTTTAAATGACAGACAATTTCAAGTCCGAGTGGGATCTACCCTGTCTGACCATTATAATCAGGATCAGGGTGTCCCACAAGAAAGCATTTTATCTGTCACATTGTTCAGTGTAAAAATCAATAGTCTTTCTAAGGTGCTAAATTATTCCATTGATGGATCTCTTTTTGTGGATGATCTTAACATTTCATGTCGTGGAAAAAATATGAATACTATCGAAGGCAATCACAAATATGTTTAAATAAAAAAAGTGGTCGTTAAAAAAAGGATTTAAATTTTCGAAGATTAAAACAAAATGTATACACTTCTGTAGGAAATAAAAGCCTCACAAGGATCCAGATTTAGTTCTAGATGGCACTCCTATAAAAGTTGTTAAAGAAGCTAAGTTCTTAGGTATAATTTTTGATCATCACCTGACGTTTTTACCTCACAAAAAGTACTTGAAAAATAAATGTCTGTTGCCAGTGCTAAGTGGGGAAGGGATCAGAAGACCCTCCTCCAATTATACAGAGCACTAATCCATTCCAAACTAGATTACGGATCCATCGTCTATGGTGGAGCCTGTAAAAGCAAACTCAAAATACTTGATTCTATTCACCATTAGGGTCTGAGACTGTGTATTGGATCTTTCCATACTTCTCCTATTGACAGTCTTTATGTCGAAGCTGATGAGCCGTCCCTAGGACAGCGCCGTATCAATTTATCATTACAATATGTCACAAACCTATATTCTACTGAGTCCAACCCTGCTTATAACTGTGTGTTTACTCCTCTTTATGAGGATCTGTATAACAAAAAGTCTTCTCTTGTTCCACCTCTGGGGCTCAGAATTCAATCACTCATTTCTGCTGCCGGCATTGAACGGGAAAATACAGCTCCTTTCCGCCTTCTTTCTTCTCCTCCTTGGCAACTAGTAAGGCCACAAGTTGACATAACACTGACAACTTTTAAAAAAATGGCAAACTAATGAATTACAATATAAACAAGAATACAATCAATTAAAAATAAATACAATGCATACAATCATTATTTACTGATGGATCCAAGGATGGTGGCGCAGTGGCTTGTGTCACTGTCATTGGATCCAGGACAATACCTTCTAGATTACTCGGTAATAGTTCTATATTAACAGCAGAAACAAACCCAATACTATCAGCCCTTAAATATATTCAAAAACATCCTAAGCATAAACAATATATAATATTTTCTGACTCTCTTTCATGTCTTCAGGTAATTAAAATAATATCATGTAAACATCCACTTTTAATAGAATTTATTGAGTTATTGCTACTAGCCAATATGACATCGTCTTCTGTAGGTTGCCCAGCCATGTTGGCATTCCTGGTAACACCATGGCCGATCTTCCTGCTAAGGCAGCATTAAACAAATCTGTAACACCGCTTCCTATTCCCTACTCTGATTATGGGGCTATAATAAGATCGTATGTCCATGATCTGATGCCAAGGAGGGGGACACCCAAGTGGGTATCAATACATTACATGCAATAAAACCTTATGTTGGTTATACCCACTTGGGTTGTCAGTCCAGATTTGAAGAGGTAATCATGCGACGATGTCGTATTAGTCACACAAGATATACTCATGAGTACCTATTGAAAGGTGAGGATCCCCCGTTCTGCATCCCTTGTGGTGAAAGAATGACAGTCAAGCATGTCTTGTCTCCCTGGTGATGGAATATACGAATCATTATTGACGATAAAATCTGCCAGTGTTTTACTTTTAGTGTTTATATTTGTACCACCCCAGAGTGGATTATGGTCATTAAGATCACCCGTTATAATGCAAGGTTTCAGAAGTTGAGAGCTTGAAGATCAGACAAATGAAGTGTGAAAGAAGGCGGAATATACAGAGAACTTATCGTAATGGCAATATGAAGAGTTAGCCTCACTGAGACGGCTTGAAGGTTAGTGTTTAGTGTTACTGGGCTGTGAGTAATATTCAGCTTAACAAGGATTGCTGATCAACCAGTACCCCTATCACCCGGAGATGAGAAAGAATGATATGCTTCGAACTGATGTAGATTAAAAGTATCAGTCTGTTTCAGATACGTTTCCTGCAGACAGAAAGCTGATGGTGCCAGATCTTTACAATTTGTGCTTAATCCTCTACAATTCAACTGTATTAGATTGTTGGAAGACCTTTATCTCATAGGTGGATTGACTGGGGATCTACCCCATACATTTGTGAAGGCTGTGGGCCCTAGAATAGACAATTTCAGAGACGTCCATGTCCTCGAGAGATTCATATTTGTTATATAGCGGAATTCTATTTTCCGATCCTTTGGGGGCTCTGCCACTTTGCTTTTTGGGAGCATCGTACTTCAGTTTAGTCTGATTTTAACAGCTGGCTGACTATCAGGTGATGACTGAGACTGTGAACGTGACTGAGAAGATGACGTAGGATTAGATGATGGTTGTGACACTTCCTTTGACCGACTAGGTATTGATTCAGTAGTTTGAGATGATGTAGCAGGATATAAATGTTGTGGAGTTGTCTTTTACCCAAGTCAAGTTTGTTTGGCAGCTTGTGGTTGATTTAGATACTTTAGGGCTTGACTCAATTGGTGTTTTGGTTACTGAAGTATAACTTTCTGTCTCTACACAAGATTTTTGGCATCAGAAAAACTGATGTTCTGGGTAAATTTGATCTTGTTGATCTGCATTTGGTCTTTCCAAATTGGACACTTTTTAGAGAAAGATGAATGATGAATGAACAGTTGGTGCATTTCTTAAAAGTACTTGTGCAATCGTCAGTTTTGCGTGTCTTGTTACCACAGTGAGCACACACAACAGACAATGTGCACATATTTACACCATGACCATACTTCTGACATTTAAAGCATCTCAGCAGATTGGGAATGTAGGTGTCAACAGTGATATTACAGTAACCTGTCTTCAAGAACTTGGGAGCAGTTGGTGACGAAAAGGAAAAGAGGTAAGTATTTGTTAGAACAGTTTCGTTGTTTTTACGTGTTGAAAAACGTTTTACATAGAGTACACCTTGGTCTTTCATTTCAGTCATGATGTCAAGTTCTGACACGTCAGAAAACAACCAGTCACAGTCTCTGATGATACCTTTGCTCGTGTTTAATGTCTTGTGAGCAGAAACAGTAACCAGAATGCCAACAAACGATTCTGTACTCATCAAATTGACTGATTGCTGCCGTTTCCAACACTCAACCTGCAGTGCACCTGAAGGTAAGCGTTTAATGTTCTTAACTTCCCTTGCACCCGTGAACGGCCACCTCCTCGTGGTGGGTGCTGGGTAACGCCAAGAGCCGTTCGCCCCAGTCGTGGACCCGGGGGGATATTTGGTCCACCAACCCATTTGCCTTGGTCCTTGGAGGAGGGGATCCTGGTGGTTGAGGGCAATAGGAGCAGGACCAGTGTTCCCATTGCTCAACAAACCACTTCGGCAATGAGTGAGTGACTGAGTGAGTTAATATTTAACGTCACATCGGCAATATTTCAGCCATATCGTGACAAGAACATTTAATACTGAAATGTAAGATATGTATTTCATAAATACGCCTGTCGTCAAAGGAGTGTAAAACAACTAGAATATCACATTTACAATATAAAACTAGTGTGGAAAGTTAAAACTAATATCACTATCTGGACAAAACAATATAAAAACAGGCTTTAGGTCTCCAACAACTGACTTCGGCCATGACTTCATCTAGACGGGTGGTTGAATGGGCCCGGTTCATCCAATCGGCTGGTCACGCCAAGCCCTCAGCAGTACTATATGTAATGTTGCACAAAAATTTTGAGAATTGTAATATGCATATTATTAGGTCTTGGCCGATTTTTGGATCTTCTGAATTTCAGTTTTACCAATTCATGTTTTTGCCTAGAGTCGTCTGCCCAGAAGGCGGTGGCTCATGGGCCAATCTGGTGGAATTATTAATGTTTTAATTCTTCTGCTGGAGTATGCCATCCGAGTATCCTTGGTGTGTAAGCTGGAGGCCCGCTTACTTTAGCATTGTCCTTGTGATACTCCGTGGTAGGTGGGGAGCTCGGATGATGAACCATTTTCACTAACCATAGCTTATGAAAACTCAACAAAAAACCCAAAACGTCCACTTGATATTGATCCTGTTGATACTGACCATAGATCGTCTGCATCGATTGAGTAGTGGTCGCGTTTCATTGTGATTGAGACTCCTTACAAGACACCATTGAAGTTGAACCCCTTTGCTGTATCCAAGGGTATTCAAGGCATTGCTGGCAATGTGAAGAACATAAGACACTTACGTTCAGGTGGCCTGCTAGTAGAGTGTGTGAAAAGCAGCAAGCAACTAATTTGCTGAACATCAAATCCTTTGTGGGCATTCCGGTCACTGTCTCTGCACACAAAACCTTGAACTCAAGCAAAGGTATCGTTAGAGATTGAGACCGATTGTTTGATGATATGTCTGACCTTGATACAGTATCTGAAATGAAGGATCAAGGTGTACTCTACTCTTTTCAACTCGGAGAAACAATGAAACCATCAAAAACAATACATATCTGTTTACATTTTCAACTCCAAATGCAACCGAATCAGTGAAGGCAGGCTACTGTAACATTCAAGTTGATACCTACATCCCCAACCCGCTCAGGTGTTTTAAATGCCAGAAATATGGACATGGTGTAAGTACTTGCACATTGTCTGTTGTGTGCGCACTGTGGTGAGAAGACACACACAACAGAAGATTATGACAGTGATTTCAAAAAATGTACCAACTGCTAAGGCGACCATTCTTCATTTTCTAAACCTTGTCCAATTTGGAAAGAACAAATGGAGATAAACAGAATCACATTTACTCAAAATATCTCTTTTTCGGAGGCAAAAAGACAGGCAAAAAGAGATCCGATCTTCCAGAAAGATATGCTACAGTGGCAAAAACATCATCTGAGTCTAGCTCTAAAATAACAACATCAACCACAGACTGCCAAACTACCTTGACTTGGATAAATTGCGACTCTCCACAGCTTTTGTACCCTGCTATATCATCCCAGACTGAGGAATCACTTCCCGGTACATCAAAGTCTTCTTCTGATTAAAATCATCATAATCACACTCAAAATGTCAATCAACATCTGATAGTCAACAAACGGTGAAAAGTTAACCGAAGCCAAAGCCTAATGCTTCAAAACAACAAAGTGGCAGAGCTCCTAAAGGGTCACAAAGTAAAATTCAATTGTTCAATAAATATGTGTCTCATGAAGACATGGACGTTTCTGAAAGCGTCCATTCTTGGGCACATAGCTTGTTGCCCTCCAAAAGAGTGCGCGGTAGATCCCCATTAAATCCTCCCAAAAGATAGTTTATTCCAATAATATTGTACAGTGGAACTGCAGAAGATTGAGGACTAATTTACATTAATTACAGCTATTAGTCCAAGATTTTACACTTTCAGCGATATATATAATAAGGGATACCTATTTTATATCATATAGTAGGAAGGATGAATATCAATCTACTGTAACTGATATCAGTTATCATTTAATTATTGCATTTTTAAAAGAATTGGACTTGTTACTTGAATTGTAAACATATGTGTTTTTATTATTGGTAGTTTAGATAAGTAACTTTTTAGTGAATCTACCCTCAAAGGGTGTTGAAGCATTATAAAATCATTGTCCTTTCACACGCATGTTGAGGTGATGGATAAGCCAATGGGGGGAGGCATACAAGTAAGGGATGTATATATTTATGTGGTAAATAGGGTTTGATTGGATGTGGTCAGAGATGGCTGATTTGCTGTTGGGCTTGGTGATGGTGGTCTGGTGTTCTTTCAGAACGGTGTTTTGCCTATATAACATTGTCAACAATCACAGTTTATTTTGTAAATCACACGTTTTTGTTGTTGATAATTGTAGGTTTTCTTCCGATATCATTGAGAAGGTTGTTGAGCTGGAGAATTCAGAAAAGGTGGTATCGATGTCGGCTTGTTGTTTCAGGAGTCAGCTGATTTGGTGTGATGATTTACCAATATATGGAATAGTAACCTTGATGGGGGCTGACTCAGGTTTTGGCCTTTTGGTGGGAGGTGACAGGGTAGCAGCAATAATTTTGTGGACTATTTGGGCTGGACAGGTGTTTAGTTGCACTAAGGCCATCTTCAGGTGCAAGTTTGTGAAGCGTATGTTCTTCGCTCTTCTGGTTAGGGTAGATATGATGTCGGTAGGACGATTTGGCAGGATCATTAGAGTTGTAATTAATGTGCTGATATGCATGGGTGGGGTTTCTGTATACAGTAGGAGCGGGATACGAGGACGTCAAGGAAGGGTAGTTGGTTGTTCTGCTCAGTCTCCATCGTAAATTTGATGCGGAGATGCTTCTTTTTTAGATAGGTCAGAAGTTGTGTGCAGTCATGGTCGGGATGGAGAATGGCGAATGTATCATTATCTACTTTTAAGTACCAGCAGGCTGGTTTGAAAAGTGAACTTTTCCTCCTTGTTCTGTGAATCCAACTAGGGTCCATGCAGGTAGCAAAGGTACTGGAAGTCCCCATGGACCCTGGTATGGTGTTGTTGGCAGTAATCAGGAAAGGGTGTGGATGGTCAATGTCATCCTTACACTTCTTTTTATACTTTGTTTTTCTTCCCTATTTCTTCTGCTTTTTTATCAAAACAATAATTTGTTTTCTTCTTCGTGTGGCAGTTTAGAAGCTTGGAAGTATAAAACTGACAAACCGCATTAGCTCCACTTACTTAACCTGGGATGATGGTAAAAAATCTGTCAAAGAAGGACAGTAAAACAACTCGATTTTAACAGAAACATATTTAAAATTGAATCCCAAGCAGGTTAACTATAGAGGACGATATAAGACAAGAGAAAGCTAAAAAATTCACTTTTCAGTGAATAATACTATGAGATACTATGCGAACTTGTTGCTAACGAAGCAACACTGGTGAAAGACAACCTATGCAATAATGTCACACAACAAAATATACATCGTATCATAATAACTCAGGTGTAAGTGTCAAGTACATTATGACACACCTGCTCTACATTGTCAGTCACCGAACCATGTGCAGTCATTAAAAGCTATAAATATTAAAGTGTATGTGGTAAACAAGTTCGTAAATTCACAGGTCGTTAACACGGCTGGTGTTCATAGACTCTTAAAACTAAGAAAGTTGTGCACGTTGAGCTGGCATCCAATGAAGGTCAACCGTTTCTTTTTGTAGAATACGATCCTGAAAATTACACAATACTGCAACACATTAATGATAACCTTTCAGACAAAAGGACGAATTACGAATTACAAGGTGATTTCTTACATTGTTGTCATGGTAAATTTTTAACCGTAACACCAATGTAACAAATCCCCTTGTGAACCAGCAAAACAGAACAAAGACAAGTCATTAACGTTCAAATTATGTATTATTATGCAGCGAAAGCAAGCTATACAAAGTCACAAGTCAATAGTCACAATACAGATTTCAAATACAATATAAGTGAGACAAAATCTAAGTCAATGTGTCACAAAATACAATAGAACTCACCAAAGTGCGAGAGAGAATCAACTATGCAGAATATAAACACAGCGATCGGTCTGACAGGCGATGATGTAGACAAGGCGTTTACGGATGCAGATGGTGTAACTCTAGTGATTTGAATGAGTCAACACAGCAACCAGCCTTTTTATATATACCAAGTCATTTCCCGAAATTTCGGGCACTTACGACAATCGTCAACACTGTAGAATGCCCTTGAATAAGTTTCCCGGAAGTAAACACATAGAAAACTAGGAGCAGATAAATTCTGGAAAACCAGAATCCTAAAAGCGTTGACCATCTATTAAAACGAAATCTGACCCATCATAATTATTATTCAAAACACTAAATGTTGTGACCCAATAATAATTATTACTTAATTAACAACAAACATATAGAGAAAATACACACTCGTAGCAATGGATTGAGGGTGTGTTGACATTTACGGTCCTCAAACTTTCCAGGCAAGGCGGTTTGGTGGAATAATTTCAGTGGAATTCTAATCGATGAAAGAATGTGTGAGTTTAGCTTAACGCTATCTGGTGGCACCCTGAAAGTAATTGAATCTAGAACAGACCATCCTGAGATCAACAGCATGAACATTGATCTGCATAACTGGGTATGTCGATCGAGTCAGTGAGTCTGGCCACCCAGTCCCGCTAGTCGCCTCTTACAGCAAGCATTAGTTGCTGAAGATTAATTCTCAGGTATCTCTCCTGATAGAGTACAGTCCATTGTCGACAGTTTGTAATGGTCTAGGACTATTTAGGTTCGTATAGGTACCAGATTTATAAAGAGTTGGGAACGGTCCATCCAAGCGAACAGGTACAGGCGGAACACCTGGCGTTGTGCAGCTCCAAGGAATCTGGAACTCGAGGACATGGCGAAGGGTTCATTGGTCTGGTGAAATTAGCTGTATTCTATCATTTACTATCACAATTAGAGTTCAGTCTATCTACACTGTTTGGCTAGAAGTACAGCCGATCCTAACCGTAGGGTATCATGACAACCGATCCACAATATTAGGGTAGCATGACAACCCATCCTCACTGTTAGGGTAGGAGCACACCCCCTCCACACTGTTAGAGTAGGAGTACAACCTATCCACACTGTTTTGTGTAGGAGTACAACCCATCCCCACTGTTAGGGTAGGAGTACAACCCATCCTGTTGGGATGGTTTTAGGGGTTTGTTTAACTTATAGCAGTGACTATTCACTGTGTATTTCATATTTTGTTTTATTTAAAATGTCAATACAATCATTTAAAATATATTTCTTGGTGGCGTTATGCAGTTTTGTGTCCAACGGTAGTACTTCCGTGAGGGGCAGGTTAGTGACATGCATGTCACGTGCATTGCATGTTCATGTCAATCATTGTTATAACACGGGGAATTTAGATTAGGTGAGTAATCATACCTGGCGATCTTGTACCTTGTGGTTTGCATTGCATTCTGAGAGCTGATTATGTGAGCTCGAGCCAGTGAAGTCACCAGGTCAGTTATATTTCGTTGTAAAATGGTTTCAAAATTGTAGGGTGCAATATTTAAGTAGTGCATATAAAATACACTTCCAGTCAACAAATGTCTATTAAAATATTTTTCAGTGATGGCAGTTTGAGTATGTAATTATGATGTGGTAATCTGCTGTGTTAAACTGTTACAGTCTTGTGTTTCCCCGTGTTAGAATTGCAAATGTTGTCACGTTGTCTTTCTTGGAAGAGTGTCGAGCGTGTGTGTCAGGGATAGGTTCTTTGCTCCTTATGATGTAATCAGATAACATTACTTGAACTGACCATGCACCTGCTGTTACTTGTCCAGGAAAGGTCTGGGAGTAGTTTCGGCTTATAGACGGATGAGCAAATCTTCAATATAATATAAACATGTAATGATTTCATTTTCCCTTGTAACGTATTGGTATATTTTTTTATTATTTCAAGCTCAGCATGGATATATTTGTGAACAAACTGAAAACGAAAATTGTTTCATATAAATTTATTTTTCTGTTCCCTAACGTGTCCATTACGCCGCTTTGCAGGTACACAGTGAACCTACATGCTTCTTTCACTTCAGGGTGTGATTTTGCTGCCTTCCATGTCACAAGTGGGTCATAGTTGAACTGTGACAATTTTTTTACTTAACGACAATTTCTGTAATTGCAAAAACGTTGATTTTAAAAGTGATAGGTTTCTCATGCGGTGTAGTTTATTAAGCAAGTTTAAGCAAGTTCTTTGATTTTGAGCGATTGAAAGCAAAAACACCTGTTTAGAAATTACATATTACCTCAGCATGTCGTTTCATTATCTCACCCAAACGCTCACTGCTGAGCCCATTCACCCTCTTTATCACAAAGGAGACATCCGTTGTCTTTCACTAACGGATATATGGGTATGTCATTATCCTCGAGCATCGATTCAAACACAGGCACACATGTATATCCTTCATTATAACACACCTTCGCTATACTATCACTACTGCGCACACTGCTTGGACACAGATTTATCTCACCAAGCCAAATGCCTTGTTGCAAGACGTTCATTTAACTCGGAATTACAGTATACTTACCCATGGAAAAATACTTTTCTTGATGTAGATCAACAGAAGGTGAAGTTTTAATGGAACAACCGAGTTGAAAATGCCTGCCCTGTATACTACAGAGGGTGCCATTATTGACCCCCCAAAAGCAGAAATCCTTTTTTGGTTGATTACCCGTCAGAATTATTCCACCAAGGCACATGTTCATCATCATCTATGCCATTTTTTCGATACGATGACATGTTTATCTATGTAGTCATCCATGTTTATCCTTGTAGCTAAGGCGCTAGGGGACATCGTTATCACATGGGAGACCCCAGTCTCAGATAGATACATGGTTACGATGTCATGTGTCACCCAAGTCAGCGAGCTTGACCACCCAATCACTTTAGTCATCCCTTTCAACAAGTATGGTTTTCTGAAGACCAAATCTCACCCTGATCTCACGGTTCAGATTATAAGGATAATAAGAAAAACAATACCCTTTATGCAAATTATGCTCTGTGCTATTTTGTTTGGTTTCAACAGAATGCTGTGTTTTTACGAAAAAAATCACAATAACAGACGATATTTCCGATTATCACTCATTATAGCCATTATCACTCACTCTCGTACTCCGAATATCAGTCATTACATACAATCAGGACTACGGCTCATATCAGTTACCTTCAGTGTAATTTGCGACAGTATCACTTGTACATCTGTAACACACACAGTATATTCGACCATACTGCTATGCACAGTTTCTCATGGAAAGACTCCACAAGAAAGACCCCTTCTCTCTGTCTCCTGGTGCAACATCAAGGTACCCAGATTTCGACATGAAGCAACGTTTCTTGACAGCATGGGTCTCGCAGGTGATACAGGTAAACCTTTTCTCGCGGATGCACTCTTGATGACATCCCTTTACACTCGTTGTACTGTTACTGATGCGATCGTTATGGCCAATGATACCCAGACGGTTGTATGTTGTGAAACTGTCACCATAAGATTTGCAACCTGGGGAATAGGTGTAGGAATATATATATATATATATATATATATATATATATATATATATATATATATATAGCTTACTATTGTAGAAGGTTAAGAGTTCAACTGATGTGTGACTTGTTTCTTGGCCTCAAGGGAATAAACATTTTCGCATTCCAGCTTGACACAGTTAAACCATTTTGGATCTTTACAGCAATCATAATACATATGATCGTCGCTGCTTCGATGGCAACGATGGGCATTGCGGCAGTATTTGGAACCATGTCCAAACTTTCAACATGACACCGGAGTAGTGAGGCGATGCACACCTCCCTCCGATATTGACATAAGTGCCATTTATTGGTTTGGGTTGATTTTTAACGTCACATCGGCAATATTTCAGTCATATCGTGACGAGATCATTTCACAATGAAAAGGACGGTATGTGTATTATAAAACCTGTCAACGAAGGACAGTAAAACAACCTGAATATCAGAAGTAGCATTAAAACTAGCGTGGAACGTTATCACTATATGGGCAATACAATATAAAACAGGCTAAGAGCCCCAACAGCTGAAGGTAGATCACCACACTTGGGACCATGGGGACTCACAGTACCTTTGCTAGCTGCATGGACCCTAGTTGGATTTACACCATCACCTCAGCCGTTGGGTATTGTAAGAAATTTTAGCTAAAATTAAAATAACTTACGTACCCGCTCACAGAACTCGTAGAAAAAGTGAACAGGTAGGTGTTTCTTTGAGCAGTATTACCATGTTGCTTCTTGTCAGTGAGACGCTTTATAGAAGTGACATTTTGATCTTGAACTTCTTACACTATTTGGTCCTATTTTAATAGGATATATCCGCCTAGCAAAGGGCTCTATCTCGCACAGTTCCTCTACTAGTGAGAGCAACACGTGCATTTCTAAATTGATGTTGGTTTAAAATGTTAATTCACTGTTAGATTTTGCACAAACAGATTGGATGGTCTTTCAAATCGAAAATGGATTCAATTTGTAGGGTTGACCATGGAAGCATCGATGACCTCAAATTTTTTTGCCGCTTTGGGGGTAAAACATCTTCAGTCTCCAAAGACCTTTTCCATCATTCCTAGCGGAACCAGAATTTGTTCGATTCATAATGAAAGTAAAGCGTTCATCACCCTACCCCCCACTCGCCACCGTGTGTTACCAAGTATGGTCTTCTATCGCATCGGGTATCGCATCGGATGCAAACATCAGGGATACAGGCGTGATGTACTCCAGTAAATACGACTTAAATAGGAATATTTAAACCAGGCCACGTCTACCACCCTTAATAGGTAAGAGTCAAACTGATGGTTCCAAGCTACCAGGGTCCTCAAAAACTAGACCCCCGTACTCCACGTTCGGACCGCTGCTATATCAAGAATGTCCCGACAAAACCGACTTACGTCTGACACAACTGTTGTTGGAGGGGTTGAAACTGTACCCTGGTTCACACTTGCAAGTCATGGACAAGCATACAAACTTCCTGTCTGCTGGACAGTCAGTGTCAGTGAAGCATTTGGATTCAAGCGGGTTACTGCCTTTGTCACTTTTGGGGGTTTTCTCATCTGTAATGTACAATGTAAATCCATCGGCAAAAATATCTCTCAGAAAAAAAACATACGTTTAAAGAGTGTCTAGAATGGAATGGAATGGAATGTAAAGGACCCTAAAAGCTAAGGCATTAAACAATGTGGAACATCAACCTACGTCAATTTACGCCTATACCGCTGTACAATATTTAAACCCAGGGTCTAGATTTCCGAAGCTCCTTTATAGCTAAGTTAGTCGTATGTTAATGTTTCATGTATGATACAAAGCACTGGGAGAGCTTTAAACATCCGGGGCATCCATAGCGAGCCACCTCCACATTGTCACAGAATTACATTCTCATTATTTCTTTTAGCAGTGAAGCGTTTGACATGAGTAACGCCTTGAGAATGTAATTCTGTGACAATGTCACCTTCACTCATGTCTGAAAGACAACGTCCATTATCACGAACAATGCCTTTGCTGTGATTTAATGTCATGTGAGGGGTCACCTCTACAGGAACATTAGTGAAAGACTTGGTTGCTCTTCGAATCTTTGACTGGATTTCTTTCGAGGCCTAAAATTAACATTATAGCTCAGAATATAAGTTGTGCAAATACACGTAATGTACAGGGCTCGACATGACCAGCCGATTGGTTGAACCAGGCCCATTCAACTACCCGTCTATGTGAATTCAGGGCCAAAGTGGCGTGTTAGGCAACAGGAACACGGTTGCAGGCCCCTATTGCCCTCAACCACCAGGATCCTCCACCGACACAGGGCCGCAACCCACGGCAAACGGGTTGGTGGACCAAATATGCCCCCGGATCCACATGGGGGGTTGGCGAGCACTTAGCGTTACCCAACACCCACCACGAGGAGGTGGCTCGCCACAGGTGCCTGATGAAGGCTGAGATAGAGTGGGAGCAACTGGTAACAGACGTGTCGATGGTTGGTGGATTTGTTGTGTAACGTGGTACTAAGCAATATTCCTGCTATTTTCGCAGCTGTCTGTACATAAGACAGACAATCCAGAGATCAAGAGCATGAGCATCAGTCTCCCTATTTAGGATACAATCAAGGGTGTATTAGTGGAATGGTGCATGTTGTGGTGACAGAGGTGTAACGCCTTTAATTAACAGTATTCCAGTGACTTGAACTTTTCAGTGTGAAAGACCTGTGTCAGTTTGGGTACCAATTAAGATCTGGGTTACTATGAAACTCGGTCTTGAGCAACCCATGGTTGTCTTAAAAAAAACGACGGAGTGAAACGGGTGGTCAGACTCGCTGACATGGTTGACATATTCCATCGTATTCCAGTTGTGAAGATCGATGATCTTGCTGAATATGTACAGGTCGCCTCAGTATATAGCTTGAATATTGCTCACTGTAGCCTTAACCAAACAACCATTTTGGTGATATCAAGAAATGCAGGCGCTTGCAAACTTGAATCAAGATGGGTCGGAATAGTTTATGCTTAATTAATGATGCTGTGTCACGTATAAAAGCACTCCTCTGAATCTTTTTTCAACACCTCACTCCACTCTCTCTCTCTCTCTCTCTCTCTCTCTCTCTCTGTATTACCAATATATATATATATATATATATATATATATATATATATATATATATGTATCTATATGTATCTATGTATCTATCCCACACACACAATATCACTAAACAGTCACCTTTATCTGTAACCTCGCCAACCTTGTCGTCATCTCCGTCATCATCCTTATCTTCAATGTCACCCACATTGTTAAGTGTCGATTTCCAGTCTGAAACAGTACGCAGACTAGAAATATAGTAAAATATATACACATCTGAAACATTAATATACATATGTAATATACATATACATATATAGATGCAGGTATGTCTAGATTAAATCCCAAAAATGATGTTACAATGTTTTGGGATATTAACATCATAAAATCCCGTTCTGATGTCACTCGTATTAAACGTGTCACAGAAGCCAAATTCGTGTAGTATTTCAGCTATACTAGTGATTAACCTTCAAAGAACTTCAAAGAAATCTTTGAAGGCCCAAGATGTGTTAAATGTTGTTTCAAAATTAAAGGGCCTCTACGATTAAGCAGCGAACCCCCTTCACAAAAACAGACCACTGTTCTACTCTTAACTGGACTACCAAACCATCTATGCTGCATTGAATCCATCTTCCGATTCTCCCTGGAATTATGTCTTCAGGTCGTGCTTTATAGTAACGACATCTGGTGATCGAGGCTGCTGAGTATCCACCACTCAAAATAAGCATTTTTAATATATCTGTGTTCGGAATGGGTGCTGAAGTTCGTTTCTCTCAATTTGTTATCAATAAACTGTTTCTGATACTGGGGATGCTGAGCCTCTGCACGGGACATTTAACTCCTGTCATTGTTTCTGACAGTGCGTGTGTTACTTTTATTTACATGTCAAATATTAAGTCTCGTCTAAGACGTTGTTTAGAAAGAGAGCACCTCAATTGCAAATCGTAAAATTGATCTCACCCTCAACACAGACTGCGCCACGACGTCTCTCCACACAGCGAGTGTTCGATTTACACTTCACGTAAGAGCACACATCTGCTGAAACCTAAACCAAACAATCAGTCACTGATTGAGTGATTGAGTCACATCATGAATATTTCAGAAATATCATGAATAAACAAGAAAATAATAATACTTCAATCTTAAAACCTGCCCACGAAGGACCTTAGAAATATCTAGATGATCAAAGATATTACGTATATTATAGGGGTTCACCTGCTCGGTACCCTATTGGTTTATTTTGGTTTAACTCAGCTCAAAGCCCCATGTAAAAACAGTGATCCCCCGAACGTGTAATGCATGGTTCGCTTTGCAGGGTAACTTGCCAATCTAGAAACATAAAATGTGCTGGGTAATTGTCAGCAGTCCGTACAGTCTGATTCTAGAGCACTGGATAGGGAATCCAGCGATTGCAATTCGAGTGAGTGAGTGAGTGAATGAGTTAAAATTTAAAGTCACTTTGGAAGCATATCAACCATATGTAAAACTAGTAATGAAATCTAAAACATATTAGTTATAAGGGACAACACAATATAAAAATAGGCAATGGATCCGATCGCCAACAACTGAAGGTAGATCACCATACTAGGGACACATGGTGACCTCCAGTACCCTTGCTACCTGCATGGACCCCAGCCGGATTTACATCATCCCTTCAGCCGCTGGCGATTGTAAGAAATGTTAGCCAAAATTGAAATTACAAGAATACTACTTTTAAAAATCACGGTTTATTTACACTGACTATTCGATTGTCCTTGCTACACAAATCGGTCGTACCGAGAAGCATGTAAGAACACTTACTCAAACCATACGAGGGTAAGATTCTTTATGGATAACAACTTTTTTATTGCACTTACCAGCTTCTAGTAATGCCAATCAAACAAATCTTACTCAAACCATTCTCGCGTACTCAGTCATTCGTCTAATTCAGCAATAAGAGCTATGGTTATAGGACTATAACAATGAGGACCGCCAAAGAGCTGCGATCTGAGGCTAAAAACGGCGTTTCATGGGCTACATACATCTAACTAAACCCAAACTGATAAAACGTTTGAAAGAACGAGAGATCGTATTCATCCCAGCAGATCCTACGGTGGAAGATCAATGCAGTATCATGAGACTAGTGCCCTTAACCCTGAAACATGACATGGTGTTAAGATAAAGCATTAACACTTCGATTGAATCAATCGAGGCAAACTATTTGCAAAACAACACCGGAAGCACAGGGAGATAAGTCATAAGTACTTTTGCATTATCTGTCTGCAAGGCGCCCCCGTCCAAGGTCCACATTAGTTCAGGGGTAGACAAATTACTAAGCAGCAGATGATTCATGGAAAAGAGCTTGAAAGTGAATTGTTGCAAAACAGACATTTTAAACGGACTTGCACTCTTATTTCTTTATTAACTCGAGTCCACACCGCATGGTACAGATTTGGAGCCAGGCTATCGCTTTGTGTGGTGTTTGCAAAGGCGTTTAGTTGATTTTACTTGGGACTTTGGACACTTTGCACCTACTGTGTACCTACTTTGCCTAGTTTGAACCTAATCTGCTTAGGTTCTGCCTAGTTTTCCATATAGACAAAGGTGTAAATAATAAAATGGTACAAACAAAATGCCTCCAAAAAGACACCCAGCTTAAGACTAAGTGGACGCGTTTCGCAAGATGCGTGGTAAAATGTCGGCACAAGACACGAAACCATGATTTGGAACTGAATGAGTGAGTGGGTTAATATTTAACGGCACATCCATAGTATTTCAGCCATATCGCGACAAAAAAAGTTTATACAGAAAAACTGAAGACATGTCGAAGATAAACGCCTGTAAAGATTCTAGAGAACTACAGCTAACATAAAACTAGCTAACAAAGCTAAAACATTTCAATTAAATAAGACAATATAGGATAAAACACGGTTTATTGATTGACAACAACAGAAGGTAGATCACCACACAAGGAACCGTGGGGATTTGATTTGGAATTGGGCCCAATCGACTACGCAGAGTATGAAATAGATTTACTAAAGAACGCATATATATGCTATCAGCTACAAATCCAAGTGAAGAACTGTCGAGGTTACCTCCAACACAAATGTATTATTGCCCGCTACAGAAGCGTCAACGCTGCCCACCGTCCAGGACGCTTACAACCATTTGGAGAGGCTCGTGTTGAGCAAACTGCGACCGTTTGAGGCAGAAACGGACTGCAAATTTTATCACTGCCCAAAATGGCCGCATAAATACAAATAGTACACGTGTTTATCATTTACTAATACCCAACAGTTTTCTTATATGTGAACATTTTCTGGACTCCCATCAAAAAAGTTTGTTTAAGAAACTATCATCACTGAAAACACAAAAGTAGCTATCTGTCGCGATGAGGTGAAACTGCAAAAACGGAACAGAAAGTCATTGCAGGGAACATCTCAAAATCTATTCCGGAAGACTTGTCGATTCCTCGTCTGTCGTAGTGCCATAGTCACGACTTGTGATGACAAGTGATGCCACTGTTGCCTGTTGTAAGCCATCCCGAGGCCAGTAACCTTGTTCAATGACGTAAGCTACCCTGTTGACACAGTTTTGACAAGTTTCAGTCGTGATGATGTCAAGGCTTTCCTTAACCAAAACCTCTGTGTCACGTAATCTAATGTTTGATGTTTGATCTGGCAACATCTCCATTGACAATGCCCCATATCATTTCACTGGGGTTAAGGTCACAGTGATAGAGTGGAAGTCGCAGAATATTGTGACCTTTACATTTTATGTAACTGTCAACTTTGTAAAAAGGTTCAGTTTTGTGGGTTTTATGATCTCATATAGCTGAGGTTTCGTTGCCTTTGAAGGCTGTGCAATCTGAGTGAGTGAGTATGTATAATGTATAATGTATACATGTATAATGTAAAAATCTGTCAACTAAGGACAGTAAGACAACTAGAATATCACAATCTGAATTAAAACTAGCATATAAAGTGAAAACTTATATTACTATTTAAAAAATACAATATATATACAGACTATAGATCGCCAAAAACTAAAAGTAGATGACCATACTACGGACCATAGGGAAAACTGCACCCTTCATCTTGGGATGGTCGTCTCTGTCATCTGTGGACTTTGCCCTGAATACCAAGTCGCAGCCTGGGAGAAAACCTTTGCTGGAGCAACGAGCATGGAGAATGATTAGTCTCTCTCCTTTCCCTAGGGGCAGCTTTCTACGTGACCCCTTATTACCCCCATTGGGCACCCACCGACTGCTGGCAGTGTGCGAGGCATTGACCCAGGTCTTGTCCAAGTCCACTAGCTCAAACCCTTCCTCGTTCTTCTACTTTATTACTCTGAGAAAATAATTTCTCAAGCGAACGATATCAGGGCGTTCGCAGAGTACTGACCTATTCTCCTCAGAAATAGTGTAAGACTCGCCAGAGTGTGTACCTTGCCTGCCTTGGAAGGTTTTTTTTCTAAAGTTGTCCAAATGGTGTAATTTGTGTGGTTTTCACAGGACCCCTACCTGCTTCGCATCACCATCACAATATGTTCTAGAACATTTGTCAGTATCCTTTCTGATACTCCTAAAGCCCTCTCATGGAATTTATTAATGGCATAAAATCAACTGTTTCTCAGCATTCAACTTTCTTGTTTGTCAGGCATATATATTCCGTGCACGGTTTCATTTGTGTTTCATTTGTGCGGTTTCACCACATCGCGAATGATAAACATGTGCACTAATGTGTGGCAATTTTGTACAATGATAAAATTTGCAATTCTGTTTCTGACTGAAATGGTCTGTATGGTGTCGGGTCGTGTGGAGCAAACCGCGACTATGGTGTTGGCTTGTGTGGAGCAAACCGCGACTATGGTGTCGGCTCGTGTGGAGCAAACCGCAACTATGGTGTCGGCTTGTGTGGAGCAAACCGCGACTATGGTGTTGGCTTGTGTGGAGCAAACCGCGACTATGGTGTCGGCTCGTGTGGAGCAAACCGCGACTATGGTGTCGGCTTGTGTGGAGCAAACCGCGACTATGGTGTCGGCTTGTGTGGAGCAAACCGCGATTATGGTGTCGGCTCATGGTGAGCAAATCATGATGATGTTGGCTGGATGATAAGGACAATGAATAACTCCAGGAAGAAGAAAAGACACGCCCGGGTATCCAGCAAGGGCCGATGCTATAACTGACACAAAAGTGGATCTATCTTTTGTTAGCTGCCGTGTTTCTGTGGAAGGTCGTCCACGCCCAACAATGTTATTAAATGTTAAGATCACCAGATAGCTTAGGCTATAATACCTGGGTAAGAAAAGTTAGACACAGCCTGTTTCAATTTGGTCTTGGTTATGCTTTGCTAAGCTATGAATTTCGAAATATGGAATGGTACGGGTATCTAATCAAGCTGTCACGAGGTGATCACCAAGTTTTGAACTCCTTATGAATCAATGAGTTAATATTAAACGTCACAGCGGCAATAGTTCAGCCATATCGTGACGAGAACATAATATTGAAGTGATTGAGTGAGGTAATATTTAACGTCTCATCGGCAATATTGCAGCCATATCGTGACGGAACATTCTTGAAAAATAGGAATTTATGTATATGGCAAAGGACAGTAAAACAACTACAGTATCACAATAAGAATTAAAACTAGCGTGAAAAGTTAAAACTAATATCACTATTCAGACAGTGCAATATAAAAACAGGCTATAGTTCACCAACAACTGAAGGTAGATCACCATACGAGAGGCCATGGCCATGCTGCCTGCATGGTCCCTAGCTAGATTTACACCATCCCTTCAGCTCCTGGCGATTGTATGCGTATACCTGGTGTGGCCAATACGACATCGTCGTATAATGACCTC
Organism: Haliotis asinina; assembly: GCF_037392515.1. Lineage (NCBI taxonomy): Eukaryota > Metazoa > Mollusca > Gastropoda > Lepetellida > Haliotidae > Haliotis > Haliotis asinina. The sequence continues at coordinate 34,735,909 of NC_090280.1, forward strand.
TTCATATCTGGACCGACAACCCAAGTAGATGTAAGCAACATATGGTTTTATTTCATGTAATTTATTGATACCTACCTGGGTGTCCCACTTCTTCTGCATCAGATCACGGATGTTAGCTTTATAATCAGTGTAGGGAATAAGAAGTGGTGTCACAGATTTGTTGAGTGCTGCCTTAGCAGCAAGGTCAGCCAAAGTGTTACCAGAGATTCCCATATGGCTCGGTAACCAACAGAAGACGATGTCGTCTTGGCCAGTCGTAAGATCATTATAAAGTTCAATAATTTGTATTAAAAGTGGATGTTTACATGCTAGGATTTTAATAGCCTGAAGGCACGAAAGAGAGTCAGAAAAGATTATGTATTGTTTATGTTAAGGGTGTCTTTGAACATATTTAAGAGCTGTTAATATGGCGTTAGCTTCAGCTGTAAAAATGGAACTATTATCTGGTAATTTAGAAGATATTGTTCTGGATTCAATGACTGTGGCACAAGCCACTGCGCCACCGTCCTTGGACCCATCTGTAAATAAGGATTTATAATTGCTATATTAATGTTTCAATTGATTATATTCTTGTTTATACCGTAATTCATTGGTTTCTGATTTTTTAAATGTAGTTAATGTTAGGTCAACTTGTGGCCTAACCAACTGCCAAGGAGGAGAAGAAAGAAGACGGGAAGGAGATATGTTTTCCAGCTCAATGCCAACCGAAGAAAGGAAGGGTTTAACTCTGTGCCCGAGAACAAGAGAAGACTTTTTGTTGTACAAGTCCTCGTAGAGAGGATTAAAAACACAGTTATATGCAGCGTTAGATTCGTTAGAGTATAGAGTTGTTATATATTGTAAAGATAATTTTATACGGCGTTGTGTAAGAGATGGTTCATCGGCTTCAACATATAGACTGTCAACAGGAGAGGTTCTAAAGGACCCAAGACAAAGTCTTAGACCTTGATGATGAACAGAATCTAATAATTTTAAGTTGCTGTTGCAAGCTCCACCATATACGATGGAGCCATAATCAAGTTTAGAACGGACAAGTGATACGATATAGATGGAGGAGGGTAGCTTGATCACCTCCCCATTGAGAATTTCATACCACGTTCAACAAATCAAGTGCTTTCAGGCATTTAGCTTTCAGAGATTTAATATGAGGCAGAAACGTTAGGTGTCAAAGAAGTCAAAAATTAATCCCAAGAACTTGGCCTCCTTGACAACTTTAATGGGAGTGCCATCTAGAGATAGTTCAGGGTCTTTATGTAGTTTGTATTTACGACAAAAATGTATGCAATTATTTTTCGATTTAGAAAATTTAAAGTCATTTTCAAGACACCATTGATTTATTTTTTAAACACAACTGCAACTGCCTCTCAATGGTATTCATATTTTTACCACGACAAGAAATATTAAAACCATCCACAACAATTGAATCGTTTAAAACTTTTGATAAACTATTTATCTTAATGCTAAAAGGTGTGACAGACAAAATACTGCCTTGTGGAACACCCTGATCCTGATTGTAATGATCAGACAGGGTAGAACCCACGCGGACTTGAAATTGTCTATCTTTTAAAAAGCTGGCTATGAATTGGGGCAAATGACCTGGCAAGCCGAAATCACGTAAGTCTCAAAATACCATATTTCCAGATTGTGTCATATGCTTTTTCGAGATCAAAAAAGATAGACACAGCGTGTTGTTTATTAATTACTGCGTTTTTAACAAATGATTCCAAACGCACTTAGTGATCGACATGCTATTTTTTCGGAAACCACATTGCATATCTGTTATAAGTTATTAGTTTCCAAGTACCAAACAAGTCGATTATTTATCATGCGTTCCATGGTCTTGCAAACACAGCTAGTTAGTGAAATAGGTCGATAATTGGACGGATCGGTATGATCACGTCCAGGTTTAGGTATTGGTACTACTATGGCGTCACGCCATGAGAGAGGAAAGTTACCCGATGTCCAAATATCATACAAAAATTGAGAAGAGCGTCTCTAAACAGGATTCTGGTAAATGCTTCAGGAGTTAATGATGTATGTTATCAGCTCCTGTAGCAGTGTCATGAACTTGATCAAGAGCAATATGGAGTTCATGAATAGAAAACGTTTCATTATAATCTTCCCCATTATCAGAATTGAAATTAATAGTTTTCTTTTCTTCTTGTATTTGATATTGCTGAAATTTAGGTATATAATTAGAAGAGGAAGAAACTTTAGCGAGGGTTTCGCAAAGTTTATTATATCTGATTTATCAGTAAGTAATTGATCTCCATGTTTAAGATGATGAAACTAGATTTAGTACATTTACCTTTAATTTTCTGGACCATGTTCCATACCTTGGACATAGGTGTCTGAGAACTTAGTTTGGATACATAATTTTGCCAAGATTGGCGTTTGTTCTGTTTAAAGGTACGCCGTACTTTAGCATTTAAAATTTTGAATTTATCTAAATTATGCACCACAGGATGGCGAAGTAAATAATGTTCTGCTTTTTTCCTTGCCTTCCTAGCTTGTTTGCCGTTGAACCATGGTTTCCGGATATGTCAAACTGCAGAGGACTAAGGTATACATTCATCAGCATTAGAATTCAATTCGTCAGAAGAAAAACATTTAATCGCATCAGGAACGTCAATAAAACGTTCAGGTTTAAGCTTTGCAGCACACAGGGTATCATATAAAGCTCAGTCAGCCCTTTAAAGTGCCGCCTTGATGACGGAAGAACATCAGATGCAGGATTTAGTATAGTAGAAATATGGTCACTTCCACAGAGGTCATCGTGAACAGACCATTTAAATTCATTTACTAGTTCTGAATTAGTAACTGATATGTAGAGGGCAGAATATGTTCCTGTACCAGGATGTAAATATGTGTTGGAACCATCATTATAAATACATAAATCATTGTCTGAACAAAGAGGCGAATAACGGGATCGGGTGGTCAGGCTTGCAGACTTGGTTGACACATGTCATCGGTTCCCAATTGCGCAGATCGATGCTCATGTTGTTGATCACTGGATTGTCTGGTCCAGACTCGATTATTTACAGACGGCCGCCAGTAGTATAGGGAATGATAGTTCTGGACCACTTTCAATAAATGTCTCTACAACGCCTTATTTACTAAATAAGACGTTGGTGGGCCCCTTAGCTCTTGCTACTATTACCCCTACTACAAAAAGGTTGGCGGTAATTACTGTGCCTATGTCATGTTTATATCGATGAAACAGTTTAACGTGAACCGCCTACGATCTCTTTGGTGTTCATAATAAAGGCTTGCTGGGCTTTTTGTATTCCCTGTTCTATGTACTTTTTTTTCTCGTCCTCGCTGATAGCAGACTTACGAGACTTGGATCGAATATCTTGTTTCATTCCGTTATATTTTTTGAGTTCAGAGAGGATTGAACGAAACTCCTCTTCTGAGATCTTACTATCAGAGAGTGCCGTGGAAATACGCTCACTCACTGTGTTCAGCTTTGCTTCGGCCAGAACCCTGATCTCGTCGTGTTTCAATGCCTTACGATTAAGCCTGCGTGATACTAACTTAAGCGCCAACCCTGCCAACCCTGCCACCCCTGCCGTTATTTCAATACCTAGCACTATAGGTGCAGCCACGATGGTAGCTAACAACCCAACGCCTGCCGCACCTAGTCCCATGCTGGTTGCCATAAGGGTAGTGTCAGCCCCGTCCACGATATTGAAAGCTCTATTGTACTTCTTACATAGTGCTTTCCGCGTGTCACGGTCTTGTTCTAGTTGACGTTTCACATCACATAACTGCCTCAAGCGGAACCCATCTACGGTTTCCAGCGTCTTCGCTACTTCCTCTACGACTGGGTACAGACCCATCCTATAATATATATTTTGAAAGATATTTTAATTGGGTTTCAGTTAAAAATCTATCAATGAATTTAAAGTCTACAAGTTGTAGACTATTAGTCAGGGTAATAGGTGAGAGGCTAATAGAATTTTCTGGTGTAAAATAAACCCCAAGGAGGCTTATTAAGTGGTTTATAGGACCCGTGGTATCCTGTTGTATAACAATACGACAATATTTGCCTTTGTGTACGCTAAACCAGCTTATTAACACCCCGGGTAAAATTTGGTGTATTATTGGGGGGTCTCCATTGTCTGAATACTCAAAGAAGACTTCTATGATGAGTGTGAAAGGGGGGAATATTATTTCAGGATTACTAAATGTTAATTTATTTTCGAAGAAAGACGATAACCCATTGTTGTAAGTTTTTATTAATCCCCTCTCCGGAATGAAATCCCCGGGCCAGATACCGTTGTTCCTAATCTTAGAGATACGCCCCGATTCAGTTAATGTGATATAAGGTGAGGTGAGTGTTAAGTTGATCAGCCATTTAGGCTCTTTAAAATCTAATAACAACACCCGTCTGTACACGTTGTCTTTGAATTGTAGGATGTATAATTCACCTTCCTCACCAGGCTGATCGAAGCCCTCCGTATCTCCTAGGTCGTTAAGTGTAGTGTTGGGACGATGACTGGTCATTATTATACTATTACGATATAATTTCCAACTGGTTTTCTGATAATAATTCAGGGGTGAACTTCATACCCATGAAGTGTATGTTGGCAGGCAGGAAGATATTGGTTAGTGATATCTTGTTTTCCACGGTCACGTTGACCCCCTGCAGACTGGTGTTGGAGCCGACACCCACCCGCACGTAAACGTTGCAAACTTGATACTGGTGTCGTTTCACCCACCCGAGTTTGATCCCCTTCACGATCTCGACATCATTCCCCGATGGTTCCCCTAGGTAGACTTTGATGATCAGTGTTGAGTTTGCCGGTAGACTCTCTAGTATACTGACCACGCCTTCGAATTCAGACACCAACTGCAATTTCACGTTTTGTATGTTCGGTTTACTCGATAGCATGTGAGCTGCCATAGTGTCGAGTGGGCTGACGACTATGCTACGTCTCTGAGTTGGGACGTAAGCCACGAGTATGGTTCCATTGTTCACGACTTTGTTTAGGTGGTTGTCTTTGTTATCCGTGAACACGTAGGGAGAGACGAGCCTAATATTGAGAAACCAGTCGTTGTTATCGGGTAACAACACCCACTTGTCATCTTCGGTGAAGACGAGCATATATGGCTTGTTTCGGGCGACGGTAGTGCTCTCAACATCGTCTAAGTCGAACAGTTTACCCCCGAACGATGGGTATATTATCCAGTTATTATCACCGGTGTTGACAAGGGAGTACTTAGTGTTTACTGTTGCTCTTGTGGTATCTATCATATCACTTAGGGCTCCACCGGAGGGGATTTCAACGCGTTTGTAAATGTTGTTTTTCAGTTGCAAGGCGTACGATGTACCATCTACTCCGGGAGCGTCGAAACCGCGCGTGTCTCCGAGGTCGGAGATCCCGATATTGACGCATTTTTTCACTCCGGGCCCTTGTGCGCTGGTCATTTTACATGAAGCGTTAAGCTGAGGTATCCTATATTTCCAGGATTATGATTTATATCTAACACCGATATTGTCAGCTCAGGTATGTTGCCCTGGGTTAATTTTTTATACTGCCGTGGTGAAAACGACTCGGTTCTACCGTCGTTGTATTTCTCAGTTTTCACCGGCACTGCTCTCAGTATAGTGGAAGGGTGACCTCCTTGAATGTTGTACGTTGTGCTCACCTGATCGAGATGAATGTACAGCTCTCGGTACGGTACTAGGTCGGGTAACTTCGTGCCTGTGACGGTTGTTGTTGGTTTTATCTCGTCAGGAGACATACCGAGCATCCTTGCTAATGGTCGGCCGAGCCTCAAAGGGTTTCTTCCATTGTTGATTAACACCACTGTACCGTTTGAGTCGTTCATCTTGAGTTCGGCTCCCAGGGGTTTGAAGACCTCGTCGTTTAGAGAGCACACGCTGTAGTAGCCGTCAGTTATCTGGCTGCGAGTTCCACTGACGAACAGCTTATTGTTGCTGATATTAATGTTAGTCCATTGCGGTAGGTAGGTGATATCGCAGAGTGCGACTTCGAGTTGACCTGACGTGTTATCGATCGCGTGCGTCAGCTGAACGGCCTCACCGCTCGTTATTCCTGGAAGTGTTATGTACATATTACATATATATTTATTATATAATAGTTTTAAAATGTATTCCCCTGGTGTGTTTTTACCCTGGATGTTGATTTCTCCACCATGAAGATTGTGGTTGCTCCTGGGTTGTCTTTCAATGCCAAGTTTATAGATATGCCTGATAAATATAAGCTTTCGGTGACTAACGTCAAGGCAGTCCACGCTTGGTTCAACAACCCTATGCAGTTCTGGCAGAATCAATTCAACTTTGCTGTGTGGTGCGCTACAACGGGGTGTGGTGTGACATTGACCGACACTCGGCGTGGACCGCTGAGTCAGTCTGTGTTCAAGTTCCACGTGTACTACCAGGTCAGACGTATCCTTAAAGAGATCAGCGTCCCCCTCCCACAGGACAAAGCGTGGGACGCAACAAACAACCCGTACGATAGACGGGCCTACGAACGTATTTGCAATGAATTCGAAATAAACCCGAAGACGGATTGGCGTTTGCCGGGGCCGAACCACGGGTTGGGTATTCCTTACAGTGATGGGTTCGCGGCAAAAGCATTTAACAAATATTTACTAACAAACTTTATGAAACGAAAAATGGGTAGTACGGAAAATTTTTTCCATGTATTAAAGGAGCTTGTTCCTAAACCTGCCAAATATGGACCACAACCAGTGAAAGATGCCAGTGATGATTTAGTGAGACGAGGTATACTTCGGCAGGACTTGGCTTTGTCGAGTAATGAATGGAGGGATGATCGTATGGACTTTAAAGGTGGTGTTGCTTTCATAATCCAAAAAGTGGAGCAGGAGCAGTCAAACGCAGACGGGTGGAAAATGTTCATGCTGGACACGTGGAAAGGATTCACTCGTGCCGGGGTAGTCAGGTTGAACGACTCGATTCGAACGTACGTGTGGGCGCTGTTGGGTGCGCAGTCGATGACGCGTTCCAACATCATCGGTAAGGGAACTGCTTACGACGCTCAGACACAATTCGTTTCCAACGTTGAGGATGCTATCAATTCTCCAGTTGATCTCCCGCGGGCTATAGAACGCTACCAAAACGTGTTAGAATACGCCAGGTCGAAAGTCGACTACGTGTTCGGCGTGGGGTTGTACATGGCTCCGAGTGATATGCAACTGAGAGTAAAAAAAGTGGTGGGTTATAACAACGAAATAGTCATAGCCACGAAGGATGAAAAGTTGGGTATCAACCCCGATATTAACACCACCTATATCCCACACATCCCACCACGTGAAATGGGTATAGTTGCGTCGCCCCCGGAGCCTAAAGTTCATGTGGAGGTACCCCCCACACACTCTCATATTCAGGCTCAGCAGCATATTGATAGTAAAACGGCCCTGGTGGTTGGTGGGGTAGCTTTGGGACTTATTTGGTTAAAGATTTCTTAGCCGCTACGTACACCAGACCCGCCACGGCGACGATGGCTGCCCACAGGTTTTGACTGAGCCACATGGCAGTTTTAGACAGAGCGCTCAACAACCACGAGACGATGCTACCCAGGATGCCGGGAAGGGCTTCGGAGGCTTTACCAGCCAGTTTAGCTAGGCCTTCCCCGAGTTTTTTGATCCAGTCTTTAACACCACCACCGCCACTTGGAGTTCCCCCGCCGGCAGGTGTGGGGGTTCCTCCCACCAGTGACACCACCAGGGTTGATATAATGAAACCCAATGCAGTCAGAATGCTGGCGATGGTGATCCCTTGCTCCCGGAACAATATCCGAATCCTGCTGGCTAAAGTTGTATCCTCGTTCAGTATTCTATCGATTGTTTCCCGAATGCGACTGATCTGGGATCGAAGCTGTTCACGATTCGAGGAAGCGGCTTCCAATCGTGTACGTCTCTCGTCTTCTAAATCACGTAGTCGTTCATTGATACGACGCTTCATATCATCGTTTTCAGTTTCGTTGAGTTTGTTTTTTTCCCTAGCGATGTGCTCGTCGATTTCGTTCAGTTTCCCCATGTTGTTCACGAGCTCTCCACGCACGCGTTTCACGGCTTCGTCTAAGCCGTACAGTTCCCTTACCGGAAAGTCAAACCCCGGTAACGGTTTGTCCCAGTAGGTGCTCAATAGTTTTTCTATGCTGTCCGAGGCTTCTGTAGCACGCTCTGGTGTCATTTCATCTCTAGTGGTGAGGTGGGATCTGGTAGCTTGCAGATCTTCTTTAACGGCCTTAGGTATTGCACCACCGTAATCATTCATGTTTAGATTTTTACGGATAAATTCAACACCATAGCGGCTGGCTAGAGTTGACAAGGCCAGTGGTTTTTTATTGCTCTTGTTAAAGAGGTCAACCCCTGGGTCAGACTTAAGGCGTAGAACACCCTTTGTATCAATAAAAAAATCCTTATGGTATCGACCCTGTGGTTCAACGTAGTTTTTATCTCTTCTTAAACTTTCGAAATAATCATTTACCGTTGTTTCCAAGAGTTCTTGGTTCAATGGTGAACTAGTAAATGAGGTCTCCTGCACATCGGATGCCTGGGCACTAGCGCCCGGCATCTCATCCATAGGTATGTCTTCATCCATTAGTATTAAAAATATATTTCATTTATATAACAATGTACGGTAGAAAAATAGATCCTTTCAGAAAATTGAGAGAGCCATTAGGCGCCAGAGCCGTGCGACAGTCGGTGACCATCACCAACAATCCCAGCAAGATAGACCAGAATCAAACTCTGCTGGTTAGATTTCCAAACCTTGGTGAGAATGACCTCATTGTACCAGGCACTGTTCGACTGGCGTTCAATATCACGTTGACCTCCGGCAACGATAAACGCGAGCTAGTGAGGAACGTGGGGCGAGCTATCATCAAGAAAACGACCGTCAAGATCAGCGGTAACGAGGTGCTGAGCATCGACGACAGCGACGTGTTTCACTGCTACAAGGATCTCTGGAAAAGCGATGGAGAACGAGTCAATGATATGTACCAGGGTATCAGCAAATCAACCCGGGCGCGCATAGGGTATGTCTTCACGCAAGACCAGCAAGACAAGCTATCGGCCGGTGAAAAGGCAATCGCTCTAGCATACGGGAATCGATTCTGCGTGCCGCTCGACTTCGAGTTGCTCACGGGACACGCGCCGTTTTACCAGGCCGCGCTGGGTGATAGGCTCGAATACGAGCTCACGTTTAACGACTATAGCAAAGTAGTGCGTACGCCGAACGGTGATGAGGCTAGTTATGCCATAGACAACATCTCTCTGGAGTTCGACATGGTCACTAGCCCGGAGCTGGCCAGGCAGGTTCGAAGCCAGTACTCTGGGAAGATGGCTATCCTGTACGATCGCGTACTGAGACATAGATCAGTCGTGCGAGATAAGAGCGACACTGTGTGGAATAGCAACCTGAACGTGCTGGCGCGATCGATGAAAGGTATCCTGGTCGTCCCCGTGGAGGATTACGAGCCATTCCAGAGGGACAGCGAGAAGTTTTTCAACCCCGAGATTGAAAAGGTGGAAGTGACCATCGAGGGCGTGCCCAACCAGCTGTTCAGTCATGGTATGAGACCACATCAGCAGTGGGATGAGATAAAAAAGCTACCAGTGGGGGATTACATAACAAAGGACCTGGACCTAAGCTCCGTGCAGATCGGTGAATACCTGACCACCAAGTACGCCCTATGGTTGGACATGCGATCCACGGATGATGATAAACTGCACGGTAGCGGGCGCCGTATAGATAACGGCAGCGAAGGGATAACCATCCAGATTACTAAGAAGGCTCAAACCACTGGTAAGTTGAAATTATATCTGTACGTTATTATGGACGCGCAACTTAATATAGACAATGGTAGATTCGTGCAAGCCATCTACTGATGGGGGGTACCCCCTGGGGTTACCCACTGACCCACACTGCGCCATAGTGTGCGGGCAGACTGGCTGTGGGAAGACCGTTTTCGTGTTGGATATGTTAGAGGGTTACTACAAGGATGTGTTCGATAACATCGTTATCATGTGCCCTACTCTGAGCATGAATAAAACGTACGCGCGACCTTGGGTGATGACGGACCCGGACGTACACAAAATCGACCCTGGAACACGCCTGCAGGACTGGTTGAAAGCTCTTCACGAGAAATTTAAAGGGGAACCGACGCTGTTCATACTGGACGACTGCAGCGCTAATCGCGAGATAACAAAAAAGAGAGACATGCTATCGTACCTGGCCTTCTCTGGCCGGCATGCAAATCACAGCGTCTGGGTGCTAACGCAGAAGTTCAACTCGGTGTTGAAAGACCTCAGGGAGCAGACGCGATGGGTGGCCTTATTTCACTGCAAGGACAGGGATTCGTTCGAGGAGTGTTTGAGAGAGAACGATGTGATGAGCAAATTAGAACGGGAACGGGTGAAGAAACAGCTCGCTGAAACTAAACACGCTAAGCTCGTACTAAAGACCGACCAACCAGTAGCATATATAGTATGCTAAGCAAAGCTAAGCAAAGCTAAGCTAAAGCTAAGCAAATGCTAAGCATAGCTATGATATTCGAAGTGTTTGTCGTGTGCAACTTAACCTTCATTTCTCTGTGTTTTGTCTGCATCGGGTATTATATAGTTAAAACTAAATCTTACTTGTTATATTATAAGATGGAGTGTGAGGAATTGCTCGAACCGTTGGGGGTCTCCCCCACGCCGCCGGCAGGCCCCACTGATGATAAGCGAGAGAAACTGGTGGCGTTGGCTGTTGGCGGCAAAGCCAAACATTACTTTGGAGACTACACTCCGGATAAAATTCACAAAATGTCAGTCGAAGAAATCGATAAGCTGTACGCTAGATACGAGTCCCGGCTCGGAGCAGAAATGACAAAGACAATAGGATCGGCTATGACCCAGATATACACCGGTATTGTGTCACACTTCCTTCCCATTCCACCAGAGCGCCGACTTTACCTGTGGGAGGACCTCGAGAAAGACCCTTTTATCAAACACGCCGTGAGCTCTATCAGCTGCGGGCTGTACCACAAATATGGCATGTTGTTGGCTCCAGTGACGGCGGCGATTATCACAGCAAAACATTGTCAATTTGAGAGAAAGAATAATAATAATAGTATAGATGGATGCTGCACAGGAAACCCCAGTGGGGGTGACCCCCACAGTGGAGGAGACCCCTTAACAGGAACCAGTGAGTCCCGAGGTGACGGTGGAGACCACTTCAACAGTAACCAGGCAGAAGAATCCTAAGAGAGTAGCTGCCGGTAAAAAACGGTGGTGTAACCAACATAAAGTGACCAATCCAACCCGACTGTTGTTGGCTGTAGGTGTAACTGCTGCCGTGGTTATAACATGGTTATATACACGTGAGGGAACTGAGGGAAACCCTGGGGGTGTGGGGGTACCCCCCACACCGCCGGCAGGCCCCACTATTGACCCGCATATCATGTTATAATTTTAATATTTTTATATCATATACATAATGTCTGAGGGGAAAACGTTCGTCAACGACGCATACCACGCCACAGTGGTCGCTAGTCTAGCCGTAGGGTACGCTCGGTTGACTAAAATGGTGCTTAAACAACCAACTATCAAGCTAGATTTCAACCTGCAGGATATGGGTATGCTCATAATGAACCTTGGTATGGCGATGGCCACAAAAGACATCCTAGTAAAACAAGGGATCATACCTGATAATATAATGAAATAAATATAGGGATGGCCACGATAGCTATGATGGTCGGTGGGGCGTTAGTGAATGCCCTGGCATTTTCCGGGAGTAATTTCCTCTTCTCGAAACTACGAGATGGGGCTGAAATACAGGAAGAAAGGAAGCGACACGATCTCGCTATTGAGAACTTACAAAAGGCACAGGCCGAGTACGCTAAAAAACGCCTCCAGAGGATCGATTTTATTAACGAACAACTCACGCTTGAAAACCATGCCGTTCAAACATTCAACGATGTCGATGAAGCAATGAAAGAATACTACCTACTAACTGGTAAACAATTGGAACCGCTCAATAAACCCACACTCGCTCAGTACTACACACCATCCAAGGGGCAAATGAATCGTGAACTGGTCTTCATAGTTTTGGGTATAGCAGCTACTGCGTTGGTTGCGAAGCAATTAAACTAAAATACCTATATAAGTAAACATGAGACCCGCTCCATACCGATGCGAATACATACTTATGGGGAAGACCGAGGCCTGTGGTAGGAAATGCAGGAATCAGGGGTTCTGTTGTTTCCATATGGGAAGTCCTAACTACACGTGTTCTGTGTGTGGTATCGGGGTTAAAGGACACTACTGTCTATGTAAAGCTCACGGAGCGAACGTAGTCAGACATCAACTCATCTACGAGAATAAAAAAGGCTACATAAAAGAACGTAGGCGACTGCTCAAGATAGACTCCAATGCGTGAACCAATTAGACATTGGTTCTCTTAGGTGTAAACACTATGTATACTGTGCGCGAGCTAAAGCGGGTCGCAAAACAGAGAGGTGTGATCGGGTATTCTCGAATGTGGAAGTCAGCATTGTTGAGATTACTAGGTTTAGAAGCCCCTCCTACGGTAAAACAATTAAAAACTCAAGCGAAACAGCTTGGATACACGGGTTATTCAAACATGGGGAGAGACTGGTTAGTTGGATTGTTATCACATGATACCTCGCTGATAGAAGACTTCCGAGAATTGGTCTCTTAGACATGTCAAATAAAATACAGGATTGAAATATATTTTTTATTAAGGTTACTGTGAACCAATTAGACATTAGTTCTCTTAGGTGTAAACACTATGTCTACTGTACGCGAGCTGAAGAAGGTCGCAAAACAGAGAGGTGTCATCGGGTATTCTCGAATGCGGAAGTCAGCATTGTTGAGATTACTAGGTTTAGAAGCCCCTCCTACGGTAAAACAATTAAAAGCTCAAGCAAAACAGCTTGGACACACGGGTTATTCAAACCTGGGGAGAGCCGGGTTAACCGCATTGTTATCACATGCCCCCGTAGCACGTCCCACTGTAAAACAACTGAAAACCGAGGCACACGATTTGGGTTTAGGCGGGTATTCTCGTATGAGAAAACCACAGCTTGTAGAATTATTACGACAGAATAGAGCTATTGACCTACAGTTCGTGCGCACTGAGCACGCCGTAGGCAACTATTTGAGAGGTTGGCGCATGCGCGTTGATAGAAACATAGACATTACAGATATCAAGCCTCTGATAGCTGATAAGGTCAACCAGGAACTAAATAACCTAGGAAGTATCAAGTTTCAGATCACAGTGAAAATGTCGCTCGATAAGCAGGTTGGGAGTACCACTGAGTATGTTCAGCCTTACTTCCGAGGTAAACAAGAGGTCGTCACACATGCAAAGACCATTAACGCATCAATCGATACCAGTTTTCAGCAGATACGAGAATACCTAGAACGCTACACACACTTGGGGTCCGGGTGGGCTGTAGATAAAATCGATAATGTCTATCTAGACATAGCTAACTACGTGCCGTTCAGAGGCGGGTCATACCTAGCCTTACCTCCATACTATAGGAACAAACATGCCATAGTAAACGTTAAGAATAGAGGAAACGATTGCCTGAGGTTAGCTATCAGGTCAGCCTTATTTCCAGCTGGCAAGAATTCAGATAGGCTTTCTAGCTATCCCCAAGATGATGGGCTTAATTGGGATGGTATAGATGAACCCACCCCAATATCCCAGATCACTAAAGTAGAAAAACAGAATAATCTGGCTATAAATGTCTTTGGGCATGAAGGTAACACAACAATAGTACACAGGGTCAGCCCGGTGAAGGATTGCCAAGTTATCAATATATTCATGATCCAGCGAGGTGAAAAGTATCACTACACATGGATAAAACATCTCAGCCGGTTGTTGCACGACCAGTCGAAACACGTTGGGGAAAAACACTTTTGTGTACGATGCCTACACGGTTTCAGTCGAGCTGATTTATTAGAATCCCACCGGGATGATTGTCAAGGTGTGGGGCAGACAGCCATACGAGTCGACATGCCTAAGGAAGGTGAAAATATCCTAAAATTCAGTAACCACAAGAACCAAATGTCTGTACCTTATATCATATACGCCGACTTCGAAGCCTTAGTGGCTGCCGCCGGCGAGGCTCCCAGTGGTAGCTTCACCCACAAGACACAAGAGCATAAAGCCTGTTCGTTTGGATACATTGTCGTCCGTTGTGACGGGGAAACGAAAGCTCCGGTAGTGTATAGGGGCCCTGACGCGGCTGAAAGGTTTCTAAAGTGTTTGCAGGAGGAAGAAAAAATTATTAGGAATGCATTGTATAGAATCGCTCCCATGCGTATGACCCGAGCCGACAGGCTAGCTCACGCTAGTAGCACTAACTGTCACGTGTGCGACTCACCGTTAAGTGGTGAGTCGGTGAGAGATCACTGCCATATAACTGGTAAGTATAGAGGCGCCGCTCACAGCGCGTGCAACCTCAAGCTTAAAATCAACCCTAGGACAATAAACATCCCCGTTGTCTTTCACAACTTGAGAGGGTACGACTCACACTTGATCATGCAGGCCATCGCGAAAATCGATGGTAATATAACGTGCATCCCCAACAACATGGAGAGATACATCTCCTTCAGTTTAAACGGACTTAGGTTCATTGACTCGTTTCAGTTCCTCCTGTCGTCACTCGACAGTCTGGTCAAGGCCAACAATACCTTCCCTATCACCGATCGATACACAGACGCCGAGACTAGACCCCTGCTTATGAGGAAGGGTGTGTACCCCTATGAGTACATGGATAGTTGGGCCAAGTTCACTGAGACCAGACTACCCCCTATTGACTGCTTTTATAGCAAGCTGAATGAGGCGTCCGTCTCACGAGATGATTACTCGCACGCGACTAACGTATGGAATAAACTGGGTTGTAAGAACCTGGGTGATTATCACGACCTGTACTTGAGGACAGATGTACTGCTGTTAGCCGACGTGTTTGAAACGTTCAGGCGGACGTGTTTAAAGCAGTATAAACTCGACCCCGCATGGTATTACACCAGCCCAGGTCTGTCGTGGGACGCCTTGCTTAAAAAGACCGGAGTTAATTTGGAATTGCTCACAGATTACGACATGCACCTATTCATTGAGAAAGGCTTGCGAGGTGGGATTTCCATGGCATCCAAACGATACGCTAAAGCAAATAATCAATACGTGAAAGGTTACGATCCTAACAAACCAACCAATCACATTCTATACCTCGACGCAAACAACCTGTACGGCTGGGCCATGAGCCAGTATCTACCTACAGGGGGATTCGAATGGGTACCCCACGTTGATGTTATGGGGGTCGCACCAGATTCGAACAAAGGGTATATCCTCGAAGTTGACTTAGAGTATCCCAAGGAATTACACACATCGCACAACAGCTATCCCCTGGCCCCCGAACGTATGAGGGTTAACCCAGACTGGATGTCTGAGTACCAACATAACTTGTCAGGTGGTCGTGTGACAGACGTTGAAAAACTCGTGCCTAACTTAATGAATAAGACCAAGTACATCGTTCACTATCGTAACCTACAGCTGTACCTGTCGTTGGGTATGAGGCTGACCAAAATACACAGGGTGCTCATGTTCGACCAGAGCCCATGGATGGAGCCCTACATCAGAATGAACACAGACCTACGAAAAAAAGCCACCAGTGATTTTGAGAAAAATCTCTACAAGCTCATGAACAACTCGGTGTTTGGTAAGACTATGGAGAACCTGAGGAAACGTGTGACCGTGAAGCTGGTTAGATCTAGTGAGGAAGACAAGCTCAGGAAATTGATAGCCAGTCCGGCATTCAACCGTAATAAAATATTTACAGACAACCTGGTTGCCATACACATGAAGAAAAGCCACATAAAATTCAACCGGCCTGTTTACGTGGGGATGAGCATCCTCGATTTATCCAAACACCTGATGTACGACTTTTACTACAACGAGCTCAAGAAACAGTACGGCGACAGGTGTGAAGTACTGTACACTGACACGGATTCCCTGCTGATGGAGATTCGAACCGAGGACGTGTATGAGGACATGAAAAAACACCTCGATTTATACGACACCAGCGACTACCCTAAGACCCATACCCTACACAGCACGGTAAATAAAAAGGTCCTAGGTAAGATGAAGGACGAGTGTGCTGGCACGCCCATAGCCGAGTACATAGGTTTGAGACCTAAGATGTACTCCATACTGAAAGCCGACAATAGTGAGATCCGGAAGGCTAAGGGGGTTAAGAAGTATGTGGTGAAACAACACATCAAACACGCCAGATTCAAGGAAGCCCTGTTCAAGACCCGTACCTTTAGACATAAAATGAACACACTTAGAAGTGATGGGCATAAGATATACGGACTGACTATAAACAAGACGTCCCTGTCGCCTATGGACACGAAACGTTGGATAGCTATTGATGGAATAAGCACATACGCGTATGGACATGAAAAAATTTGAGGCTATTTACTACAGCCCGCGTGGGTACTGGAAAGGAGCTAACGCAGTAGATAAGCTAGCTAAACTAGCGCGAGTACCCCCGGAGGAAGCCAAAGCGTGGCTTGAAAAACAAGCCCTGTGGCAGATCTATTTACCGGCACCACGCTACGTGCCTAGAAGGAGGTTCGGTATTAACATACCTAATAGCATTCACCAGGCAGACCTACTGTTCCTACCCCACGACAAGAGGTACAAGTATGCCTTAACCATAGTGGACGTAGCCAGTCGTTACAAGGAAGCCGAACCCTTGACCACGAAAGATTCGGCCCAGGTAGCCAGAGGATTTGAACGCATATACAAACGCAGCCCACTGACGTGGCCAACAGAGCTGCAAGTTGACCCCGGACGGGAGTTCATGGGTGCCGTGTCACAACTGCTAGCCAAACACGATACAAAGGTCAGGCGTGGCACGGCCGGAGCCCATCGCAGCCAAGCCATAGTTGAGAGATTTAATAGGACTTTGGCTGAGCGCTTGTTCGGCTATCAGTATGCTAGGGAGATGGTCACCCCTGGAAAACGATCGACTGAATGGGTCACGAGGTTACCCAAGGTCGTGTCGGCAATCAACCATGAAGTCACCCGTCTCACCGGTAAGAAACCGGCAGACGCTATCAAACTAAAATCAATAGTTGCAGAGTCGGCCGCTCCATTGCGTGGGAAGGAGAAACAGATACCAGATAGGGCCCTAGTGAGGTATCTATACCAGCCGGGGGAACACGAGGGTGATAGCCGTAAGCGAGCCACCGATCCTATATGGTCAGTCAAAACTTACAACATAGATAAAATGGATATGAAAGCCGACGAACCTAACTTGTACTACTTGAGGGGTGGGCCGGGTAGGGGGTTTGTAAGAGAAGAATTATTAATCGTACCGTACGGCACAGTGTTACCTCCTACCAAGGCACAGTAATTACCGCCAACCTTTTTTTAGTAGGGGTAATAGTAGCAAGAGCTAAGGGGCCCACCAACGTCTTATTTAGTAAATAAGGCGTTGTAGAGACTTTTGTGAAAGTGGTCCAGAACTATCATTCCCTATACTACTCCGCCATATAGCTGGAATATTGCTGAGTGTGGCGTAAAACTAAACTTACTCACTCACTGATCAAAACTCCTCCAGTACTTTACCTTTACCATTTATAGCTGCACCACCCCAGAGCGAGTTGTGCCCATTTAAATCTCCCATAGAGAGTTTGAAGATCGAGTTTGTTGAACGTTGAAGACGGAGAAACATAGAGAGAGCATAATGTAAACGCAACATGCAAAGTTAGTCGTCGCACTGCAACAGCCTAAAGATTAGTAGTAAGTGTAACTGGGCTATGGATTACGTTCTGTTTGACTAGAATGGAAGACCCTCTAGTGGCCCTGTCACCCTGAGGCGAAAAACAATGGTATGCACTGAACGAACGCAGGTTAAGAACATCTGTCTCTTTCGAATATGTGTCCTGCAGACAGAACGCTGAGGGTGATAAATCTTGGTTTAAAAGTTGTAATTCGTGGAAATTAGTCCTTAGTCCCCTACAATTCCATTGTATAATAGGATTATGATAAGCTATCATTTGGGAGGAATTTTGTTGATCTTCCCCGTACTTTTTAAGTGGGCGACAAGCTGTGCGCGCTAGAGCGGATGTTTTCAGTCACGTCCTTGTCCTCAAGAGATCCATATTTCTTGTATAATGTGATTTTATTGTGTCACCTTTTGGGGGCTCTACCACTAAGTTGTTCCAATGAATCTGGCTTCATATCTTTGCCTTTAACGAGCTGTGTAGACTTCGATGGAGGCTGAGATGATGCGTCAAGATCAGAGGATGTTTCACATTGGCTTTGAGTGAGTGAGTGAGTCGGTGAGTAAATATTTAACGTCACATCGGCAATATTGCAGCCATATCGTGACGAGAACATACGTGACACATTGGCTTTGAGATGAACTAGGAACTGATTCTGTTGTTTGGGTCGATATTGCGAATCAGAGGAGATTCAGTTTTAACCCAGGCCAGGTTTGTCTGACAGCATACAGATGACGTTGTTTTAGTGGTCACTGCTTCTGTCGGTGTTCTGGTAATAGACGAATATCTCTCCTTATGTTCTGAGCTTTGAGCTAGTTTTTTTTTTTTTTTTGCTTCCGCAAAACTAACGTTTTGAGTGAATTTGACTTTATTCATCTACCTTTGATGTTTCCAAACAGGACAGCTTTTAGAGTAGGAGGAGTGATCACAGTTTGTAAATTTTCTAACACTACTGTCACAATCTTTTGATGTATGTGTCTTGTCACCACAGTGAGCACACACAACAGACAATGTACAAGTAGTAACACCATGACCAAATTTCTGGCATTTCAAACACCTTAGAGGGTTCGGAATGTAGGTCTCAACAGTCACTTTACAATATCCTGCCTGTATTGATCTGTGAGCATTAGGAGAGGAAAATGAGAACAGGTAAGTGTTCGTCTGAATGGTTTCCTGGGTTTTTCTGTGTGTGTGATAAAACGCTTGACATAAATGACTTGGTCTTTCATTTCCGAAACAACATCAAGTTCGGACATGTCCGCAAGCAATCGATCTCGGTGTCTAAAAACTCCTTTGCTTGTGTTTAGTGATCTATGAGGAGAGACTGATACCGGAATGCCGGCGAACTTTTCAGTAGACATCATTGCTTGTTGCCTTTTGCTACACTCAATGAGCAATGACCCAGAACGCAAAAGTCTAATGTGTTTCACATCACCATCTATACATTGTATGTATTTTTGCAATCGAGTGTTATCTTTAGTCTCCATTGCTACAAAACGTGGCCAGTAGTCAATTCATTCTGGATGTCTATGGTCATCATGATCAGGCTCAGTGTCGAGAGGACGTTTTGTATTATTTAGGGGAGTTTCGTATGCCATGGTTAGTGTTTAAAGATTCACCATCCGAGCTCCCCACCCACCACGGATTATCATGAAGACCATGCTAAACACAAGGGGGTCTCCAGCTTGCAGCACCAAGGTTATTCGGATGATATACTTCAGCAGAAAAACCAAAAGATTAATTCATCCACCAGATTGGCCCATGATGCACCGCCTTCTGGGCAAAAGACTCTAGGCCCTGTTCATGTAAACAAAAATTCAAGTCAAATAATATTCTATGTACAAAGGGAGCCAAGACTAAAATTTAAACAATTCCAAATCACAATGTGTGCAGTGACATAAAATTGGTTGAACCGGGCCCATTTAACCACCCGTCTAGGTGAAGTCTGGGCAAAAGACTGGTGTATTGAGCAATAGGAACACTGGTCCTACTCCTATGCCCTTAGCCACCAGGATCCGTTCCTCCACCGACACAGGACCGCAACCTAAAGTTTCAGCAAGTTGTCAGACAAACTTTACGTGGATCAAAACAGATTCTCCTGCACTTTTCTCCGCCCGCTGCATCCACCCAAACTGGTGACTCACGTCCTGGTTCATCTTGTCAGTCATCAGCAAAGTCACAACACGATCTTGTCAAGGTGACCAAAAGTAAAACGGTACAAAGCTCAATGGCAGAGCCCAAAAAAGGTAACAAAATAGAATTCACAACATACGGATCTCTTGAGGATACGGACGTATGCGGAAACGTCCTTTGCAGGGCACACAGCTTGTCACCTACCCAAACGATGCGGGGTAGAAAAAAAAGATAGGTTATCAGAATAATATTATTCAGTTGAACTGCAGAGGACTAAGGACTAATTTTGTGAATTGCAGCTTTTAATCCAGGATTTTACGCCGTCAGCAATATCTGTCTACAGGAAGCATTTTTTAGAACAGACAGATACTCTTGACCTCCGTCACTTCAACGCGTACCATGATTTTTCACCTCCAGGTGATAGGGCAAGTGGAGGATCATCAATCTTGGCGCTTAAGACAAATCTCCAATCCGTAGCTGTGCGACTTACATTACAAGTTGCATTTACACTTTGTTCATTGTATATACCACCTTCATCCACTGTCCAGTTAACTGATCTACAAGCTCTGTATAATGAATTACCTAAACGCTCAATACGCAGGGGCGATTTTAACGGCCACAACCAACTCTACGGTGGTACTACTGCGACCACCACTGTGACGATCAGTGTCGATCACTGGTCCGTTCAAAACTTTATTATGGCTCCATCGTATGTGGTGGAGCCTGCAAAAGCAACCTTATACTTCTTCCACCACCATGGTTTTAGACTGTCTTAGGTCTTTCCGAAATTCGCCTATTTCTGACAAGACAATGGCCGATCTTGCAGTTAAGGCAGCACTCAACACATCTGTGACACCACTTCTGATTCCATACTCAGATTACAAAGCGAGCATTAGAACCTACACCCGTGATCTGATGCAGAAGAAGTGGGACACCCAGGTAGGTATAAATAAATTACATGAAATAAAACTGTATATTGGTTCCGCCTACTTGGGCTGTCCGGATTTGAAGAGGTTATTTTACGACGATGTCGTATTGGCCATACAAGATATACTCATGTATACCTGTTAAAAGGTAATGATCCTCCGTTTTGTATAGTTTGTGATGGGAATCACGGTCAAGTATACTCTTGGTGGACTTTATTGAATTCTCCATCACAAGGGATAAGTATTTTACAGTTAAAACAATTAAGGGTCTTTTTACCGGCGTTATTTCTCATTTAATTATTGTTGTTGTTTTAAAGAAAGTGGGGGTTGAATTTTGAGAAATATGTTCTGTAAATAGATGTATGTTAATGATTGGTAGTTTGGATTAGTAACTTGAATTGTTGGTGGCTATACCCTCAAAGAGGGTTGAAGTATTGTAAAATTATTGTCCTTCTGAGAGGATACGGAAGTCCAAAAAGTATGTGAACTTACCGGGCTTTTTAAACGTAGATTTTTTGTTGTATTAATTTTGGCTTACTTTTCGTACAATCGCTAGCAGTTGAAGGGATGGTGTAAATCAAACTAGGGTCCATGTAGGTAGCAAAAGTACTGTAATTACTCATGGTCCCTAGAATGGTGATCTACCTTCTGTTGCTAGCGGTCTATCGCCTGTTTTATTTTGTATAGTCTGAATAGTGACATTACGTGTAACTTTCCACGCGAGTTTTATTTCAAATTGTGTTAATCTAGTTGTTTTACTGTCTGTGACATTAAATATTAACGCACTGAGGAGGTCACCAAGCGACCATAACGATATCGCATTGGCCGTACAACATATACACGTGAATATTTGCTTAAAGGTGAGGATCCTCCGTTTTGTATCCCTTGTGACCAAAGAATCACAGTCAAGCAAATCTTGCTTGACTGCATTGAATAACTGTTTCAAATCACGAACTTTGAAGGGACCTTTTAATAATAAGACTTTTCATTTAATTAATGCATTTTAAAAGGAATTAACTTTGTTAAATGATTTGTGAATAAACTGTTTTAGAGGCATTTTAGAAGTTGCTGAGCTAAAGTGAAGAAACAAGTTTTATGGGTGATCAACTTCTTTATTTTCACAAGCATGCTTGAATCCGTACCGAAACGTCGCCATTGTGAAAGTAAAGAAGTTGATCACCCATAAAACTTCTTCCTTCACGATTTGTGAATAGATAAACATTTTCTGTTAGGAAGTTTATGTACGTAACTTCCTAGTAGTCAATGTAAATTTACCAGCCTTTTTAAACGTAGTATTCTTGTTGGTTTAATACTGCTTAACATTTCTTACAACCGCTAACAGCTGAAGGGTTGACATAACTTCAACTAGTGTTCATGCAGGTAGCAAATGTACTGTAAGTCCACGTTGCCCCTGGTCTGGTTATCAACCTTCAGTTGATCCCTAGGTTGTATTTTGTACTGCCCAGATAGTGCTATGACTTCCCACGCTAGTTCTAAATTCTAGGATATGATATTTTAACTGTTTTACTGTACTTCGTCGACAGATGTTTCATAATATTCATAAACTCCATTTCTATGTCAAGAAGGTTCTCTTCACGATATGGTTTCAGTATTGCCGATGTGACGTTAAATAGTAACTCACTCACTCAGTAAACTCCAAAACAGTATGTCAAGTTTTGGGGGGTTGTTTTTCTTTTTCTTATTTTTTTTCTTTTGAAAAGTATATATATCCAAAATAACTTACCTGGGTTGTTTTCCTTGACAAAGCAACAAATCCCCGCATTGCCTCATGACTTGCATCCTGATGTGAGCAGGCCAGTTTGTCAATGTCTGAAGCAAACCTCATGACAAATCCTCGCATCGGCCAATGCCTAGCTTCCTTGCGAGAGAGATAGCAGGAGAGTTTGTCAATGCCGGAAGCGAACCTTCTGCCTCTTTGGATACAAGTAACTGTGCATTCTGTGATTTCAACATCCACCTCCTGTTGTTCTGCCGGTTGTCCGTAGGGGAAGTACATATAAATGAGCATCAGAACTAGTGGAACTGTCCTCTTAACGATTCTAATGTTCACCTGCATTATAGCGTCACACAGTAGTGGGATTCTATGGACGTCGTTGGACCAAGATGCGGCTCTCACTGCAGCTCTCGCTGCTGGATATGGTATAACTACTGAAACATGATCATCCTTTGTATACGTGTACATCTGTAACGGATCGCTCACAAGACACCACTTTAACAGCTGACAGTTGTCATCAATGTAACCAACTAGAATTACACCATATGGTCTCAAGTTTTCTATACCTACAAAGCTAATGTATCAAAGAAGACAGTTGTATCTTATGACTGCAGTGCATGTGTTAAATTGATATCATTCTGTATCCTTGATGTTCATCTTGACAGGGAGCGCTAGCAGCAGAGAGAGGTTGTCTATTTGTCTGTTGTAATATGGATAAACGTGCCAAACAGGAATTAACGAATCTCTTTGTTGGTTTGTTGTCTAAAAGCCGCAATCGGCATTATAACCACTGTACGACAGCGGCCTATAAATATCTGCGACTTTACCAGTCAATCCAGTGGTCTACATCATGAGCATCGGTCTACCATATGGGGATACGGTAACATGTGTCAGCCAGATCAAGTGAGCCTCCTTTTACTACAAACATTGGAGACCAATTTTGATAAAGGACTTCTGATTCTCCACTAAACCACCCGAAAACCCCACATTACTTAACATTGATCGTAAGTTCAAGTTGTTGCTGTCTCTGTGATCAGCGGAGGTCTTTTCATATCAGTGAATGGACCTGATAATGGCTATTGGCCTTCGCAATGCGGATATGATATAATGCATTATCCCTGTCAGCGACTGGGATAAATGGTCTGTTTCGGATTGAATAGTTTTATTGATTTTGCTCGAGTCCAAGTGGTTAAAAGTCAACATAACATCATGGGTTCACAAGTCCCTGCTTTTGGGCGTCCAGTTCTGTAGAGGTTCTAAAATGGACCACACTGTAGAGCCACATAGTATTTTCACTGTTTCTCTCCTCTCTGGTACGTAGGGAAAGGTAGAACATGTGCATTCACTCTGAGCTTGAGCATTTCTCACAGAATGCGTGGTGGTTTCCAGGGCGATCACACACCAAAGTGTTAAATGAGACCCGTGGCCGAAATGTTTATATTTTGTTACGTCGTAGTGGATTGGGAACGTAATAATTTGCCGTGACAAAAGGTATAAGAAATCACCTATGAACCAGGAAAATATAAGACTAACAAGTACAAAATATTCAATAGTATGTATTGACCAAGGAGCAAGATACAATAATTTACAATAGAAGTTTCTAGTTCAGTTCAGCTGAGTCAAATCTAAAGTAATGAGTCACAAATATAATATCCACTAACCGACTCTTGTTGTTTTAGTGAGAAACAGTTCTACCAGATCATTCACAGTGGAATATTGTTGAAATATTGCTACAATTGGCATAAAACGAAACGCACGTAATCACCCTGGACGTCCTTGATGGTTTGGAACAAGATGCTGCCCTCGAAGACCGACAGCACATAAACTATCACAAGATCAAGATCATAACATATGTATGTCACAAGTCATTGAATGGTTCAAGAAAAACAATATATGTCTTATGCTATGAGATATCTCACGTAATCTATGACGAGGGCGTTAATGCATCTGTCTTGAAAGCACTCTGAATGTTGACTTATTTATTTCAAAAAACATATCGCTTATGAATATTGCTTGCTATGTTCAGGTTATGATAGAATTACTGGCCAACGGTTAGTGATGGTGTAATAATTTGCTGTGAGAAAGGGTATAAAAATCCCCTATGAAACATCAAAATATAGCACTGGCAAGTGAAACATGTTCAGTAATATGCACTGACCACAGATGAAGATACTATGCTTCACAATAGAGGTTTCTAGTTCAGTGTAACTGAGTCAAATCTAAAGTAATGGGTCACGAATATAATATCAACTCACCGCAGTCTTTCTTTTTAGTGAGAAATAGTTCCACTATATCTTTCACAGCGACCAGACTTGATTGCACGTCAAGCGTTGATAAAGAGGCAGACAGATGCAGGTAGGCCGAATGCTTACTCGACTGCTGTATTACTCCGAGTGTAAGTCCGAGTGTGTCTGTGGTCAACACAACAACCAGCCTTATATATACAGTCACAGATTCTTGAACGTTCGAACACTGTGCCACCATATTGCCATTAACATAGAACTCTGGAACTTCGGCCTCGTGTTTTTTCAACAGTCAAAAACATTACACCCCAATAATAACTATCAGTTAATCAAAAACATTATAAATCACAGAAGATACACTCTCCTAACAATGGTGATCTGCCTCAAGTTTCTGGTGGAAATGCACTTGCCCTATGGTTTCTAGTATGGCGATCTACCTTCCGTTGGTAGGGATATATAGCACGTTTTTTGTTACTAACTTTCATTGTATAATTGCATGCAAGATTGTATTCTAAAGCTGGGAAACATCAAAGAAAGAAACAAAGTAAACTAACTATCACAGATTAACATTTAAAAATAGTATGTATTCGTAATAACATATAACTACATAGAACAGTATAAAACTAGGCTAAAGATCGCCAGGAACTGAAGGCAGAGCACCTACAGTTTTGTTGCTACTTACATGGGCTCTAGAATGATTTACACCATCGCCACAGTCACTGGCGAAAAATTAAGCCAAAATATAACAGACCAAATATGCTGAACTTTAAACACTCTGTCACGCATACGAATACTTTGGATTATTTGATACTTACAAAACAAGTATATAAGCTTTATAATATGAATATGGAACATTACAACATTGCTTCATGTCGTTATGCTTGTACGTTTAGGGTAATTTAAGGAATTTCAAGGTTAACGGTAATTGGGCAACTTTGACTTTTTTCTGTGTTAATTGATGTCTGTATTGTGTAAGTATATGCTTTTGTTATATGGAACCAATATAGTCACGGTATGCCCGAAATACTTACTTGTGACTTCAAAATGGTAGCTCACTTTCTTGATTCACTTTTTACTAGTTTCACGTGTTTATCTCGGATAATCTAGTTCTTTGTGACAGACTTGTTTAAGTTCGGATTTGCCTGAATGTTTGGCCTTTTAGTCACGTTATGTGTAGAACATTGTCGATGTAACAAACAACTAGTTCTTCAATCGGATATCTACAGAAGCGTATAAGGGCCACGGTTAAAATCTTTTTTGGTGTCACTATCTCCTGTGTAGGAGATAGTAAGTCCTACATAGATTTAATATCTCCTATGTAGGACTTACTATCTCTGTGTAATACGTAGGACTGGGTATCTCCTACGTAGGACATAGTATCTGCCACGTAGTACTTAATATATCCTTTTAAAGGCTCGGATTATGAAGTGTGGTTATTAAATTGAGAAATGTTTGGTTATGCAGGGCGTTAGACGGTAGACATGCACGTCAGTGCATATTTATGACACTAACGCAGTGTTACTACACAGTGTTATTGTGTGTGTGTGTGTGTGTGTGTGTGTTACGATTGGATGACGTGGACCTTGATCTAATTGCAGTTATGAGTATTCTCTCTCACTCTCACACAGATACACACACGCACTCACGCACACACACACGCAGAGGAAGGGAAACGTTTCTGGTATGAAATTCTCGTTATGACACGTACTCCGAAAGTTTCGCATGTCAATATATATGAGGCTAGGTTGGATCAGATATAACGCGCGTTTTGTGGTTTGCTTTTTCGTAATTGTTTTCAAGTTGACTTGACTCGTTGAGAAAGTTTCGAATGCGGCGTAAAGCAATACGGAATTAAAAAAGGCAAAAGACTGACATTATAGTTGTTTACAGAAGTATATGGATATACGTGCACATAGACTGCCACCGATAGACACATCTGTACATGCTGATTATGACTAATGTGCAACGACCTCTGAAATATCCAGCGCATAATAGAAAAATATAACAAAGTGCAACATGTAACAGTTAACTCACTGCAACGCGTAACAATAGGGCATACTGAATATATATATCTGACTCTGAAGCTCTGAATAATGAAGTCTCTTAGTAGTTTTGAGCATCTCCAATACAAGTACACATAAGCAATTGGCGAGATTTTCAATACAAGTACCCAAACATACACGACACTCGAATAGAGCAGTCATGTTGAGTGCTCGGTAACGTTATGATCTCCAAAACCCGCGTAGACCTGCAGTAGAATAAATCTTCACCATCCCATCGCTATTGGGGATTTTCTTCTCGCTCTCACCACCTACATACGTACGTATGTGTACGTCTATCCTTACATGAACTTACTGCTGCATGCAATTATATTCCCACCTAAATATTGTGTGCGCCTACATACATGTGCACCTACATACACCCACACCTACATACGTCCTACCTACATGGCACCCTTGGACGGCCAAGTCCTCGTGGTTGGTGCTTTACCTAAACGTGTGGTTGAATATTACGCCACCAAGGAAGAAATTTTCCAGATGTCCATTTTTATCAAAAGTATCTAAATGTGTGACCAGACATGGTTCAGGCAAGTGTTTCAGTAGCTGATAATGAATATTGTCATCACCCGCTGCATTGTCATGAGCTTGCTCAAGAGCTGTGCAGAGCTCATGTAATGAAAAGATGCCATTATAATCTTCAGCATTATTGGAATTACGTTTTTTCTTTACCTGATATATCTTTTTTCTGATATTTATGAAACTCGGCGACATATTTTGTCGATGAAGTATATTTGGCAAGATTTTCGCCAATATTATTTGCAATTTGAGATTTGTCAGTAATGAAATTATCACCATCTTTCGTGAAGATATATCCACACGTACATACATCTACACCTATATACATCCACAACTACATACATGTGCGGCTTCATACGTCCACACCTACATACATGTACACCTACACGCATCCACACCTACATACATGTACAGCTACACGCATTCACACCTACATACATGTGTGTCATCATACGTCCACACCTACATACATGTACACCTACACGCCTTCACACCTACATACATGTGCGTCTTCATACATCCACACCTACATACATGTACACCTACACGCATTCACACCTACATACATGTGCGTCTTCATACTTCCACACCTACATACATGTACACCTACACGCCTTCACACCTACATACATGTGCGTCTTCATACTTCCACACCTACGCACATGTACACCTACACGCATCCACACCTACATACATGTGCGTCATCATACTTCCACACCTACGTACATGTACACCTACACGCATCCACACCTACATACATGTGCGTCTTCATACTTCCACACCTACGCACATGTACACCTACACGCATCCACACCTACATACATGTGCGTCTTCATACTTCCACACCTAGGCACATGTACACCTACACGCATCCACACCTACATACATGTGTGTCATCATACGTCCATACCTACATACATGTACACCTACACGCATCCACACCTACATACATGTGTGTCATCATACGTCCACACCTACATACATGTACACCTACACGCATCCACACCTACATACATGTGCGTCATCATACGTCCATACCTACATACATGTACACCTACACGCATCCACACCTACATACATGTGTGTCATCATACGTCCACACCTACATACATGTACACCTACACGCATCCACACCTACATACATGTACAGCTACACGCATTCACACCTACATACATGTGTGTCATCATACGTCCACACCTACATACATGTACACCTACACGCCTTCACACCTACATACATGTGCGTCTTCATACATCCACACCTACATACATGTACACCTACACGCATTCACACCTACATACATGTGCGTCTTCATACTTCCACACCTACATACATGTACACCTACACGCCTTCACACCTACATACATGTGCGTCTTCATACTTCCACACCTACGCACATGTACACCTACACGCATCCACACCTACATACATGTGCGTCATCATACTTCCACACCTACGTACATGTACACCTACACGCATCCACACCTACATACATGTGCGTCTTCATACTTCCACACCTACGCACATGTACACCTACACGCATCCACACCTACATACATGTGCGTCTTCATACTTCCACACCTAGGCACATGTACACCTACACGCATCCACACCTACATACATGTGTGTCATCATACGTCCATACCTACATACATGTACACCTACACGCATCCACACCTACATACATGTGTGTCATCATACGTCCACACCTACATACATGTACACCTACACGCATCCACACCTACATACATGTGCGTCATCATACGTCCATACCTACATACATGTACACCTACACGCATCCACACCTACATACATGTGTGTCATCATACGTCCACACCTACATACATGTACACCTACACGCATTCACACCTACATACATGTGCGTCTTCATACTTCCACACCTACATACATGTACACCTACACGCATCCACACCTACATACATGTGTGTCATCATACGTCCACACCTACATACATGTACACCTACACGCATTCACACCTACATACATGTGCGTCTTCATACTTCCACACCTACATACATGTACACCTACACGCATCCACACCTACATACATGTGCTTCATCATACGTCCACACCTACATACATGTACATCTACACGCATCCTCACCTACATACATGTGTGTCATCACACGTCCACACCTACATACATGTACACCTACACGCATCCACACCTACATACATGTACACCTACACGCATCCACACCTACATACATGTGTGTCATCATACGTCCACACCTACATACATGTACACCTACACGCATCCACACCTACATACATGTGCGTCTTCATACATCCACACCTACATACATGTACACCTACACGCATCCACACCTACATACATGTGTGTCATCATACTTCCACACCTACATACATGTACACCTACACGCATCCACACCTACATACATGTGCGCCATCATACGTCCATACCTACATACATGTACACCTACACGCATCCACACCTACATACATGTGCGTCATCACACTTCCACACCTACATACATGTACACCTACACGCATCCACACCTACATACATGTGTGTCATCATACGTCCACACCTACATACATGTACACCTACACGCATTCACACCTACATACATGTGCGTCTTCACACTTCCACACCTACATACATGTACACCTACACGCCTTCACACCTACATACATGTGCGTCTTCATACATCCACACCTACATACATGTACACCTACACGCATCCACACCTACATACATGTGTGTCATCATACGTCCACACCTACATACATGTACACCTACACGCATCCACAACTACATACATGTGCGTCTTCATACTTCCACACCTACATACATGTACACCTACACGCATCCACACCTACATACATGTGTGTCATCATACGTCCATACCTACATACATGTACACCTACACGCATTCACACCTACATACATGTGCGTCTTCATACTTCCACACCTACATACATGTACACCTACACGCCTTCACACCTACATACATGTGCGTCTTCATACATCCACACCTACATACATGTACACCTACACGCATCCACACCTACATACATGTGTGTCATCATACGTCCATACCTACATACATGTACACCTACACGCATCCACACCTACATACATGTGCGTCTTCATACGTCCACAACTAGGTACATGTACACCTACACGCACTCACACCTACATACAAGTGCGTCTTCATACTTCCACACCTACATACATGTACACCTACACGCATCCACACCTACATACATGTGCGTCTTCACACTTCCACACCTACATACATGTACACCTACACGCATCCACACCTACATACATGTGCGTCTTCATACTTCCACACCTACATACATGTACACCTACACGCATCCACACCTACATACATGTGTGTCATCATACGTCCACACCTACATACATGTACACCTACACGCATTCACACCTACATACATGTGCGTCTTCATACTTCCACACCTACATACATGTACACCTACACGCCTTCACACCTACATACATGTGCGTCTTCATACTTCCACACCTACGCACATGTACACCTACACGCATCCACACCTACATACATGTGCGTCATCATACTTCCACACCTACGTACATGTACACCTACACGCATCCACACCTACATACATGTGCGTCTTCATACTTCCACACCTACATACATGTGCGGCTTCATACTTCCACACCTAGGCACATGTACACCTACACGCATCCACACCTACATACATGTGCGTCTTCATACTTCCACACCTACGCACATGTACACCTACACGCATCCACACCTACATACATGTGCGTCTTCATACTTCCACACCTACATACATGTGCGGCTTCATACTTCCACACCTAGGCACATGTACACCTATACGCATCCACACCTACATACATGTGTGTCATCATACGTCCATACCTACATACATGTACACCTACACACATCCACACCTACATACATGTGTGTCATCATACGTCCACACCTACATACATGTACACGTACACGCATCCACACCTACATACATGTGCGTCATCATACGTCCATACCCACATACATGTACACCTACACGCATCCACACCTACATACGTGTGTGTCATCATACGTCCACACCTACATACATGTACACCTACACGCATCCACACCTACATACATGTGTGTCATCATACGTTCACACCTACATACATGTACACCTACACGCATTCACACCTACATACATGTGCGTCTTCATACTTCCACACCTACATACATGTACACCTACACGCATCCACACCTACATACATGTGTGTCATCATACGCCCACACCTACTTACATGTACACCTACACGCATCCACACCTACATACATGTGCGTCATCATACGTCCACACCTACATACATGTACACCTACAAGCATCCACACCTACATACATGTGTGTCATCATACGTCCACACCTACATACATGTACACCTACACGCATCCACACCTACATACATGTGCGCCATCACACGTCCACACCTACATACATGTACACCTACACGCATCCACATCTACATACGTGTGCGTCTTCATACATCCACACCTACATACATGTACACCTACACGGATCCACACCTACATACATGTGTGTCATCATACTTCCACACCTACATACATGTACACCTACACGCATCCACACCTACATACATGTACACCTACACGCATCCACACCTACATACATGTGTGTCATCATACGTCCACACCTACATACATGTACACCTACACGCATCCACACCTACATACATGTACACCTACACGCATCCACACCTACATACATGTGTGTCATCACACGTCCACACCTACATACATGTACACCTACACGCATCCACACCTACATACATGTGCGTCTTCATACATCCACACCTACATACATGTACACCTACACGCATTCACACCTACATACATGTGTGTCATCATACTTCCACACCTACATACATGTACACCTACACGCATCCACACCTACATACATGTGCGCCATCATACGTCCACACCTACATACATGTACACCTACACGCATCCACACCTACATACATCTGCGTCATCATACTTCCACACCTACATACATGTACACCTACACGCATCCACACCTACATACATGTGCGTCATCATACGTCCACACCTACATACATGTACACCTACACGCATCCACACCTACATACATGTGCGCCATCACACGTCCACACCTACGTATATGTACACCTACAGGCACCTACATACTTGTGCGTCTTCATACTTCCACACCTACGTACATGTACACCTACACGCACCCACACCTACATACATGTGCGCCATCATACGTCCACACCTACGTATATGTACACCTACAGGCACCTACATACATGTGCGTCATCATACTTCCACACCTACGTACATGTACACCTACACGCATCCACACCTACATACATGTGCGCCTTCATACGTTCACACCTACATACATGTACACCTACACGCATCCACACCTACATACATGTGCGCCTTCATACGTTCACACCTACATACATGTACACCTACACGCATCCACACCTACATACATGTGCGCCTTCATACGTCCACACCTACATACATGTACGCCTACACGCATCCACACCTACATACATGTGCGCCTTCATACGTTCACACCTACGTACATGTACACCTACACGCATCCACACCTACATATATGTGCGTCTTCATACGTTCACACCTACATACATGTACACCTACACGCATCCACACCTACACACATGTGCGTCATCATACGTCCACACCTACTTACATGTACACCTACACGCATCCACACCTACATACATGTGCGCCATCATACGTCCACATCTACGTACATGTACACCTACACGCATCCACACCTACATACATGTGCGTCTTCATACTTCCACACCTACATACATGTACACCTACACGCATCCACACCTACATACATTTGTGTTATCATACGTCCATACCTACATACATGTACACCTACACGCATCCACACCTACATACATGTGTGTCATCATACGTCCACACCTACATACATGTACACCTACACGCATCCACACCTACATACATGTGCGTCATCATACGTCCATACCCACATACATGTACACCTACACGCATCCACACCTACATATATGTGCGTCTTCATACGTTCACACCTACATACATGTACACCTACACGCATCCACACCTACATACATGTGCGTCATCATATATCCATACCCACATACATGTACACCTACACGCATCCACACCTACATACATGTGCGTCTTCATACGTTCACACCTACATACATGTACACCTACACGCATCCACACCTACATACATGTGCGTCATCATACGTCCACACCTACTTACATGTACACCTACACGCATCCACACCTACATACATGTGCGTCATCATACGTCCATACCCACATACATGTACACCTACACGCATCCACACCTACATATATGTGCGTCTTCATACGTTCACACCTACATACATGTACACCTACACGCATCCACACCTACATACATGTGCGTCATCATACGTCCACACCTACATACATGTACACCTACACGCATCCACACCTACATACATGTGTGTCATCATACGTCCACACCTACATACATGTACACCTACACGCATTCACACCTACATACATGTGCGTCTTCATACTTCCACACCTACATACATGTACACCTACACGCATCCACACCTACATACATGTGTGTCATCATACGTCCACACCTACATACATGTACACCTACACGCATTCACACCTACATACATGTGCGTCTTCATACTTCCACACCTACATACATGTACACCTACACGCCTTCACACCTACATACCTGTGCGTCTTCATACATCCACACCTACATACATGTACACCTACACGCATCCACACCTACATACATGTGTGTCATCATACGTCCACACCTACATACATGTACACCTACACGCATTCACACCTACATACATGTGCGTCTTCATACTTCCACACCTACATACATGTACACCTACACGCATCCACACCTACATCCATGTGCGTCTTCATACTTCCACACCTACATACATGTACACCTACACGCATCCACACCTACATACATGTGTGTCATCATACGTCCACACCTACTTACATGTACACCTACACGCATTCACACCTACATACATGTGCGTCTTCATACATCCACAACTAGGTACATGTACACCTACACGCATTCACACCTACATACATGTGCGTCTTCATACTTCCACACCTACATACATGTACACCTACACGCATCCACACCTACATACATGTGCGTCTTCATACTTCCACACCTACATACATGTACACCTACACGCATCCACACCTACATACATGTGCGTCTTCATACTTCCACACCTACATACATGTACACCTACACGCATCCACACCTACATACATGTGTGTCATCATACGTCCACACCTACTTACATGTACACCTACACGCATTCACACCTACATACATGTGCATCTTCATACTTCCACACCTACATACATGTACACCTACACGCCTTCACACCTACATACATGTGCGTCTTCATACTTCCACACCTACGCACATGTACACCTACACGCATCCACACCTACATACATGTGCGTCATCATACTTCCACACCTACGTACATGTACACCTACACGCATCCACACCTACATACATGTGCGTCTTCATACTTCCACACCTACATACATGTGCGGCTTCATACTTCCACACCTAGGCACATGTACACCTACACGCATCCACACCTACATACATGTGCGTCTTCATACTTCCACACCTACGCACATGTACACCTACACGCATCCACACCTACATACATGTGCGTTTTCATACTTCCACACCTACATACATGTGCGGCTTCATACTTCCACACCTAGGCACATGTACACCTACACGCATCCACACCTACATACATGTGTGTCATCATATGTCCATACCTACATACATGTACACCTACACACATCCACACCTACATACATGTGTGTCATCATACGTCCACACCTACATACATGTACACGTACACGCATCCACACCTACATACATGTGCGTCATCATACGTCCATACCCACATACATGTACACCTACACGCATCCACACCTACATACATGTGTGTCATCATACGTCCACACCTACATACATGTACACCTACACGCATCCACACCTACATACATGTGTGTCATCATACGTCCACACCTACATACATGTACACCTACACGCATTCACACCTACATACATGTGCGTCTTCATACTTCCACACCTACATACATGTACACCTACACGCATCCACACCTACATACATGTGTGTCATCATACGCCCACACCTACTTACATGTACACCTACACGCATCCACACCTACATACATGTGCGTCATCATACGTCCACACCTACATACATGTACACCTACACGCATCCACACCTACATACATGTGTGTCATCATACGTCCACAGCTACATACATGTACACCTACACGCATCCACACCTACATACATGTGCGCCATCATACGTCCACACCTACATACATGTACACCTACACGCATCCACATCTACATACATGTGCGTCTTCATACATCCACACCCACATACATGTACACCTACACGGATCCACACCTACATACATGTGCGTCATCATACGTCCACACCTACATACATGTACACCTACACGCATCCACACCTACATACATGTACACCTACACGCATCCACACCTACATACATGTGTGTCATCATACGTCCACACCTACATACATGTACACCTACACGCATCCACACCTACATACATGTACACCTACACGCATCCACACCTACATACATGTGTGTCATCATACGTCCACACCTACATACATGTACACCTACACGCATCCACACCTACATACATGTGCGTCT
Organism: Haliotis asinina; assembly: GCF_037392515.1. Taxonomy (NCBI): domain Eukaryota; kingdom Metazoa; phylum Mollusca; class Gastropoda; order Lepetellida; family Haliotidae; genus Haliotis; species Haliotis asinina. The sequence continues at coordinate 34,772,211 of NC_090280.1, forward strand.
TCATACATCCACACCTACATACATGTACACCTACACGCATCCACACCTACATACATGTGTGTCATCATACTTCCACACCTACATACATGTACACCTACACGCATCCACACCTACATACATGTGCGCCATCATACGTCCATACCTACATACATGTACACCTACACGCATCCACACCTACATACATGTGCGTCATCATACTTCCACACCTACATACATGTACACCTACACGCATCCACACCTACATACATGTGCGTCATCATACGTCCACACCTACATACATGTACACCTACACGCATCCACACCTACATACATGTACGCCATCATACGTCCACACCTACGTATATGTACACCTACAGGCACCTACATACTTGTGCGTCTTCATACTTCCACACCTACGTACATGTACACCTGCACGCACCCACACCTACATACATGTGCGCCATCATACGTCCACACCTACGTATATGTACACCTACAGTCACCTACATACATGTGCGTCATCATACTTCCACACCTACGTACATGTACACCTACACGCATCCACACCTACATACATGTGCGCCTTCATACGTTCACACCTACATACATGTACACCTACACGCATCCACACCTACATACATGTGCGCCTTCATACGTTCACACCTACATACATGTACACCTACACGCATCCACACCTACATACATCTGTGTCATCATACGTCCACACCTACATACATGTACACCTACACGCATTCACACCTACATACATGTGCGTCATCATACTTCCACACCTACATACATGTACACCTACACGCATCCACACCTACATACATGTGTGTCATCATACGCCCACACCTACTTACATGTACACCTACACGCATCCACACCTACATACATGTGCGTCATCATACGTCCACACCTACATACATGTACACCTACACGCATCCACACCTACATACATGTGTGTCATCATACGTCCACAGCTACATACATGTACACCTACACGCATCCACACCTACATACATGTGCGCCATCATACGTCCACACCTACATACATGTACACCTACACGCATCCACATCTACATACATGTGCGTCTTCATACATCCACACCCACATACATGTACACCTACACGGATCCACACCTACATACATGTGCGTCATCATACGTCCACACCTACATACATGTACACCTACACGCATCCACACCTACATACATGTACACCTACACGCATCCACACCTACATACATGTGTGTCATCATACGTCCACACCTACATACATGTACACCTACACGCATCCACACCTACATACATGTACACCTACACGCATCCACACCTACATACATGTGTGTCATCATACGTCCACACCTACATACATGTACACCTACACGCATCCACACCTACATACATGTGCGTCTTCATACATCCACACCTACATACATGTACACCTACACGCATCCACACCTACATACATGTGTGTCATCATACTTCCACACCTACATACATGTACACCTACACGCATCCACACCTACATACATGTGCGCCATCATACGTCCATACCTACATACATGTACACCTACACGCATCCACACCTACATACATGTGCGTCATCATACTTCCACACCTACATACATGTACACCTACACGCATCCACACCTACATACATGTGCGTCATCATACGTCCACACCTACATACATGTACACCTACACGCATCCACACCTACATACATGTACGCCATCATACGTCCACACCTACGTATATGTACACCTACAGGCACCTACATACTTGTGCGTCTTCATACTTCCACACCTACGTACATGTACACCTACACGCACCCACACCTACATACATGTGCGCCATCATACGTCCACACCTACGTATATGTACACCTACAGGCACCTACATACTTGTGCGTCTTCATACTTCCACACCTACGTACATGTACGCCTACACGCACCCACACCTACATACATGTGCGCCTTCATACGTTCACACCTACGTACATGTACACCTACACGCATCCACACCTACATATATGTGCGTCTTCATACGTTCACACCTACATACATGTACACCTACACGCATCCACACCTACATACATGTGCGTCATCATACGTCCACACCTACTTACATGTACACCTACACGCATCCACACCTACATACATGTGCGCCATCATACGTCCACATCTACGTACATGTACACCTACACGCATCCACACCTACATACATGTGCGTCTTCATACTTCCACACCTACATACATGTACACCTACACGCATCCACACCTACATACATGTGTGTCATCATACGTCCATACCTACATACATGTACACCTACACGCATCCACACCTACATACATGTGTGTCATCATACGTCCACACCTACATACATGTACACCTACACGCATCCACACCTACATACATGTGCGTCATCATACGTCCATACCCACATACATGTACACCTACACGCATCCACACCTACATATATGTGCGTCTTCATACGTTCACACCTACATACATGTACACCTACACGCATCCACACCTACATACATGTGCGTCATCATATGTCCATACCCACATACATGTACACCTACACGCATCCACACCTACATACATGTGCGTCTTCATACGTTCACACCTACATACATGTACACCTACACGCATCCACACCTACATACATGTGCGTCATCATACGTCCACACCTACTTACATGTACACCTACACGCATCCACACCTACATACATGTGCGTCATCATATGTCCATACCCACATACATGTACACCTACATGCATCCACACCTACATATATGTGCGTCTTCATACGTTCACACCTACATACATGTACACCTACACGCATCCACACCTACATACATGTGCGTCATCATACGTCCACACCTACTTACATGTACACCTACACGCATCCACACCTACATACATGTGCGTCTTCATACTTCCACACCTACATACATGTACACCTACACGCATCCATACCTACATACATGTGCGCCATCATACGTCCACACCTACGTATATGTACACCTACGGGCACCCACAGTTGCATACACTTACACCTACATACAGCTATCCCTTCATACGTGTTTATACGACCTCCACGCCTACAAATTTTTGCACCTACATACATTCACACGTACGAACATGTGCACCTAAATACATCCACACCTACATATTTATGCACCTAAATACATCCACACCTACATATTTATGCACCTATATACGTCCACACCTACTTATATCCACATGGACTAAGTTTGATACTGAAAATGTCCTGATAACTTTATTCATGCTTTATGCCCTTTTCTCCAGATTGCCAAAAATATATTAATTTATTCAAGCCTTTTCCTGGTATTAGTCAGCCTTAAGCCACATAGTGTTTACGTAAATGTGACACCTAATGCCTCATATTCATCTCGGTGCCAGTCTACGTTTATGTCATTCAATACCCTATCATCACCATCCACCTTTGATTCTATCCATATTGCTTTAATATTTATCTGAAGACCCGACGATTGTAAAAGGAACTCAGTTTATTGCCAGCAGCATGCAGACAATCTTCTGAGTCACCAAGAAATTATTCTGTGTCATATTGTCCAAGTTTATATTCTTTATCGTCCAAGGTAATTCCTTTTATGCCACTATTTACTCTTTCAAGATGTATATCCAAAGTTTGCGTTGAGGGCCAAATCGATTTTGTTTTTCTATTACACAATCAATAAACCTTTTTGAGACAGTATCAAAAGCCTTTTTCGAAACAGTGAAAATGGGTTAACCGGGAATATTTCCTTTTATGGTTTGAAACACAATATCATGCAATAGTCTTGTGTTTTCAATAACAGTATAAATCCAGTTTTATTACCATGAATAAGTGAATCTAATGCTTTAAGTGCTGATTTTCTACAAAGGACTTTGAAAGCGTGCTTGGCTTCCAAATTTGGTTAAGCGATACAAGTTGCAGGTCCTCTTTTCACAGTCAATGACAATTTCCTTTTAGTTGAGACTTCCTTAATGAATCTAAAAATCCAAATAATTCTTTTCCAGAAAACAATGAAAGCCTCTATTCTTGGACTTTTGTTATTTACCATACTTCTGACTGCGAAAGTAGTCTCATGTAAATCAATAGCTTTCTTCAGATGAGTCTCTCATTTATTGTTTGTGTGTGACAGTTATAACATTCTGTAAGTCTATTCTTTTGTTCAAGCTTTTATTTGATGTTATAATTTCTTATACACTCTTCAAAAAAAGAAACGCAAAACGAAATTAAAAGTGATACTTCAAATGTGGTTCACATATCTAAACTCAAACATTTTTTAAGGGCTGAACATTGTTTCTGTGATGTTTTAGAAGATCATGTTTGACCAAACGCAACCAAAAATGATTTTGAACGGTTTTATCAATCAGGATTGTCATAACGTGCATGGGTGTCATGCAGCACGAATATGAGACACAATGATTGTTTCTCACGTACAAGGCATGAATACAGCATGTGACTATAAAACACCCAAATGAATCTCACAATTTCATCCATGATCTTTGCAAGTACTGTACACAAAAATGGGACGTCTCAACCCTGCCGATCGAAATCAGGCAACTGGACGATTGCAAGCTGGCAAATCAAAGAGTGGGGGCTAAAAGGAAATTCAACGCTCATCTCAGCACAATAACTCGATTGTGGGGTCGATTTTGTGAAACAAATTCGACAGATAAGTGGGTGAGTGAGTTAATATCTAAAGTCACATCCTCAATATCTCAGACGTATCGTGACGAGAACATTTAACATTTAAATGAAATATATGCATGTTGAAAAATCTGTCAACGAAGGGCAGTCAAACAACTAGAATATCACAATCCGATTTCCGATGGAATACTCAACATAGTCAAGCAGGATGTGCTTGACTGTGATTCTTTCATCACAAGGGATGCAGAACGGAGGATCCTCACATATCAATAGGTAGTTATGGGTATATCATGTATGGCCAATACGACATCGCCGCAAAATGACCTCTTCAAATCTGGACTGACAACCCAAGTGGGTATACCCAGTATAAGATTCATTGCATGTAATTTATTTACATCCACTTGGGTGTCCCACTTCTTTCTCACTTCAGATCACGGATATAATGAGTGAGTGAGTGAGTTAATATTTATATTGCAGCCATATCGTGACGAGAACATACGTGACAAAAAGAATATATATCCATATTATGAAGAACCTGTCAACGAAGGACAGTAAAACCACTAGACTATCACAGTTATTATTAAAACTAGTGTGGAAACTTAAAAAATAATAGTATCACTATTTGGACAGTACAATATAAAAACAGGCCATAAATCGCCAATAACAGAGGGTAGATCACCATACTAGGGGCCATGGGGACTTACAGTACCTCTGCTACCTGCATGGTCCCTACCTGGATTTACACCATCCCTCAGCTGCTGGCGACTGTATGCAAGATTAGCCACAAAATACAATGACACATATACTACAGCTATAGAATATGGAAGATTAAATCTGATTCCAAATGTTTTGGGACTTGCGTATCCTCTCAGGAGGACAATAATTTTACGGTATTTCAACCCCCTTCGAGGATACAGCCACTAACAATGTTATCTGCTAATTCAACTTCTAGTCATAAAATGTTTATCTGTTTACCTGAAATAGATGTAATTCTTTTTAAAACGCAATGATTAAATGACAACTAACATTACTAAAAAGATCCTTTATACTTCGTGATGTAAAATAGTTGGAATATTCAACACAGTCAAGCAAAACATGCTTGACTGTAATTCTTTCATCACAAAATACAAAACGGAGGAGTTGTACTCATGTGTATACCGCGTATGGCCAATGCGACATCGTCGCATAATGACCTCCTCAAAACTGGACTGACAACCCAAGTAGGTGTAACCAATATACGGTTTTATTTCTTCTGCATTACATCACGGATATAAAATCTAATTGTAGCTTTATAATCCTAATATGGAATAAGAAGTCGTGTCGCACGTTGTTGAGTGCTGCCTTGGCAGCAAGATCAGCCATTGTGTTACCAGAAATGCCCACATGGCTTGGTAACCAACCAAAGACAATGTCGTATTGGCCCTTAGCAACATCATTATACAATTCAATTATTTCTATTAAAAGTTGATGTTCAGAAGAAACATTTTGAAGTCTGAACAGTCTGAAGGCAAAGAGAGTCTGAATAGATTATATACTGTTTATGAGTGAGTGAGTGAGTTAATATTTAACGTCACATCGGCAATATTTCAGCCATATCGTGACGGGAACATAACACTCAAATGGAATATATGTGTATTATAAAAACCTGTCGACAAAGGACAGTAAAACAACTAGAATATCACAGAAACGAATGTAAAACTAGTCATTTACCTAAAACAGTTTATCTATAGAGGACAATGCAGTATAAAAATGGGCTATAGATTGCTAACAACTGAAGGTAGATCACCATACTAGGGACCAGTGCGTTTGCTACCTGCATGGACCCTAGCTGGATTTGCATCATCCCCTCAGCCGTCAGCAATTTGGGAAATCTAGCCATACAGTAAAAAGACACTTATTCTACGATTAAAAACGTGGAATGTTTGAATTTACTTTGAATGTTTGTGGACTTACGTACCCTCTCAGGAGGACAATAGGTTTACGGTACTTCAACCCCCTTTGAGGATACAGCCAATATGTATCTATTAAATATTTATCTATTTACAATTCAGTTAATAAATCTAATTCTTTTAAAAATGTAATGATTAAATGGGAACTTGTGTTATTGACAAGACCCTTCATAGTTCATGAATTAAAATACTGATCCCTTGTGATGGAATACTCAACACAGTCAAGCAGGATATGTAAGTGAGTGAGTGAATAACGTCTTGTTTAACAAAGATTGAAGATCCCCAGTGGCTCTGTCACCCGGGATTGAAAAAGAATGATATGCATCATACGGACGTAAATTAAAAAGATCTTCCTGCCTCAAATGCATTTCCTGCAGACAGACTACACGTGGTGCACAATCTTGGACCAACAGCTGCAATTCATTAAACTATATTTTGTGAATGATTCATTACTTTGGTGTATTTATTGGTGATCTACCACGCATTGATCTAGAAGTAGATAAACTCCCTGTCCGGTGATGGATAAGTTCAGATGTGTCCATATCTTCGAGGGATCCAAACTTGTTAAAAACCTGAATCTCATCTTTTGAACCCTTAGCGACTCTATCGCTTTGGTTGATTCTAGTAAGTTTTCGGTTTCCTTTCACAGTTTGTGCAACTTGAGTTCCATGTTCAGTTTTTGACTGACGCGAATCTGATTTGGATTTGGAATGAACATGTAGGCCAGGGGACTTTCTATGATCAGAGGGAACACGCTTCTTAGCTTCAGCATAGCTGTTATTTTGAGAATGTTTTATTTTATTGACTTCCATGTCCCTCTTCCATATTGGGCAAGGAATGCTTTCCTGAACAGTTGACACATTTTCTTAAAGTTGTTTGTACAGTCTTCTGTCACATGAGATTGCACCCCACAATGAGCACAAGTAATAGAGTTGTAGCAAGCATTTCTCCCATGACGAAATTTCTGGCATTTTAAGCACCTCAGTGGATTTGGAATATACACTTCAACTGGAAGATTGCAATACCCGGCTGTGATTCACTTTGGTGCCGTTGGATAGTGAGTGAGTGAGTGAGTTAATACTTAACGTCACATTGGCAATATTTCAGCCATATCGTGACGAGAACATTTTGATACTGAAATGAAATATGTATACATTATAAAATCCTGTCGTCAAAGGACAGTAAAACCACTAGAGCATCACATTTACAATTAAAACTAGTGTGGAGAGTTACACACAATTACCACTATTCGGACAATACAACATAAAATACGGGCTGTAGATCGCCAACAACTGAAGGTAGATCACCATACAAGGGACCATGGGGACTTACAGTAATTCTGCTACCTGCATGGACCCCAGATGGATTTACACCATCCCCTCAGCCGTTGGCAATTATACTGAAAGTTAGCCATTATTAAAAACAACAAATATACTACCATTAAAAGTTTGGTCGTACTAAATTTACATAGAATGTTTTGGACTTACGTACCCTCTCAGGAGGACAATAATTTTACAATACTTCAACCCCCCTCGAGGGCACAGCCACTAACAATCTCAGTTATTAATCTAGACTACCAATAATAAAATATTTATCTATTTACAATTCTGATAACAAATCTAATTCTTTTAAGAAGGCAATAATTAAATGAGAGCTGGTATGAGTAAAAAGATCAATCATAGTTCGTGAATTAAAATACTGATCCCTTGTGATGGAATACTCTACACAGTCAAGCAGGATATGCTTGACTGTGATTCTTTCATCACAAGGGATGCAGAACGGAGGATCCTGATCACCTTTCAAAAGGTATTCATGAGTATATCGTGTATGGCCAATACGACATCGCCGCAAAATGACCTCTTCAAATCTGGACTGACAACCCAAGTGGGTATACCCAATATATGATTTAATTCCATGTAATTTATTTACACCCACTTGGGTGTCCCACTTCTTCTGCATCAGATCACGGGTATAAGATCTAATGGCAGCTTTGTAATCAGTGTAGGGAATAAGAAGTGGTGTCACAGATTTGTTGAGTGCTGCCTTAGCAGCAAGATCGGCCATTGCGTTACCAGAAATGCCTACGTGACTGGGTAACCAACAAAAGACGATGTCGCATTGGCCAGTAGCAAGATTATTATACAATTCAATAATATCAATTAAAAGTGGATGTTTACAAGATAGGTTTTTAATAGCCTGAAGGCAAGAAAGAGAATCTGAATAAATTATATATTGTTTATGTTTAGTGTGTCTTTGAATATATTTGAGAGCCGATAATATGGCGTTTGCTTCTGCTGTAAAAATAGAACTATTACCTGGTAATCTAGAAGATATTGTTCTGGATCCAATGACAGTGGCACAAGCCACTGCGCCACCATCCTTGGACCCATCTGTAAATAAGGATTTATAATTGCTATATCTATGCTTCAATTGATTAAATTCTTGTTTATATTATAATTCATTAGTTTCTGATTTTTTAAATGTAGCTAGTGTTAGGTCGACTTGTGGCCTAACTAACTGCCAAGGAGGAGAAGAAAGAAGACGGGAAGGTGCTATATTGTCCAGCTCAATGCCGGCAGCAGAAATAAACGATTTAATTCTGTGGCCTAAAGGCGGAACAAGAGAAGTTTTTCTGTTGTACCGTTCCTCAAAAAGGGGATTAAAGATGCAGTTATAGGCAGGGTTTGACTGATTGGAATGTAGTTTTGTCACGTACTGTAAGGCTAATTTTATACGGCGTTGGTCAAGGGATGGCTCATCAGCCTCGACGAAGAGGCTCTCAATGGGTGACGTTCGAAAGGAGCCAAGACAAAGTCTTAGACCTTGATGATGGACTGAATCTAAAAGTTTAAGGTTACTTTTGCAGGCTCCACCATATACAATTGAGCCATAGTCAAGTTTAGAGCGGACAAGTGATCTATATAAGTGAAGGAGAGTAGTCTGATCCCCTCCCCACTTTGAATTGGATACAACTTTTAACAAATCGAGCGCCTTGAGGCATTTAGCTTTAAGAGATTTAATATGTGGCAGAAATGTTAAATGGGAATCAAAAATTAAGCCCAAGAACTTGGCCTCCTTTACTACCTTGATGGGAGAGCCATTTAAGGTTAGCTCTGGGTCCTTATGAGGTTTATATTTTCTACAGAAGTGTATACAATTAGTTTTGGATTTAGAAAATTTAAATCCGTTTTCAAGACACCAGTTATTTATTTTATTTAAACACAACTGTAATTGCCGTTCAATGGTGCGCATATTTTTACCACGACAAGATATATTAAAATCATCCACGAATAATAATCCATCAATTGAATCATTTAAAACCTTTGATAAACTGTTGATCTTAATACTAAATAATGTGACAGACAAAATACTGCCTTGAGGGACACCCTGATCCTGATTGTAATGATCAGACAGGGTAGAACCCACTCGGACTTGAAATTGCCTGTCTTGTAAAAACTGTGATATAAAAAGAGGTAAACGACCTCTCAAACCAAAATCATGTAAATCCTTTAAAATGCCATGCTTCCACGTGGTATCATAAGCTTTCTCGAGATCAAAGAAAATTGATACAGCATGTTGTTTATTTACTATAGCATTTTTCACAAAGGATTCTAAACGTACCAAATGATCAATGGTACTGCGATTTTTCCTGAAACCACATTGAATATTTGTAATAAGGTTGTTGGTTTCAAGATACCATGTTAATCTATTATTTACCATTCGCTCCATGGTTTTACATACACAACTCGTTAAGGAGATTGGTCTGTAATTAGATGGATCAGTATGATCTCGACCAGGCTTTGGTATTGGGACTACAATGACATTACGCCAGGAAGTTGGAAAATTGCCTGTAGTCCAGATATTATCAAATATATTAAGCAGCGTTTCCAAACATGTTTTGGGCAAATGCTTCAGGAGCTGATAATGGATACCATCGGCCCCTGTAGCTGTATCATGAGCCTGTTCAAGGGCGGTATAGAGCTCATGCAGTGAAAATAATTCATTATAATCTTCACCATTGTCCGAGTTAAAATTGATTGTTTTCTTCTCCTGTTGTTTCTGGTGCTTTTGAAATTCAGGGACATAATTGGATGAAGATGAGTGCCTGGCGAGAGTTTCACCAAACTTATTGGCAATGTCAGCCTTATCCGTTAATAAATTATCACCATCCTTTAAATGTTGAACGGTAGATTTGGAACCTTTGCCCTTTATTCTTTGTATCATATTCCACACCTTTGAAATAGGTGTGCGTGAATTGATCTTGGAAACATATTTTCTCCAAGACTGACGTTTATTCTGCTTAAATGTGCGTCGAGCCTTGGCATTTAAAATTTTAACTTTATCTAAATTGTGAACAGTAGGGTGTCGGCGAAAATAGTCTTCTGCTTTCTTCCTACTTTTCCTGGCCTGTTTACATTCGTTATCAAACCATGGCTTACGAATGTGTGGATTTACAGAGGACTTAGGAATAGTATCATCAGCAATTTGTTTCAGTGTCTCCGAAAATGACTGGATTGCAACATGAGCGTCCATGAAAAATTCTGGTTTTAAGTTTTTAGTACAACTAGTCTGAAATAAAGGCCAATTAGCTTTAGAAAAATTCCATCTTGACGTCGACAGATCATCAGTTGGATTTATAGCAGTGATTACTGTCGGAAAATGGTCACTACCACACAGGTCACCGTGGACTGACCATGAAAATTCATTAAGTATGGTTGGATCTGTGATTGACAAATCTAGTACTGAATATGTACCCGTTGCTGGATGTAGATATGTGTTCGAACCGTCGTTAAATATGCACAAGTCATTATTAGAAACAAAATTTTCAAGAATTTTACCTTTATTGTTCGTATCGTTGCTTCCCCACAGAGGATTATGACCGTTGAGATCTCCCGTTATAACACAGGGTCCAGGCAATTGGGAATATAAATCCTGAAGTTCTGATAGCTGAAGAGTCGAGGATGGTGGTATGTACAACGAACAGAGTGTGATCGTGACGTGTAAGGTTAGTCGGACAGCAACAGCCTGAAGTTTAGTTGTAAGAGGAACAGGGCTGTGAATGATACCCTGTCTCACCAAAATGGAAGCACCCCCGGTTGCTTTATCCCCCGGAGGTGAAAAACAGTGATACGAGTTGTACTGACGCATTTCAAACTTATCATCACGTTTAAGAAATGTTCCCTGTAGACTAAATGCTGATGGGTTTAAATCTTGAGCTAATAATTGGACTTCGTGAAAATTATTCCTAAGCCCTCTGCAATTCCACTGTACTACATTTGTAGCGTTACTCATGGCGGTTCTATTGGAGACCTCTCACGTGTACGAGAGGAGGGTGTACCGTTATTTCGGTTTTGTGAAGATGGCGTATCATCCATCTCCAAAGGCTCAAACAAATTGTGAACCTCTACAGGAGTATCAGCAGGAGATTTCTTTGATCTACGATTTAGACGCTTTCTTTGCGATTTTGACATTTCACCTTTTGACGTTTCAACATCTATAGCTGTTTGAACAACTTCACCTGATACATGACTAATAGTCTGAGAGGCAGACGTTGTAAAAAAGCCCTGACTGCCAGAAGTGCTATTCACATGAACAGGTTTCTCAGAAGCCATCCAGGTCAAATCCGTTTGACACGAAGTAGAGATTGTTTCTGGTCGTCGTGAGACTGCAGCAGAGTATGTCACAGTGGGAGAGGGATTATGTTGATTCTGGCTAAGGACTTTGTTTTTAGCCTCCATGAAGGAAATATTTGTTTCATACTTTAATTTAAGTATCTTAGATTGCATTTGCCATTCAGGACAACATTTAGAAGAGGAAAGATGACTGCTTCCACAATTGGCACATTTAATATTATTGCTGCAGTCAGAGTCCTGATGATGTTCACTACAACGATGACAACGAGGAGTGTTTCGACAGGACTTAGACCCGTGTCCAAACTTCTGACAGGAATAGCAGCGGAGTGGAGTGGGGATATACACCTCCACTCCGATATTGAAATAGCCGGCTTTGATTGACTTTGGCAGAGTGCACGATGAAAAGGTAAACATGTAAGTGTGGCCAGGTACAATGCTACCATCCTGCTTCTTAACAGGAAAGCGTTTGACGGAAGTTACATTCTGATCCTTAAGTTCAGCCACTATTTCATCCTCGGACATGTCCGCCAGACAATGGGCTCTATCTCTAACAATGCCTCTACTTGAGTTCAGATTTCTATGAGCTGAGACAGCAACATTGACGTTGGCAAATTGATGTTGTTGCAATAAATTTATGGATTGCTGTCGTCGCGCACACTCAACAAGAAGTGTACCTCCTCTGAGACGTGAAACGTTCTTAACCTCTCCACAAATAGATTGTATTGTCTTTGATACTAGAAATGGATTGATCTTGAGTGGTTCACCATTGGTAGATTCAATAACTATGAATCTTGGCCAAGGTTCTTGGTGTTAAGGACCTGAAACATCTTCATTGCAAGAAAGATGATCAGCCTCTAAACGTCTTTTTTTTGTCGTTTCTCGTGGAACCAGAAAGGGTGATTGACATGGTGATGATAATAGATTCAGCACTCCCGCTCCCCACCCGCCACCGAGTGTCAACGAGGACAGTATTGTACTGCAGTGGAACTCCAGCCTGCAAACACTAAGGATACAGGAGTGGTATACTCCAGTAAATACGACATGAGTAGCTACATTTGTCTACCAATTCAAATGCTAGGCTGGTTCGGCTATTAGCAAGAAATTGGAGACATATAGAACACAGATGTCGACATCACCAGATTGGCCCATGAGCCACCGCCTTCTGGCATAGGACTCTAGGCAAGTAGATATAGCAAAAAGGTATTGCACACTAGACGTCAATAATGACCAATGCCCAATAAATCAAATGTGCGAAAATACTTTCTATGCACAGGGCATGGCGTGACCAGCCGATTGATAGAATCGGGCCGATTCTACCACCCGTCTAGGTGAAGTAAGGGCCGAAGTGGTGTGTTGAGCAATAGGAGCAAAATGGTTCAGTCCCCTACTGCCCTCAACCACCAGGATCCCGTCCTCCACCGACACGGGACGCAACCCACGGCAAACAGGTTGCCCAATTTAGTCGCCTCTTACGACAAGCAATGGGGTGCTGTGGACACATTCTGTCCCGGGTCCACACGGGATTGCCGTTGGATAGACAAACGACAATAAATATGTTTTTGTTCGAACTACTTCCGAATTCTGACGCCTCGTAAAACGTTTAACGTGCGTGACACCTTGATCTTTCAGTTCAACCATGATGTCAAGCTCCGCCATGTCCTCTAACAGATGAGTTGCTTGTTGTCGTTTACTACATTCTACGAGTAACGACCCAGATCTCAGTTGCTTGATATACACTGCTTTGGAAGCAGCGAACGGATTGAGTTTAATTGGTTTTTCATCCACAGATTCTATCACTAGAAATCTCGGCCAGTAGTCTACCTGTTTCAATGGTCGATAAGTGTCTTTTGTACTTTGTTCATTAGTACATCAAGCTGATGTATTTTTTCTCAGGGGGGTTTCAAGTTCTACGTTAATGTATATAAGATTCATCATCCCAGCTCCCCACTCACCACCGAGTATCATAAAGACAATGCTATCTACAAGTGGATCTCCGACTTGCAGCAACAAGGATACTGGGATGATATACTCCAGCAGAAGGAATAAAGAAGTAATCAGTCTACCAGATTGGCCCATGAGCCATCGCCTTCTGGCACCAGCATCTAGGCACATTTTATCATATTTGAAAATTCATATATCATACAATATATACTCAAAACCAAGTATGTTAATATTGTGTCCAGTAAAACCAAGCCAAAGGGTTAATGAGCAATGAAACTTAATGCACAGGGCTCGGCATGACCAGCCGATTGGTTGAACCGGGCCCATTCAACCACCCGTCTAGGTGAAGTAAGGGTCGAAGGGGTGTGTTGAGCAATCGGAACGCGGTTACAGCCTCCGAGTGCCCTCAATCCCCAGACTCCCGTCCTCCACCGACACAGGGCCACAACCCAAGCCAAACAGGTTGGTGGACCAAATATGTCCCCCGGATCCACATGGGGGTGTTGGCGAGCTCTTAGCTTTGCCCAGCACCCCATACGAGGAGGTGACTCGCCCGGGTGCCTTCCTGCAGACAGAATACTGATGGTGCCAGGTCTTGAACTAAAAGATGTAATTCATTAAATCTGTCTTTAATTACTCCACAGTTCCACTGTACTATATTTCTACAGAACATTACCTTTTGGGTGGGTTGATTGGGGATCTACCCCGCACTTTCTTTGAGGGCGACAAGCTATGTGCCCTGGGATGGGTGTTATCAAACACTTCGATTTCTTACATTGAACCATATCTGTTATATAATTTTATCTATTATGTGACCCCTTCGGAGCTGGATTTTCCGGTTAGTAGCCTCTGCTTTTGCTTTGCATTGGATTTGAGATTTTGGAGGGTTTTTTTCATTCCTTCAGATTGAGCTCGAGACTGACGAGAAGTAGTCGACTCGATCTGCTGAATAGTACGTGGTGCTACCTGAGTAGAGATGGGTGAGTACGGAACATCCAGAACATATGTCAAATCCGTGTGACAGGAGTGTGATGAAGTGATCACGGGTATAGTAGTGCCTTTTGAAGCCGTTTCGGGTGTTTTGGTGAGAGAGGCATATGTTTCTGTCTGTTCGGAGGACTGTAACATTTTTTTACCTCAGCAAAACTGATATTTATGATTCTGTTTATTTCCATGTACTTTTTCCAAACTGGACATTCTTTCGAAAAAGACGAATGACTTCCACGACAGTTGTCACATTTTTTATAGTTACCATCACAGTCTTCTGTTACATATGTATTCTCAACACAGTGAGCACATGTAACAGACAATGTGCAATTACAAACGCCATGGCCGTATTTCTGAAGCACCGCAGAGGATTTGGAATGTATACATATGGAAATTAATTAAGCAACACCAAATTCAAAGACACATAAAAACTTAACAAAGTTTAACGAAGTAATTTTGATGATTGATTATTCAATTTTGATGTATTGACATACAGCATGAGCTTTTCATGGGTTGATATGACGCGCGTGAAGCTTGCACAGCGCACGTGCATTGCTTTAACCTCAACTTTCGAAAAATGCACTTTTTCCCTGGGGTGTTTACAAGCGCAGGTTGTCGATTGCATTCGGTTTTTCATTCATTTCAATGTCATGGCACGTAGGAAATTATCAGAGGCCACTCGTTGGCAAATAATCGGCATGAGGAATGCTGGTATGTCTCTAAGACAAATCGGGACTCAAATCGGACGACATCATTCCATAATTTCAAAACTTTTGAAAAAATACCGGGCCACTAATGAAGTTAAAGACCTGCCTAGACCAGGAAGACCCAGGAAGACCACAGTCCGGGAGGACAGAGCTTTACTGAGACTTGTACGGCGCAGGTCCTTCGACTCGAGCTCTCGGTTGAGACAGGAGTGGCTTCCAGGGAGACCCATCTCGAACAGGACTGTTCGGAATCGTCTGAAAGCTGCAGGATACCGGGCAAGGAGGCCAATCAAGCGACCCAGACTGTCTCCAGCCCATAAGGCAGCCCGACTGGCCTGGTGTAATGACCGTTTGCACTGGAACATTGCCTCTTGGAGGAAGGTCCATTTCTCAGATGAGAGCCGGTTCTTGCTGCACATGGTGGACGGTCGTACTCGGGTCTGGAGGCAGAGGAACACAGCAATGGCTCCACGGAACATCCAGGAGACTGTGGCCTTTGGGGGAGGTTCCGTTATGGTATGGGGGTGCATTTCCATGAACTGCAAGTTGGATATCATTACCATCCGTGGCAACCTTAACGGTGTTCGTTACCAACAGGAGGTTCTTGACAGGGCTGTGGTACCTCATTTTGAGAACCATCCTCTGGCAACGAGACCCATATTTATGGACGACAATGCTAGACCTCACAGGGCGCATGCTGTAAATGATTTTTTGCGGCAAAATGCAATTGACAGAATTCCATGGCCTGCCATGAGCCCTGACCTCAACCCCATTGAACATTTGTGGGACTTTATTGGCCGTCGTGTGAGGCAGAGAGACCCACCAGTCCATAATCTCAACGAATTGACGGCTGCCCTGCATGAGGAGTGGAACAGGATCCCCCAGAATCAGATCCGGAGACTCATCCAAGGAATGAGGAGGCGTCTGGAATCGGTGGTGCGTGCGCAGGGAGGACACACTAGATATTGATGAAAGTCGGTGTGCAGACTCTCAGATGACTGTTCTTTCTTTCCATGTGACATTTGTGTTAATACACCTGACAACAACGTCTGTGGATGAATAGTAAATTGTGTCCATTTTTTCATGTATTTAAGACAGTTTTAAGAATTTGGATTTCGTTGCAATAAAGCAAAGTCTTGATACTTTTTCCCTTTAAGTTGTTTGTCAGAGATCGTCTGTTGAATAAAAAAGTGTCAAACTATATCAACCCGGCATATTTTGATTGTCAGAACACTTCAAAGTTGCTCCAATAGAAAAAATTGGGGTGTTGCTTGATTAATTTCCAGGTGTATATATATCAACATTCAGATTGCAGTAACCTGCCTTGATTGACTTAGGAGGATATAGAGCCGAAAATGAAAAGAAGTATGTACTTGTTTGAGCAGTCTCGTTATTTCTTCGGGTTGTAAACCTTTTGACATATGTTACTCCTTGGTCTTTCAGTTTAGAAACTATATCAGGCTCAGTCATGTCTGAAAGGAGGTGGTCACGGTCTCGGACAATGCCCTTGCTAGTGTTCAATGTTCTGTGAGCTGAAACCAGAACCGAGACTCCAATAAACACATCAATTGATAACAGGTTTGTTGCTTGTTGTTTCCTGTTACACTGAATTAACGGTGTGCCATTTGTCAAGCGCCTGGTGTTTTTTATTTCTCCTGCTATCCCAGATATACCATCAAATGACAAAGGGATTGAGTTTGATAGGAGTCTTATGAAGAGTCTCAATAACTAAAAACTGTGGCCAATAATCAACAGATACAGAGGATCGTTCCTGGTCATCATTTTCAAGTGGATGTTTAGTTTTTTTTTGGTAGGGGTTTGGTATTCTATGGTTAAGACTGAATGGTTCATCGCCCGAACTCCCCACCCACCCTGGAGTGTCATAAAGACAGTGTTCGTCACAAGTAGCACCAGGGATACCCGGATGGTATACTCCAGCAGAAAAAATAAAATGAATAATTCTACCAGATTGGCCCATGAATAACCGCCTTCTGGGTATAGGACTCTAAGCAAAATTCAAAAGCGAAATAATTTCAAATTCAAATACATATTTTTAAGCCAAGTCATCTTTCATCAAAACATTTTCTGAAGTGTCCGAAATTGTGTATCAAAATATGCATACACAGGGCTTGGCATGACCAGTTGATTGGTTGAACCGGGCCCATTCAACCACCCGTCTAGGTGAAGTTAGGGTCAAAATGGTGTGTTGAGCAATAGGAACACTGGTCCTGCTCCTATTGCTCTCGACCACCAGGATCCCCTCCTCCACCGACACAGCGCCGCAACCCATGGCAAACGGGTTGGTGGATCAAATATCCCCCCGGGTCCACAACGGGGGTGAACGGCTGTTAGCGTGACCCAGCACCCACCACGAGGAGGTGGCCGTTCACGGGTGCTCTATTTTGTATAATGTTATATGGGTATCATCACAATATGGCTGCAATACTGCCGATGTGACGTTAAATATTAACTCATTCACTCACTCTTGTTCTGTGATGTAAACTTCGGCTAGAATAGGGGATAGAAATGAACCCTTGGTGAGTCCGTGTATTTGTTGATAAGAGTCATATCATCCCAGGTAAAGTAAGTGGAGCTGATGCAGGCGGCGGTTGGTCAGCTTTATACCTCGGAGCTTCTAAATTGCCACTCAAAGAAGAAAACAAATTATTGTTTTGATGAAAAAATAAAAGAAAAACAAAGTATAAAAACCAATGTAAGGATGACATTGACCATCCACACCCTGTCCTGATTCAGACAAAAGAAAGCAAAACAATGCACTTTGAGTTTCATTTAGTGAATAATACTATGAGGAACTATGCCACATTGTTGATAACAATGTTGACAGCAACACTGGTGAACGACAACCTATGCAATAATGTCCCACAACAAAATGTACATCGTATCATAATAACTCAAGTGTAAGTGTAAAGTAAATTGTGACTTACGTGCTCTACATTATCAGTCACCGAATCATGCGCAGTCATAAAAGGCTATAAATATTAAAGTGTATGTGGTAAAAAAGTTCGCAAAATCACAGATCGTTAACACGGCTAGTGTACATACACATTTTTATAACAAAGAAAGTTGTGCGCGTTGCGCTGGCATCCAATGCATGTCAACCGTTTTTTTGTAGAATGTGATCCTCAACATTACACAATACTGCTACACGTTAAAGATAACCTGGGATTAAGGTCTGTTGACATTCACGGTTCGCAAGCTTTCCATGCTGGGCGTTTAGCCTTATCTAAAACGAGTGAACCCTAGCTCCAGGTTCTTGCTTTTTACCTTCTGTGTCTTTCGCAATTTGAAATCTTTCTTCGCTAATTTCTCTCCATGTTTACCAAACACCAAAGGCAAATCAGTGCGGATACTGAGCTTGTTTGTTTCAAAGAGGCCCATTTATTCTCCATCCATAGGATTTCACAGCAAAACAAATGTTGAATAATTGCCATGCAAATCTAATCGATGAACGAATGTGTGAGTTTAACTTAACGCTATATTCCAGCTATCTGGTGGCACCCTAAAAATAAACGAGAACAGAAAATCCTGAGATCAACAGCATGAACATTTATCTGGATAACTGGGTATGTCGGCTGAGTAAGTGAGCCTGATTACCCAGTCCAGTCAGTCGCCTCTTACTACTAACAGAATTTATTACTGTATAAGTTGGTAATGTATTGTAAAGACAATTTTAAACGGCGTTGTGCAAGAGATGGTGCATCGGCTTCAACGTATAGACAGTAAAACGATGGGGCCATAGTCAAGTTTGGAACGGACGAGTGATCGAGTGAGTGAGTGACTGACTGACTTAATATTTAACGTCACATCGGCAATATTTCAGCCATATCGTGACGAGAACATTAAACAATGAGTGAGTGACTTTAGTTTTACGCCGCACACAGCAATATTCCAGTTATATGGCGGCGGTCTGTAAACAATTGAATTCTGGACCAGACCATCCAGTGATCAACAACATGACCATCAATCTTCACATTTGGAAACCGATGACATGTGTCAACCAAGTCAGCAAGTCAGACCACCCGATCCCATTAGTCGCCTCCTACGACAAGCATAGTCGCCTTTCATGGCAAGCATGGGTTGCTGAAGGCCTGTTCTACCCCGGGACCCTCACGGGTCCATTTAACAATGAAAAGGACTATGTGTACATTATAAAACCTGTCAACGAAGGACAGTGAAACACCTAGAATATCCCAATTATCATTACACCTAGTGTGGAAAGTAAAAACTGATATCAGTATAGGGACAATACAGTATAAATTCAGGCTATCGATCGCCAACAACAGAGGGTACACCACCACACCAGGGACCATGGGGACTTACAGTACCTTTGCTACCTGCATGGGCCCTAGTTGGATTTACATCATCCCTTCAGCCGCTGGAGAGTGTATGAAATGCTAGCCAAAATTAAAATAACATGAATACTACGATTAAAAACCTGGTAGACATAAATTTACTGAGAATATTTGTGGACTTACGTACCCTCTCAGACATCACAAGGGATACAAAACGGAGGATCCTCACCTTTTAACAGGTATGCATGTATATATCTTGTATGGCCAATACAACATCGTCGCATGATGACCTCTTCACATCTGGACTGAGTGGAAGTAAGTAAGTGTAACCAACGTAGGGTTTTATTTTATGTACTTATACCTATTTGGGTATCCCACTTCTTCTGAATCAGATCACGAATATGGGATCGAATTGTAGCTTTATAATCAGAATACGGAATAAGAAGTGGCGTCACAGATTTGTTGAGTGCTGCTTCAGCAGCAAGGTCAGCCATTGTGTACCCAGAAATGCCTACGTGGCTGGGTAACCTACAAGAGACTATGTCGTATTGGCCAGTAGCACGATCATTATACAGTTCAATAATTTCTATTAAAAGTGGATGTTTACATGACAAGTTTTTAAATAGCCTGAAGACAAGAAAGAGCGTCCGAATACATTATGCATTGTTTACTATGATGATACTATGACGTTTATTATTTGTGGATGACAACTTCTCTGGTACACTATGCGTACCATACATTTTTAGTATGAATACCTATCGACAAGGCACCCATGGCGAGCCACCTCCTCGTGGTGGGTGCTGGGTCACGCTAAGAGCTCGCCAACACCCCCGTAGTGGACCCGGGGGAATATTTGGTCCACCAACCCGTTTGCCGTTTGCGGCCCTGTGTCGGTGGAGGAGGGGATCCTGGTGGTTGAGGGCAATGGGAGCAGGACCAGTGTTCCTATTGCTCAACACACCACTTCGGCCCTGACTTCACCTAGACGGGTGGTTGAATGGGCCCGGTTCAACCAATCGGCTGGTCACGCCAAGCCCTGTGCATGATTTGTATCCATTTCATCACACGAATTTGATTTTGGACTTGGTTTAATTTCGGTCTTGACTCTATTGTTCATCAAAAACTTTTCTCATTTTGAATTATGTTGTTTGAGTCTTATGCCCAGAAGGCGGTGGCTCATGGGCCAATCCGGTGGACTAATTATTTTTAATTCCTCTGCTGGAGTATGTCATCTGAGTATCCTTGGTGCTGCAAGTTGGAGACCCACTTGTTTTTAGCATTGTCCTTGTGATACTCCGTGGTGGGTGGGGAGCTCGGATGATGAAATACAAAACAAATAACCATGGCTTATGAAACTCCTCTGAAGAAAACCAAACGTCAGCTTGAAGTAGATCCTTTTGACAATGACGTCAGATTGCCCAAACCAATCGATTACTGGCCACGTTTTCTAGTTATTTAGACGGAAGATAACACTCCATTGAAATTAAACCCTTTTGCTGTGTCTAAGGAAATCCAAGGTATTGCTGGAGATGTAAAGACTATCAGGAAATTACGGTCTGGTGCATTGTTGGTTGAGTGTGCCAAAAAGCAGCAATCAAACAACCTGTTGAACACCAAAACATTTGTTGGCATTCCCGTCACCATCACAGCCCACAAAACACTCAACACGAGTAAAGGAATTGTAAGAGACCATGATCGATTACTCGCTGACATGTCGGAATTAGACATCGCGTCTGAGATCAGAGATCAGGGTGTACTCTATGTGAAACGTTTTTCAACTCGTAAAAAAGGTGAAACCTTTAAAACCAACACATATCTGTTTTCTTTTTTTTACCTTCTGCTCCAAAATCAGTCAAGGCAGGCTACTGCAATCTAACTGTTGACACATACATTCCCAATCCTCTCAGGTGCTTCAAATGCCAAAAGGTTGGCCATGGAGTAAACTCGTGCACCTTGTCTGTTGTATGTGCTCACTGTAGTGAAAAGACCCACACAACAGAAGATTGTAACAGTACTGTTAAAAAATGTGTCAACTGTACAGGGAATCACCCATCTTACTCTAAGGACTGTCCTGTTTGGAAACACCAAATGGCAATTAATACAATAAAGTTCACTCAAAACATCAGCTTTGCTGATGCAAAAAGACAAGTTCTAAGCTCGGGACAAACAGAAAGCTATGCATCCATTGCGAAAAGAACTCCTGAAACAACATCTAGCACAGATACTGTATCTGTCAGCTGTCAGCTTAACTTGGGTCACAACAGATAATCCCAACCTTCTCTCACCCACTACAGCTACTCAAACAGGAGAATCACTTCCTGGTCCATCTCAAACACAATCAGAAACATCACCCGATCTTGAATCATCTTCACAATCGTCAACAAAGTCTCAACAAAGTCTCACTACAACTAAAAGCAAAAAGCCAGATTTTGCAAAAAAACTCAGTGGCAGAGCCCCAAAAGGGTCACAAAATAAAATTCAATTATTCAATAAATATGGATCACTTGAAGACATGGACGTATCTGAAAACGTCCATTCTAGGGCACATAGCTTGTCGCCCTCCAAAAGAGTGCGGGGTAGGTCCCCAATAAATCTCCCCAAAAGATAGTTTATTCCAATAATATTGTACAGTGGAACTGTAGAGGATTGAGGACTAATTTACATGAATTACAGCTATTAGTGCAGGATTTTACACCTTCAGCGATGTGCCTCCAAGATACATATTTAAAACAAACAGATACATTTGACCTTCGTCATTATAATGCATATCATTCTTTTTCACCTCCGGGTGATAGAGCCACTGGCGGGTCATCCGTTCTAGTCAGACAAAACGTTATTCAAAGCCCTGTTTCACTAAATACTAATATGCAGGCTGTTGCTGTGAGACTTACTTTACATGTAGCGTTTACGCTATGCTCGCTCTATATTTCGCCGTCTTCAACGTTTGCCAAAACTGATCTTCAAGCTTTATATGACCAACTCCCGAAGCCATCTATTATAATGGAAGATTTAAATGGGCACAGCCCACTCTGCGGTAGTGTAACAACAAACTCTAAAGGGAAATTGTTGGAGGACTTTTGTTCTGACAATGATTTATGTATTTATAATGATGGTTCCAACACATATTTACACCCTGGTACAGGGACCTATTCTGCTCTTGACTTGTCATTGACAAATTCAGTACTACTCAATGAATTCGAATGGTCAGTCCACGATGACCTCTGTGGAAGTGACCATTTTCCTACTATATTAAAAGGTGTAACTCCATCTGATGTTCCTCCATCATCAAGGCGAAATTTTAAAAAGGCTAACTGGGCTTTATATGAAACACTGTGTGCTGAGAAACTTAAACCCGAACGTTTTATTGACGTTCCTGATGCTATTAAATGCTTTTCTGATGAACTGAACTCCATAGCTGATGAGTGTATACCAAATTCCTCTGCAGTTCCACACATAAGAAAACCATGGTTCAACGATGAGTGCAAACAAGCTAGGAAGGCAAGGAAAAAGGCAGAACATTATTTCCGTCGCCATCCCATGGTGCATAATTTAAATAAATTTAAATTTTTAAATGCTAAAGCGCGGGGTACTTATAAACAGAACAAACGCCAATCTTGGCAAAATTATGTGTCCAAAATAAATTCTCGGACACCCATGTCCAAGGTATGGCATGGTTCAGAAAATCAAAGGTAAAGGTACTAAATCTACTGTCCATCATCTTAAACATGGAGATCAATTACTTACTGATAAATTAGATATTGTGAATAAACTGGGCGAAACTCTCGCTAAACACTCTTCCTCTTCGAATTATACATCCATTATCAGCTCCTGAAGCACTTACCAGAATCCTGTTTAGAGACGCTCTTATCAATTTTTGATGATATTTGGACTTCCGGGAAATTTCCTGCTTCATGGCGTGATGCTATAGTAGTACCCATACCTACACCTGGACGTGATCATACGGATCCATCCAATTATCGTCCGATTTCATTAACTAGCTGTGTTTACAAGACCATGGAACGCATGATAAATAATCGACTTGTTTGGTGCTTGGAAACAAATAACCTTATCACAGATATACAATGTGGTTTCCGTAAAAACAGAAGTACTGTCGATCATTTAGTGCGTTTAGAATCATTTGTGAAAAACGCGCTGATTAATAAACAACATGCTGTGTCTATCTTTTTTGATCTTGAGAAGGCATATGACACAACCTGGAAGTATGGCATTCTGAGAGATTTACATGATTTCGGTTTGCGAGGTCGTTTGCCTGAATTCATAGGCCAATTTTTAAATAACAGACAATTTCAAGTCCGTGTGGGTTCTACCCTGTCCGATCATTACAATCAGGATCAGGGTGTTCCACAAGGCAGTATTTTGTCAGTCACACTTTTTAGTAGAAAGATAAACAGTTTATCAAAAGTTTTAAAGGATTCAATTGATGGATCCTTATTTGTGGATGATTTTAATATGTCTTGTCGTGGTAAAAATATGCATACCATTGAACAACAACTACAGTTAATTAATAAATGGTGTCTTGAAAACGGCTTCAAATTTTCTAAATCGAAAACTAACTGTATACATTTTTGTCGTAAATATAAACCACATAAAGACCCTGAACTATGTCTAGATGGCACACCAATTAAAGTTGTCAAGGAAGCTAAGTTCTTGGGTCTCATTTTTGACTCACACTTAACGTTTTTACCACATATTAAATCACTTAAGACTAAATGCCTGAAAGCACTTGACTTGTTGAAAGTGGTTTCAAATTCTAAATGGGGAGGGGATCAAGCTACCCTTCTCCATCTATGTCGATCTCTCGTGCGTTCTAAACTTGATTATGGCTCCACTGTCTATGGTGGAGCCTGCAAAAGCAACTTAAAACTATTAGATTCAGTCCATCATCAAGGTCTAAGACTTTGTCTTGGCTCCTTTAGAACTTCACCTGTTTGACAGCCTGTATGTCGAGGCTGATGAACCATCTCTTGAGCAGCGACGTATAAAATTAGCTTTACAGTATGTAACAAAACTATATTCAAATGAGTCAAACCCTGCATATAACTGTGTTTTCAATCCCCCGGATGAGGATTTATACAATAAGAAATCTTCTCTTGTTCCGCCTCTTGGTTTAAGAATAAAACCACTTATTTCTGCTGCCAGCATTGAGCTGGAAAACATAGCTCCTTCCCGTCTTCTTTCTTCTCCTCCTTGGCAGTTGGTTAGGCCACAAGTTGACCTAACATTATCGACATTTAAAAAATCACAAACAAATGAATTACAGTATAAACAAGAATATATTCAACTGAAACATAAATAGAGCAATTATAAATCCTTATTTACAGATGGGTCCAAGGACGGTGGCGCAGTGGCTTGTGCCACTGTCATTGGATCCAGAACAATATCGTCTAGATTACCAGATAAGAGTTCTATTTCTACAGCAGAAGCTAACGCCATATTAACAGCTCTTAAATATATTCAAAGACACCCGAAACGCAAACAGTATATAATATATTCCGACTCTCTTTCTTGTCTTCAGGCTATTAAAAATATCTCTTGCAAACATCCACTTTTAATTGAAATTATTGGATAAGCTTGCCACTGGCCAATACTACATCGTCTTTTGTTGGTTACCAAGCCACGTAGGCATTTCTGGCAACGCAATGGCCGATCTTGCTGCCAAGGCAGCACTCAACAAATCTGTGACACCACTTCTTATTCCATACTCTGATTATAAAGCTACCATTACAACTTACATCCGTGATCTGATGCAGAAGAAGTGGGACACCCAAGTAGGTATAAATAAATTACATGAAATAAAACCGTATATTGGTTACACCTACTTGGGTTGTCAGTCCAGATTTGAAGAGGTTGTTTTAAGACGATATCGTATTGGCCATACTAGATATATTCATTTGCACCTGTTAAAAGGTGAGGATCCTCCGTTTTGTATCCCTTGTGATGAGAGATTCATGGTCAAGCATATTCTGCTTGACTGTGTTGAATTCTCCATCACAAGGGATAAATATTTTACAGTTAAAACAATGAAGGATCTTTTTACCAGCGTTAATTCATATTTAATTATAGTTTTTTTAAAAAAAGAAATTGATTTTTTGATGGCATTTTGAATGTTATGTTGTGTAAATAGATGTATTTTAATGATTGGTAGTTTGGATTAGTAACTTGAATTGTTGGTGGCTGTACCCTCAAAGGGGGTTGAAGTATTGTAAAATTATTGTCCTCTTGAGAGGGTACGCAAGTCCACAACCATTCACAGTAAATTTAAGTCTACCAGGATTTTAATCGTAGTATTCATGTGATTTTAATTTCGGATAACTTTTCATACAATCGCCAGCAGCTGAAGACCATGTAGGTAGCAATGGTACCAAAGTCCCCATGGTTCCTAGTGTGGTGATCTACCTTCTGTTGTTGGCGATCTATAGTCTGTTTTTATACTGTATTGTCTAAATAGTGCTATTAGTTTTAACTTTCCATGCTAGTTTTAATTGAAATTGTGATATTCTAGTTGTTTTACTGTCCTTCGTCGACGGGTTTTTATGATGTATATATGCTCTTTTTCATTGTTGAATGTTCTCGTCACGATATGGCTGAGATATTGCCGATGTGACGTTAAATATTAACTCACTCACACACCTATCGACAATGAACAGTAAAGTAACTAGACTATCACATAAATACATGACGGATATAGAATTGGTAAGTCTGCATTTCTATGATTGTATGTTCGACTGCTCCATATCTTTATATATGCAACTTTCGTGCACGGGTATTTTGAGACGCAATGTCCATTTGTGCTGGTTTGGGAATGTTTGAGGCCCGCACGAACTGTCTTGTGCCTAAGTAAGAAGCAATAAGTTTCTCGTGACATGTAGTTTATTCAGCATGTTCATAAGCCATTATTGACCGCAAAAATGCAGAAATCCTTTTTTGATTGACTACCTGTCAAAATCATTCCATTCAGGCAGATGTTCATCACCCTCTATGCATTTTTTCGACGCGATGACGTGCCAACCAAGTTTATCTATGTGGTCAACCATGTTCATCCTTGTAGCCAAGGTGCGAAGGGACATCGTTGTCACATGTGAGACCCCCGTCTTGTTTCACTAGCAGTTGTTTCACATGGTTACGATGACTTGTCAACCAAGTCAGGGAGTTTGACCACCCGATCCCGTTAGTTGTCTCTTTCAACAAGCATGGTTTCCTGAAGACCATGATCTCACGGTTCAGAAATATAAGGATAATAGGAAAAATACCCTTTTTGCAAATTATGCTTTGTGCTTTGGTTTCAACAGAATGTTGTGTTTTAAAGAAAACATCCAAATAACAGACGCTGTAGTATCTGAGGAGAATTCATGCCTTCTAAAGGTCATCCCACACGACATATCATTTGCCCTCTGTCTATCATGTAGGACTGGCTATCGATAAATATCATGGAGACGGATAATTGTTACCTAAATATCAATCGATATTCGGTATTATGAATGAGTGAGTTAAAACGTATCGTCACATCTGTAATATTCTTTGAGCAAAATGCAAAAAAAAACTATGTGAAAGAAATCAATACAGTTCACAGTGTTGACATTGTTTGCATGATTTTTTTCTTAGCACGAACGTCAAAGTGCGATATCATCTGCAACACACTTTACATTTAGATGATTGATATGTTTTGCCCATCGATGTGTTATAATGGCTATAATGAGTGATAATCGGAAATATTATCATAACAGTGATAGTCGGAAATATTATCATAGCACACTCACGAACGAACTCCGATTATCTGTCATTATAGCCAGCCCTACAGCTCATATCAGTTAACTTCAGTCTATTTTGTGGCAGCAACACAAGCACGTCTTTAACACACACTGGTAGACTCTAGTGTATACGGACATACTGCTATGCACAGTTTCTGATGGAAAGACTCCACAAGAAAGACCCCTTCTCTCTGTCTCTTGGTGCAACATCAAGGTACCCAGATTTCGAGATGAAGCAACGTTTCTTGACAGCATGGGTCTCGCAGGTGATACAGGTAAACCTTTCCTCGCGGATGCACTCTTGATGACATCCCTTTACACTTGTTGTACTGCTTCCATCGTTATGGCCACTGATACCCAGACCGTGGTATGTTGTGAAACTGTCACCATAAGATTTGCAACCTGGGGAATAGGTGTAGGATCATTCATATAGCATTGACCATTTAGCTTTTCTCTCCACAAATACATTTGATGGTCTTTGAAATATAAAATGGATTCAATTTGTAGGGCTCACCACCGAAGCATCGGTGACCTCAAATCGTGCCCAATTTTCTTGGCGCTTTGGAGGTAAAACATTTTCAGTCTCCAAAGGGTTTTTCCATCATTCCTAGCGGAACCAGAATCTGTTCCATTCAAGGTGAAAGTAAAAAACAAAAGGTTCGTCACCGT
This sequence comes from Haliotis asinina, assembly GCF_037392515.1. NCBI lineage: Eukaryota > Metazoa > Mollusca > Gastropoda > Lepetellida > Haliotidae > Haliotis > Haliotis asinina. The sequence continues at coordinate 34,800,847 of NC_090280.1, forward strand.
ATTCCCCACTTGCCACCGGGTGTTATAAAAGTATAGAGTTTAATTGCATCGGGTATCCAGCATGCAAACATCAGGGATACAGGAGTGACTCCTTGTATTGGTGAAAATAATACGCCTTGGGTCCAACAAGCCGACAATGATATCCATACACATATAAAGAGGGAAAGGGATGTAACGCGCACAAAGTTGTCGAACACCCCACTCTCGATTATGGGCGAATTCTGGGCGGGAAATTTGTTGAACATACAGCCGCAATTCTTACAGAAGTAACGCCAGAAACATTCCCTTTCGAAGGAATCCACAATTATCAAAATCGGTGCACTATGTAGCGAGTAACTTTGCTTGGAACTCGGGAAAAGACGCCAATCATTTGTACGTCAATAATCTGTCTACGAAAATCGCCGCTTCTCGGAGAAGAAATACGATGTATTTCACTTTAAAACACCCGATCGGCGAAAAACATAACATTAACGTAATCGCTAGATATTCCGCTATTGTTCTACAACCTTTCAACTGAAATAGGTTATTCTTTTACCTGCAGTACACAACTTTATTGGGAAATTAGCGGTATCGAGTGATCGAGTCTACCATAGGCTCGCACCAACACGATGTATAGCACCACGAAATAAAAATAATACTGTTGTTTTAAATTTTAACCAGTCACAGAGCAGATCGCCGTTGGTGCAAACCTATTGAGGGTGGAGGACAAACATGGTGGGCTCGATCACTCACGGCAAACAGGTTGCGCAGTTCGGTCATAGAAGGTTGTGAAGAGTGGCATTTTGGTCTTGACCGCTGCTACATGAAGATGTAATGTTTCATCAAAACTGACTTACGTCTGACACAACTGTTGTTGGAGGGGTTGAAACTGTACCCTGGTTCACACTTGCAAGTCTGGGCAAAGCATACAAACTTTCTGTCTGATGGACAGCCAGTGTTAGTGAAACACACTGATTCGAGCGGGTTACTGCCTTTGCCACTTGCGAGGGTTTTCCCATCTGTAATATAAAACCATAAATCCATGGGAAAGCTATCTCTCAGAAAAAATACATACGTTTAGGGCTGGTCTAGAACGGAATGGAATTGGCACAAAAAGCTCCGGCATAAAACAATTTGGAACATGAACCAAATGCACCTATAATGCTGTACAATATCTGAACCCAAGGTCTAGATTTTTTAAGCTTCTTTATAGCTAAGTTAGTCGTGTGTTAATGTTAATGTATAGCACAAAACACTGGGAGAGTTTCAAACATCTGGGCCCAGCTGTTCTTATAAAGCCTCTGCCCATGCAGCTCCGTCTATCCCTTCAGCCTTGCAAAGAACTTGAGTCTCATCTAAGTCTCATCATCACCATTAACTTTATCCTCTCCAACCAGGTTCACCATTACCTTCGCACACAGTTTCGGGAAGAGGAAGTGATGAAGGCTGTGATGGATTGGGAGCAACTCCTGACAGACGTGTCGATGGCTGATTGGTTTAATGTTTAACGTCGCACTCAGCAATATTCTAGCTATATGGCAGCTGTCTGTAAATAATCTGTACCAGACAATCCAGGGATCAAAAGCATGAGCTTCAATCTACATATTTAGGAAACGATGAAGGGTGTGATTATAGAATGGTGCATGTTGTGGTGGCAGAGACGTAACGCCTCTAATGAACAGTATGCTAGTCATTTGACGTTTTCAGTGTGAAAGACCTGTGTCAGTTTGTTTAGCAATTATGGTCTGGTTTACAAGGAAACTCGGTCTTGAGCAACCCATGCTTGTCGTAAAAAAACACTCAGTGAATCGGATGGTCAGTCATGGTTGCCATATTTAATGATTGCATTCCAGGTGTGAAGATCGATGTTCATGCACCTGGTCTGGCCCACACACAAATATGCACAGATCGCCTCAGTATAGCTTGAATATTGCTCACTGCAGCCTTAACCAACCAACCACGTTTGGTGATGTCAAGAAATGAAGACGCTTGCAAATTTGAATCAAAATGGGTTAGAATAGGTTCTGATCATTTTGTCATGTTGTGTCACGTATAAAAACAATGTCTGAATCTTTAACACCTCTCCCTCAATATCACTAAACAAATCACCTTCATTTAAAACCTTGCCGATATTCCCGCCATCATGCGTCTCTTCATTGTCAACAACATTAGTAAGTGTCGACTTCCAACCTGAAACTAGAAGTATAGAAACTAGAAATAAACTAGAATAAATCCAAAAATAATGCCCCAGTGTTGTAGAATATTAACATCATAAAATCCCGGAATTAAGTTCTGATGTCACTCCTATTAAAGATGTTAAAGAGGCCAAATTCTTGTAGTATTTCAGCTATACTAGTGGTTAACATTCAAAGAACTCCAAAGAAATGTTTGAAGGTCCAAGATGTGTTACATGTTGTCTCAAAATTAAAGGACTTCTCGGATCAAGCAGCAAACCCCCTTCATAAAAATAGATCACTGTTCTACTCTTAACTGGACTACCCAACCATTTATGGTGCATAAAATCCATCTTCCGATTCTCTGTGGAATTATGTCTTCACATCGTATCTTAAAGTAACGACATCTGGTAACCGAGACTGATGAATATTCACCCCTCAAAATACGCCTTTGTAATAGAGCTATATTCGGAATGGGTGTTGAACGGAGACAGTAATCTCACAATTTATTGTCAATCTTCTGTTATCAATAAAACATTTTCTGATCAGAGGATGCTGAGCCTCTGCACAGGACATTACATTCTTGTCATTGTTTGTGACAGTGTTCCTGGTTTGTACAACACGTCTGAAGAAGAAACTGCTACAGGGTTACAGGAACAGACGGTAACCGCTACTAAACATGTGTAACACTATAGCAGGAGACTGTGTAGAAGGGCAGACTTGTTTTCCATGGGAGACAAGATTTGGTCAGTGCTTGACAAGAGCTTGTAATGATAATGGAAAACTGACCAGATAAAACTGTGATTGAACTGACCACCACTAGTGACTAGCTAATTGAATAGATAACGATTTAACTGAGTTGTGATATTTTGGCCAATTGTCCGGAGAAACGACGACTGGTCGCCACGTTTTGCTGACGTGTTCCTGAGGAGTTGTCCCCATATAAGCAGCTCTGTCAATTACGCCGACAGAGGCAACTTGAGGCAGAGAATGGCACTGAACACCGACCAACGGACACCACCACCAGACAAAGCTAGCAGACCAGCTGAGTCCGACCAGTCCGAAGAACAACCTTGTTTAGACATGGTCAGCGCCTGAGACGTCCCTAGCCTCTCTCATACTCTCCACCACATTCTGTTGTTACTGTTGACTGTTACAGTTAGTTACTTATATATATAGTTATAGTTATATATATAGTAATTAACGAACAGTGTTGGAACTTATCTTCCTCCTTTCTGTTGTCTTCCTACACATGCAACCCTCAAGAAAGAGGGTCTCATTCCTGAATACGAGCATTCATCCTTCCCTGAATCAAACAAAGCAGGCTGCTCTGCTACTTTCAGACTCTCTCTTCTGTCTTCACTCTATTTAAACTTATCATTGAAGCATTCACCTTTTACTGGAATTACTGAAACATGGAATAATGTTGTTAATTAATGGCGTTGTTACATGTCATCTATTCGTTACCGAGACCCACTGGAATCATTTGTAACAGAGTGGCTGATTTTGCGAACAAACCACACTTCACAAACTATTTCTCCTTCCATAGTAATTATAAACCTGTCATTAGACGTTACTACCACGATGTATTGCAACAAAGTAGATATAAATATTTTACATGCAGTTATACCAACTGTTGGTTATGTTTTTATGTTATGCTTATTTTTTATTTTTTTCTTATCATTTAGCTTAAAGAGTCGCTGTATGTATTGAATACTCGAAGACATGGGATAAATGTTTCAGTCTGGAAAATTTACAAATTGAATTTTAGATAATTTCTACTTTAATACCTTGAAATTTCAAATTTCAAAACTAAGCCAAAATATTGCATCCCTGAATGGTTCTGAAAGGGTTCTATGCAAAAGCGTTGACTCAACTTTCCTGTACTCAACATTTGCTCATTTGCTTCATTGCGACCGCAATTCTGACAGCGCTAGGCCTTAACGTTTAAATCTTTCGTGATTTTTAAAATATCAGTTTATTATCTGGAGATTTCAAGACAGTAACTTAAAATTTCAACAAAACGTTTTGATGTCTTATACCCCATTTTGATTTTAACCTACATTTGCCAAATGTAGCAGGAACACATTTGACTAGCCTGTGTAAATATTTCTGACGAGCAGAACAGGATACGTTCACCATTTCGCAAAAACACTTTGCATCGTCACTTTAATTTGGTGATTCATTGGTACCTTCTCATGAGAAAGTCGGAATTGTGTCGGAAGTGTTTGTTGCTTTTATTTACATACCAAACATAAAATCTCGTTTAAGATGCTGTTTAGAAAAAGAGCACCTCAATCGCAAATCGTAAAATTGGTCTCACCCTCAACACAGATTACACCACCACGACGTCTCTCAACACAGCGAGTGTTCGATGTACACTTCACGTAAGAGCACACATCTGCTGAAACCTAAACCAAACAATCAGTCAATCAGTGTTTGAGTGATTGAACTACCCAGGTAGTATTTCAGAAATATCATGTATGAACAAGAAAACAATAATACTTCTTCAAGTCAAATCTTAAATACCTGCCTACGAAGGACCTTAAGACCATCTAGAAGATCAAAGATAGTACTGATATAATAGGGTTCTGCTTCACGGTACCCTGTTTGTTTATTTCGGTTTAATTCCCAGCCCAATGTAAAAAAGATGATTTCCCGAACGTGTAAGACATCGTTCGCAGTGCAGACAATCTTGCCAATCTAGACCCATAAAATTCGCTGTACAACTGTCAGCAGTCCTGACAGGCTGATTCTAGAGCACTAAGCTGGGAATCCAGAAAATGGAGTTCGAGTGAGTTAACATTTTAAAGTCGCTTTGGCAATATTTCAGCCATGTCGTGATAAGAACAATATATAGATTAACAATAATGAGAGATAGATTGTACAATCCTGTCAACGAAGGACGTTGAAATAACAAGAATATCATAAAACTAGTAATAAAATCTAAACCATATTAGCTATAAGGGGCAACACAATATAAAAATAGGCAATAGATCGCCAACAACTGAAGGTAGGTCACAGTACTACGGACCATGGGGACCTACAGCACTGTTGCTATCTGCGTGGACCCCAGCTGGATTTACACCATCCCTTCAGCCGCTGACTGTTCAATGATGTTAGCTACCTTGTTGACAAGGTTTATCGGTCCGTTTCTGACCCAAACGGTCTGTATAGTGTCGGCTCGTGTGCACCAAACTGCGACTATCTTGTCTGCTCGTGTAGAGCAAACCATGCTGATGCTGGCTGGACGACAATGACAATGAAGAACTCCAGGAGACGCATCTGGATATCCAGATGTGGCAGATGCTAGAACTGACTCAAAAGTGGATCTGTCTTTTGATAGAAATCGTGTCTTTGGAAGGTCGTCTACACCCACTTAGTGTTAAGATCACTAGATAGCTTAGGCTATAATACCTGTGTCACAAAAGTTTCAGCATGGACTTGGTTATGCTTGGGTAAGCTAAGAAATAGGAAATATGGAATATATTGTATATATTCAAGCTGTGGCTAGGTGATAAGCGAGTCTTGAACTCCTTGTAAGACTGTTTTAAGTTAAGTGTTGAAAGATATATGTGTTGTGATATCCTTATGCACTTAGCAATTGCTGTATCATGACTTAGATGCAGTAATTTAATATGGCTGTCGTGTGTCGCTGGTATAATGGGATTGAATATGACGAAAGGCCATCTTACTAAAACTAGACACCAGCATTATAAAGAAATGGATGATAATATTTTTTGTGCTGTGATAGCCGTCATAGATGCCGTGCACAAACCAAAAGGTAATCTGTACAGGCGTTCCAGCTAGCCCATGATGGAGGCATCTGGGTGCAACGTCACGGGTGTAGCATCACACCCAACTCCTACTGGACGAGCTCTGAAAAGCAAAACCGTATAGTCAATGTGTTTAGTCACAAAGACAATAAAACCACCGTGCACCGAATCAGCTCCATGTCTACGTGCAGAGTCAATTCATTTCTGATAGAAACAGTGACCAGTATCACTGTCGGGCAATCAAAAAATTGAACCAACTGTAGTAGGATCAGTTGACACATAGAGACAAGAAACACTTTTGTGAATGGTGACTGCTTGGCTTCACATGAGTCAACCTGCTGGAAGCACACCCAAGTCGACGTTTGGCGGAGAACCGACGAGAGCCGACATGCCCAACGAAAATGAAAATCTATCAATCATACCCATACCCTACGTCATCTACGCTAAGACTACGAAGCCATCCTCAAACAGATCGAACACGTCACATCCAACACGACCAAACAAAGCTTCAGGTACAAAATGCAGGAACATGAAGCTTGCGGGTTCGGATACATGGTCGTTCAATGCGATGTACAAACACACGCCAGCGTGAGCTATCAAGATCCCGGTGCTGCCCACACGTTTCTCACATCCTTACAAGAAGAAAAACCATCAGGAAATCTTTGTTTGACCCTACCCCCAAACATATGAAACCAGAGTCTCGCTCACCAACGAGCTAGAAACTGTCAGGGATGTATGCCAGGGACCACTTACAGATTGCTCATTGTCACGTCAGCAGAATGATTAGTGGTGGACCAAGACTGGATATCCGACTATCAGCGAGACTTGTTGGGAGATAACACACGCTATAAACAAGATAAAATATGTAGAACACTATCATAATCTGCAACTGTACTTATCGCTAGGAATGAAGTTTACCAAAATACATCGAGTACTGACGTTTCAGCACAGTCCCTGGATGGAACCTTACACTCGGATGAACACGGACCTGAGAAAACAAGCCACTGGCACCTTTTATAAAAACCTCTACCAAAATTTAAGGACAACTAGGTATTTAGTAAAACCATGGAAAATCTATCAATTTGAAATTAGTCAGATCACACCAGGAGGAAAAACCAAAGGAGTCCAGCCTTTAACCAATGTAAAATATTTGCTAACGACTTGGCGACTTTACACATGACTGAAAGTCATGAGCATCCTTTTAACTATTATTATAATAAATTTAAGACACAATACAGCAGTATGTGTGAACTCATATATACATACACCGATCCGTTATGAATGGAAATTCATACCAAAGACATATACGAGGACAGCCACCTGTACGACACCAGCGATTACCCCTCAGATGTCGTAAGATACAGACAAATGCTCGCGAACACCCATCATGGAATACATTGGGTTAACACCTAAGATGTATTCGATTAGGAAAGCCAATAATGTTGAAATAAATAAAAAAAAAACACCAAAGAGGTGAAGGAATGCATCCTGAAACAACACATCTCTTTGAACAAGCTGTCTTTCCAAGTCCAACGTTCAGACATCAAATAACCGCACTTAGGCGTGACACAATATCACAGGGATCACCCTAAAAAGTCAGTCACTGTTGTCCATGCATACCAAACGGTGCATGCCCATCGACGGTGTTCATACTTAACCACAAACGCATAAAAGTGCAATTACAATAGATTTGTTCGCTGGTGGTAGTCTAATCTGAGATTAATTGTTTCTAGCTTCAATACATTCTTACAAAATGGGGGAATTCAAGAAACCACACTACACGATGGGGAACAATATTCTGCTCACTCACAAAAGTTTCCTACGGTACCCTAATTCGAACTCTACTCACTAGATTCCCAGTCCAGTGCGCTACCATCAAGGTGTCATGATGCATTTCCCACTGGGCAGCTGGGTACAGAAGGGCCACGGTGAAATGTTTTGAGTCTCATTATCTCCTACGTAGGAGATACTAAGTCCTACGTAGCATATACTAAGTGGTAGGTCCTGCGTAGGAGATACTATCTGAGGGAATACTATCTGGGGATACTGTCTCCTACGTAGGACTTAGTATCTTAATATCTCCTACGTAGGACTTATTATCACCTACGTAGGAGTTACTGTCTCCTGCGTAGGACATAGCATGTCCTACGCAGGACCCATTATTATCTCCTACATAGGACTTAGTATCACCTACGTAGGACTTACTATCATTTACACAGGACTTAGTATCAGCTCCAGTTATCAAGTACGGAGTACTTATTATCTCCTACGTACACGGAAACCATTTCCTTTTGAGACTCTTTTGAAACGTAAATGAAACACATGGCTGTTATCTCTAAAACAGGGACTGAAACAGTCAAAAAGGAAATGGTTTCCGTGTCTGGGGGAATTAAGTTCACCATTTCAGATTAATATATAATGATATATATCGAGCATCGCCTACAGGAGATACTAAGTCCTACGTAGGAGATAGTGACACCCAAAACATTTTTCACCGTGGCCCCAATACGCTTCCGTGGCTGGGAGCGTTATTTCACCAGTGTAAATCAGTAGGGTACCCTGTAATAGAACCCCCGCTATATAACTACTCATATTCACGTGTGCAACTAGTATGCACATTTTTAACTTTCAGCTATTAAGGCAATACAGTATCAAAAGGTGGTATCGGTAGATCACCGTAGTAGGAACCATTGGGACATAAGCCACTATTACACCCCTCCCATCTGAAATTTGTAAAGTGATTCTTATACTCTAATTTACCAATGATATCATGTTATATGCACTCAGTAAGTGATTACTGTGTAGCAGTTCTGTTTTCCCCTGAGAGGGTACGTAAGTCCCAAAACTTTCAAAGTGAAATTTTAACTTACCAGTATTTTAAACGTAGTATTTTTGTCATTTTAAATTTTAGCTACATTTCACTACAATCGCCAGCTCCTAAGGGGTGGTGTAAATCCAGCTAGGGTCCATGCAGGTGGCAAAAGTAATGTAAGTCCCCTTGGTCCTTTATGTGAAGCCCATTTTCTGGTGTCCCCAGCCGTGATATTGCTGGAATATTGCTAAAAGCGGCGTAAAACTAAACTCATTCACTCACTCACCCTTGGTCCCTACTATGGTGATGTACCTTCAGTTGTTGGTAATCTGTAGCACATTTTTTATAATTTGTATTGTCCAAACTGTGCTGTTACCACTTCTTATACCAGGATCGGTTTATAAAGCCATCATTAGATCTTACATCCGTGATCTGATGCAGACGAGGTGGGACACTCAAGTAGGTATTAATAAATTATATCCTATTAAACCCTATACTGGCTACGGTTCGTAAGTCTTCAAACATTCAAAGTAAATTCAAACTCTCCGCTATTTTAACCGTAGTATATGTGTCCTTTTAAATGTATGGCTAGATGTGTCTTAATTGCTAACGACTGAGTGGGTGGTATAAATCCAGCTAGGGTCCATGCAGGTAGCAAAAGTAATATAAGTCCCCATAGTCCCTTGTGTGGTGATCTAACTTCAGTTGCTGGCAACCTATAGTCCATTTTTATGTTGCATTGTCCACAATAGCTATCCTGTTTTAGATTTAATTACAAGTCATACATGGATATATGTGATATATGCTAGTGGGTTTACTGTTCTTCGTCAACAGGGTTTTAGTTGTTTCTTGTATTCATTCATTCTACAGTGACAATACTACTTGTTCTCGTCACGATATGGCTGCAATATTGCCGATGTGTCGACAAATATTAACTCACTCACTATATTGCCTACACCTGCTTGAGGTTGTCATTCCAGGTATGAGGAGACCATCATGCGACAATATCGCATTGGCCACACACGATATGCACATGAATATTTGCTTAAAGGTGAGGATCCTCCGTTTTGTCACGGTCAGGCATGTATTGCAACATATGTCATATTTGGGATTTCACTTTCTTAGTAAAGTACAAATTCTAGTACTTTTTTTTTCGGTTGAGTCCCATCCGGGAATCGAGCCCGCATCGTGTAATCTGGCATGTATTGCTTGACAAATTGAACTTTCCAGCACAAGGGATAACTATTTGAATTCACGAACTTTGAAGGATCTTTCTACTAACAACAGTTCTGATTTCATTATTGCTTTTTAAAAAGAATTAAATATATTGTAAATAGATGAATATTTTCTATTTGGAATCCTTAAGAGGGGTGGGGGTGGGGTTACAGTAGTGTAAAATTATTGTCTACCTAGAGGGTACGGAAGTCCCCAAACTTTCAAGTCACGTAAATTTACCAGTATGCAGGCTTTTTAAACGTAGTATTCTGGTTGATTAAATTTTGACTTACATTTCTTATTTCTTACAATCGCTCGCAGCTGAACGGTTGATGTAAATTCAACTGGGGACCATGTAGGTAGGTCCCCATGGTCCCTGGTCTGGTGATTACCTTCAGTTGTTGGCTGACTCGACAAACATTTCATTATATACATATATTCCTTTTCCATGTCAAGTAGGTTCTCGTCACGATATGGCTGCAATATTGCCAGTGTGACGTCAAATATTAACTCACTGAATGACTCACTCACTCACCCAGTAAATTTGAACCGTGTTTCATCACAAGGGATACATGTTTCAAATTCTGAACTGTGAAAGCTCTTCTTAATAACGTCAGTTATGATTTAATTATTGCGTTTAAAAACAATTAGGTTTATTAAATAACTTGCAAATAATTAAATAATATATTATTGGTAGTTTACATTAGCAACTGAGATTGTTAGTGGCTGTACGATCAAAGGGGGTTGAAGTATTGTAAAATTATCCTCCTCCTGAGAGGGTACGTCAGTCCCGAAACACTGAAACATAAAATTCGTCTTTTCAAACGTAGCATTCTTGTTATTCTAATACTGGCTTGCATTGACCACAATCGCCAGCCGCTGAAGGGATGGTGTAAATCCAGCTGGGGTCCATGCAGGTAGCAAAGGTACTGTAAGTCCCCCATCCTCCCTAGTTTGGTGATCTACCTTCAGTTGCTGGCGATCTACAGCCCATGTTTATATTGTATCGTCTTCTTTAATTACAACGTTTTAGTTTTTCATGCTAAACGTTGATATTCTAGTTGGTTTACTGTGTATCGTTGGCAGGTTTGTATAATGTACATATATTCCTTCCCAATGTTAAATGTTCACGTCACGACATGACTGAAATTTTGCCGATGCGACGTTAAATTTTAACTCGTTCACTCACTAAGTAAACTCCTAAACTATATTTTTAAGAATATATCCAAAATAACTTGCCTGGATTGTTTTCTTTGGAAAAACAACAAATCCCCTCATTGCCTTGTGACTTGCAGCCTCATCTGAGCAGGCCAGTGTGCCAATGTCTGAAGCAAAACTCATGACAAATCCTCGCATCGACCAATGGCTAGATTCTTTGCGAGAGAGATAGCAGGACAGTTTGTCAATGCTGGAAGCGAAACTTGTGCCTCTTTGGATGCACCTAACGGCGCATTCTGTGATTCCAATATGCACCCCCTGTTGTTTTGCCGGTTGTCCGTAGGGGAAGTACATGTTAATGAGTAACAGAACTAGTGGAACTGTCCTCTTAACGATGCTAAAGTTCACCTGCATAATAGCGTCACACAGTTGTAGGATTGTCTGGACGTCGTTGCATCAAGATGCGGCCCTAACTGCAGCTCTCACTACCAGACACCTCATAACTACTGAAAAATTATCATCCTGTAGATTTGTGCGTCTTGTATGAATTACTTTAACAGAAGACATTTGTCATAAATGAAACCGATTAGAAATAAAGTATATGGTCTCCTGTTATCTATACCGACAAAGTAAAGGCATCAAAGAAAACACCTTGCTGAATATTGACAAAAGGTAATTGAGATATATCTTGTCACTACATTACTTGCGTTAAACTGATATCATTCTGCATCCTTGATCTTCCTCTAGATAAGGAGCTTCAGCAGCAGAGAGAAGTTATCACGTTGTCTATTTGCCTGTTGTAATATGGACACACGGTGCAAACCTGGAATTAACGAATCTCTGGTTTGGTTTGTTGTTTGAAGCCGCATTCGGCATTGTTCAAACTGCATTGCAGTATCCTGTAAATATCAGAGTCTTGGCTAGTCATTCCAGTGATGTGCAACATGAGCATCGATATACGTGTTAAAGAATATGTGGCGACAATGTCGGCGAGGTTGTCCACCCGATCCAGATAGCCTCCTCTTACAAGCACTGGATGCTCATTGTTTCCATCTCCGAAGGATAAGAAAGCTTTACTTTCACTAGCACACACTGTTGTGTACATTTAGATTATTTATGGTCATTGTTACGGTTTAGCACGAATAAAATAATGTTTAATGTCACATCGGCAGTCTTTCAGTCATGTTTTAAAGCTCTATGTTTTCACAATGTATTTCCTTTTAATCTTGCCACCTGGTTTGCTTATGTTCCGAGACTCAATTTGTTGTCCGAGACGATTCTGTCAAAATCGTCTGTTGGCATAATGTGTATTTAAATCGTTCTTGTAGTTGTTACAAACGGTGTCGTGCAAAATCTGGTAAGCAATGATCCAAAAGCATATTTGACTTTTGGAAACTAGTTTTGATCATTTAACTTCATGAAAAGAAACCATAATCGAATTGATTCTCAACCTGACTTTAGACCATGACGCCACGGTTTAAAAAAATGACGGCGCCCTGTCGCGAACATCCTTCAGTCTGAGTATAAATGCTATTTAGGATTGTTTTCACAGAGTTAAAAAATCTAAACTACTTTCTACTGGGTATTAAATGTGTATTTGATTGATGGACAATGGGATTTTGCATGACATTAAATAACATAAATCTTTCACTCTTGGAAGTAGGTGCCAATATGATACTACATGTACTTACAATATTATTCGATCACATCCTCGCTTGTGAGGAAGAAATTGTAATGTTACAAGTTGTGTCGTGCAACATTACAATTAGTACGTGGTTTAAATTACTCGACGGAAACAAATCTCAATAGCTTCGTCTATCTTGGAAGCGAGGTAGGTGTCTAACCACCCGATTTATTACGTACAGGCTTCCACAACGCTCGCTTCGCACTCACAAACAACATATGTTGCACGAACTGATGGGTCCGAACTGGAACTCTATGTCTGGTGAAACCATCACTCAACAACTTGGAGCATTTTTATGAATGAGTTCGGTGTACCACTCAAGGTACCACCCGTGTTTCATATGCAACGGTTTAAAGAGTACCAAAAAGTGAGTTTATTCGTTCTTTAAGTCAATATTAAAATAACAAATATATTTCGATTAAAAGTATGGTTGACCTATATTGACATTGATTTGTGGGGAATTACGTACCTGCTCAGGAGGACAATATTTTTACAATACCTCTTTTGAGGGTACAGTCACTAACAATCTTAGAAAGTAATCCGAATTACCAATCGTTACAATACATCTGTCTACAGAACATATTAATCATAATTCATCCATCAAACCAATTTCTTAATAAAAAAAAATAATTATATGAGAACTAACATTGGTAAAATTATCCTTAACAGTTTTGCCATTGAACTATTTATCCCTTGCGATGGAGTATTCAACACGGTCTCATCACAAGGGACACCAAACGGAGGATCCTTGCCTTTTTGACGGGTATGCATTAGTATGTCTTGTGTGGCCAATATGGCGTCGTCGCATGATGACCTCTTCATATCTGGACTGACAACCCAAGAATGTATAACCAATGTAAGGTTTTATTTATACCTACTAGGGAGTCCCACTTCCTCTGCATCAGTTCACGGATGTAAGTTCCAGTGCTAGTCTTGTAATCAGAATATGGGATAAGAAGTGGTGTCACAGATTTTTAGTGCTGCTTTGGCATCAAGATCGGCCATTGTGTTACCTGCAATGTCTACGTAGCTGGGTAACCCCAAAAAGACGATGTACGTGCTTCAGGAGCTGATAATGGATGTTATCGATTATTGGCTTGTTCAAGAGCATCATGAATAAAAAATAGTTCACTGTAGTCTTCCCTATATTATCTGATTTGAAATGAATACTTTTCTTTTCTTCTTGTTTTCGATTTTGGAAGTTAAATACATAATTAGAAGAGAAAGAGTGTTTAGCGAGAGTTTCACCTAGTTTGTTCGCAATATCTGATTTATCGGTAAGTAATTGGTCTCCATAGATGATGGACACTAGATTTAATACATTTACCTTTACTTTTTCTGAACCATAATCCATACCTTTTGACATGGGCTTTCGATAGTTTATTTTGGATACATTAGTATACCAAGATTATTCTGTTTAAACACACGTCGCGCTATAGTATTAGAAATTTTGAACATAGTTAAATTATGCACCATAGTATGGCGACGGAAATAATGCTCAGCTTAGTAGTATAGGGAATGACAGTTCTGGCTCACTTTCAAGAAATGTCTCTACAAAGCCTTATTTAGTAAATAAGGCTTTGGTTGGGACCTTAGCTCTTGCTACTATTACCCCTACTACAAAAAGGTTGGGTGCCTATGTCACGTTTATATCGATGAAACAGTTTAACGTGAACCGCCTATGATCTCTTTGGTGTTCGTAATAAAGGCTTGCTGGGCTTTTTGTATCCCCTGTTCTATGTACTTTTTTTTCTCGTCCTCGCTGATAGCAGACTTACGAGACTTGGACCGAATATCTTGTTTCATTCCGTTATATTTTGTGAGTTCAGAGAGGATTGAACTAAATTCCTCTTCTGAGATCTTACTATCAGAGAGTGCCGTGGAAATACGCTCACTCACTGTGTTGAGCTTTGCTTCGGCCAGAACCCTGATCTCGTCGTGTTTCAATGCCTTATGATGCAGTCTGTGTGATGCTAACTTAAGCGCCAACCCTAACACCCCTGCCACCCCTGCCGTTATTTCAAACTCTAGCACTATAGGTGCGGCCACGATGGTAGCCAACAACCCAACGCCTGCCGCCCCTAGTCCCATGCTGGTTGCCATAAGGGTAGTGTCAGCCCCGTCCACGATATTGAAAGCTCTATTGTACTTCTTACATAGTGCTTTTCGCGTGTCACGGTCTTGTTCTAGTTGGCGTTTCACATCACATAACTGCCTCAAGCGGAACCCATCTACGGTTTCCAGCGTCTTCGCTACTTCCTCTACGACTGGGTACAGGCCCATCCTATAATATATATTTTGAAAAATATTTTAATTGGGTTTCAGTTAATAGTCTATCAATGTATTTGAAGCCTATAAGGGATAGATCATTATCAGTGATAATAGGTGAGAGGCTAATAGACTTTTCTGTTGTAATAAAAACCCCAGGGAGGCTTATTAAACGTTTTATAGAACCCGTGGGGGTATCCCGTTGTATAACAATACGGCAATATTGATCTAAGTGTTCGGTATACCAGTGTAATACCACCCCGGGTAAAATTTGGCGTCCTTTCGAGGAGTTTTCCTGGTCAAAATACGTAAAGACGACTTCTATGATGATTGTGTAGGGGGAGAATATATCAAGATGCCTTTGGGGTAAATACATACTGCTAAATGTTAATTTACTTTCTATTCCAGAAATTAACCCAATTTTTTCTTCAATAAAATATATCGAGGCTGTTGCTTCATTCCCCGTAATGAAATCCCCGGGCCAGATACCGTTATTCCTAATCTTAGAGATAAACTTCCACCCTTCTTTTGTTGTGATATAAGGTGAGGCGATTGTTAAGTTGATCAGCCATTTGGGCTCTTTTAAATCTGATAACGACACCCGTCTGTACACGTTGTCTTTGAAGTGCAGGATGTATAATTCATCTTCCTCACCAGGCTGATCGAATCCCTCCGTATCTCCTAGGTCGTTAAGCGTAGTGTTGGGACGATGACTGGTCATTGTTATACTATTATGATATAATTTCCAACTGTTTTTTTGATAATAATTCAGGGGTGAACTTCATACCCATGAAGTGTATGTTGGCAGGCAGGAACATATTGGTTAGTGATATCTTGTTTTCCATGATCACGTTGACACCCTGCAGACTGGTGTTGGAGTCGGCACCCACCCGCACGTAAACGTTGCAAACTTGATACTGGTGTCGTTTCACCCACCCGAGTTTGATCCCCTTCACTATCTCGACATCATTCCCCGATGGTTCCCCTAGGTAGACTTTGATGATCAGTGTTGAGTTTGCCGGTAGACTCTCTAGTATACTGACCACGCCTTCGAATTCAGACACCAACTGCAATTTCACGTTTTGTATGGCCGGTTTACTCGATAGCATGTGGGCTGCCATATTGTCGAGTGGGCTGACGACTATGCTACGTCTCTGAGTTGGGACGTAAGCCACGAGCAGGGTTCCATTGTTCACGACTTTGTTTAGGTGGTTGTCTTTGTTATCCGTGAACACGTAGGGAGAGACGAGTCTAATATTGAGAAACCAGTCGTCGTTATCGGGTAACAACACCCACTTGTCATCTTCGGTGAAGACGAGCATATATGGTTTGTTTTGGACGACGGTAGTGCTCTCAACATCGTCTAAGTCGAACAGTTTACCACCGAACGATGGGTATATTATCCAGTTATTATCACCGGTGTTGACAAGGGAGTACTTAGTGTTGACTTTTGCTCTTGCGGTATCTACTATATCACTTAGGGCTCCACCGGAGGTGACTTCAACGCGTTTGTAAATGTTGTTTTTCAGTTGAAAGGCGTACGATGTACCATCTACTCCGGGAGCGTCGAAACCGCGCGTGTCTCCGAGGTCGGAGATCCCGATATTGACGCATTTTTTCACTCCGGGCCCTTGTGCGCTGGTCATTTTACATGAAGCGTTAAGCTGAGGTATCCTATATTTCCAGGATAATGATTTATATCTAACACCGATATTGTCAGCTCAGGTATGTTGCCCTGGATTAATTTCTTATACTGCCGTGGTGAAAACGACTCGGTTCTACCGTCGTTGTATTTCTCAGTTTTCACCGGCACTGCTCTCAGTATAGTGGAAGGGTGACCTCCTTGAATGTTGTACGTTGTGCTCACCTGACCGAGATGAATGTACAGCTCTCGGTACGGTACTAGGTCGGGTAACTTCGTGCCTGTGACGGTTGTTGTTGGTTTTATCTCATCAGGAGGCATACCGAGTATCCTCGCTAATGGTCGGCCGAGCCTCAAGGGGTTTCTTCCGTTGTTGATTAACACCACTGTACCGTTTGAGTCGTTCATCTTGAGTTCGGCTCCCAGGGGTTTGAAGACCTCGTCGTTTAGAGAGCACACGCTGTAGTAGCCGTCAGTTATCTGGCTGCGAGTTCCACTGACGAACAGCTTATTGTTGCTGATATTGATGTTAGTCCATTGCGGTAGGTAGGTGATATCGCAGAGTGCGACTTCGAGTTGACCTGACGTGTTATCGATCGCGTGCGTCAGCTGAACGGCCTCACCGCTCGTTATTCCTGGAAGTGTTATGTACATATTATAATATATGAATTATATATTATAATATGGATTTAGCACACTTGAAAATCGTGGTGAATGCAGATGGCACGGGGTTTAAAACAACCTTTATTAATATCTTTGAAAACTATGTCGTGTCCGTTAATAACGCGCAGGCGGTGGTAAACTGGAATCAAAACCCAATGCAGTTTTGGCAGAACCAACTCAACTTTGCTGTGTGGTGTGCGACGACAGGGTCGGGTGTGACACTAGACTACGGTACAGACGAACTGAGTAAGGCAGTCATTTTGTTTCATATTTATTATCAAACGAGACGAATATTGAAGGAAATAAGTGCTCCTCTTCCCCAAGATAAAGCGTGGAGTATGACGAATAACCCCTATGATAAACGCGCTTATGAACGTGTTTGTGGGGAGTTTGAGATTCCAACGAATAAAGACTTTCGCCTTCCTGGTGTGAACCATGGTCTCGGTATAGTTCTCGTGTACTTCTACAGGTCCGGAACATATCAGGCCAGTTCTAAAGATGGTTCATACAACCCACACCGTCATACATTTACAGGCTCCACAACGAATGAACAGATCCATGTCAGCTGTATAAAGCAAACCAATCCTGATGCAGCCACAGCCTGGACTAAAATGATCTCAAAAACATCGAAAGAATTCACTCGTGCTGGTACAATACGCTTGAACGACTCGATTCGAACGTACGTGTGGGCGCTGTTGGGTGCGCAGTCGATGACGCGTTCCAACATCCTCGGTAAGGGAACTGCTTACGACGCTCAGAAACAGTTCGTTTCAAACGTTGAGGATGCTATCAATTCTCCAGTTGATCTCCCGCGGGCCATCGAACGCTACCAAAACGTGTTAGAATACGCCAGATCGAAAGTCAATTACGTGTTCGGCGTGGGGTTGTACATGGCTCCGAGTGATATGCAACTGAGAGTAAAAAAAGTGGTGGGTTATAACAACAAAATAGTCATAGCCACGAAGGATCAAAAGTTGGGTATCAACCCCGATATTAACACCACCTATATCCCACACATCCCACCACGTGAAACGGGTATAGTGGCGCCACCCCCAGAGTCTAAAGTTCAACCACAGGAGGTGGCCCCCCATATTCAGACCTCCTATCAGCAGCATATTGATAATAAAACGGCCCTGGTGGTTGGTGGGGTAGCTTTGGGACTTATTTGGTTAAAGATTTTTTAGCCGCTACGTACACCAGACCCGCCACGGCGACGATGGCTGCCCACAGGTTTTGACTGAGCCACATGGCAGTTTTAGACAGAGCGCTCAACAACCACGAGACGATGCTACCCAGGATGCCGGGAAGGGCTTCGGCGGCTTTACCAGCCAGTTTAGCTAGGCCTTCCCCGAGTTTTTTTATCCAGTCTTTAACACCTCCACCGCCTGTGGGAGTTCCGCCGCCGGCAGGTGTGGGGGTTCCCCCTGTCAGTGACACCACCAGGGTTGATATGATGAAACCAAATGCAGTCAGAATGCTGGCGATGGTGATCCCTTGCTCCCGGAACAATATCCGAATCCTGTCTGCTAACGTGGTGTCTCGGTAGAGGACTTGATTGATGGTTTCCTGCACACGGTTGACCTGGGATCGAAGCTTTTCTTTGTAACCGGACGCTGTCTCCAACCAGACCTGCCTTTCATCTTCCAAATTACGTATTCGTTCCTCGATGGTGGCTTTCATAGACTCGTCCTCAGTTTCACCGAGTTTTTTCTTTTCATAGGTGATGCGGTCGTCTATCTCACTCATTTTGGACGTGCTTTTCCAGAGCTGACCACGAATGGTTTGCATCAACAGGTCCAACCCCTTCAGTTCCCGAAAGGTAATTTCGAGGCCCGGGAAGGGCTTGTTCTTGTAGTCGTCCAACACCTTTTCAATATCATAAGTCATGTTTTGAACCGATGTGGCGTCCCTGATGCCTTCCAGATCTTGACGGGCCTTCGGGGGAATCTTCTTAGGTCGCGTGCCACCGTAATTTGTGAAACCTAGTTCATCTTGGACAAAGCTAGTATCATATTTCCTGACCAATGTTGATAAAGCAAGCGGTTCTCTCGTTTTTTGATGAAAGAGATCGATCTCCTGGTTATTATATAAAAAACGCAGCTTACCCCCGACAAGGGTAAACTTGTTATAGTCTCGCCCCAACGGCTCTACATAATTTTTATCCTTTTTTAAACCATCATAATAAGCGTCGACGGCGTCCATCAAGAGTTTGGTCCTTGGTGAGAATGAGATATTCTGCTCGACAGCCGGCTGTAGGCTGAATGAGGTCTCCTGGTCATCATTGAATGCCTGGGCACTATCGTCCCACATCTCCCTCATAGGTATGTCTTCATCCATTATTTAGTATTAAAAATATATTTCGTTTATATATAATAATGTACGGCAGAAAATTAGATCCTTTCAGAAGACTGAGAGAGCCATTAGGAGCCAGAGCCGTGCGCCAGTCGGTGACCATCACCAACAATCCCAGCAAGATAGACCAGAATCAAACTCTGCTGGTTAGATTTCCAAACCTTGGTGAGAATGACCTCATTGTACCAGACACTGTTCGACTGGCGTTCAATATCACGTTGACCTCCGACAACGACAAACGCGAGCTAGTGCGGAACGTGGGCCGAGCCATCATCAAGAAAACGACCGTCAAGATCAGCGGTAACGAGGTGCTGAGCATCGACGACAGCGACGTGTTTCACTGCTACAGGGATCTCTGGAAAAGCGAGAGAGAACGAGTCAATGATGTGTACCAGGGCATCAGCAAATCAACCCGGGCGCGCATAGGGTATGTCTTCACGCAAGAACAGCAAGACAAGCTATCGGACGGTGAAAAGGCCATCGCTCGAGCATACGGGAATCGATTCTGCGTGCCGCTAGACTTCGAGTTGCTCACAGGACACGCGCCGTTTTACCAGGCCGCGCTGGTATATGAAAGGTATCCTGGTCGTCCCCGTAGAGGATTACGATCCATTCCGGAGGGACAGCGAGAAGTTTTTCAACCCCGAGATTGAAAAGGTGGAAGTGACCATCGAGGGCGTGCCCAACCAGCTGTTCAGTCATGGTATGAGACCACACCAGCAGTGGGATGAGATAAAAAAGCTACCAGTGGGGGATTACATAACAAAGGACCTGGACCTCGGCTCCGTGCAGATCGGTGAATACCTGATCACCAAGTACGCCCTATGGTTGGACATGCGATCCATGGATGATGATAAACTGCACGGTAGCGGGCGCCGTATAGATAACGGCAGCGAAGGGATAACCATCCAGATTACTAAGAAGGCTCAACCCGCTGGTAAGTTGAAATTATATCTGTACGTTATTATGGACGCGCAACTTAATATAGACAATGGGAGATTCGTGCAAGCCATCTACTAGTGGGGGAGACCCCCACACCCCCCTGGGGTACCCACAACTACCCACTGACCCACACTGCGCCATAGTGTGCGGGCAGACTGGCTGTGGGAAGACCGTTTTCGTGTTGGATATGTTGGAGGGTTACTACAAGGATGTGTTCGATAACATCGTTATCATCTGCCCTACTCTGAGCATGAATAAAACGTACGCGCGACCTTGGGTGATGACGGACCCGGACGTACACAAAATCGACCCTGGAACACGCCTGCAGGACTGGTTGAAAGCTCTTCACGAGAAATTTAAAGGGGAACCGACGCTGTTCATACTGGACGACTGCAGCGCTAATCGCGAGATAACAAAAAAGAGAGACATGCTATCGTACCTGGCCTTCTCCGGCCGGCATGCAAATCACAGCGTCTGGGTGCTAACGCAGAGGTTCAACTCGGTGTTGAAAGACCTCAGGGAGCAGACGCGATGGGTGGCCTTATTTCACTGCAAGGACAGGGATTCGTTCGAGGAGTGTTTGAGAGGGAACGATGTGATGAGTAAATTAGAACGGGAACGGGTGAACAAACAGCTCGCTGAAACTAAACACGCTAAGCTCGTACTAAAGACCGACCAACCAGTAGCATATATAGTATGCTAAAGCTAAGCAAAGCTAAGCAAAGCTAAGCAAAGCTAAGCAAAGCTAAGCTAAAGCTAAGCAAAGCTAAGCATATAGCTATGATATTCGAAGTGTTTGTCGTGTGCAACTTAACCTTCATTTCTCTGTGTTTTGTCTGCATCGGGTATTATATAGTTAAAACTAAATCTTACTTGTTATATTATAAGATGGAGTGTGAGGAATTGCTCGAACAATTGTCTGGGGGTGTGGGGGGTACCCCCACTGTGGGGGATTCCCCCAAGTGAGAGAAACTGGTGGCGTTGGCTGTTGGCGGCAAAGCCAAACATTACTTTGGAGACTACACTCCGGATAAAATTCATAAAATGTCAGCCGAAGAAATCGATAAGCTGTACGCTAGATACGAGTCCCGGCTCGGAGCAAAAATGACAAAGACAATAGGATCGGTTATGACCCAGATATACACCGGTATTGTGTCATACTTCCTTCCCATTCCACCAGAGCACCGACTTTACCTGTGGGAGGACCTAGATAAAGACCCTTTTATCGAACACGCCGTGAGCTCTATCAGCTGCGAGCTGTACCACAAATATGGCATGTTGTTGGCTCCAGTGACGGCGGCGATTATCACAGCAAAGCATTGTCAATTTGAGAGAAAGAATAATAATAATAGTATAGATGGATGCTGCACAGGAAACCCCAGTGGAAACAGTGATGGAGGAGACCCCACCCCCAACAGTGACGGTGGAGACCCCTTCAGTGGGGGTGCCCCCAACAGTAACCAGGCAGAAGAATTCTAAGAGAGTAGCTGCCGGTAAAAAACGGTGGTGTAACCAACATAAAGTAACCAACCCAACCCGACTGTTGTTGGCTGTAGGCGTAACTGCTGCCGTGGTTATCTCGTGGTTATACGTGGGGGTACCCTCCCACAGTGAGCCACCACCCAACAGTGAGCCCCCCACCCACACGGTAGACCCGCATATCATGTTATAATTTAAATATTTTTATATCATATACATAATGTCTGAGGGGAAAACGTTCGTCAACGACGCATACCACGCCACAGTGGTCGCCAGTCTAGCTGTAGGGTACGCTCGGTTGACTAAAATGGTGCTTAAACAACCAACTATCAAGCTAGATTTCAACCTGCAGGATATGGGTATGCTCATAATGAACCTTGGTATGGCGATGGCCACAAAAGACATCCTAGTAAAACAAGGAATAATACCTGAAAATATAATGAAATAAATATAGGGATGGCCACGATAGCTATGATGGTCGGTGGGGCGGTAGTGAATGCCCTGGCATTTTCCGGGAGTAATTTCCTCTTCTCGAAACTACGAGATGATCACGCGGCTGAAATACAGGAAGAAAGGAAGCGGCACGATCTCGCTACTGAGAAATTACAAAGAGCACAGGCCGAGTACGCTAAAAAACGTCTCCAGAGGATCGATTTTATTAACGAACAACTCACGCGTGAAAACCATGCCGTTCAAACATTCAACGATGTCGATGAAGCAATGAAAGAATACTACCTACTAACTGCTAAACAATTGGAACCGCTCAATAAACCCACACTCGCTCAGTACTACACACCATCCAAGGGACAAATGAATCGTGAACTGGTCTTCATAGTGTTGGGTATAGCAGCTACTGCTTTGGTTGCGAAGCAATTAAATTAAAATACCTATATAAGTAAACATGAGACACGCTCCATACCGATGCGAATACATACTTATGGGGAAGACCGAGGCCTGTGGTAGGAAATGCAGGAATCAGGGGTTCTGTTGTTTCCATATGGGAAGTCCTAACTACACGTGTTCTGTGTGTGGTATCGGGGTTAAAGGGCACTACTGTCTATGTAAAGCTCACGGAGCGAACGTAGTCAGACATCAACTCATCTACGAGAATAAAAAAGGCTACATAAAAGAACGTAGGCGACTGCTCAAGATAGACTCCTGAAAGGGTTACCTCCCTTTACTGTGAACCAATTAGACATTGGTTCTCTTAGGTGTAAACACTATGTCTACTGTACGCGAGCTGAAGCAGGTCGCAAAACAGAGAGGTGTGATCGGGTATTCTCGAATGCGGAAGTCAGCATTGTTGAGATTACTAGGTTTAGAAGCCCCTCCTACGGTAAAACAATTAAAAGCTCAAGCAAAACAGCTTGGACACACGGGTTATTCAAACCTGGGGAGAGCCGGGTTAACCGCATTGTTATCACATGCCCCCGTAGCAAAACCTCCCACTGTAAAACAACTGAAAGCCGAGGCACACGATTTGGGTTTAGGCGGGTATTCCCGTATGAGAAAACCACAGCTTTTAGAATTATTACGACAGAATAGAGCTATTGACCTACAGTTCGTGCGCACTGAGCGCGCTGTAGGCAACTATTTGAGAGGTTGGCGCATGCACGTTGATAGAAACATAGACATTACAGATATCAAGCCTCTGATAGCTGATAAGGTCAACCAGGAACTAAATAACCTAGGAAGTATCAAGTTTCAGATCACAGTGAAAATGTCGCTCGATAAGCAGGTTGGGAGTACCACTGAACATGTTCAGCCTTACTTCCGAGGTCAACAAGAGGTCGCCACACATACAGAGACCATTGACGCATCAATCGATACCAGTTTTCAGCAGATACGAGAATACCTAGAACGCTACACACACTTGGGGTCCGGGTGGGCTGTAGATAAAATCGATAATGTCTATCTAGACATAGCTAACTACGTGCCGTTCAGAGGCGGGTCATACCTAGCCTTGCCTCCCTACTATAGGAACAAACATGCCATAATAAACGTTAAGAATAGAGGAAACGATTGCCTGAGGTTAGCTATCAGGTCAGCCTTATTTCCAGCTGGCAAGAATTCAGATAGGCTTTCTAGCTATCCCCAAGACGATGGGCTCAACTGGGATGGTATAGATGAACCCACCCCCATATCCCAGATCACTAAAGTAGAAAAACAGAATAATCTGGCTATAAATGTCTTTGGGCACGAAGGTAACACAACAATAGTACACAGGGTCAGCCCGGTGAAGGATCGCCAAGTTATCAATATATTCATGATCCAGCGAGGTGAAAAGTATCACTACACGTGGATAAAACATCTCAGCCGGTTGTTGCACGACCAGTCGAAACACGATGGGGAAAAACACTTTTGTGTACGATGCCTACACGGTTTCAGTCGAGCTGATTTATTAGAATCCCACCGGGATGATTGTCAAGGTGTGGGGCAGACGGCCATACGAGTCGACATGCCTAAGGAAGGTGATAATATCCTAAGATTCAGTAACCACAAGAACCAAATGTCTGTGCCTTATATCATATACGCCGACTTCGAAGCCTTAGTTGTGGGTGGGGATTCCCCCAGTGGTGCCTCCGGCGAGGCTCCCTTTACCCACAAGACACAAGAGCATAAAGCCTGTTCGTTTGGATACATTGTCGTCCGTTGTGATGGGGAAACGAAAGCTCCGGTAGTGTATAGGGACCCTGACGCCGCTGAAAGGTTTCTAAAGTGTTTGCAGGAGGAAGAAAAAATTATTAGGAATGCATTGTATAGAATCGCTGCCATGCGTATGACCCGAGTCGACAGGCTAGCTCACGCTAGTAGTACTAACTGTCACGTGTGTGACTCACCACTTAACGGTGATTCGGTGAGAGATCACTGCCACATAACTGGTAAGTATAGAGGCGCCGCTCACAGCGCGTGCAACCTCAAGCTTAAAATCAACCCTAAGACAATAAACATCCCCGTTGTCTTTCACAACTTGAGAGGGTACGACTCACACTTGATCATGCAGGCCATCGCGAAAATCGATGGTAATATAACGTGCATCCCCAACAACATGGAGAGATACATCTCCTTCAGCTTAAACGGACTTAGGTTCATTGACTCGTTTCAGTTCCTCCTGTCGTCACTCGACAGTCTGGTCAAGGCCAACAATACCTTCCCTATTACCGATCGATATACAGACGCCGAGACTAGACCCCTGCTTATGAGGAAGGGTGTGTACCCCTATGAGTACATGGATAGTTGGGTCAAGTTCACCGAGACCAGACTACCCCCTATTAACTGCTTTTATAGCAAGCTGAATGAGACGTCCGTCTCACGAGATGATTACTCGCACGCGACTAACGTATGGAATAAACTGGGTTGTAAGAACCTGGGTGATTATCACGACCTGTACTTGAGGACAGATGTACTGCTGTTAGCCGACGTGTTTGAAACGTTTAGGCGGACGTGTTTAAAGCAGTATAAACTCGACCCCGCATGGTATTACAACAGCCCAGGTCTGTCGTGGGACGCCTTGCTTAAAAAGACCGGAGTTAATTTGGAATTGCTCACAGATTACGACACGCACCTATTCATTGAGAAAGGCTTGCGAGGTGGGATTTCCATGGCTAAAGCAAATAATCAATACGTGAAAGGTTACGATCCTAACAAGCCAACCAATCACATTCTCTACCTCGACGCAAACAACCTGTACGGCTGGGCCATGAGCCAGTATCTACCTACAGGGGGATTCGAATGGGTACCCCACGTTGATGTTATGGGGGTTGCACCAGATTCGAACAAAGGGTATATCCTCGAGGTTGACTTAGAGTATACCAAGGAATTACACACATCACACAACAGCTACCCCCTGGCCCCCGAGCGTATGAGGGTTAACCCAGACTGGATGTCTGAGTACCAACATAACTTGTCAGGTGGGCGTGTGACAGACGTTGAAAAACTCGTGCCTAACTTAATGAATAAGACCAAGTACATCGTTCACTATCGCAACCTACAGCTGTACCTGTCTTTGGGTATGAGGCTGACCAAAATACACAGGGTGCTCATGTTCGACCAGAGCCCATGGATGGAGCCCTACATCAGAATGAACACAGACCTACGAAAAAAAGCCACCAGTGATTTTGAGAAAAATCTCTACAAGCTCATGAACAACTCGGTGTTTGGTAAGACTATGGAGAACCTGAGGAAACGCGTGACCGTGAAGCTGGTTCGGTCGAGTGAGGAAGACAAGCTCAGGAGATTGATAGCCAGTCCGGCATTCAACCGTAGTAAGATATTCACAGACAACCTGGTTGCCCTACACATGAAGAAAAGTCACATAAAATTCAACCGGCCTGTTTAGGTGGGGATGAGCATCCTCGATTTATCCAAACACCTGATGTACGACTTTTACTACAACGAGCTCAAGAAACAGTACGGTGACAGGTGTGAAGTGCTGTACACTGACACGGATTCCCTGCTGATGGAGATTCGAACCGAGGACATGTACGAGGACATGAAAAAACACCTCGATTTATACGACACCAGCGACTACCCTAAGACCCATACCCTACACAGTACGGTAAATAAAAAGGTCCTAGGTAAGATGAAGGACGAGTGTGCTGGCACGCCCATAGCCGAGTACATAGGTTTGAGACCTAAGATGTACTCCATACTGAAAGCCGACAATAGTGAGATCCGGAAGGCTAAGGGGGTTAAGAAGTATGTGGTGAAACAACACATCAAACACGCCAGATTCAAGGAAGCCCTGTTCAAGACCCGTACCTTTAGGCATAAAATGAACACACTTAGAAGTGATGGACATAAGATATACGGACTGACTATAAACAAGACGTCCCTGTCGCCTATGGACACTAAACGTTGGATAGCTATTGATGGGATAAACACATACGCGTATGGACATGAAAAAATTTGAGGCTATTTAATACAGCCCGCGTGGGTACTGGAAAGGAGCTAGCGCAGTAGATAAGCTAGCTTAAATAGCGCGAGTACCCCCGGAGGAAGCCAAAGCGTGGCTTGAAAAACAAGCCCTGTGGGAGATCTATTTGCCGGCACCACGCTACGTGCCTAGAAGGAGGTTCGGTATTAACATACCTAATAGCGTTCACTAGGCAGACCTACTGTTCCTACCCCACGACAAGAGGTACAAGTATGCCTTAACCGTAGTGGACGTAGCCAGTCGTTACAAGGAAGCCGAACCCTTGACCACGAAAGATTCGGCCCAGGTAGCCAGAGGATTCGATCGCATATACAAACGCAGCCCGCTGACGTGGCCAACAGAGCTGCAAGTTGACCCCGGACGGGAGTTCATGGGTGCCGTGTCACAACTGCTAGCCAAACACGATACAAAGGTCAGGCGTGGCACGGCCGGAGCCCATCGCAGCCAAGCCATAGTTGAGAGATTTAATAGGACTTTGGCTGAGCGCTTGTTCGGCTATCAGTATGCTAGGGAGATGACCACCCCTGGAAAACGATCGACTGAATGGGTCACGAGGTTACCCAAGGTGGTGTCGGCAATCAACCATGAAGTCACCCGTCTCACCGGTAAGAAACCGGCAGACGCTATCAAACTAAAATCAATAGTTGCAGAGTCGGCCGCTCCATTGCGTGGGAAGGAGAAACAGATACCAGATAGGGCCCTAGTGAGGTATCTATACCAGCCTGGGGAACACGAGGTTGATAGCCGTAAGCGGGCCACCGATCCTATATGGTCAGTCAAAACTTACAACATAGATAAAGTGGATATGAAAGCCGACGAACCTAACTTGTACTACTTGAGGGATGGGCCGGGTAGGGGTTTTGTAAAAGAAGAATTATTGATCGTACCGTACGACACAGTGTTACCTCCTACCAACACACGGTAATAGTAGCAAGTCACGTTTGTAGTAGGGGTAATAGTAGCAAGAGCTAAGGTCCCAACCAAAACCTTATTTACTAAATAAGGCTTTGTAGAGACTTTTCTTGAAAGTGAGCCAGAACTGTCATTCCCTATACTACTAGCTTTATTACAAGCTTTCCTAGACTGTTTGCAATCATCACTGAACAAAGGTTTTTGAATATGTAAAATTGCAGGTAACGTTTGCATAAACTAGATACCATAGCTGACAAGTGTATCAGAAAATCATTTGATAGTGTCAGGAGCATCAATAGAAAGTTCAGGTATAAATTTGTATTTAAGACAGTATTTCAAGTAAATGCCAGTTAGCCTTTTTAAATTTTCATCTTGATGATGGAGGCACCCGTGGCGAGTCACCTCCTCGTGGTGGGTCCTGGGTAACGCCAGCCTCTTGTGTGTCATATTTCGTCCACCCGTTTGCCCTGGGTTTCGGACTTGTGTCGGTCCTCATGGGCTAATCTGAAGGAAATATTAATCCTCTAATTTTTTTTCTGCTGGAGTATCCTTGATGCTGCAAGTAGGAGACCCGTTTGTGTGTAGCTTTAACCTTGTGATACTCCGTGATGGGTGGGGTGCTCGAAAGATGCACTGTTCCACACAATAACCATAGCGTTCCAAACCCCTATTACCAAAAAGAAACATTATGCCGATACTGATCCTGATGTTAATGTCCATCGACTGCCCATTTCCACTGACTACAGGCCACGTTTCATTGGGACTGACACCGTTGACAAAACACCATTAAGGCTGATCCTTTAGCTGTATCAAAACGCTTTGCAGGAGATGTTAAAAACATTAACCGTTTACGGACAGGTGCACTTCTAGGTGAATGCAGTAGAAAACAACAGGCAACCAACCATCCTGTCAACTGACTCGTTTGTCTGCATCAGTCTCTGCCCACCGAACCCTTAACACAAGCAATGGCATTGTAGGAGACCGGGGTAGACTTTTTGCTAAGAAGCTGGAAATGGATATTGTCACCGAGATGAAAGAAGAAGGTGCTATATATGCCTCTTTCTACACTCCGACTGCTCCAAAGTAAGTAAAGGCTGGCTACTGCCATATCAAAGTGGAGGCATACATACCAAATCTATTAAGATGTTTTAATGGCTCCTACCATGGAACGTTCTTGTTCCGCCTCTCGAGCACAGAATTAAACCATTTATTTCTCTATAAGGATTTGTATGGCAGTCTTCCTTTGGTCCGTCTCTTGGGTTCAGAATTCAGCCCTTTATTCCTACTGCTGGCACTGACCTTCTACATTTAAAGAATCAGAAACTAATCAATTGCAGTATAAGCAAGAATATAATCGATGAGAAAATAAAATATAATACTTACAAAGCCGTATTTAGACAGCGGCCCAACGATGGTGGCACCGTAGACTGTGCCAGTGTCACTGGATCCAGAACAATATCTTCCAAATTACTGGATGGCAGCTCTATTTTTACAGCAGAGGCAAACCCCATATTAACAGCTCTCAATATATTCAAAGACAGCGTAAACATAAACAATGATTCGATTGACAGATCACTTTTTTTGTGGATGATTTTAATATTTCTTGTCGTGGGGTAAACATATGCAAACTATTGAGGGGCAACTGCAGTTGTGTTTAAACAAAAACTTAATAGATAGTGTCTTGAGAACGGTTTCAAATTTTCTAAATCGAAAACGAATTGTATACATTTTTGTAGACGATATAAACCACACTGATTACGGCTCCATCGTATATGGTGGAGCCTGCAAAAGCAACCTTAAACTTCTTGATTCTGTCCACCACCAAGGTTTTAACACCTTGTCTTTACGTTGAGGCCGAGGAACCATCTCTTACACAACGTCGTATAAAATAATCCTCACAGTACACTACTAAAATTACACTCTAATGAATCTAAACGTGCATATAACGACGTGTTCAATCCACTTTATGGGGATTTGTACGACAAGAAGTCTTCTCTTGTTCCACCTCTAGGGCACAGAATTTAACCCTTCCTTACTTCGGCCGGCATTGGGCTGGAACACATAGCTCCTTCCCGCCTTCTTTCTTCTCCTCCTTGGCAGTTGGTTAGACCTAACATTAACTTCATGTAAAAAACCAAAAACTAATGTCTTACAATATAAACAAGAATATAATTATATAATCAATTAAAAAGTAAATATTGCAATT
This sequence comes from Haliotis asinina, assembly GCF_037392515.1. Taxonomy (NCBI): domain Eukaryota; kingdom Metazoa; phylum Mollusca; class Gastropoda; order Lepetellida; family Haliotidae; genus Haliotis; species Haliotis asinina. Next base: position 34,831,045 of record NC_090280.1, read on the forward strand.
ACAAACCCTTATTTACAAATGGTTCCAATGACGGTGGTGCAGTAGCTTGTGCCACTGTCTTTGGATCGAGAACAGTATCTTCTAGAATTCCAGATAGCAGCTCCATTTTTTCTGCAGAAGCAAATGCCACATTAACAGCTCTTAAATATATTCAAAGACACCCTAAACATAAACAGTATATAATCTTCTCCTTCTCTCTTTCTTGCCTTCAGGCTATTAAAAATCGTTCTTGTAAACATCCACTTTTAATAGAAATCATTGAATTATTTAATGATCTTGCTAATGACCAATACGAGATCGTCTTTTGTTGGTTACCCGGCCATGTCGGCATTTCCTGTAACACGATGGCTGATCTTGCTGCCAAGGCAGCTCTCACCAAATCTGTGACACCACTTATTATTCCTTATTCTGACTAGACCTGAAAATTTCACGCATATGAATTGGGAATGTGAATGTGTGAAAACATTCTGGCTGAAACTGAAAGAGTATGTCGGAGATAAAGCAACAACAAAAATTACCCTGACAAAATATACAGTCTTTATTGGTGGAAATAATACTGACCTAATGAACCACATATTTCTTGCTGGTAAAAAATACACCCATGTATCAAGTATTAAAACACCAAGTTATCAATGGATACATTTCTAAAAATACTGGGTGATATTTTCAAAACTGATTGCTAATAAGATTACTAAAATATTACAATTTGACGGAAAATGGTCACTCCTACTGACATATTTCCAGTATCTATAATATCTACCCATATGAACTTGTGTCTTCCTGTTTCCTTTTACTGTTGCATTGTGTATTTGTGTCGACTAGATAGTGTAAGGAATATGCAAGGCATGTTAAGGGTAGTTTGATACTTTTGACTGTTTACTGTGTATAATGCACAATTCATTTATGGTACGTTCAGTTTTCTGTCAATTGATAGTTACAAGTAGGTCTGTAAGGAATATAAGGAAGAACACGATTAAGTTAGAAAGAAGAACAAAATAATATTTCGTTCAACGCATTGCTGCTTTATGGCTTATATTAACTTCTTAATGGGATACCTTCCGGCCCATCCAAATATAGATTCAGTAGATAAATCTTGAAAAGTACATTACATCAGTACTGCAAATAGTGAGTAAAATTGTATTTTACGATAACGTTTATCGTAAGTAGTAATAGAAGAGTCTCTAAGGATTATTTTTCAAAAATAAGATTTCCTGCAGTTAGTTAACGTTTTGTCCCCAAAACTTGTTGGTTTTCGCTAAACCAATTGGAAGGCTAAACCCACGTGACCAAAGACACGTTTATATTCTTATTTCAGGGGATAATACCATGAGGGACTATTTGTAATTCAGTTCCGACAAACCCCACGTTTCTCGTCTTTCAAGTTATACAAGTTTGCTGTCTTTGATGTCGACTTGGTACATGTCCATAGACCATACGGGATTGTCGCTACCGTTTTAGGTGTCTCCCTCGTATTCACTCATTTGGGTATAAACACCTTACGCTCACATGATCCAATAATGGCTTTTCCAATCGACGGGCTGCTGCTGCTGTCAACACTTTGCTGGTGACCGATTTCATTTGTATGCCCACGAGTCAGGTTATTCCAATGGTGATGACATCCAAAACATGCGGAAAGCATGACCCATTCCGTATTTCAATTTTTTGGGGGTTGTGTTAAATCCTGCTCGTTCTAGTGCAAGAACAGCTGAGGTGCGATCGAATCCCTTGATGATGGCTTGGCTTTGATGGGCTCCAGCCACGCCATGTCTCACCTGGACTTGGTTCTTGACCAGCAGTTGCAACATGGCTCCTATGAATTCTCGTCAGGGATTGATATTGTAAGACGGCAGGCCAGGTCAAGCGACTGCATTTGTACATGCGTTCTAAGGCTTTGGCGACTTCGTTCGTAGTTGTTGGCCTTACCCTGTCGTTGGAGGAGGTTGGTTTGATGGACGCGATTCGGTGTCCAAAAGCCGAATGTCTTTTGGGGATGATCCAAGGTGCTTGCAAGTAAACGTACCAGAGAGCTGGTCTTTAAAGGCAAGTTTTGGCTTTGTCTCCGGAGACTTGAGTGACTTTGGCAACATTTGGGATGGCAGCCGCGCCTTTCTACTATCCGCGTGGACTGTAATAGCATTCCTTGTATGTACTTCGGTTCTTTTCTTTCATATTACGGTGCCTGTACGAGTAAGTGATTTCGTGTCCATGCATGGGCGACAGCAACGTTTTGTTGAGGGTGATCCCACGGATCCTTCCTCTGTCACTTTTTAGGGTGCTTGAAGTGGGTTTTCACCACGTGTTTTTTCATGCCTTTCGCCTTTCTGATTTCTGCAGGGATGGCTTTCTTGATTGACTACATTTTGTACCTTAACGCAATGTATTCAGCGATTGGGGTACTGATGAATTTCTTTTTTCATCTTGCTGTGTACTTTCTTGTTGAGTGGACTGTGTAAAGGATGCTCTTTCGAATAATCGCTGGTGTCGTAGAAATGGATGTTATCAGCCATGTCCTCGGCTTCTATACTCAACAATGAATCGTTGTGGTGGTCTACACTCAATTTATGAACAGATGTGACTTTGAATTATAGCTCACTTTAATGCTTCACTTTTTATTGGTGTCATATGTTTATGCTAGTTCTTAGCTGACAGTCTTGTGTTTGTCACGAATGTCTTAAATGCATGGCCTTTTAAGTCGCATTATGGATGAAATACTAGAACTAGAAACAGTGCAAATGGCAATCCTGCTGATCACTGGATTGACTGGTCCAGACTCGATTAATTACTAACCACCACCATATAACTGAAATATTGCTGAGTGCGGCATAAAACTAAACTAGCTCACTCATTGAAAACGAATAACTGTAAATATCCCCAGAAACAAATTCCCCATGGCGTTATGGAGAAAATAGCTATGAGTCATGTATGAATGGATGACTGAAAATCTGCAGTGACACCAGGTAGTCCCGAACCTCATCCATGTTGAATGCCTATTTACCGACACATCTGATGGATAGGTTAGTAGTTAAAGCGTTCGCTCGCGAAGCCGATTTCGATTCACACAAAGTTTCAATGAGTAAAGCTAATGTTTGGGTTCCCCGTCGCGGTGTTCCTGGAATATTCTAAAGTCACTCACTTACGTACTAGCGATTAAAACTGTTGAGGGATACCGATGGTATTATCTAACTTTTGTCCTAATAGTACATTCTGACGCATTAAGTAACAATCGTTGAGAGGATGGTACCTCTTGTTCTGCTACTCTTTCACGCGAACCTTCCCAAATGGACAACTAACAGAAAACGAAGTAGTTCATGGTATTGGAATCAAGCTATGCAACATTAAATACACTCAAAGGGTATACAATGTATGAGATTTGCATACGACACAGAGTGACTAGAGTGTCATCTTTCCCACAGACATGGAGGTTCTTCGAGTAATTATGTGCACGTCTGTCCTTACTTAAACGTCCTGCTACGCATAAGCTGTTCTGCATGCAAGTAAATCCCCACCTATATACAGTTATCCCTGCATACATCTATCCTTTCAAACATGTACACTTACATACATCCAAACCTACATCCATGTCCACCAACATAAAACTATTCTTACATACATGTACACCTACATGCATCCACACCTGCATTCATGTCCACCAACATAAAACTATTCTTACATACATGTACACCTACATGCATCCACACCTGCATTCATGTCCACCAACATAAAACTATTCTTACATACATGTACACCTACATGCATCCACACCTGCATTCATGTCCACCAACATAAAACTATTCTTACATACATGTACACCTACATGCATCCACACCTGCATTCATGTGCCCCTCCATACAACTATTCCTTCACACATGAGCACGTAAACTGTCCCTACATACATGCACACCTACATACACCCATACCTGCATACAGTGATCCGGCATCATACATATAGCTATTCCTACACTGATATACACCTACGTACATTATCTACACAAAAATAAGAAATATTTATAATATAACCTGTTCATCACACACGTTGTCTTTCCTTACACGACACCCTCTAGAAAAAAACAAGCGCATTTTGTTATATTTTGTTTTGCAGGTATGTGCTCCTTCATAAACTGTAAATCGAACACCGCCTTTGTGGAGAGACGTCGTGGTGGCTCATCACGAGGAGTCGAGAGTAAGACTTATGTTAAGATCTTCGTTGAAACAAGGTCTTGAGTAATGTTTTCTGCGTGAAACATTCTCATAATATTGAGAGTGATGGGGTATATTTGGGTAATGGTGTAGATGAGAGTTGTGGTATAGACGAGAGTGGGGATGTAGATTGGGTTGGGTATCGGTATGTGCATGAGGATGATGGTGTAGATGATGGTGACAGTGTAGATGAGGATGAGGATGTAGATGAAGGTGAGAACGTAGACGATGTTGTTAGTGTAGACAGTGGTGAGAGCAGACGAGTGTGAAGATGTAGCTGAGGATGATGGTGTAGATGATGGTGACAGTGTAGATGAGGATGAGGATGTAGATGAAGGTGAGAACGTAGACGATGTTGTTAGTGTAGACAGTGGTGAGAGCAGACGAGTGTGAAGATGTAGCTGAGGATGATGGTGTAGATGATGGTGACAGTGTAGGTTGGGGTGGGGATGTAGACGGTGGTGAGAGCAGACGAGTGTGAAGATGTAGCTGAGGATGATGGTGTAGATGATGGTGACAGTGTAGGTTGGGGTGGGGATGTAGACGGTGGTGAGAGCAGACGAGTGTGAAGATGTAGCTGAGGATGATGGTGTAGATGATGGTGACAGTGTAGGTTGGGGTGGGGATGTAGACGGTGGTGAGAGCAGACGAGTGTGAAGATGTAGCTGAGGATGATGGTGTAGATGATGGTGACAGTGTAGGTTGGGGTGGGGATGTAGACGGTGGTGAGAGCAGACGAGTGTGAAGATGTAGCTGAGGATGATGGTGTAGATGATGGTGACAGTGTAGGTTGGGGTGGGGATGTAGACGGTGGTGATGGTGTAGATGATGGTGACAGTGTAGGTTGGGGTGGGGATGTAGACGGTGGTGATGGTGTAGATGGTGGTGACAGTGTAGGTTGGGGTGGGGATGTAGACGGTGGTGATGGTGTAGATGATGGTGACAGTGTAGGTTGGGGTGGGGATGTAGACGGTGGTGATGGTGTAGATGATGGTGACAGTGTAGGTTGGGGTGGGGATGTAGACGGTGGTGATGGTGTAGATGATGGTGACAGTGTAGGTTGGGGTGGGGATGTAGACGGTGGTGATGGTGTAGATGATGGTGACAGTGTAGGTTGGGTTGGGGATGTAGACGGTGGTGATGGTGTAGATGATGGTGACAGTGTAGGTTGGGGTGGGGATGTAGACGGTGGTGATGGTGTAGATGATGGTGACAGTGTAGGTTGGGGTGGGGATGTAGACGGTGGTGATGGTGTAGATGATGGTGACAGTGTAGGTTGGGGTGGGGATGTAGACGGTGGTGATGGTGTAGATGATGGTGACAGTGTAGGTTGGGGTGGGGATGTAGACGGTGGTGATGGTGTAGATGATGGTGACAGTGTAGGTTGGGGTGGGGATGTAGACGGTGGTGATGGTGTAGATGATGGTGACAGTGTAGGTTGGGGTGGGGATGTAGACGGTGGTGATGGTGTAGATGATGGTGACAGTGTAGGTTGGGGTGGGGATGTAGCTGAGGATGATGGTGTAGATGATGGTGACAGTGTAGGTTGGGGTGGGGATGTAGACGGTGGTGATGGTGTACATGATGGTGACAGTGTAGGTTCGGGTGGGGATGTAGCTGAGGATGATGGTGTAGATGATGGTGACAGTGTAGGTTGGGGTGGGGATGTAGACGGTGGTGATGGTGTAGATGATGGTGACAGTGTAGGTTGGGGTGGGGATGTAGACGGTGGTGATGATGTAGATGATGGTGACAGTGTAGGTTGGGGTGGGGATGTAGACGGTGGTGATGGTGTAGATGATGGTGACAGTGTAGGTTGGGGTGGGGATGTAGACGGTGGTGATGGTGTAGATGATGGTGACAGTGTAGGTTGGGGTGGGGATGTAGACGGTGGTGATGGTGTAGATGATGGTGACAGTGTAGGTTGGGGTGGGGATGTAGACGGTGGTGATGGTGTAGATGATGGTGACAGTGTAGGTTGGGGTGAGGATGTAGACGGTGATGATGGTGGACATGAAGGTGACAGTGTAGGTTGGGGTGGGGATGTAGACGGTGGTGATGGTGGACATGAAGGTGACAGTGTAGGTTGGGGTGGGGATGTAGACGGTGGTGATGGTGTAGATGATGGTGAAAGAGTAAAGAAGAGGAAATGCGTAACTTGCTACTTGTTACCTTACAGATTGAAATGGTAATTTAGCCAGAAATCAGTTCCAGCACAGGTGATATTTACGGTTACACGTATTCAGTAAAGAACACATTCTAGTGTTTTAGTTTGGTGTTGTGGAAACTGGAACACATAAAGTCCAGAATCAGCACCTACGTCAGCCGCCTGACCTGCTTATCCCCCAGTTTATTATATATGTACGTGGTGAAACAAGGTTGTATTTGTATTTTGTAGATTCATTTCCAAATCTGCATACCTATCTGAAACGTATTTAAAACGTGATAACTGGACAGGCGGGAGCTTCTCTGGGCGTGACAGGGTAGCTTTGCAGGTAAAACGTCTGATCGTCACTGCCCTGTGTCTCAGCCTTGGCCTACTTTCGGGAGCTTGACAGCTTACTTTCATCCTCAGTATCCAGCCTTGGCCTACTTGAAAGATGATGATACTTCTTCAAGATTATCACTGAGTTAGTCGCTATTACCATGGTTACTTCTTTATTTGCTGCAATATTCCCTGACGTATGAATTATGTGAGTACTATAGTTACTGTCTCAAAAGACGTATAGATATTGCCGACGTGAATTCACGAATGACACATCATTTATCCGTATGAAGGCCACACGGTGTACAGAGAACGTGCATACGTGTGCATTACCGTGATAACATCGCACATGATACGTAACATTAATCACCCAGTCCTAATATATTATTTCTCAGCTTTGACGCTGAATTTTTAATGTGTCCTGTTTTGTCAAACGTGCAGTCCAAAATAAGTGGCAATAAGCACAGGTCACACGGTATGTAGCTCCCTTGAATGCTCAACCGACACTACTTGAACTACACAAATGTGAACCAGGCTACAGCCTCAATCCCGACAATAACAGCTGCGTCAATTTTGTTGTCACAGTTTTTGTCATTTAACTTACTGAGCTGTGTATGTTGTTTGACTAGAATTAGATATTGGTTAACAAGAAACAACAAAGAGGAATGCGTTAGTATGCCTGTTACTATCCTCGATATGTACATTGTTGACTATATGTACACTGTACATTCACCAATACCATTTCACTCGGGAACCTCCATCACTCAAGCGTCAAAGATATATACAACAGTAACCGTCCTACAATTTCTTCCCCCAGGATGCAAACCGTATGGTAAAAGATCCACAATATACCAACGTCTTGAGTTCACGAGTAAGCATCATGGGCTTGATACATTAAACAGTGCACTAGAAAGACATGTAAATGTCTTGCTTTCAGGCAAACGCGAAGAACTGGATGTTGCTACCTGTCGAAATACACATGTGTATCGTCAGTCCGAGAGGCACGATGACTCGTGGAGAATGCTAGTTCGATACTGTGCGTAAACTTCTGAGAGCAAAAACTGGAGAATGTTGAAGTTGGATACAATTCAGATGTGGTTACAGAATCTATGAAAAACTAGTTTTGCTTTTGTTGTTTGTTTCTCTAGCTGGTTTGTTGTTTTACGCCACACTATTCCATCTATACAGTCTATACATAATCGATTCTGGACCACATCATCTGGTGATCAACATTATGAGCATCGATTACATGTGTCAATAGTATGTCGGGAGTCTGAACACCCGATCACGTTAGTCGTATCTTACGATAAACATGAGATGCTGAATACCAGTTCAGCCTAATCTTGATGAGCAATGAAATGTGTCTCCCCAGCTGTTCTATGCTACATATCGGGATATATTCCGTATGAAGGCTAGAAGAGGATCGCCGCTGGTGTCACACCTCTACGCATTTTCTTTTATCTTTCTGATAGTGGATGGGATACTTAACATTTTACATTTCACTGACCTATAGCAATCTGAACATGCACTAGAGTGAAAGCAACTGATGCGCTAAAACAGCGAGTTCAACTTTCAGAAAGAGAGACTGAGTTGACTTCACATGCTCTAATCATGTGGGGAATTGAACCCGGATTTTCGTCGTGAAGAGTGAACGCGTAGAAGAATGCGCTACCCCAAAACCTTTGCTGCCCTCAAAGACTGACAAAATATAAACTAAACCAAGATATATCACAGCTCCTGAATGGCTCATTAGAAACTATATAGTTTTCTAAACTAAACTTCTATAATAGTTTCCCAACTATAATGGACCTTGTGTAATCTATACTTATCCCTTTATGGCATCTGACAAGAGAACACTCTAAATGTTGACGTGTGTATTCAGCAAGACAGATTGTTTGTGAATATTGCTTGCCATTTATTAGTCATGATATTATACATAAGTTATTTTGTCTGCTGACGTCGCTGATAATAGCCACAGATAGGGGAAGATGTAAATCCTCCCAGGGTACATTAAGGTGATCTGCCGTCAGTGTCTGAATATATAAATATATAATATATATATATTTGTGTATTATGTCGTTTGGAAAATATATTTATGAGAAAAGTTTCCCATAAATAGTGAGTGAGTTAATATTTAACGTCACATCGGCAATGTTGCAGCCATATCGTGACGAGGACATACGTGGCATAAAAAATAAATATATGTGCATATTATGAAGAACCTGTCGACGAGGGACATTAAAACCACTAGACTATCATAGCTAGTATTAAAACTAGCGTAGAAACTTATACAAATACAAAACACGTCACAATTTAATTCTGGACTCACAAAAGTCCAGAAACTCTCCGCACTGTGTTTTGAAAACTCAGAATGTAAACTTCGTCCAGAATAAATGTTTTGGAGGTTGTAAATGAATAAAAAAATGTTAATAAAGATCATGACAAATTTCAGCTCGTTGTGACTTGACTCCGCTGCTAGCGATTTTAAAGAATCTCGCCCATGGGTGAAAAACATACTGGCCCATGGACGAGAATATTTACTTTCACTGAAAATACATGTTTTCCCATGCTGTAAATACATGAACGTACATTTATTAGTGTCGTGACACTAAATTCAGCGTATTTTGACTTAATTCTGCTAATTTAGAGTGATTTTAACAAAAACCTCGCCCATGGGCGAAAAACATTTGGCCCATGGGTGAGAATATTTACTTTTATTCAAAATACATCTTTTTCCATGTTTTGGAGGTTGGAAATGGATGAAAGCATGTTCATAAGTATCATGACACAAATTTTTGACACTCATTTTGACTTAGTTCCGTTAATTTAGAGCGATTTAACAAGATTTGGCCCAAGGGGGAGAATATTTCCTTTTACTCCATATATATCTTTTAACATGTTTGGAGGATGTAAATGAATGAAAGAACATTTATGAGTATCATGACAGAAATTTCAACTCATTTTGACTTAACTCCGCTAACTGAGAGCGACTTTAAAAAGTCTACTCTCTTCAAGGCTCATTCCTATTAGTTATTAGAGTGTCCTCCAGTTTTATGTATTTTTCACTCGATAGGTATGGAAAATTAATTAGGTGATGTGGGTATGTCATGCCTGGTTGATTTCTCAGGATTAGGTGAATTGGGTATGGGAGAGTACATGTACTATGATCAGAGGGGATTTAACCAGTCTGACAATTGTTAAGTCTGACCAGGGGGACTATAACAAGCTGATTTAACACATGTGATCTAACGATAGTTTTGCGTTCTTAGCATGTTTTGGAAGTGATGGCCGTCGAGTATGATTTATTCTCTCATTCATTCACATATGTACTTATTTCTTTTATTATTTCTTTCATTCATTCACATATACTTTTTGCTCGTAATTCATTCGTTCGTTCGTTCATTGAATGATTGATTCATTCATTTATTCATTGATTCGTTAATTGATTGATTGATTGATTGATTCGTTGTAAGGTTTCGACTGATACAGTAAACTGTCTGAAGTACGGTTAAGCGCAGCCAAAGTTGAGATGGAAACAAACCAAGTCACTGTGTGCGTTGTAGCATGACGAGGCGCGTGTTAATTAGTACAAATGGTAAAGAATTTCAAAGCAAGCGAGTGACCTGTTCCTGTTGTAGATTATTCCTGGTCTGATAAATAGGAGAATACCCCATAACACCTCGGTCGAAGGAAAGCTGGGATGGGCAAACGGGATGACTAAAAATGGAGACCACAATATTAAAACAAAACATGCTAAACTGGGTAGGTACACTCAAAACTACTGGGTAGGTACACTTTCCAAGCGTAAGGTTTTGCCCACGATAGAATTTAGTCAACAACATAAACTTTGAGTACATATCGTGTGTCGTCTGAAAAGAAACACAGGTCTAGTGGTTTGTGTTTCCTTTGTGAGGGTTTTTACAAGGCCATTAGCTCACGACTGGTGACGCGTGACGTCCTGGACAGAAGGGTAGAGTATTTTGAGTTTTTCCTTAATTACCCAGTCAATGCAGTTTACAGATCTCACAACATTGTTTATTAATGTGTTACACTCTTAATTAGGACTTTCACAAATAACTTCAGCTTCATAGAAATAGCTTGAATTTCGTTATATTTACAGAATACCTAAATTCAAAAGAATCTCAAGGCTTAGTATTCTAATTCTGTATATGTTGCTGGAAGTAAAGGTCTGCGTTCAGGACTCGTAAAGATCTGGAGTAGAACAGGGCTTCAGCAACCCTTGCTTGCCATAAAAGACGACTATGTTTGTCGTGAGAGGCGACTAACGGGATCGGGTGGTCAGGCTCGCTGACTTGGTTGACACATGTCATCGATTCCCAATTGTGCAGATCGATGCTCCTGCTGTTGATCACTGGATTGTCTGGTCCAAACTAAATTATCTACAAACCGCCGCCATATTGCTGGAATATTGCTCAGTGCGACATAAAACTAAACTCACTAAATTAAACTGAAATTATTTGTCATTATAATTTGATCTATTTTTATAACATATGTTTGCAAAATAAAAAAAACCCAAGCAAATGAAAGTTTTCGTCCACGAGCAAGATTAGTCGAATTAAGACCGCAATGAGTTTATTGTTTGTCAAGATACTTATAATCTCATTTTCATTCATTTACAACCTCTAAGACTAATAATAAAAAAGACTAATAATAATATACAAAAACTATACATTTTGAGAGGAGGTGCAGATTCTTGTACTTGTTAAAAATTAGCGGAATTAAGTCAAAATGAGTTGAATTTTGTGCCATGATACTTATAAATATATCCTAAATCATTTACAACTTCAAAAACACAGGAAAAGATGTATTTTGAAGTAAAATTAATTATTCTGGCATTTTGTGAAAAATCGCGCTGAATTCGCAAAATTAAGTCAAAATCAGTTCAATTTTGTGTCATGATACTCATAAAGGCTGTAAAAGGAAAGTAAAGTTAAAGGAAATAGTCTCGCCCATGGGCGAAACACATCCACTTTTAATATAAAGTATTGAATTGTATAATAATCTTGCTCCTGGCCAATACGACATTGTCTTTTGTTGGTTACCCAGCCACGTTGGCATTTCTGGGAACACACTGGCTGACCTTGCTGCTAAAGCAGCACTCAACAAATCTGTGACGCCACTGCATATTTTTCCCACGACAAGAAAATATTAGAATCATCCAGAAATAACGATCCATCAATTGAATCGTTTAAATCGTTAAAACGTTTGCTAAACTTTTTATCTTTGTACTAATATATGTGGCTGCCAAAATACTGCCTTGTGGGACACCTTGATCCTGATTATAATGGTTAGGCAGGGTTGAACCCACTCGGACTTGAAATTGCCTGTCTTGTAAAAGCTATATAGCTATAAAAAGAGGCAAACGGCATCTCAACTCAAAATCATGTAGATCCTTCAAAATGCCATGCTTCCAGGTTGTATCATAATTTTTCTCAAGATCAAAGAAAATTGATACTGTATGTTGTTTATTTACAACGGCATTTTTAACAAAGGATTCCAAACGTACCAGATGGTCAATGGTACTATGTTTTTTCCTGAAACCATCAAAACCATCTCCTGTTGTGAAGACGACCAACACAAAGCTAGGTAAATCAGATCGTGTACCGAAGGATCAGCGTGATCTTATACTGATGCATAATAGGTTTATAAAAGTCACCTAGAAAAAGGAACATGAGCGTTTCCAGTTCATTAATTCAGTGGAATTGCAGAGGCCTCACGACCAATTTTAATGATTTACACTTACTAATACAAGATTATAAGCCGTCAGCAATATATCTCCAGGAGAAGACTGACAACTTTGTTTTACGTCAGTACAATACTAATCAATCATTCTCACTAAGGCTACTGGTGGATCTTCTGTTCTAGTGAAGCAGGGTGTGATCCACAGCCCTGTGTTGATTCATGTCTTCAGGCTGTCGCGGTTCGGATAACTATGCACGTTGTTTTAGCTAGCTGATCTTCAAGCACTTTATGATCGACTTCCCAAACCATGCACCATAATGGGCGATTTAAATGGCCACAACCCACTTTGCGGCAGTGTCAACACAAACAATAAAGGTAAGTTACTTGAAGAATTTATGTCAGATAATGACTTATGCATTTATAACGATGGTTCACACACGTATTTACATCCTGGTACTGGTACATATTCTAAGCTCGATTTGGCACTGACTCAAATCCCCTGAGTGAACTTGACTGGTGCATCCATGACGACCTCTGTGGAAGTGATCACTTTCCAACAATTCTAACACCTGTAACCCACTCTGATGTTCCTCCATCGTCCCGATGGCATTTTAAGAAGGTAAACTGGTATTTATTTGAAACCCTTTGTGCTGAAAAACTTAAACCTGAACTTTTTGCTGATGTTGCTGACGCCGAAAAGTGTTTTTCTGATGAATAACGTAGCCAATCAATGTATCTCTATGTCCTCTGTACTTCCACACATTTAAAAACCGTGGTTCAAAGATAATTGCAAACAGGCTAGAAAGGCTCGGAAAAAAGCTGAACAGTATTTCCGTCGCCATCCTCTGGTCCACAATTTGAATAAATTTAAATTTCTAAATGCTAAAGCACGACGTACCTTCAAGCAAAGTAAATGCCATTCTTGGCGAATGTATGTATCAAAGATCAATGCACGTACGCCGATTTCAAAGGTATGAAACATGATTCAGAAAATCAAAGGTAAGGGCACTAAATCTAGCATTCATCACTTCGAAGATGGGGACCAACTACTGACTAATAAATCAGATATTGCAAATAAGCTTGATGAAACCCTGGCCAAACACTCATCTGCTTCAAATTATGTACCTGAATTTCAAAAATATAAATATCAACATGAAAAGAAAGCTATAAATTTCAAATCAGATAATGGGGAAGATTATAATGAACTATTCTCTATTCATGAGCTCCATACTGCTCTTGAGCAGGCTCATGATACTGCTAGAGGAGCTGATGATATACATTATCAACTCCTGAAGCACTTACCAGAATCCTGTTTAGAAACCCTTTTAAATATTTTTGATGACAGCTGGACCTCAGGAAAATTTCCATCATCATGGCGAGAAGCTATAGTAGTCCCAATACCTAAACCGGGACGTGATCATACCGATCTATCAAATTACCGACCAATTTCTCTCACAAGCGGCGTTTGCAAAACCATGGAACGCATGATAAATACTCGACTTGTTTGGTACTTAGAAACCAATAACCTTATCAAAGATATTCAGTGTGGTTTCCGTAAAACAGAAGTACCACTGATCACTTAGTGCGTTGAGAGCCATTTGTGAAGAACGATCTAATTAATAAACAACATACAGTGTCTATCTTTTTTTATCTGGAAAAGGAGTATGACACCACATGGAAACATGGTATCTTAAGAGATTTACATGTTTTGGTTTACGGGGACGTTTGCCTCATTTTATATCTAACTGTGTCTAACAAACATTTTGAAGTCCGAGTGGTTTCTACCCTGTCTGATCATTACAATCAAGATCAGGGTGTCCCACAAGGGAGTATTTTATCTATGACATTATTTAGTATTAAAATAAACAGTGATACAGTTGATGGATCACTTTTCGTGGACGATTTTAATGTTTCTTGTCGTGATAAATATGCATGCAATAGAGAGGCAACTACAATTATGTCTCAATAAAATCCATAAATGGTGTCTTGAAAACGGTTTTAAATTTTCTAATTCCAAAACAAATTCTATATATTTCTGTAGAAAATATAAACCACACAAAGACCCAGAACTCTTTTTAAATGGCACTTCCATCAAGGTTGTAAAAGAGGCAAGGTTCTTGGGACTTATTTTTGTCTCTCATCTGACTTTCTTACCACATATACCTGAAGGCGTTTGACTTGTTGAAAGTCGTGTCTAATTCAAAGTGGGGAGGAGATCAAGCTACCCTCCTTCATCTATATCGATCACTCATTAGATCCAAACGTTAACTTGATTGTGGCTGCATCGTATATGGTGGAGCCTGCAAAAGCAATCTAAAGCAATTGGATTCTGTCCACCACCAAGGTCTGAGACTTTGTCTTGCGTCTTTCAGAATTTTTCCTGTTGACAGACTCTGTGTTGAAGCCGATGAGCCATCTCGTTTCCAACGCCGTATAAAATTAGCTTTACAATATTTTACAAAACTCTAAGCTAACGAATCAAATCCTGCATATAAATGTGTTTTACTCCTCTCTATGCAGATTTGTACACCAAGAAACTTTCTCTTGTTCCGCCTCTTGGCATAAGAGTCAAACCTTTGCTTTCTGCTGAACGCATTGGATTAGATAATATAGCCCCTTTCCGCTTGCTTTCTTCTCTTCCTTGGCAGTTTGTGAGGCCACAAGTTGACCTGACAATTACAATATTAAAACAATCAGCTAAAAACTAAATATAATAAATACAAATCCTTATTTACAGATGTTTCCAAGGATGGTGGCAGCGTAGGATGTGCATATGCCACTGGATCCAGAACAATATCTTCCCGATTACCGGGTAATAGCTCTATTTTTACTGCAAAAGCAAACGCAATACTAACGGCTCTTAAGTATATTGATAGACACACCAAATATAAACCAATACATAATCTTTTCTGACTCTCTTTCGTGCCTTCAGGCTATTAAGAATCTTTCTTGCAAGCATCCACTTTTATTAGACATTATTGAAGTGTATAATGCTCTTGCTACTGGCCAATGCGACATCGTCCTCTGTTGGTTACCCAGCCATGATGGAATCTGTGGTAACGCAATGGTCTTGCTGCTAAGGCAGCGCTGAACAAATCTGTAACACCACTTCTGATTCCATTCCATCTGACTGTAAAGCTGTTATTAGATCATATATCCGTCAACGGATGCCAAAGAAGTGGGACACCGAAGTAGGTATCAATAAATTACACGAAGTCAAGCCAACTATCGGTTATACTTACTTGGGTTGCCAGTCTAGATTTGAAGAGGTCATTATGCGATGTTGGATAAATTTTGAACAATATGTTTTGTATATAGATAAATGTTATTTTATTAATAGTAGTGTAAATTGGCAAACTGGGATCGTTAGTGGCTGTGCCTTCAAAGGGGGTTAAAGTATAGTAACATTATTGTCACCCTGAGAAGGTACGTAAGTCCCAGAACTTTCAAAGGAAAATTTTCACGTACCAAGGTTTTAAACGTAGTATATTTGTTATTTTAAGTTTCGGCTTAATTGCCTTACAGTCGCCAGCAGCTGAGGGGATGGTGTAAATGCAGCTAGGATCAATGCAGGTATCAAAAGTAATATAAGTGCCCATGGTCCCTAGTACCTACCTCTGTTGTTGATGACCTATAGCCTGTGTTTTATATTGTATTTTCTTCTCTGATTACAGTGGTTTAGTTTTACGTGCTAGTTTTACGTTCATATCTGTGTATTTTACTGTCCTTCGAAGGCAGGTTTTTATGTTCCAAATTTATTAATTCGAATCTTGATATAAATTAAATTGTTCTCGTCACGATATGGCTGTAAAATTGCCGATGTGAAGCTAAATATTAACTCACTCACTCACTCACTCACTCACTATACTATAGTTCTGGAACACATTATCGTTTGGATGGGTTGACTGAGGATGTTTGAGGGCGACAGGCTATGTGCCCCGCGATGGATGTGATCCGATACATCCATCTCAAGTGATCCAAACTTGTTAAACAATTTGATTTTATTATCTGACCCCTTTGGTGCTCGATTTGATTTCAAAGTTTCTGGCCTTGTCTTGCATTTTGATTTTACATTTTGTTTATTGTTTCTATCAGACTGTGATAGAGTTGTAGTCGAAGGAGATACGATCTTTTCCATAGCCTGAGCTGTATCTGTCTGAATAGACTGTTAGGTCAGTCTGACATGAACTTGACGAAGTTAGTACTGGCGTAGTTGTTCCTTTTGATAAAGTTTCAGATGTTTTTGTGACAGAGGCGTACGTTTCAGTGTGCTCAGTAGATTGTACAATCTTTCTTGCTTCAGCAAAACTGACGTTCCTCGAAAATTTAATTTTGTTAATTTCCATTTGCTTTTTCCAAATGGGACATTCTTTAGAAAAGGATGAATGATTTACTCATTTTTTGTGAATACTGTCACAATCTTCGGTTACATGTGTATTTTCAGCACAGTGAGCACATGTAACAGACAATGTGCAAGTATTAACACCATGTCCGTACTTTTGACAATTAAAGCAACGCAGGGGATTTGGAATATATAAGTAAACAGGTTACAGATTGAAGTAACCTGCTTTGATTGACTTTGGAGGAGTTGGAGCTGAAAATGAAAACAGATATGTGATCATGATCTCATGACTTTTCCGTGTTATGAAACGTTTGACGAAAAATACTCCTTGATCTTACATCTCGGACACTTGTCTGCTAGAAGACGCTCACGATCTCGAACTATACTTTTGCTTGTATTCAGTGTTCTGTGGGCAAAAACTAATACCAGGAATCCGACAAACATATTAGCTGATAACAGGTTGGTAGCTGTTACCTGCTACATTCAATCAGTAGCGAACCTGATCGCAAGCGTTTCATATCTTTCACCTTACCTGCAATGCCAGAGGTACCTTTTGCAATTGCAAAGGGATTTACTTTTAAAGGAGTCTTGTCAAGGGTCTCAATAATCAAAAAACGTGACCAGTGATCAACTTGTATAGATGGTCGATGCTGATCATCATTTTCCAGCTGACGTTCGGTTTATTTGTTAGGGGGTTGGTAATCCATGATTATTGGTATATTGGTTCGTCATCCGAGCTCCCCACCCACCACGGAGTATCACAGGGACAATGCTAAAAGCAAGCAGGCCTCCAACTTACAGGACCAAGGATACCCGGGTGATATACTACAGCAGAAGAATTAAAAGATTAATCATTCCATGAGATTGACCCATAAGCCACCGCCCTCTGGGCACAGGACTCAAGGCAAAGTTCAGAACCATACAATTTAAAATAAAAATGCTTTAGACAATAACGCCAAGACCAAAGTTACACCAATTCCAAATGATATTTGTGCAATTTAATTGTAATACATGCACATGGCTGGCATTACCAGCCGATTGGTTGAACCGGGCCCATTCAACCACCCGTCTAGGTGAAGTCAAAGTGGTGTATTAGGCAATAGGAACATAGTTGCAGGTCCCTATTGCCCTCAACCACCAGGATCCCTTCCTCCACCGACCCACGGCAAACGGACCAAATAGTATCCCGGGTCCACGACGGGGGGTGACCGGCTCTTGGCGTTACGCAGCACCCACGACGAGGAGGTGGCCGTTCACGGGTGCTAGTGATTCATCGACCTGCCTGGAAAACGTCAAGATTCATTATGACACCCCATGCACAAGTAGGAGGCTCCCACCTTGTTCACATGCTTCCCATCCATTGTATTTACTTATGGTGATAACATGAAATGATGCTGCAAAAATCAAAGGTACTGGTGAAGCTTGTGATATATAATTCTCTCATAATCGTTGATGTCAAAACAGTTACAACTGAACATACATTGGACACCTACCCTCAAGTGTTGATTATTCACAGCTAAGATTTTGTTAAAGGAGCTGTCTAATATAATTGAGAACATGCAGAGGTCACACGGTCAGCAGCTCCCATGAATTCAGATGCTCAACTGACTGTCCAGTAGACTCTCCAGCAGACAGTTGAAACTGTATGCAAGGGTACAGCTTCCACACTTCCACCAACAGCTGTATAAGGCGTAAGTCATAACAAGCTTACTTGGCAAAAGTGTAGACAGGAGATTGGTGATTAACTCACGGAGCTATGTTTAACAAGGATTTTTCTTCAGTATTCATAACAGTATTTTATTTTCATGTACCAAAATCAAATGTATTTTGGACTTTTTCT
This sequence comes from Haliotis asinina, assembly GCF_037392515.1. Lineage (NCBI taxonomy): Eukaryota > Metazoa > Mollusca > Gastropoda > Lepetellida > Haliotidae > Haliotis > Haliotis asinina. The sequence goes on from NC_090280.1 coordinate 34,849,612, forward strand.
TTTATTAAATAGAAACTGGGATTTTAAGTTTAAGTAATGAGTTTTGTTTTACCAGAGGAACACGTTGGGTTTAATTTTCGATTGACAAAATCAGCCTGACAGATTGCCAAAAGCATGAAAAAATACAGTGCAGCTCCATGATAAATATGGATTGCTTGAAGACATGGATACAGAAGTGAGCACTGGTGGCCATACAAGTGGTCACTCTCCAAAAAGGAAAGGTAGAGCAGTGTCTCCTGTTACCGCTCCTTAGATAATTAATAATAAAACACCATGAGTCATTCACCTAATCTAGTACAATGGAACTGCAGAGGACTCAAGAATAACTTTAATGAACTACAGTTGTTAGTTCAAGACTTTAAGCCGTCAGCACTATGTCTCCAAGAGACTTATCTCAAGTATACTGATACATTCGATTTACGGCAGTGCACTTGTTATCACCCTTTTTCTCCGCCAGGGGATAAAGCGACCGGAGGTTCAACTATACTAGTTAGACGTAACATCATTCACAGCGGTGTTCATTTGAATACCAATCTCCGAGCCGTAGCTATTCGCCTCACCCTGCACATTGCGTTTACTCTGTGCTCTTTGTACATGTCACCTTCATATGTTCACCGACAAACTGATCTCCAAAATCTCTGTGATCAGTTACCAAAGCCATGTATCATCATGGGCGATTTGAGCGGACACAACCCTCTATGGGGAAGTACAAGTACAAACCATAAAGGCCAGATTATTGAGGATTTTATATCTGATAATAGCTTATGAATGTTTCAGATCCGATAGAGTTGTTTTCAGCTGAGATAAATGAAATCGCTGACCAATCAATTCCTAAGTCCTCTGCAATTCCTCACCTTCGTAAACCATGGTTCAACAATGAATGTAAACAAGCAAGAAAATGTATGAAGAAAGCAGAAAAATACATTCGCAGACATCCTACAGTTCATAACTTAAATAATGTTTAAATTACGAGTGCCAAGGCACGACGAACTTATAAACAACACAAGCGCCAGTCTTGGAGGTAATATGTTTCAAACATACATTCGCGCACACCCATGTCTAAGATGTGGAATATGGTCCAAAGAATAAAAGGCAAAGGTTCCAAATCCTCTGTTAAACATCTTAAAGAAGGTGATACATTGATAACTGGTAAGGGTGATATTGCCAATAAAATCTGTGAAACTCTTTCCAGAAATTCATCATCATCAAATTATATACCTGAATTTCAGAAATATAAAAATCGACAAGTAAAACAAAGAAATAGTTTTGACTCTAATAACGGTGAAGATTACAATGAAGTATTTTTATTACATGAGCTACATACTGATCTCGAGCAAGCTCATGACACTGCCGCTGGTGATGACAGCATTCATTACCAATTACTTAAACATTTACCTGAGACATGTCTTTTCACACTTTTGGAAATATTTGACCATATTTGGATTTCAGGAAACTTTCCTCAATCGTGGCACAATGCCATTGTAATCCCCATCCCAAAGCCTGGCCGGGATCATACACATCCATCAAATTACCGCCCTATATCGTTAACTAGTTGCGTTTGTAAAACCATGGAACGAATGGTAAACATTAGATTAGTCTGGAATTTGGAAAGGAATAATCTTATCACAGATATTCAATGTGGTTCCCGGAAAAACCGAAGTACTATTGATCATTTGGTACGATTAGAATCCTATGTTAAGAATGCTATTGTAAATAAACAACACGTTGTATCAATTTTCTTCGATCTGGAGAAAGCATATGATACTACTTGGAAGTATGGCATTTTGAAGGATTTACATGATTTTGGTTAGAGGGGTCGTTTACCTCATTTTATCTCACAATTTTTACAAGACAGGCAATTTCAAGTCCGATTGGGTTCAACCCTGTCTGACCATTACTATCAGGATCAGGGTGTCCCACGAGGGAGTATTTTGTCTGTTACTGTATTTAGTATTAATAAAATAGTCTTTCTAAAGTTTTAAATGATGCAGTTGATGGATCACTTTTCGTGGATGATTTTAATGTTTCTTGTCGTGGTACAAATATGCATACCATAGACAGGCTGTGAAATTATGCCTAAATTAAATCCATAAATGGTGTCTTGAAAACGATTTTAAATTTTCTAAGTACAAAACAAACTGTATACATTTCTGTAGAAAATATAAACCGCATAGAGACCCAGAATTATGTTTAAATGGCACACCCATCAAAGTTGTAAAGGAAGCCAAGTTCTTGGGACTTACTTTTGATGCTCATCTAACTTTCCTCCGACACATCAAATACTTAAAAAATAAATCCCTGAAGGCACTTGACTTACTGAAAGTAGTTTCGAATTCTAAGTGGGGAGGAGACCAAACTACCCTCTTACACTTATACAGATCTCTCGTCCGCCCGAAACTTGATTGTATATCGTGGAGCATGTAACAGCAATCTCAAACTATTAAATGTTGTCCACCACCAAGGTCTAAGATTTTGTCTTGGGTCTTTCAGAACTTCACCAATTGACAGTCTCTACGTCGAGGCCGATGAGCCATCTCTTAACCAACGACGTATAAAATTATCTTTACAGTATCTCTTTAAACTATAAACCCTGATTTTAACTGTGTTTTAATCCTCTTTATGATGCTCTATACAATAAAAAGTCTTCTCTTGTTCCGCCTCTTGGTATAAGAGTGAAACCTTTCCTTTCTGCTGCTTGAATTGAGCAAGAAAGTATCTCTCCCTCCCGTCTGATTTCGTCTCCTCCTTGGCGGTTAGTGAGACCATATGTTGACAGCATTAACAAAATCGGAAACAAATGATTTACAATATAAACAAGAATATAATCAATTAAAAAGTAAATATTTCAGTTACAAATCCTTATTTACAGATGAGTCCAAGGATGGTGGCGCCGTAGCTTGTGCCACCGTCATTGGCTCCAGGATACCATCTACCCAATTACCCGATAATAGCTCTATTTTTACTGCAGAAGCAAACGCAATACTAACGGCTGTAAAATATATTCAAAGACACCCTTTCTATTAGTAACTGAGATTGTTAGTGGCAGTATCTTCAAGGGGGGTTAAAGTACAGTGAAATTATTGTCCTCCCGAGAGGGTACGTAAGTCCCATAACATTTGAAGTAAATTAAAGCTCTCCACTGTTTTGCTTGTAGTATACGTGTAGTTTTAATATATGGTTAGATATGACGAAATTGCTAACGGCTGAAGGGATGATGTAAATCCAGCTAGGGTACATGCAGGTAGCAAAAGTACTGTAAGTCCCCATGGTCCTTAGCATGGTGATCTACCTTCATTTTTCTGCAATCTATAGCCCGTTTTTATATTGTAATTTCCTCAGTAATGAAACTGTTTCAGATATCATAACTAGTATTAAATGAATGTCTGTGATATACTAATGGTTTTGCTGTTTTTTGTCAACAGTTTTTAGTCCCCATGGTCCTTAGAGTGTTGATCTACCTTCAGTTGTTGGCGATCGTCAGCCCTTTTTTTATTGTATTGTCCTAATCTGAAATGTTGTTCTAGAGATATATGTCATTGTTATTTCTTGACACTGTAATGTACGAGTTGGTTTTACCGTCCTTCGTTTGCACTTACAGTTTTTTTTCAAATTTTGTGCATGAATCATGAATTTTCAATTACTTAACTGTCTTCCGTTGACACTTTTTTTTATAATTCACCAGTAAATACTATGCATAACAATTAATTGTTCTCGTCACGATATTGCTTGAAATACTGCCGCTGTGACTATAAAATTTAATTCATTCATTCACTCATTCGACATATACAGGTAAACGTTATATTTTTGAATTTTATCGAATACAAGCTGTAAAAGAACGAGATCCTTGAATTATTCTTAGCACCAAGATGCGGCTTTAACAAAAATATCTACACCAATCTCACTCCAAAACAGCCGTATCCATTCCATATCTAACTGCCAGAAAATTCCAGAAGATCATTATCCCCTCTTCCACCTTAATGCCTAAAAGCATTCCTAAAAGAGTGTGCCTGTCATTTTTAAAGATATATAGAGACCAAGCTTTTTCTTCATTAAAGTCGTGCTACTCCAACAACGATATCCCAGCCGTCACACACTGACATTTTTCATTTTTCAACACTCCAACCCTCACACGTCAAGCCCAGCAGTACCGATATATCAACTTCGTGGCATTAACATAAACTCCAGCGATTAATTACAAAAGCAGTACCGCTATCGGTACCTTACAATACGAAGGCCTAATGCTGCCACTTCTGAAGCATAAACTATTTTTTTCAGCTGTTCTCGCTGTTCCGACTATTTTGTTTTTAGTATCTTCAACTTTTTTCTCGCAGCTTTAATCAATTTTTCATTGTTCTGAAGTATTTTGCCATACGTCAAGAGTCAAAAGTTGATATTTTGAATATTTTTCAGTCCTTCGACTGTTTATTTCTAATTTCTCGGTAAATACTTGAAATTTTGAGTTTTTAACATAGGTGAATGAACGAGAAAATGCTCGAAGCAACAAGTACTTTTGTTAATATTTTGTATGCTACAAACGTGGCATCACTAGGATAACGTAGCACTAGACTTTCGTACTCAAGCATTCGAAAACCTCTTTTGAAAGAAAACTAAAATTGCTGCAAAGCGAACGTAAAATCTCGAAAGTAAGTCTACAACATCGGAGCGGTTATAATAACAAGGCCATTTGTGTATTTGAATCTCTCATCGTTCACCTATCCTTATTTAAGACCTTAAATCAGGTAAAGTTAACGCTGAACCACAATTCTATCATAGTTTGGCAAGAAATGCATGGGGACCAGGTTTTGTTGCAAATAACCCTTGATCCAATGATCAAATCGATCTCAAACTTTGCAAGAGGATGTTTTCAATTGTCAGACAACCTAATCACATTGTAAATCACCGATGATATGCATTTGTATGAAAGAATCGGTCTATGTAACTGTCAACAAAATAAACAGCAGAACCCAGACTGCTTGCAGAGGGAGGGAGGCAATGACCTGTAACATCAAATACCAATGCAATATCAAAATCAAAACTCACTCACACTAATGTGACATGGCCAAAGCTTACGCAGGTCATCACCATCACCCTCAGAGTCGCGATTGTACGCACAGTTTCGAACTGTTATTGTCTATCAGGCATCATTCGTTCTTCGGACTGATGTTACGTCTAAGAATTTCGACAGGTTCTAATATCCACTTCTTGGTATGCTGTGAATCCTCCACCGTACTTTTTGCATCCTTGGGGAAATAAATTGTCGGACCGTTACTGTTCTATACACCTTTGACGCGTGAGGCATATATGCACTGGATCAACGTGAAATGAGATCGTTGAACATACATATATTGATGTTATTCGCACCCATGCTGCATGTTAAAGCACATCTCGTTGTTTTGGGGGGAATATTTCATGTGAACCGATATTCCACTCTGGTCAAACAGTAACCTGAAGTACAAGTATCAGGTCTCTATTTATCCTTGGACTGGCATGAATTATGCAAGGAAGATATATAAAGAATTAGCCATCAAACCTTACAAAGCTGTCCGGGTATCCTGCCTGCTGTATGAAGAATGTCTCAGCAAAACTGACACAGCTGTGTTTGGCAGGGTTGAGACTCTATCCTGGTTCACACATGCATGTCTTGGTCCGACAAACGACCTTCAACATTAGTTGAGCATCTGAATTCAAGGGAGCTGCTGACCTTGTGACCTGTATTCTCACTTGTTTTAGGCATCTCTGTCAAGGAAACAGAATACAGTTAAAATCAGGGTATTAATTTCTGCATCGAAGTTTTTTTATTAACAGATTGAATGAGTGAGTTTAGTTTTACGCCTCACTCAGCAATATTCCAGCTATATGGCGGCGGTCTGTAAATAATCGAGTCTGGACCAGTGATCAACAACATGAGCAATCGATGTGCGCAATTGGGAACCGATGACATGTGTCAATCACCGAGTCTGACAACCCGATCCCGTTAGTCGCCTTTTATGATAAGCATAGGTTGCTGAATGCCTATTCTACAACGGACCTTCACGGGTCTTTTATAAACAGAAGCAAAACTGAGGTTAGATGCTTAATTAATGTTATCGGCAACAACGATTTTAGACAAAAAATATATGAAAATAATATATGATGACAAAGAATTGCAATGGAATTAAATGTACAAAAAACAGTAGCCGATTTTATTATTTGACATTCCACATAATCAAACGCATCAACAGATGCTTATAAAGCAATGCCACCTTGACAACCTCAGCACCTTAAGTATATTTGAAACCATCTCGCACATCTCAACCACAAGTTCCTGAGCACCTCATCCATCTCGTACATCTCAACCACAAGTTCCTGAGCACCTCATCCATCTCGTACATCTCAACCACAAGTTCCTGAGCACCTCATCCATCTCGTACATCTCAACCACAAGTTCCTGAGCACCTCATCCATCTCAACCACAAGGTCCCGAGCACCTCATCCATCTCGTGCATCTCAACCACGGGTTCCTGAGCACCTCATCCATCTCGTGCATCTCAACCACGAGTTCCTGAGCACCTCATCCATCTCAGCCACAAGTTCCTGAAGCACCTCATCCATCTCGTACATCTCAACCACAAGTTCCTGAGCACCTCATCCATCTCGTACATCTAAACCACGAGATCCTGAGCACCTCATCCATCTCGTACATCTCAACCACGAGATCCTGACCTCATCCATCTCGTACATCTCAACCAAAAGTTCCTGAGCACCTTATCCATCTCGTACATCTCAACAGCAAGGTCCCGAGCACCTCATCCATCTCGTGCATCTCAACCACGAGTTCCTGAGCACCTCATCCATCTCGTGCATCTCAACCACGAGTTCCTGAGCACTTCATCCATCTGGTACATCTCAACCACAAGTTCCTGAAGCACCTCATCAATCTCGTACATCTCAACCACAAGTTCCTCAGCACCTCATCCATCTCGTACATCTCACCCACACGTTCCTGAGCACCTTATCCATCTGGTACATCTCAACCACGAGTTCCTGAGCACCTCATCCATCTCGTACATCTCAACCACGAGTTCCTGAGCACCTCATCCATCTCGTACATCTCAACTACGAGTTCCTGAGCACCTCATCCATTTCGTACATCTCAACCACAAGTTCCTGAGCACCTCATTTATCTCGTACATCTCAACCACGAGTTCCTGAGCACCTCATCCATCTCGTACATCTTAATCATCCCTGACGTCGTCGTCTACACCTCAAACACCCCATCCCAAGTTTCTCTGACACCCCAACCACCCTAATCATATCAAGCTCTGTAGTTTCCAAATTCTGCTAGCACAGACATATACACATGGACGACACATTCCACAACAGGTTCCACCATCTGTACCTTTAAACACACCATAATCTAAACCTCAACCTCATCGATATCACCGTCTGCAGCTACAAATTGTAACGCAGATTTAACCGTAAATTCAACCACAAATAACAATTGGTATGCGGTCGGTAATTTTGTTACACATTCATGGTGTATATGTCATAATTGCTACATACAATAACGTGGACAACTGCAATTGCAGCTACATTCAGTGAGTGAGTGAGTGACTTAAACTCACAATCTGCTTAAAATGTATAGTCAGAATCCCAATATCTATTAAATTCGAATGCTTCTCTTTTCGAACGAATTGAGGTTCCAGACAAAATCTTGTAAATGTATATTTCAACTTTAGAAACAAGATATTAAGACTAAGTGATTAATGTATCGAGTACAATTAGTTATGAGTGTAATACACACGTTTGCACATTCTATGTATATGTACTAGTGGCCTTCACACGAATAAATGATATGTCATTCGTCAATACACGCCGGGAATATTTTACACCTCTTTCGTGACTGTAACTACAGTACTCACTCGGAATTCAGACATCAGAGCGTTGCATTTAAAAGGCAGCATAAAATATAATAACGATGGAAATAGCAACAAACCCTAACAATGATCATGAAGAAGCAAAGCAGAATGGGTAGACACGTTCCCGAGTGTAACCAAGCCTAGGAAGGAAACTGTCCGTCGAACTACGAGGCTAGTCAAACCATCCCACCGAACATCACCCTCTTCTGCACCATCTTCCTGATCTACACCATCACTCTCGTCTACACCATCAACCTCTTCCACATAATCACCCTCTTCTACACCACCAGCCTCTTCTCCACTATCTCTTTCGTCTTATTTATCACTATGCCTACCTTGGCCTTACACCATCACCTTCCTCTTCACCTCTTTTTCATCTCGTCGTTGTTAATGTCTGTACGTAACTTGCCGTTATGATGTTTTCACACAAGATGAACTTTAAAAAAGTGTCCTTGATTTGCAGTCACGTGCAAAGAAGACATATCTGTTTCTCAGAATATAGGTATCTTTAAATTTACTCCAAATATATTTTCAAACTGTTCGATTCGCAAATTCCATCGGTTATGTTTTATGGTTCAGGAGTCTGGGGGTTACAGCATCAAGAATGTTTTGAGAAACTTCATCTCTTAGTTTGTAAAATATTTGTAAATGTTAGGACCGCCAAATGGTATGGTGTAGGGGGAATGTGGGAGATACCCAGTTTATAAAAAATCACAAATCAGATGTTAAAATTATTGATTAAAGATTCTGGAAATGCATGAACAACGAATGCCTCAAATAGCTTATAATATGCTTGTTCATCGCGATAACATGGGCAAAACAAATTGGGCTTCACATATTAGATTTTTTTATTTTCTTATGGCATTGGATTTGGGGGGTTCAGTCAGGCAGCAGGTGATGTAACTATTTTTCTTAAACGTTTTAGAGAACAATCAGTCTGTCAGAATGTCTATAGAAAGAAACATCACAATTTGTCCACTATGCACTTCATCTATTGAAGATAAAATTCATTTATATTTGTATATGACCATATTATGATGATATTTAAAGAACATATATTTCAAATAAATCATCTGTCACAAAACCTAACAATAGCCTTTGTATCGATTCTCACTTCAAAAAATGAAACTGTTATCCGTAACCTTTCTCTATTTGTAAAACATGGTGTTGCCTTGAGAAATACTAGATTATCCAAGTAATTTCATAACTGTGATTGCATTATGTAGATGGTCCGGAGGCTTTCAATACAATAACATTGGCTTGACCTGACTTGACTTGACTTGATATCTTCTTCGTCTACACATTCTCCCTCTACTACACAATCACCCTCTTCTACACCATCACCCTCCTCTACACCACCACCCTCTTCTACACCATCACCCCCCTTCTACACTAGTCTCGTCTACGTCATCACGCAAATCTAAACCACTTCCCTCAATACTATAAGCACGTTTCAGAAAACACAACGGTTTGTCTTAGGAAAGATTACAAAAGAAGTCTCACCCTCAACACAGACTGCGCCACCACGACGTCTCTCCACAGAACAGGTGAGCGATTTGGAGGTCACCTGGGAGCAAGCACCTGCTGAACTCTAGAGGAAACGAAATGTGATTGTTTTGCTCCAGGATGTGAGGCAAGGAAAGGCAGTGAGTGTGATGAACAGCTTTTCTGTTCGAACACCTTTGCAGTAGTACACCTGTTACATTACAAATCCTTTTTTCCTATTGTTTAGGAAATTTTACGTAAGTGTACGCGTAGGTACAGATGTCTGTAAGTGTAGATGTATGTAGATCAACATTCATGTATAATAGGAATAGCTGCATGTACATGTATGTAGAGATTGCTGAAAGTAAGTTTACATGTATATAGAGATAGCTGTATGTAGCTGTACATTTTTGTAGGGATAGCTGTATGTAGGTGAGTGTGTATGTAGGGATCGCTTTATGTAAGTATACATGTATGTGGGGATAACTATGTAGATATACGGGTATGAAGGGATAGCTTTATGCAGGTGTACATGTATGTAGAGACAGCTGTATGTATAGGCCGTTTGGGCCAAACGCACAATGATGAATTACATTGTAACTCGAAAACTGATAAGCATAAAATACCCAATGGCACGCTGATCATAATCAAAACATCATACCAACTCTGCGAGGTTTTTGCTGAAAATGAAAAGGTTGTTTAACTGTTTTTCATTAAAATATTGACGCATTTCACTCTTTGTTACTAGGGGGGAGTGCAAACAAAGGGTGTGCGCTAGAAAGGATGGAGACGGCACAGTAGATTAAAGAATCAATAACTTTCTCGGCACAGAAATATATTATGCCAATATTGTGACAGTATCCATGTACATCCATACTCCCATACAACCACAGAGGTAACTACGTAACCACCTCGCTGAAATGAAATCTGTCTGCATGCTTTAGAAATATATATATATTATGCCAGTATCGCTACAGCATCCTTGTACATCCATACTCTCACACAACGGTAATTGCAATTGTGTAACCGCCTCTCTGAAATGAATATTGCTTTCATGTTTATGGTATTGTGTGGTGCTTTTACTGTCACACCTCTCTTGTATATCCATTTCTCACACGAAGGTGTATCTGCCTCACTGAAATCAATAAAATATTTTTAAAAAAAAAAGAAATCTTTCTCGGCACTTGTGCACGTGCTTCTCGAACACAAGGCTGTCCCTTTCTCTGCACTGCTCCTTCGTAACAAAAAGTGAACTGTATCAATGTCGCTGGCAAAATTCACATATTGTCCCATTTGGGTGCATTTAAGGTTGCATAGCCTCAATATCATATACTACTTCGGTTTCTGTCATCCTCTCAACGGTTGCAGGATAGTGTCTCGGAATATATAAGGACAATTCTACATCTACATCTATTATGGCTCGTAAGACACACCAAGCTGTGACAACATTTAACGCTTTATTGATGTTAACACACACAGAATAAGAATGTGCACGTCGTCATATTTCACTTCTCTTTTGTTAAAGGTGTTTTGGAGCTGCGTTAATATAACCTATATAGCTTGTTCGCCAATCCACATTTCATTTTGGAAATAAAATTTTTAAAAATAAGGACAATTACCACAAGTTAGATGCACTCGGTGTACCTCAATAGGGATGATCTATAGCCCATTTTTATATTGTATTGTCCTCTATAGATAAACTGTTTTAGGTATTATTACTAGTTTTACATTCTTTTCTGTGGTGTTCTAGTTGTTTTACTGTCCTTTGGCGACAGGTTTTTATCATACACATATATCCCATTTCAGTGTTATGTTCGCGTCATGATATGGCTGAGATATTGCCGACGTGACGTTAAATATTAACCCACTCACGCAATAGGGATGAATAATGAAAGACCACACAGACTTCTGCCGAAAGATAATCATTATCGCTGAACCCGACCATATGGTGTTGACCTGTATACACATATCCCCACCGAGGAAGCGCTACAAATCCTCAGTCAGCAGATCGCCAACCTGGATCAAACCCCTTAACACCAATCTTTCCACTAGTCTCCATCATCAACCTCACTAAATCCTTAATATCGTCTACCAACTTCACTTGTCTTCCCCCTTGGGTTCTCCTCTTTCCACCTTTCTCATTGAAATCTACCGGAAGAGGAAACACTGTTCCCCTCGCCTGTTGTACTTTCTGTTGTACAGCAAGGTGGATGACACCTTTGTCAAACTCAGGAAAGACCTTGATGCTACCTCACTACTGCAGCACTTCAACATCCAACATTCCCGAAAGAAGTTCACTATGGAGAAAGAACATGAAACCTCTACAGTCAAGGCAGACAGCAAATCAGCCCTCTCAGATCGCTAGCGAAAATTGTCCACCCATCAGTTTAGGTTCGACCAAATGGAAGTCCTATCAACCCAAAATCAGGACTCCACAACAAAAAAAAAACCTGTTGGAAGCCATCGAAATCCGCCGCCACAAACCTTCGATCAACACCAAGGATACTACATACCATCGGCCTCTGAAGAACTATGAACTATAAACTGTCAAAGCGTGGTGTCTGTCTGTTGTTACTACTTAATCCCCCTCTTCACTGGCTTCATCGCAAGTGCCATTTGTTGTTCCAGTTCCCTACTGTACTCCTCCATTCATGTACCACTTATTATTCTATTACAAGTTGTTGTTAGTGTTAATCCGCTGTTTGTCACATGTAGCATGTAAATACGCTTATCACCATTTGGTTCTAGTCACCTTTAGCTTGATAACCATGTGGGGATCTGAATTCATACGTCGCTTAAAGCAATAAACAAGACGTTGTAATCCATACAGTTCTACATTTCATTCATAGCAACTAACTATAAAATGATAGTTTCTAAATGACATAATACAAACCGGGCTGCAAACTCCACAAACTGAAGATAGACTGCCATACTAGAAACCATAGGGACAGTGTAGTAGGGGCAGTCAGATGATCTTAATTTTGAATGTGATTTATGCCATTACTCTAAATGTTGGCGATTATCAGCATATTTATCAGATACAAAATACTAGCTCTATTATAACTAACAATATGTTTTACTGAATACATACGTCAACATTTCGGGTGCTCTTTTGTCAGATGCATTAAAGCCCTAGGCATAGATGACAGGAGATTCATTATAGCTGGGCATAAGGCAGATATTGTTTTAATGAGCCATTCAGGAAGCTGTGGTATATTATGCGTTTGGTGTCGTCGTAGTTAATGTCCTGTCGGTCTTTGAGGGCAGCATTGTGTTCCAAATGATCAAGGACGTCCACGGTGAGTGCGCGAGTTTCGTTTTATGCCAATTTAAACAATGATCGAAAAATATTCCAGTGTGAGAGAGATTGAGTGTGCGCGCGTGCGTGTGCGAGCTTGCAGAGAATTTTCCTCGCCTACTTCAACATCAGCTTTGGTTAGGTTTCTGAACACATTTAAAAGACAGGTTTTTGTTTGTTGAAGATCCTGTTCTATACCTGTGCCGTATGGCTGAAATAAAATTAGCAGACTAAAATAATGTCGATGTGACATAAAATGGTAAGTCACTCACTCATATCACCATCAGTGTGGAGGAGTGCGTCCCCAATCCACTACGATGTAATAACTGTAAACATTTCGGCCGCTGGTCTCATTTAACAGTTTGGTGTATGATCGCCTTGGAGACCACCATGCAGCCTGTAAGAAATGTGCAAACTGTGCATACACACGTCCCACCTTGCCCTGTGTATCAGAGAGAATCCAGTGAAAATATTATGCGCTTCTATATTGTGACCCACATTACAACCTGTACAGAACTGATCACCAAGTTGTAGAGAGATCATGAACCCATTAGGTTACTATGTGTTCACATTTAACCACCTGGACTCGAGCCTTGTTGCATGAACAAAACCAACAAAACTAATCAACCCGAAACAGATCGTTTATCCAAGTGATGCTTGAACAATAATGATGTTTCACTTCATCAGAGTGATATTTAAACAGTTTGAACTGAAATGCATTTAGGACCATTGGCCCGAAAAGGGGATGGGATAGTCAGGATCGCTGACAGGGATAATGCATTATATCATTTCTAAATTGCGAAGGACAATGGTCAGTATGAGGTTCATTCACTCATATTTAAAGACCTCCGCTGACCACACAGAAAGTATGCTTTTCACTAACAAATTTTACTTACGATATGACCAACCCTCTGCCATTCTCAATTGGTGCTCTTGAAGACAAGGCCATTGAATGCCTTTCATTTTCATAATTAGCAGCAATATCGTTTGTAAATTTAGTACAAACGTTGTTCCTATGACCATGGTGGATGTGTGGTTTTGTGAATTATAATATTACCTTATATGACTTTCAGTTGTTATCGATCACAAAAGTTTAAAGCGCAGAGTGTGGTTTTGAACTTACATCTTGCTATGTAATTTCACCTGTTAAGAGCGGTTTGCTTCCGAACTAAGTCTAATATGTTGGTTGCGTGACATGGAATTTTCTAGAATTCTTTAGAAGCGTATAATAGCTCTTTAAGGATGGTTGTTGAGAGGCATGATGGCTAATTTGGATTTACGTTCATCTATCTACTACTATCAACGTCTCAAGACCGACCACTCAACTGCCCGCGTCTACAGTGACCTTTCATCAGCTGTCAACAAACATCAATCAGTATAACTACACGGATATAGACTTTTGTCACTTTATTCATTTAATTACTATTTTAGATATGTAACCCAACTGTGTTTTATGAGAAATATGTACTGCCATTCACTGTTAACATTGCGGGCAAGAATTGGTCTTCAGCACCCCATACTTGTCGTAAACGGTGGATAACTGGATCGGGTGGCCAGTCTCGCTGAATTTGTTGATCCCAAATGCGTAGATCAATGTTCATTCTGCTGACCTCTGAATTGACTGGTCACGACTCGGATATTCATACGTCGCTGCCATACAGCTGGTATGATGGCTTTAAACAAAATACTACTCTACTATTATGTTAATTCCTACTTGGCACCTTGTATCCATTTTGCGACAGGCAATTAGACATCCTCTCTCCGCTGCAAACGCTCCCTATCAAGATGAAGATCAGAATAATATCAATTTAAAATAAGTGCTGTAGTCACGAGATACAGTTTACTTAACCCATTTATGTGTATTGTCCCATTTGTGGAACGGGTACTTAAAAAAAGCATTTCTCCAATTGTTGAAGATAGAAACTGTCAGTATAGACGTGAATGAAGCAGAGTAAATTGTTTAGTGGTTGAACCAGTCAGATTACTTGTAGAATCTAAGTTTTTTAAGCATGGCAACTTCCAGTGGCAAGGTACCTCACCTGCCAATTCAAGGAAGTGTGGCGTTCGGTGATTTTTTACTGGGCCTATTTTCACTGTGTAAGTTCATTAGAATGTGTTTAACTCTTTCGTTGTTCAAACAGAAACTAAAATGAAAACGGTTTGCATGTTTTTCATACTGTTTTCCACTAAAGTACCGTCCAAATATGGGACGATATACAAATACGTGACCTTACATTAGGTAATATATTAGGCTTAGGTGGTGAGAGATCAAAGTCTTAAAATTAACAATCATTCTGTTTTTCATATGCAACTATATGTGCTCCCACAATGAAACCTGAACATTTCATGAGCATTTTTGATCCCACAAAATGTTTTCTGATGAACTAATCATCATAGCTTCATGAGCGTCACAAAGCTCTTCAACATGTTCAAGATACTGCTACAAGAACTGATGCCATATATAGTATAAACCCCTGAAGTACTTACAGAATCGTTTTTAGAAACCCTTTTAAGTGTTTGTGATGGTAGTTGGACGTCAGTAGAATTTCCTTCTTCATGGCGTGATTGCTGTCATTGCTGCAGTTCCTTAACCTGGACGTGACCATATCGACCCTTCACATTATGGACAAATTTCACTAACAAGCTTGCGTTTGCGAAACCATAGAACGCATGATCAGTAATTGATTAGTTTGACACTTACAAATCCATAATCTACTCGCTAGCATTCAATGTGGTTTATGTACGAAACAGAAGTAAAGATTTACATCATTTAGTATGACATCCTAAGAAACGCTTACTCAAGGCCCTCTACTTCCCCATGATGTGTGTATAAATGCACCCACTTAACGTGGTAAAATAAACATTCACGGTAACTTTAAACTTTCCATTGTTCTTAATCGCAACATACGTGTATTTTTAATTTTTTGTTAGATGTGTCCAAATTGCTAACAGCCGAGGGGATGATGTAAATCCAACTAGTGCCCATGCAGATAGCAAAGGTATTGTAAGTCCCCATGGTCTCTATTATGGTGATCTACCTTCAGTTGTTTTGGAATCTATAGCCCAATTTATATTGTATTGTCCTCTATAGTCAAATTGTTTTAGATTTAATTACTAGTCTTAAATGGATATCTGTGATGCATACTAGTGGTTTCACTGTTCTTCGTCAACAGGGTTTTAGTTTCTCATGTTCATTCATTCTATAATTAATTCTCATTTTTCTTGTTCTCGTCACGATATGGCCGCAGTATTGCCGAAGTGACGATAAATATTAACTCACTCACTCACTCAATATTCAGAAAGTAATAACAATTAACTTTGTAGGTATGGACAACTTGAGAGTGTGAGTTAGTGAGTTCACGTTTAACACATCGGCAATATTTTCGCCACATCATGACGAAAACAATCTTTGATATCGAAATATCTCAATTACAATTAAAACTAGCGTGGAATGTTCAAAACTGACGGCACTATTTGGACAAAACTATATAAAACACGAGCTGTGGATCGCCAACAACGGAAGGCAGATCACCGTAATAGGGAGGAAAACTGACCTTAAACGTTATGGGGACGTACCCTCTCTGGGGAGATAACTTGAGACCACATAGCTTCCATTGATAACATACGTTAGCTGTTAAAGTGGTGCCTTTTCAGGGATCCATTACAGATGTACAAGTATATAAGAGGATGATCATTTTTCAGTAGTTATGGAGTGTCTGACAGCGAGAGCTGCATGTTAGTCCAACGACGTCCAGAGAATCCTACTACAGTGTGACGCTATAATGCAGGTGAACCTTAGAATCGTTAAGAGGACAGTTCCACTAGTTCTGTTACTCATTTACGTGTACTTCCCCTACGGACAACCGGCAGAACAACAGGAGGTGGATGTTGAAATCACAGAATGCACCGTTACTTGTATTCAAAGAGGCACAAGTTTCGCTCCCAGCATTGACAAACTGTCCTGCTATGTCTCTCGCAAGGAAGCTAGGCATTGGTCGATGCGAGGATTTGTCATGAGTTTTGCTTCGGACATTGACAAACTGGCCTGTTCAGATAAGGATGCAAGTCATAAGATGATGAGAGGATTTGTTGTTTTTTCAACGAAATCAACCCAGGTAAGATATTTTGGCTTCGTATACATTTCAAAGAAAGAAAGTTGACATGATGTTTTGGAATTTACTTACTGAGTGTATATTACTGAATCAAATATGAAATTATTGCTCAGTTAGAGTAGAATCATCACTTTACAAATTTCCAAAATAAGATTATTCAGAAAGTGTTTGGTAACACAACAGAGGGCTATTTAAGGCCACTTGGTCAAGGAAAAATGTTAGTATCTGGAGTGATCACCATGGGCGTCGATACCAGCTTGTCAGCAGTGACCCCATAAAAGAAAGGAGATGACGAGTGTCGTCTTGAGGAATGATTTGAATCTTGCTGAAGTGTTGTGTGCAGTTCTTGTAGAAACTTAGGTGACAGATTACGCTGGCGCAAGCTTCGATCAACAGTACCCCACACACGTTCAGTGGGAACACCTGAACATTGTCTTGTTGGAACGAGCACTGTCATGCTCCCAAAATCAACCGCTAACGTTGATGAAGGGAAAGACGTTACGTTGAAGAGGTCTCCTGGCAAAAGGTTTGTACGGAAGCGCTGAAGGGACATGAGTATGAGAATTTTTTTAATATATATTTCGTGCGCACGAGATACTAAAATGTGCGCACGATATAATATAGCGTGCGCACGATATAACATAGCGTGCGCACAAAATGAAAGGAGACACGTATTTTTAAATGTTAAATCGTGCGCACGAGATACTATAGCGTGCGCACGGTATAGTATAGTGTGCGCACGATTTAACAAAACGTGCGCACACTATATCATATCGTGCGCACGCTATGTAAAATCGTGCGCACGCTTTGTTAAATCGTGCGCACGAAATATATATTAAAAAAATTCTCATACTCATGTCCCTTCAGCGCTTCCGTAGGTTTGGTTTCCCATAGGCAAAAGCGCACTGTCTGGTTAGAGGTTCGGCGCAGGCCAGGGATTTGGAATGTCTTGGCACCTCAAGCTGCGATGTCCGTCATTGTACCCGTCATTGAAAGTTAAAGATTTACATACACGTTTCACACCTGAACCTGTGATCTAGATGTTTTTACTGTCCTTCGTTGGTAGGTATTTTAGAACTGACTTGATGAAGTGTTACTTTTTGTTTCTTTCATTCGCGGTATTTCTGAAATACTACCGGGGTGGCTCAAACACTGACTGATTGTTTGGTTTAGGTTTCAGCAGATGTGTGCTCTTACGTGAAGTGTAGGTCGAACACTCGCTGTTTGGAGAGACGTCGTGGTGGTGCAGTCTGTTTTGAAGGTGAGACTACTTTTACGATCTAAAAGTGACATACTCTTTTCAAACCTTAGTTTTGAGGTCTTAGACGAGACTTTTTGTTTCCTATGTTAGTAAAAGTAACAGCGTCACGTTAAACAACAAATCCACCAGCCATCGACACGTCTGTTACCATTTGCTCCCACTCCATCACAGCCTTCATCACTTCCTCCTCCCGAAGTAATGGTGAACCAGGTTGCAGAGGATAAAACTGAGGTGATGATGAGACTAGGCCCTGGACAGCGGTATAGGCGATATGTGGCTGATGTTCCAAATTGTTTTATGCCGAATCTGTTAGCATCCATTGCGTTCTAGACACGCTTTAAACATATGTATTTTTTCTGAGATATATTTTTGCCGCTGAATTTATACTTTACATTACAACAGATGAGACAACACACACAAGTGGCAAAGACCGTAACCCGCTTGAATCCAGATGTTCAAGTAACCGTGGTTGTCCAGCAGACAGAACGTTTGTATGCTTCCATCGGACTTGCAAGTGTAAACCAGGATACAGTTTCAACCCCTCCAACAACAGCTGTGTCAGACGTAAGTCAGTTTGTTGAGACATTCTTTACATAAAAGCGGTCCAAAAACAAGGTGGCACTCGTGAATGTCCGGGATACAAGTGATCTTCAGTAACCCATGCTTGTCGTAAAGACGAATAACCCGTGAAGGTCCCCGGGTAGAATAGGCCTTCAAGAACTCATGCTTGTGACTGTGCTTGTCGTGAGAGACGACTACCGGGATCGGGTGGTCAGGCTCGCTGACTTGGTTGACACATGTCATCGGTTCCCAATTGCAGATCGATGCTCATGTTGTCGATCACTGGATTGTCTGGTCCAGACTCGATTATTTACAGACCGCCGCCATATAGCTGGAATATTGCTGAGTGCGGCGTAAATCTAAACTCACTCACTCAGTCGAATAGACGACTAACTGGGTCGGCTAGTCAGGACCATAGACTTGGTAATACGAGTACATGTCACTTGTATCCTACATGCAAGTGCTTACATCGGTGCTCATGATGTTGCTTACTATATTGTCTGGGCCAGGTGTTATCCAGGAAGCGATCTTAACGTCACTGTCATCGTAACGTCCCTACTTCAAGGTTTTCTAAGGCATGGTAAGATCTAGTTGCGCAAATGAGCCCCGCTCACTTGCTTTCGATCCAAACACAATCGAAAACCGATCTACCGCAATATGGCACCCGTGAAGAGCCACCTTCTCGACAACTCTTCAACCCCCCGTTCTGGACTTGGAGGCATAGTTAATAGTAGCCCACTGCCGGTCCTAGCAACCTATTTGCCGTGGGTTGTGCTCCTGTGTCGATGGAGAACGATAGTCTTGTAGTTGAGGGCACTGGGAGCCTGGAACCGGATTCATTTTGCCCAACATACCACTTTGGTCCTTACCTCACTTAGACAGGTCGTAGAACTGGCCCTTACTATCAATCGGCTGGTCACGCCGTGCCCTGTGCATTCTTATGCAATTATTGTACAAATTTGTACACTTTTGACAACGCATTGTTGTATTTCAAATTGTGTTATATTTACGTTTGCCTGGAGTTCTATGCCAGAAGTCGGTGGCTCATGGGCCGATCTGGTGATGTTGACCTGTAGGTTCTTTATGAGTGAGTTAAGATTTTAAGTGACTTTTCAATCGTGACTACAAACAAGTTATGGTTTAGAGAAAAAGAAAAAACTCTGTCGGCAAAGGACAGTAAAGCAACAAGTTGATCACAGATTCCATGTTGAAACTAGTAAGTGACACTAAAACACTTCAACCACAGATGACAATACAAATTAAAAGCAGGCTACAGTCTGCAGATATAAGCTGAACAGTGAAGGGATATCACCATGCCAGGGACCCTAGCTGGATTTACATCATCCCATCACCTGTCATCAAGTTTACACAATTTAGTCATGCATGAAAAGAATACATATTCTGCAGCTAGAAAGAATGGTATGTTTGAATTCACTTTGAATGTTTTACGACTTACGTCCCCTCACAGGAAGACAATAATGTTTACTTACTGCTGCTGGCATTGAGCTCGAAAATATATCTCATAACAGCCTTCTTTCATCTCCCACACCATTTAACAAATCAGAAACTTATGAATTACAATCCAAACAGGAATTTAATCCATTAGAAAGTAAATACAATTCATATAAATCCTTATTTACAGATGGACCCAAATATGGCGGCACTGTGGCATACGGCACTGTCACTGGGCCAAGAAACAAAATCTTCCAAATTACCAAATGACTGTTCAGTTTTCACAGCAGAAGCAGAACAAAAATGCATTACTAACAGCTATCAAATATTTACACATGAGCATTAATTAACCACCATCCATCTTCATGCTCGTATAAGATTGTGTTTAACACAACACACTTGTCATTCATGATATGGAAACCAAACACATGGTTATAATTTCGTTAACTGAAACATCTAAAGTGTCCATCCATTAATTACCAACACTGCTGCTGTAATTTATTGACGGTCATATGGGGGCACTAAAACGTTATCAATAATCATGTCTAAAACGATGGTCACACAGACAATGTCTGTGGTCCAGCGTACACAATGTTCTCAGAAAACGTTGACTGTTCAATCCTAAGCCAACAGTGACATCAGAATTTGGTGTATCCTCCCCTCACAACTGCTGCAACCCTCCTCTTCATGCTTGGAATCAAACACCGAATGCGCATCATTGGAATCCTCTGCTATGCCTCATAAAGAGCCTGGGCTAATTCCTGTAGAACAGGTGGATCCCTTACTTGACGTCCCAGATGGTCCTGTAAATCCTCAATTGGGTTGAGATCAGGGCTTCTCGCCAAGATAATCTGTCAACTGCCTTGTTCTGCAAGTATGTGATAACAGCCCTGGAACGATGGGGCATAGCACTATCGTCCATAAATACTGGCCAGTACTTCCTGCTGGTATCTCTGACCATTGAGTGTCCCTTGAGGGGTGATACGATTCAGCTTACAGTCATTAGAGATACACCCCAACACCATTACAGAGCCCCCACAAAAGGGTTCAGCTGCATGGATCATCCGCCGTTGATAAGTCTCATTACTCCTTCTCCAAACTCGCCCACGGGGATCAGTAACACGAAGAAGAAAACGGCTTTCCTCGGACCAATGGATCCTGCGCTATGTCCTCAGATTGTGGGTTTGCCGCTGATTATACCACCCCAAACGTTGAGCCATGTGTCTGTCAGCGAGTAAGGGACTTCTGATTGATTATTTTTGGTGGTGCTCAATTAATGCCCATGTGTATATAAACAGACACCTACATATAAACAATATACCATATTTTCAGATTCACTTTCTTGCCTTTCCTGTAACCATTCATATTTAATCCAAATAACTGAGTTATATATTGATTTGGCCAATACAACATCGTCCTTTGTTGGTTTACTGTCCTCCTGCGAGGCTACCTATGTCCGAAAACATTCCACGTCAAATTTAATCTTTCACTTTTAATAAACTTGCCTACATTCGCAAGCAGCTGAAGGGATGGCGTAAATCCAGTTAGATTTCATACAGGTAGCATACAAAGTCCCCATTAAGACTGTGGGGAAACGTTTCTGATATGAAATTCTCGTTATGATACGTCTTCCAAAAGTCTTGCTAGTCTTCATATGAGGTTGGATCAAATATAACGCTCGTTGTCGGTTTGTTTTCTCATGATTTACAAGTTCACTTGACAGGGATGGTAAATCGTTGAAAGCGGCATAAAGCAATACGGAATTTTAAAAAGGCAAAAAAAAATATCATTATAGTTGTTTGTATAAGTATAAGGGAATAAGTACGCATATATGGCCACCGATAGTCCAAGAACGTCTGTGCACGCAGAATATGACGTGAAACGACCTCTGAAATATCCAGCGCATATTAGAAAACTGTAACAAATTGCAACATATAACAGTGAACTAACTACAACTCGTAACAATAACACAAACTGACCGCGAGGCGGTCAAGTACAACAGTCGGTGAAACACATGGAAATAATGTGCAACAATTATACTACCTATCAAATGTCTAGACTCACTTAACACACTCACTATATGCTATATATGCATACATGGTTACAATGAAGATGAATTTCTCTATCAGTTTGGGGGAAACAACTGCAAACCTTCTGCAGATTAATTGCACAAGGATGACTCATCAATTTGCCGAAACGTGTGTGCAACTATCGTACTTTTGAACTGCTGCTTTTTGGTGTTAAGTTCCGATAGGAATTTGCAATTGTTCATCGAGTTTCATCATTTACTGAACGCATGACAATAATCTGTTCAACGTTACGAATTTGTGTTACTATAGATCATCTCATGTGTAGACAGTACCTTTATACAATATGGAATAATTGGAAAATCTAGTTTAGAACAGTTGACTGAAGTATGTGGCTACATTGACACTGGTGAGTCTAAACTTTTCATGACTAGTATGCTTGTCCACACGAGTCTAATGATGAAGGGAACAGCAGACTCTTAGAGTAAATGACACTAGACTCTACTGGTAAATATAACACATACCTGTAGACTCTAAACGTAAATGAAACACATGACTGTAGACTCTAACAGTGCCTAAAACAGTAAAAAAGCAAATAGTTTTCGCGTGTGGGGGAAATAGGTTGACAATTTCAGACAACGTATATTATCATATATCGAGCATCTCCTACAAGAGATACTAAGTCCTACGTAGGTGATAATAAGTTCCGGGTAAAAGATACTAACTCCTACGTAGAATTTAATAACTCCTACATAGGCGATATTAAGTCCTACGTAGGGCTTAGTATCTCCCACGTCGGAGATAATGAGTCTACGTGTTTTTCCCTGTGCCACTAATACGCTTCCGCACTCAACAGAGATATGTTGAGAGTGATTTTTATGAAATAATAACCTGGTTCATAATTAAATAAATATCTTATAAAATAAAACGAATTTGCTCTGTAACTATATGGTCAAAACTATATAAATGATCCTTCTTTCCCCAGGTTGCAAATTTTATGGTGACAGTTTCACAATATACAACGGTCTGGGTATCCATCGCCACAACGATGGAAGCAGTACAACAAGTGTAAAGCGATGTCATGAGCAGTGCATTAGAGAGAAAACTGTTACCTGTATCACCTGCGAGACTCATAGTTTCAACAAACGTTGCTTCATCTCGAAATCTGGGTACCTTGATGTGGCACCAGCAGACAGAAAGAAGGGGTCACTTTTTTGGAGTCTTTCCGTTAGAAACTGTGCATAGCAGTATGGCCGAATATAGTGGAGTCTACCACTGCGTGTTCGAGATGTGAATCTGTCACATAATAGACTGATATGAGCTGTAGGGCTGGCTATAATGGCTATAATGACTGATAATCAGAGTGAGTGAGTTTTGTTTTACGTCTTTGGATTTAGAGGTACCTTTACGTTAGGGGTGGCCATAATGACTGATAAACGGAAATATCGTCAATAGGAAAGAATGTTCATCATCATCATGAAAAATGTGTTGTAGATAATATCGTACATTAACCTTCATTACAGGGAAAAAAACGGTTGAATATCGTATTCCATAAAGTAATATATTTTTCTTATTATTAATCAATTTGTAAAATTCCAAACAAACAGATCACTCACTCAGTCCTATTATCAGTCATCTACAGCTCATATCCGTTACCCTCAGTCTATTTTTCTTATGTGAGTGAGTTTTGCTTTACAACTTTGGATTTAGACGTACCTTTACATTAAGGCCGGCTATAATCGGAAATATAATCGATAGGGAAAATATTAACCATCAACCTGAAAAAACTGTTGTAGAAAATATCGTATATTACCTTTCGTTACAGAAAAATCTGTTTAATTTGGTCACAAAATATAAGTACCACTTTGATAATGGTTTGTTTCTTTTTATGTTCAGAACGCTGATATGCATAACCCAGTAAAACCATGTCAACACTCACGTGAGAGTGATGATATATATTGATTTCTTTTGCATTTTGTTCAAAGTATTGTAGCGATAATCGATCAATATTTACTTAACAGTCATCAAATCTGTATGATGTATATCGATAGCCAGTCCAGCATGAGACTGAATGCACCTGATATGTGCTGTGAGATGACCCTTAGAAGGTTCTTTAGGCATGCATTCTCCTCCGATGCTCCAGCCTCTGCTGTTGTGATATTGTCATAAAACACAGCATTCTTTTGAAACCAAACAAAGTGAAATATACAATATATCAATGGGTTAACCACACTTGCGTAGCACGTTTCAACCGATTACATAGCGCCATCATCTCATCGGATAACCTGTCAAAGTTGCCCCGTTCAGGACGGTGCTTATCACGTGGATCGATTCTGATGCTATTGATCACTAGCTTATCTGGTCCAGACTCGCTTATTTGCCACATAGTTGTAATATTTCTGGGTGCGGCGTTAAACAACAATGAACCCAAACCAATCTAACAAGGGACCGTCCATGCAACTTCTGCGTGTAAAGGCAGTTTTTATCCACCGCCATGAGATAATTTAATAACAACATTATACTACTACAAAGGTCTTCGTGAACTCATTATAATACTTTTCTTACTCTTCGTCAGCTTCTGAAATGCCATTCGAACAACAGAAGTGTTTACATTGTCTAATTTGTTTTTAATAATATACAACCTTTACTGTCATGATATTGCCGAAATATTGCTGCGTCTAATCTATATAAATGCTTTCCTTCTGGTATGTGAAATAAAATGTTGCTCGAGTCAGTATATCGTTTGTTAGAGTCATGTTGTTTTGTTGTGTCTATTTAAATAATACAGTAAATAGTTGGCTGGTGATTTGAGGGTTGTTATTGTGTAGTATGTTTGAATAGCATTGTTGTTAGCTAAAGTTTTCATACATAAACATAATGTATTAAAATGCATTAATGCATTATTTAGAATACGGGCTTTTACTGAAAAGAATAGTTTCCTCAGTAAAAGTGAAAGAGATAAGTTTTATGAAAAGTGGATGTTATTTATAAAAAAAACTTTCTAGATCTGAATTCTTTCTTCGCGTTTCCTATAAAAATATAATATATGCTAAAAGAATCTGGACTTAACCAAACTTACTGTAAATATTTGAAACTTCGAAGTGTGACTGGTGAGCGAATGTGTTATGGTGCCAGGTGTTGTTAGTCTTTGTTAGGAAAAAAATCATGTTTTCTTGTTACGGAAGTTTTCATGCAAATGGCCTTGGAGTTTTCTGTCTCCATGGCCGTTTCTGTAACATGTGAAACGGGAAAAACACTTCAGAAAACATAAGAACATGTAAGGATTCACTCTCTCATATTGCCTTCATCTGGCCCAAATTCAGATGTATAAAGGCACCCGTGGCGAGCCACCTCCTCGTGGTGGGTGCTGGGTCACGCTAAGAGCTCGCCGACACCCCCGTAGTGGACCCGGGGGGATATTTGGTCCACCAACCCGTTTGCCGTGGGTTGCGGCCTGTGTCGGCGGAGGAGGGGATCCTGGTGGTTGAGGGCAATAGGGGCCTGCAATCGTGTTCCTGTTGCTCAATACACCACTTTCGCCCTGACTTCGCCTAGACGGGTGGTCGAATAGGCCCGGTTCGACCAATCGGCTGGTCACGCCAAGCCCTGTGCTACATTTGTTTACTGTTGTGAGAAAATTACGAAATTATAACGTGTCTAAAGACTTGGCGAATGTTTTGATCTTAATGTTGTTTGTTTTTGCCTAGAGTCGTATGCCAGAAGGCGGTGGCTCATGGGCCAATCTGGTGGAACTATTAATCTTTTAATTTTTCTGCTTGAGTATATCATCCGGGTATCCTTGGTGCTGCAAGCTGGAGATCCGCTTGTTTTTAGCATTGTCCTTGTGATACTCCGTGGTGGGTGGGGAGCTCGGATGATGAAATCTCAACCCTAAATATGGCTTATGAAATCCCCACAAAAAAAACCAAACGTCCTCTTGAGAATGATGTTGATGATAATGACCTTCGACCGTCCAGATCTATTGAGTTTTGGCCACGCTTTCTTGTGATCGAATCTGCTGATAAAACGCCTCTACAATTGAACCCGTTCGCAGTTGCCAAAGGTATTCAAGGTATTGCCGGGGAAGTTAAGAACATTAAACGGCTACGTTCAGGTGCACTGCAGGTTGAGTGTGGGAAACGGCAGCAAGCAGTCAATTTGATGAGCATAGAATCGTTTGTTGGAATTCCGGTTACTGTATCTGCTCATAAGACGTTAAACACGAGCAAAGGAATCATCAGAGACCGTGATCGGTTGTTTTCTGACATGACAGAACTTGACATCATGACTGAAATGAAAGATCAAGGTGTGCTCGATGTCAAACGCTTTTCAGTCCGCAAAAACAATGAAAGTGTTCCAACCAATACTTATCTGTTGTCCTTTTCATCTCCGACAGCTCCAAAATCACTGAAGGCTGGTTACTGCAACATCAAGGTTGAGGTGTATATTCCGAACCCGCTCAGGTGTTTTAAATGTCGGAAGTACGGCCATGGTGTAAATACTTGTACATTGTCCAGAAGATTGTACCAGTGATTTTAAAAAATGCACCAACTGCCCAGGCGACCATTCCTCATTTTCTAAACAATGTCCTGTTTGGAAAGAACAAATGGAAATAAATAGAATCAAATTCACTCAAAATATCTTTTTCCGAGGCCAAAAATATAGTAAAAAGATCTGATCTTCCAGAAAGCTATGCTGCAGTAGCAAAAACAACATTGGAGTCACGCTCTAAAATAACAAAATCATCCACAGGCTGCCAAACTACCTTGACTTGGGTAAATTGCGATTCTCCACAGCTTTTGTACCCTGCTATATCATCACAGACTGAGGAACCACTCCCTAGTAGCTCAAAGTCGTCTTCTGATCACAAATCATCATCATCTCAGTCACATTCAAGGTCTCAATCAACATCTGATAGTCAGCAAACGGTGAAAAGTAAACCAAAGCCAAAGCCTGATGCTTTAAAACAACACAGTAGCAGAGCTCCTAAGGGGTCACAAAATAAAATTCAATTGTACAATAAGTATGGGTCTCTTGAAGATATGGACGTTTCTGAAAACGTCCATTCTAGGGCACATAGCTTGTCGCCCTCCAAAAGAGTGCGGGGTAGATCCCCAATAAATCCCCCCAAAAGATAGTTTATTCCAATAATATTGTACAGTGAAACTGCAGAGGATTGAGGACTAATTTACATGAATTACAGCTATTAGTCCAAGATTTTATACCTTCAGCGATATGTCTCCAAGAGACATATTTAAAACAAACAGATACATTTAATTTTCGTCAGTTTAATGCATATGATTGTTTTGCACCTCCGGGTGATAGAGCCACTGGCGGATCATCCATTCTAGTCAAACAAAACGTTATTCAAAGCCCTGTTTCACTTAATACTAATATGCAGGCTGTTGCAGTGAGAATTACGTTACATGTAGCGTTTACGCTATGCTCTCTTTATATTTCTCCGTCTTCGACGTTTGCCAGAACTGATCTTCAAGCTCTATATCATCAACTCCCGAAGCCCTGTATTATAATGGGAGATTTAAATGGGCACAACCCACTCTGGGGTAGTGTAACTACAAACACTAAAGGTAAATTGTTGGAGGACTTTTGTTCTGACAATGATTTATGTATTTATAATGATGGTTCCAACACATATTTACACCCTGGTACAGGGACCTATTCTGCTCTTGACTTGTCACTCACAAATTCAGAACTACTTAATGAATTCGAATGGTCAGTCCACATTTTCCTACTATGTTAAAAGCTGTAACTCCATCCGATGTTCCTCCATCATCAAGACGAAATTTTAAAAAGGCTAACTGGGCTTTATATGAAACACTGTGTGCTGAAAAACTTAAACCTGAAAGTTTTATTGACGTTCCCGATGCCATTAAATCTTTTTCTGATGAATTGAATTCCATAGCTGATGAGTGTATACCAAATTCCTCTGTAGTTCCACACATAAGAAACCCATGGTTCAACGATGAGTGCAAACAAACTAGGAAGGCAAGGAAGAAAGCTGAACATTATTTCCGTCGGCATCCTATGGTGCATAATTTAAATAAATTTAAAATTTTAAATGCTAAAGCACGGCGTACTTTTAAACAAAACAAACGCCAATCTTGGCAAAATTATGTGTCCAAAATACATTCTCGGACACCTATGTCCAAGGTATGGAACATGGTCCAGAAAATCAAAGGTAAAGGTACTAAATCCACTGTCCATCATCTTAAACATGGAGATCAATTCCTTACTGATAAATCAGATATTGCTGATAAACTAGGTGAAACCCTTGCTAAACACTCTTCCTCTTCAAATTATGTACCAAAATTCCAGCAATATCAAAAACAAGAAGAAAAGAAAACTATTAATTTCAATTCTGATAATGGTGAAGATTATAATGAAACGTTTTCTATTTATGAACTCCATACTGCTCTTGATCAAGCTCATGACACTGCTACAGGAGCTGATAACATACATATCAACTCCTGAAGCACTTACCGGAATCCTGCCTAGAAACTCTTCTCAATATTTTGACGATATTTGGACATCGGGTAACTTTCCTCCGTCATGGCGTGACGCCATAGTAGTACCAATACCTAAACCTGGACGTGATCATACGGATCCGTCCAATTATCGACCTATTTCACTAACAAGCTGTGTTTGCAAGACCATGGAACGCATGATAAATAATCGACTTGTTTGGTACTTGGAAACAAATAATCTTATCACAGATATAGTGTGGTTTCCGTAAAAACAGAAGTACTGTCGATCACTTAGTGCGACTGGAATCATTTGTTAAAAACGCACTAATTAATAAACAACATGCTGTGTCTATCTTTTTTGATCTTGAAAAAGCATATGACACAACCTGGAAACATGGTATTTTGAGGGATTTACATGACTTTGGTTTGCGAGGTCGTTTGCCTCAATTTATTGCCAACTTTTTAAATGACAGACAGTTCCAGGTCCGTGTGGGTTCTACCCTGTCTGATCATTACAATCAGGATCAGGGTGTTCCACAAGGCAGTATTTTATCTGTTACTCTTTTTAGCATCAAGATCAACAGTTTATCAAAAGTTTTAAACGATTCAATAGATGGATCGCTTTTCGTGGATGATTTTAATATTTCTTGCCGAGGTAAAAATATGCATACTATTGAACGGCAACTGCAGTTGTGTTTAAACAAAATAAATAAATGGTGTCTTGAAAACGGCTTCAAATTTTCGAAGTCCAAAACTAATTGTATACATTTTTGCAGAACATATAAGCCACATAAGGACCCTGAACTATCTCTAGATGGCACTCCCATCAAAGTTGTAAAGGAGGCCAAGTTCTTGGGATTAATTTTTGACTCACATTTAACGTTTCTACCACATATCAAATCCCCCAAAACTAAATGCCTGAAGGCACTTGACTTGTTGAAAGTCGTTTCAAATTCTAAATGGGGAGGGGACCAAGCTACCCTCCTGCAACTTTATCGATCACTGATCCGGTCAAAACTTGATTATGGCTCCATTGTATATGGTGGAGCCTGTAAAAGCAACCTGAAACTTTTAGATTCTGTTCACCATCAAGGTCTAAGACTTTGTCTTGGCTCCTTTCGGACTTCACCTGTTGACAGCCTGTACGTTGAGGCCGATGAGCCATCTCTTGAGCAGCGACGTATAAAATTAGCTTTACAGTATGTAACAAAATTATATTCCAGTGAGTCAAACCCTGCATTTAACTGTGTTTTCAGTCCTCTGTGTGAGGACTTACATAATATGAAATCTTCGCTTGTACCGCCTCTTGGTTTAAGAATTAAACCATTTCTTGCTGCTGCCGGCATTGAGCTGGAAAATATAGCTCCTTCCCGTCTTCTTTCTTCTCCTCCTTGGCAGTTGGTTAGGCCCCAAGTGGACCTAACACTGACCACATTTAAAAAATCAGAAACTAATGAATTACAGTATAAACAAGAATATAATGAATTGAAACATAAATATAGCAGTTATAAATCCTTATTTACAGATGGGTCCAAGGACGGTGGCGCAGTAGCTTGTGCCACTGTCATTGGATCCAGAACAATATGTTCTAGATTACCAGACAACAGTTCTATTTTTACCGCTGAGGCTAACGCCATATTAACAGCTCTTAAATATATTCAAAGACGCCATAAACATAAACAATATATAATCTATTCCAACTCTCTTTCTTGCCTTCAGGCTATTAAAAATCTTTCTTGTAAACATCCACTTTTAATTGAAATTATTGAATTATATAATGATCTTGCTACTGGCCAATACGACATCGTCTTCTGTTGGTTACCCAGCCACGTTGGCATTTCCGGTAACGCAATGGCCGATCTTGCTGCTAAGGCAGCACTCAACAAATCTGTGACGCCACTTCTTATTCCATACTCAGATTATAAAGCTACAATAAGATCTTATATCCGTGATCTGATGCAGAAGAAGTGGGACACCCAAGTAGGTATAAATAAATTACATGAAATAAAACCTTATATCGGTTATACTTACTTGGGTTGTCAGTCCAGATTTGAGGAGGTCATTATGCGACGATGTCGCATTGGCCATACGAGGTATACTCACGAGTATCTAGTAAAAAGTGAAGATCCTCCGTTTTGTATCCCTTGTGATGAAAGAAACACAGTCAAGCATGTCCTGCTTGACTGTGTTGAATATTCCATCACAAGGGATAAATATTTTAATTCACGAACTTTGAAGGATCTTTTTAATTCTGTTAGCTTTCATTTAATTATTGCATTTTTAAAAGAATTAGATTTGCTAAATGAATTGTAAATAGATAAATATTTTATGCTTGGGAGTTTGAATTAGTAACTTAGAGTGTTAGTGGCTGTATCCTCGAGGGGGGTTAAAGCACTGTAAAATTGTTGTCCTCCTGAGAGGGTACGTAAGACCCAAAATATTTGAAGTCAAATTTGATCTTCCATTTTGTCTTAGCCGTAGAATATGTGTCATTTTAATTTGTGGCTAATCTTGCATACAATCACCAGCAGCTGAGGGGATGATGTAAATCCAGCTAGGGACCATGCAGGTAGCAGAAGTACTGTAAGTCCCCATGGCCCCTAGTATGGTGATCTACCTTCAGTTGTTGGTGATCTATATAGCCTGTTTTTATATTGTATTGTCTGAATAGGAATATTAGTTTTAACTTTTCACGCTAGTTTTATTTCTTATTGTGATATTCTAGTTGTTTTACTGTCCGTCGTCGACGGTTTTTATCATATACATAGATTTCTTTTTTAAAAATGCTCTCGTCACGATATGGCTGCAATACTGCCGATGTGACGTTAAATGTTAACTCACTCAGATGTATAAATGATACACCTTTATCAGGTAAACATTATGCCAAGACTGATTTGTCATTGCACGGGACACGATGTTCTGAAAACGTAAAACCTGACGCATCGGATTGGAGGTTCGCTGACTTGGTTGACGTAATCTCAGAATTTTATTCAATAAAATGCCGAGAACAAGTTTTCGGTTTCACTGTTCCAACTACGATGCATATGTCTTTATAATGCTAACCAATAATAGCCATTTGAAACTATGATCGTTTGTTAAACATCTTTTATCCCAGGTTCAATGAACTTCTAAGACAATAACCAGTAAAGCAGAGGGACCTGATGGACTACAACAGGAACATCTGAAACATGGGGGTGATCAACTATATGCATGCTTGGCAGCATTTAAATAGATTCTTAACTTTGACATATATCCCGGATCTTTTTACCAGCGTTAATTCTCATTTTAATTATTGGTTTTTTAAAAGAAATTGATTTTTTGGTTGAGTTTTGAATGGTGTGTTCTGTAGATAGATGTATTTTAATTATTGGCTGTTTAGATTAGTAACTTGAATTGTTGATGGCTGTACCCTCAAAGGGGGTTGAAGTATTGTAAAATTATTGTCCTCCTGAGAGGGTATGTAAGTCCACAAACATTCACAGTAAATTTAAGTCTACCAGGTTTTTAATCGTAGTATTCTTGTTGTAATTTTGGCTAGCATTTTGTATACTTGCCAGAGGCTGAACTAGGGTCCATGCAGGTAGCATAGGTACTGTAAGTCCCCATGGTCCCTAGTATGGTGATCTACCTTCGGTTGTTGGCAATCTATAGCCTGTTTTTATATTGTATTGTCGTTATAGTTGAAGTGTTTAATCTAATTTCTAGTTTTATATTCTCTGTGATATTCTAGTTGGCAGATTTTTATAACGTGCCATTAATTAATATGTAGTTTTGTAACTAATTGCTCTCGTCACGATATGGCTGAAATATTGCCGATGTGACGTTAAATATTAACTCACTCACTCTCTACACTGATTCCTTCACCACAAGGGATACAAAACGGTGTATCCTCACCTTTAAGTAAATATTCATGAGTGTATCTAGTATGGCCAATGCGACATCGCCGCATAATGACCTCCTCTAATCTGGACTGACAACCCAAGAAGGTGTAACCAATATACGGTTTTATTGCATGTAATTTATTGATACCTACCTGGGTGTCCCATTTCCTCTGCATCAGATCACGGATATACATCCTAATTTGAGCTTTATAGTCTGAGTATGGAACACGAAGTGGTGTCACACATTTGTAGAGTGCTGCCTTGGCAGCAAGATCGGCCATTGTGTTCCCAGAGGCTCCTATATGGTTGGGTAACCAACAAAAGACGACGTCACATTGGCCAGTAGCAAGATCATTATATAACTCAACAATTTCTATTAAAAGTGGATGTTCACAAGATAATTTTAATAGCCTGAAGACAAGAAAGAGAGTCGGAAAAAATTATATATTGTTTATGTTCAGGATGTCTTTGAATATACCTGAGAACTGTTAGTATTGCGTTTGCTTCTGCTGTGAAAATAGAGCTGTTATCCAATAATCTAGAAGATATTGTTTTGGATCCAGTGACAGGGTCACAAGCAACTGCGCCACCATCCTTGGACCCATCAGTAAATAAGGATTTGTATGCACTGTATTTACTTTTTCATTGATTATATTCTTGTTTATATTGTTATTTGTTAGTTTCTGAGTTTTTAAACTTTGTCAGTGTTAGGTCAACTTGACGGGAATGAGATATGTTCTCTAACCTGATGTCAGCAACAGAGATATATTGTTGGATTCTTATCCCATGAGGTGGAACAAGTGAAGTTTTTTTTATTATTCAAATCCTCATAAGAAGCAGGATTAGATTCATGTGAATATAACTTTGTAATATATTGTAAAGACAATTTAATACGGCGAAGTTTTAAAGATGGCTCATCGGCCTAAACGTAGAGACTATCAAGGGGAGATGTTCTGTAAGATCCAAGACAAAGCCTCAGACCTTGGTGATGCACAGAATCTAATAGCTTTAGGTTACTTTTGCAGGTCCCACCATATACGATGGAGCCGTAATCAAGTTTCGATCGGACCAGGGATATGTATAAATGAAGGAGGGTAGTTTGGTCCCCACCCCATTTTAAATTAGACACAAGTTTTTACAAATCGAGTGCCTTCAGGCATTTGCCTTTGAGGTACTTAATATGTGTCAGAAATGTTAGATGCGAGTCAAAGATGAGGCCAAGAAATTTAGCTTCCTTCACAACTTTGATGGGTGTGCCATTAATTGATATTTCGGGGTCTTCATGGGGTTTGTATTTCCTACTAAAATGTATGCAATTCGTTTTAGTTTTAGAAAAATTAAACCCGTCTTCTAGACACCATTTATGAATTTTGTTTAGACAAATCTGTAACTGTCTCTCAATAGTTCGCATATTTTTACCGTGGCAAGAAATATCAAAATCGTCCACGAAAAGGGATCCATCTGTTGAATCACTTAAAACCTTTGAAATACTATTTATTTTAATACTAAACAGCGTGACAGACAAAATACTGCCTTGTAAAACACCCTGATCCTGATTATAATGATCAGACAGGGTTGACCCCACGCGGACTTGAAACTGCCTGTCGGTTTGTCATAAAAGAAGAGGCAAACGACCTCGCAAAACAAAGTCATATCAATCCTTTAAAATTCTATGCTTCCAAGTAGTATCATATGCTTTTTCTAAATAAAAACAAATAGAGATACTGCATGTTGTTTGGTAATAATAGCATTTTTGACGAAGGATTCTAAACGTACTAAATGACCAATAGTACTTCTATTCTTCCCTGCATCCGTGGCGAGCCACCCCCGTTCTGGATATTTGGTCCACCAACCCGTTTGCCGTGGGTTGCGGCTCTGTGTCGGTGGAGGAGGGGATCCTGGTGGTTGAGGGCAATGGGAGCAGGACCAGTGTTCCTATTGCTCAAAACACCACCAATCGGCTGGTCACGCCAAGCCCTGAGCATTACTATATGTAACGTTGCACAAAATTTTGAGAATTGTAATATTCATATCTAATAGTCTTGGCCTATTTTTGCATCTTCTGAATTTCAATTTTACTAATTCATGTTTTTGCCTAGAGTCGTATGCCCAGAAGGCGGTGGCTCATGGGCCAATCTGGTGGAATTATTAATGTTTTAATTCTTCTGCTGGAGTATGTCATCCGAGTATCCTTGGTGCTGTAAGCTGGAGGCCCGCTTACTTTAGCATTGTCCTTGTGATACTCCGTGGCGGGTGGGGAGCTCGGATGATGAACCATGTACACTAACCATGGCTTATGAAAACCCAACAAAAAAAGCAAAACGTCCACTTGCTATTGACCCTGTTGATACTGACCATAGACCGTCTGCATCGATTGAGTGTT
This sequence comes from Haliotis asinina, assembly GCF_037392515.1. Classification (NCBI taxonomy): domain Eukaryota; kingdom Metazoa; phylum Mollusca; class Gastropoda; order Lepetellida; family Haliotidae; genus Haliotis; species Haliotis asinina. Next base: position 34,884,455 of record NC_090280.1, read on the forward strand.
GGCCGCGTTTCATTGTGATTGAGACTCCTGACATGACACCGTTGAAGTTGAACCCTTTTGCTGTATTCAAGGGTATTCAAGGTATTCCAGGGGATGTGAAGAACATAAGATGCTTACGTTCAGGTGGCCTGCCAGTAGAGTGCGGGGAAAAAGCAGCTAATCTGCTGAACATCAAATCTTTTGTGGGCATTCCGGTCATGGTCCCTGCACACAAAACCTTGAACTCAAGCAAAGGTATCGTTACAAATGGAGACCGATTGTTTGATGATATGTCAGACGTTGATATAGGATCTGAAATGAAGGATCAAGGTGTACTCTACGTCAAGCGCTTTTCAACTCGGAGAAACTATGAAACCATCAAAACCAATACGTATCTGTTTACTTTTCATCATGTCCAAATGCTCCCAAATCAGTGATGGCAGGCTACTGTAACATTCCAATTGATACCTACATCCCCAACCCACTAAGGCGTTATAAATGCCAGAAACATGGACACGGTGTAAATACTTGCACATTGTCTGTTGTGTGTGCTCACTGCTGACGATTGCGACAGTGATCGTAAAAATGTACCAATTGCTCAGGCGACCATTCTTCATTTTCTAAACAGTGTCCAATTTGGAAAGAGCAAATGGAGATCAATAAAATAAAATTTACACAAAATATCTCTTTTTCCGAGGCCAAAAAATCGTAGACAGGTCTGATCTTCCAGAAAGTTGTGCTACAGTAGCAAAAACATCATCGGGGTCTAGCTCTAAAACAACATCAACCACAGGCTGCCAAACTACCTTGAGCTGGGTAAATTGCGATTCTCCACAGCTTTTGTACCCTGCTATATCATCACAGACTGAGGAATCACTTCCTAGTAACTCAAAGTCTTCTTCTGATCACAAATCATCATATCAGTCATACTCAAAGTCTCAATCGACAGCTGATAGTCAACAAACGGTGAAAAGTAAACCAAAGCCAAAGCCAAAGCCTGATGCTTCAAAACAACAAAGTGGCAGAGCTCCTAAAGGGTCAGAGAACAAAATTCAGTTGCTCAAGGGAAAACGTCCATTCTAGGGCACATAGCTTGTCGCCCTCCAAGACAGTGCGGGGTAGATCCCCAATAAATCCCCCCAAAAGATAGTGTATTCCAATAATATTGTACAGTGGAACTGCAGAGGATTGAGGACAAATTTACTTGAATTACAGCTATTAGTCCAAGATTTTACACCTTCAGCGATATGTCTCCAAGAGACATATTTAAAACAAACATACATTTGACCTTCGTCAGTTTAATGCATATGATTGTTTTGCACCTCCGGGTGATAGATCCATCCACTGGCGGATCATCCATTCTAGTCAGACAAAACGTTATTCAAAGCCCTGTTTCACTTATTACTAATATGCAGGCTGTTGCAGTGAGAATTACGTTACATGTAGCGTTTACGCTATGCTCTCTTTATATTTCGCCGTCTTTGACGTTTGCCAAAACTGATCTTCAAGCTCTATATGACCAACTCCCGAAACCCTGTATTATAATGGGAGATTTAAATGGACACAACCCACTCTGGGGTAGTGTAACTACAAACACTAAAGGTAAATTGTTGGAGGACTTTTGTCCTGACAATGATTTATGTATTTATAATGATGGTTCCAACACATATTTACACCCCGGTACAGGGACGTATTCTGCTCTCGACTTGTCACTCACAAATTCAGAACTTCTTTATGAATTGGAATGGTCAGTCCACGATGACCTCTGTGGAAGTGACCATTTGCCTACTATATGTAAAGGTGTAACTCCATCTGATGTTCCTCCATCATCAAGGCTCAATTTTTAAAAGGCTAACTGGGCTTTATATGAAACACTGTGTACTGAAAAACTTAAACCTGAACGTTTTATTGACGTTCCTGATGCTATTAAATGTTTTTCTGGGGAATTGAATTCCATAGCTGATAAGTGTATTCCAAATTCCTCTGCAGTTCCACATATTCGAAAACCATGGTTCAGCGATGAATGCAAACAAGCTAGGAAGGCAAGGAAAAAAGCTGAACATTATTTCCGTCGCCATCCTATGGTGCATAATTTAAATAAATTTAAAATTTTAAATACTAAAGCACGGCGTACTTTTAAACAGAACAAACGCCAATCTTGGCAAAACTATGTATCCAAAATAAATTCTCGGACACCCATGTCCAAGGTATGGAACATGGTCCAGAAAATTAAAGGTAAAGGTACTAAATCTACTGTCCATCGTCTGAAACATGGAGATCAGTTACTTACTGATATATCAGATATTGCAAATAAACTGGGCGAAACTCTCGCTAAACATTCGTCCTCTCCTAATTATGTACCTAAATTTTAGCAGTATCAAAAACAAGAAAAGAAAACTATTTACTTCAATTCTGATAATGGGGAAGATTATAATGAAACGTTTTCTATTCATGAACTCCATACTGCTCTTGATCAAGCTCATGACACTGCTACAGGAGCTGATACCATACATTATCAACTCCTGAAGCACTTACCAGAATCCTGTTTAGAGACGCTCTTATCAATTTTTGATGATATTTGGACTTCCGTGAAATATCCTTCTTCATGGCGTGATGCCATAGCAGTACCAATACCTAAACCTGGACGTGATTATACGGATCCATCCAATTATCATCCAATTTCATTAACTAGCTGTGTTTCTAAGACCATGGAACGCATGATAAATAATCGACTTGTTTGGTACTTGGAAACTAATAACCTTATCACAGACATACAATGTGGTTTCCGTAAAAACAGAAGTACAGTCGATCACTTAGTGCGTTTGGAATCATTTGTGAAAAATGCGCTGATTAAAAAACAACATGCTGTGCATCTTTTTTGATCTTGAGAAAACATATGACACGACCTGGAAATATGGCATTTTAAGACATTTACATGATTTCGGTTTGCGAGGTCGTTTGCCTGAATTCATAGGCAAATTTTTAAATAACAGACAATTTCAAGTCCGCGTGGGTTCTACCTTGTCTGATCATTACAATCAGGATCAGGGTGTTCCACAAGGCAGTATTTTGTCACTCACACTTATAAAGATAAATAGTTTACTAAAAGTTTTAAACGATTCAATTGATGGATCGTTATTTGTGGATGAGTTTAATATTTCTTGTCGTTAGAAAAATGTGCATACTATTGAACGGCAAATGCAGCTGTATTTGAACAAAATAGATAAATTGTGTCTTGAAAATGGCTTCAAATTTTCATAATCAAAAACCAGTTTTATACATTTCTGCCGTAAATGTACACCTCAAAAACACCCAGAACTATTTCTAAGTGGCACCCCTATCAAAGTTGTCAAGAAGGCTAAGTTGTTGGGACTTATTTTCGATTCACATTTGAGCTTTTTGCCCCATATTAAATCCCGAAAAGCCAAATGCTTGAAGGCACTCGATTTATTAAAGGTTGTTTCTGATTCAAATTGGGGAGGGGATCAGTCTACCCTCCTTCACGTATATAGATCACTCATCCGCTCAAAACGTGATTATGGCTCCATCGTATATGCTGGAGCCAGCAAAAGCAACCTGAAACTATTAGATTCTGTCCATCACCAAGGTCTAAGACTTTGACTTGGTTTCTTCAGAACTTCACCTACTGACAGTCTCTACGTTGAGGCCGATGAACCATCTCTTACACAACGTCGTATTAAATTATCCTTACAGTACATTACTAACTTACACTCTAATGAATCTAACCCTGCATATAACTGTGTGTAAAGTATACTCTAATGAATCTAACCCTGCATATAACTGTGTGTTCAGTCCACTTTATGAGGACTTGTACGACAAGAAGTCTTCTCTTGTTCCACACCTAGGGCACAGAATTAAACCCTTCGTTTCTTCGGCCGCCATTGGGCTTGCAAACATAGCTCCATCCCGTCTTCTTTCTTCTCCTCCTTGACAGATGGTTATGCCACAAGTTGACCTAACATTAACTACATTTTAAAAAATCAGTAACGAATGAATTACAATATAAACAAGAATATCATCAATTGAAACATAAATATAGCAATTATAAATCCTTATTTACAGATGGGTCAAAGGACGCTTGGGCAGTGGCTTGTGCCACTGTCATTGGATCCAGATAAATATCTTCTACATTGCCAGATAATAGTTCTATTTTTACAGCAGAAGCTAACGCCATATTAACAGCTCTTAAATATATTCAAAGACACCCTAAACATAAACAATCTATTCAGACTCTCTTGCTTGTCTTTCTTGTCTTTCGTATTCCATACACTGATTACAAAGCGAGCATTAAAACTTCTATTGGTAATCTGATGCAAAAGAAGTGGGACACTCAAGTAGGTATACATAAATCACATGAAATAAAACCGCATATTGGTTACACCTACTTGGGCTGACGACAATGTCGTATTGTCCATACTAGATGTACTCATGCATACCTATTGAAAGGTGTGGATACTCCGTTCTGCATCCCTTGTGATGAGAGAATCACGGTCAAGCATATCCTGCTTTACTGTGTTGAATTCTCCATCACAAGGGATAAATATTTCAATGTCAAGACTGTCAAGGATCTTTTTAACACTGTTAATTCTCATTTAATCATTGGTTTTTTAAAGGAACTTGATTTCTTGATTAAATTATGAATAGTATATGCTGTAAATATATGTATTTTAATTATTGGTAGTTTATATTAGTAACTAGAATTGTTAGTGGCTGTACCCTCGAAGTAGGTTGACGCACTGTAAAATTATTGTCCTCCTGAGACGGTAGGTAAGTCCCAAAACATCCGATGTAAATTTAAATCTGCCAGGTTTTCTTGTTTAGTACTTGTTTAGTATACTTGCGTAGTATTCTTGTTGTTTTAATTTTGGTTACCATTTTGTACACTCGCCAGCAGCCGAAGGGATGATGTAAATCCAGCTAGGGTCCATGCAGGTAGCAAAGGTACTGTAAGTCCCCATGGTCCGTAGTCTGGTGATCTACCTTCTGTTGTTGGCGATCTGTACCCTGTTTTTACATTGTATTGTCTAAATAGTGATATTAGTTTTTAACTTTTCATGCTAGTTTTAATTAAAATTGTGATATTCTAGTTGCTTTACTGTCCTTCGTTGACAGATTTTTTATCATATACATAGATTCTTTTTCTCAGGAATTCTCTCGTCACGATATGGCTGCAATACTGCCGATGTGACGTTAAATATGAACTCACTCACTCACTGGTTACCCAGCCATGTAGGCATTTCACGTAACACAATGGCCGATCTTGCTGCCAAGGCAGCACTCAACAAATCTGTGACACCACTTCTTATTCCATACACTGATTACAAAGCGAACATTAGAATTTATATACGTAATCTGATGCAAAAGAAGTGGGACACTCAAGTAGGTATAAATAAATTACATGAAATAAAACCGTATATTGGTTACACCTACTTGGGCTGTCAGTCCAGATTTGAAGAGGTTATTTTACGACGATGTCGTATTGGCCTTACTAGATATACTCATGCATACCTTTTAAAAGGTGAGGATCCTCCATTTTGTATCCCTTGTGATGAGAGAGTCACGGTCAAGCATATTCTGCTTGACTGTGTCGAATTCTCCATCACAAGGGATAAGTATGTTACAGTTAAAACAATTAAGGATCATGTACCAGCGTTAATTATAGGTTTTGTAAAAGAAAATGATTTTTTGGTTGAATGGTATGTTCTGTAGATAGATGTATTTTAATCATTGGTAGTTTGGATTAGTAACTTGAATTAGGAGATAAACATCATGTGTTGGCCAATTTCCGGGTGTTATTGAGTATTTGAAGCACGGGAATATTTCATTTGAAACCTCCGTCAATGAAATATTCCCGTGCTTCAAATACTCAATAACACCCGGAAATTGGCCAACACATGATGTTTATCGACATTGTAAACAAAAAAGTAAACCAAAGGGGTTTTACTGTCTGCACTCGTTTACATCGAGTATGAGTACAGCAGTAAAGTGTCATCAGCTGGTCGTTTCAGCTGGTTCCCATGGTAGCATCTGGAGTTGCTCATTTGTGACGTCATTCTAACTTTACGTCACAATATGATTTGAATGACGTCACCACTGTTGATGACACAACAAAACAATTGTTTACGTGTAAATACGCAGTGAATAGTCTTGCAGTTTCCGGGAATCTAATACCATTTGATCATGTTTTTCAACCAATCAGATTACAGAACACAGTGACTTTTGGTTTACAATTGTTGGTGGCTGTACCCTCAACGGGGGTTGAAGTATTGTAAAATTATTGTCCTCCTGAGAGGGTACGTAAGTCCACAAACATTCACAGTAAATTTAAGTCTGCCTGGTTTTTAATCGTAGTATTCATGTTCTTTTATTTTTGGCTAATTTTTCGTACAATCGCCAGCAGCTGAAGGGATGGTGTAAATCCAACTAGGGTCCCTGTAGGTAGCAAAGGTACTGTAAGTCCCCATGGTCCCTAGTGTGGTGATCTACCTTCTGTTGTTAGCGATCTATAGCCTGTTTTTATATTGTGTTGTCTAAATAGTGATATTAGTTTTAACTTTCCACGCTAGTTTTAATTGAAATTGTGATATTCTAGTTGTTTTACTGTCCTTTGTTGACAGATTTTACCACATGCACATATTTAATTTCAATGTTCTCGTCACGATGTGGCTGAGGTATTGCCGATGTGACGTAAAATATCAACTCACTCACTCTATTCTTCCGAAAACCACACTGAATATTTGTAATGAGGTTATTGGTCTCCAGGTATCAAATTAATCTGTTATTTACCATTTGTTCCATTGTTTTACAGACGCAGCTAGTGAAAGATACGTATACCGGTCTGCAATTTGATGGATCCGAGTGGATCCGTGTGATCCCGGCCAGGTTTGGGTATTGGCACGATAATTGCATTACGCCATGAAGGAGGAAATTTTCCAGACGTCCATATTTTGTCAGATATATTTAAAAAGCGTCTCCAGGCATGATTCAGACAAATGTTTCAGTAGCTGATAATGAATACTGTCATCACCCGCTGCAGTATCGTGAGCTTGGTTCAGAGCAGTGTGGAGCTCATGATATTGAAAATACTTTATTATAGTCTTCACCATTACTGGAATCAAAATTAACTTTTATCTTTTCCTGTTGTTTCTGGTATCTCTGAAATTCAGGGACATAATTTGCCGAGGAAGAATTTTTGGCAAGAGTTTCGCCAATTCTATTTGCAATGTTGGCTTTGTTAGTCACTAATTTGTCACCATCTTTAAGATTGTGAACAGCAGATTTTGAGCCTTTTACCTTTTATTCGCTGAACCATGTTCCACACCTCAGACATGGGCGTGCGTGAATTAATTTTTGATACATAATTTCTCCAAGATTGGCGTTTGTTTTGCTTATACGTATGTCGTGCTTTGGCACTACTAATTTTAACATTGTTAAAGTTATGAACAGTGGGATGTCTGCGAAAAATATTTTTCGGCTTTGTTCCTACGTTTTCTTGCTTGTTTGCATTCGTCAGTAAACCATGGTTTACGAATATGAGGAGTTGCAGAGGACTTAAGCATTGCTTGAGCAGCAATTTCATTCGGTTGTGTTGAAAAAACCGGGATGGTATCTGCTACATTATTGAAGTGGTCTGGTGTTAGTTTTACAACACATAATTGTTTGTACAAAGGCCAGTTTGCCTTCATAAAATTCCAACGTGATAAAGGAGGGTTATCATCTGGTCTTATAGCTTTCAGGACAGTAGGGAAGTGATCGCTGCCACAAAGGTCATCATGAACAGACCATTCAAATTCATTGTAAATGTTTGATTCTGTGAGAGCTAGATCAAGTGTGAATGAGTGAGTTAATATTTAACGTCACATCGGCAGTACTGCAGCCATATCGTGACGAGAACGATTAATTATAAAAGTACAAATGAATTAATCGCACATACATTGTAAACACCTGTCATGAAGGACAGTAAAACTAACTAGAATATCACAATTTGAATTACAACTAGTATGGAAAGTTGAAACTAACATCACTATTTAGGCAATACAATATAAAAACAGGCTATAGATCACAAACAACAGAAGGTAGATCACCACATTAGGGACCATGGGGACTTACAGTACCTTTGTTACCTGCATGGACCCTAGTTGGATTTACATCATCCCTTCAGCTGTCAGCAATTTAGACAAATCTAGCCATAAAGTGAAAACACACTTATTCTACGACTAAAAACCTGGAAAACTGAAATTTACTTCAAATGTTTTGGGACTTCACTACCCTCTCAGGGGGACAATTATTTTACAGTACTTTGAGGGTACAAGCACTAACGATTTTAGTTACTAATTTAATCTTCCAATTTTAAAATATTTATCTATCTACAAAACAGTTAACAAATATAATTCCTTTAACAATGCAATAATTAAATGAGGGGTGATATTGCTAACAAGATCCTTCATAGTTCGTGAATGAAAATACTGATCCCTTGTGACAGAGTCAAGCAAGATATGCTTTCTTGTGATTCTTTCATCTCAAGGGATGTAGAACGGAGGATCCTCACCTTTCAAAAGGTATTCATGAGCTAGATCAAGTGAAGAATATGATCGAGTGGCTGGATGCAAATGCATATATGAATCATCATTAAAAACACATAAATTATTATCAGAAATAAAATCTTCAATAACCTTTCCCTTATTGTTCGTATTTCTACTGCCCCATAGAGGGTTGTGCCCATTGAGATCTCCCATGATGATGCAGGGCTTTGGCAGCTGATCGTACAAAGATTGAAGGTCAGAGCTGACGAAGGAGGTACCTATCAAGAGCACAAAGAGCGAGCAATGTGCAAGGTAAGTCGGACTGCAACAGGTTGAAGAGGAGTATTCAGCGGAATAGCACTGGGAATAATGTCCTGTCTGACCAAGATACTAGATCCTCCGGTTGCTTTGTCTCGTTCAGGAGAAAATGAATGGTAGCCAGTGTGTTGTAAGTTAAAAACATCGTTATGTTTAAGATATGTCTCTTGGAGACATATTGCTGACGTCTAAAAATCCTGTATTAGGAATCTCATTATAATTGCAGTTCCATTGGATCAAGTTCGGCGACTGAATCACGGTGGTTCAATGGGCGATCGCTCTCGTAGACAGGAGGAAGAGAGATCCCCCCTGTTATCCTTTGTAGAAGGAGTAACCTCCCTATTTAAAGGATCAAAATTGTTATGCACAGGTTCCTCCGAAGGAATAGGGGACCTGACATTTTGTTGTTTTTCAAATCTTTTCTTGTCTTTCTGTGACATATGAGTACTGCCTGGTTTCTTAGTTGCTTCAGACAGACTGTCTCATCAACAAGTTCATTTTGAGTTTGAGTCTGTGTTTCTGAAGTGTTTTTTGTGGTAGATTCAGTAAGGGTGCTGATGGTGACGGGCTGATCTGACCCATGTCATTTCAGTCTGGCACTTGATTGATGCAGCTGCGACAGGGCGTGCTGCAGCAGCTGCATGTGCGACGCTTGAAAAAGGTATCGACTGGTTGGCTGTTAACTTGTTCTGAAATTTGATCTTGATAATCTGAGCTCGTCTTTGCCACTGAGGAAACAACTTTGAGGAGGACATATGTTTGTCACCACAATTTGAACAGTGAAAATCATTTTCACAGTCTGATCCATCATGGCTGCCACCACAACAGTGACATACCATAGAGTTCGAACAGGAGCGTGCGCCGTGACCATTATAACATCGTAGTGGATTCGGGATGTACAGATGTGTATACATGAACGGGGGATGGTCATTGTTTTTGTACATGCATGGGAATGGGGTGGTGCTGGTGTGTGTGTGTGTGTGTGTGTGTGTGTGTGTGAGTGAGTGAGAGAGAGAGAGAGGGAGAGAGAGATTCACGTCTGCATGTGCCCTTGATTACAATCATGGAAACAATCATGAACATTTTGAAGATCTACACTATGCGGTAATTCTTCCGTACCTACTATGAATGATTTTCCAGGATGTCTCCGTATTTTCGCCATCCACTGCCTCCTTGTTATCTTATCCATGTAAATATGGCGAAACGATACAGTAAACTCATTACGGGCATGACTCCGACTAAATGGCACACGGCAGTAATCTCTCTAGGTCGCTATTTCCAAGTTTGGGTCAACCTATTTAAGCCTCGCTTTCGATTTGACCTCGAGGTCATGCATATTGGCTAAGACTGATCTACACCGGTATGATGAGTTGTGTCTCAGTTAACAACGTCAAGTCAGACGGTTCAAAGTGGAACGAGGCGTGAGGCAAGCCAGTATTCTCTCGGCAAAGTTATATCTGGTTATATCTACATTAACGATCTTCTCGACAACCTGTCATACGCTCTAAGAAAGGCGCAATCGTGATGAGTCTACTGCAGCCCCCACACAAGCAGCTGACATCATATCTTTTCCGCTCGGTCACTTCACTCCATGCAGGAATGGTGAATACATATGAAAGGTTCAGTGCTCAGTGGCCGTTTAAGTTTTCAGCATCAAACGTCAGACCCGTGAAGTTCTGGGGTAGAACAGACCTTCAGCAATCCACGCATGTCATAAAAGATGACTCTGCTTGTCGTAAGAGGCGACGGAATCGGGTGGTCAGACCCGCTGAGTTGATTGACACGTCATCGGTACCCAGATCGATGCTCATGCTGTTGATCAATGCATTGTCTGTCCAGACTCGATTATTACAGACCGCCGCCATGTAGCTGGAATATTGTTGAATACGGTGTCAAACTAAATTCACTCACTCAAAATGGTATTTTGAAAAACAATGGGAGAATACAAATGCAGAATTCTTCTACATGAAAAAGAGATACCAACTACATCAAGTATAAAACATGTTGACATTGACTTTTATTGTAACATGGATACCAAGATAATTCTGTTCCTTGGACAGCTTGTAAACAATCGAAATCATTACTTGAGTAAGGAGCTTCTTTTGACAAGGTTGTTTCTGTTCAAACACGATTGTGTAAAGACGCCATATAAAACTACAAACTGGTAAAATGCCAACTTTACGTGGACCTCATGGTATACTGTTGTGTTTACAATGTCGATAAACATAATTTGTTGGCCAATTGAAGCTGTTATTGAGTAAATGAGGCAGGGAAATAATTCATTTCAAACCACCGTGCTTCATATACCCAATACGATCCGGACGTTGATCAACACATGATGTTTATGTCCTAGATGACAGAGAATGTCTGCAGCATTCATTTCTCGCATTTTGGTGGAACATTCACTAGGTATTCGAGGCTTACTTCTTTCTTTTCATTGTCCCCAGTGCGTTGAATACAAACATACAGGAGAATATGGGCACATAACAGCATGGCTCAATAGATACTAGTATATAATAGTATAAAAATCAAGATCAAAGCTGCAATATGTTGTCGGAAAGCTTTCAAAAGAGTGAGTTTAGTTTTACGCCGCACTCAGCAATATTCCAGCTATATGGCGGCGGTCTGTAAGTAATCGAGTCTGGACCAGACAGTCCAGTGATCAACAACATGAGCATCGATCTGCGCGACTGGGAACCGATGACATGTGTCAACCAAGTCAGCGAGCCTGACCACCCGATCCCGGTAGTCGCCTCTTACGACAAGCTGAGTCGCCTTTTACCTTTAAGGTATGGGTTGCTGAAGGCCTATTCTACCCTGGGACCTTCACTGGTGAAAAGCTTTCAAATTATCACTTCTTCTGGAAATATTTTTCTTTCTCTATCTTACAGCAATTATCAATTTTGGGGAAAATATCCCTTAGAAGAGAAGATTATGTGATTAAGTATTGGGTTCTTACCTAAAATGCCAAACCAAATCATTTTTTGTCAAATTAAGTTCTTAAACAACTTCCGTATTCCACTTTTTTCTTTCGTCAAATTCCCAAAACACAAGGCGTAAAGTCTCACGTGAAACATTAAAAAAGAAACATATGATATTGTCGAGACGATTCATTACAGTTCTTATTTTGGTATAAACAATTTCAAGAAAAAAGAAACATATCATATTGTCGAGACGATTCATTACAGTTCTTATTTTGGTACAAACGATTTCATGAAGAATTTGTTTTGAAAATCAGTGTCACATCTCTTAAATTCTTACTGCAAATATCAAAAATCACATGCCAATAAAAATCAATGTTATGAAATATTACTTTCCATTTTTGGAAACGTTATAAAGTATTGAAACTACCACAAGCTTTAATAGGACAGCAAGAAGGACATTCGGAACATCATTGCGGGCGAAATTCCGTGACCACAACAGTCCAGTCAAGGAGATACCAATATTGAGTGATGTAAGTGATTCAATCATCGCCTTACGTTGAGTGACATACTTTGGGCAAAGCAGTAAATAATGGGCCACATTATCAAGCTGATGACAACAGTGCAATTTGGAGAAATATCTTTATTAACAACATTTAGACAGGCACCAAGTCTGGTTAATATCAGCTCTTCTCTACGGTTGCCTCTGGATACTTTTGACTTTGTTAGAAAAGGCTCGATGCCATAGAGATGGCGTCCTTTTAAGAATGAGGACCATCTCTGTTGCCAATTTGTCTGAACACAGAACTTACTGGTGCAGATTTCAGCAGGAGAGGGCAAGATGGACTCATCTTGTTCCGATCCATCAAAATCTAATGCAGCTTTAGCCAATCTGTCAGCATTTTCATTTCCACATATCTCAACATGAGCCGGTATCCAGGAAAATTCAACGTCTAAAAGATGTTTACTGAAGTCATGAAAGAGACCAAGTATAATATTGATCACATCTTGCCTTGCTGAGGGGGAGCCTGCCCGTATTGCTTGTAAAGCACTGACAGCACCACTAAGAATGACCGATGATACAGGTCTTAAAAATGAATCCAGTGCAAAGCTTCAATGATGGGCGCAAGTTCAGTAGAACATGCTGACAAGTCATCAGCTAATCGGAGAGAAATCTCTCTTTGATCAGTAGCTATGAAGATACCTGCACCAACATGACCGGACACTGGGCACTTAGATCCATCAGTGTAAATCTGCATAGCATTAGTCCACTGTAGACTTCGGATATGTTCCTCAGCAAGAGCTTTTATACGAGGAGATGGCTAGGATTTAGATGCTTGTTCAAGGACATTAAGATAAACGGATGGAAGTTCAAGCAACCCAGGAGGCTTCTTAGGCAGAACACTGACATCATCTAGGACAACATCACGAACATGATGATGAAAGCAGTTCTCTGACAACGCATCCCATAAGGCCCCATACCGTCTTTCCTAGGATCGAGAAAATCTCCCAATACAGCTGACGTCGGGTGTTTTAGCCCAGATTTCTACTTCAGCATGTATCTAACTTCTAACAGTTCACGTCTGAGATCTAAAGGCATTTCACCCGATTCAACACGTAGAGCCTCAACAGAGGTAGTTCTAAATGCTCAAAGACACATTCGGAGGGCTTCTGACCGAACAAATTCTAGTCTTGCATTTTTTGCAACACATGCAGATCCATAAGCTTGATAGCTGAAGCCTCCAGGCAGGACGTATGGAACTTCCTGTAGAAAGCAGATGTAGAAACGTGCCTTCCTGATCTCTGCGGTGTTCTCTGTTGACAACAGGAACTGACTGAAACCTGTTGCCTACTGCAGTGAATGCAACCCATGTTTGGCCTGTGACGCCCAAGTCTTTTTGCGCAGATTTCTATCATGTGTTCCGCTACAGTATTAAATAGGTGTAGTCATACTTCCCCCGTGCTAAACAACATACCCACAACAACACGTCTGGGGACACCGGAAATAATATATATACAGTGTACTGTACCGTGTAGGTGAGGAACCAAACACAGATCGTTCTGTGCGACGAACGAACACTTTATCTACTAGGCTACCACAATGCATTGACAACGTTCAGTGGTTGTACCTTCAGACTGTATACGTGATTTGGAATAATCAGAAAGAATTAGTGATGTTTTAAGACAGAGTTTGCCTTTAATTGTGTTATCAACAAAATCACAATTGGTTACATTAAAAATGTTTTTAAAAGGTTTCGCGTCTTTTCGGCCAAGACTGATCACGTAAATCTGCATAGATTCGTTCTGTCTAAGAGCTTTGTTCATTATTCGATTGCTAAGTCCATCTAAGTCTTCAAAGTTGATACCCTAACTCCACTTGGAATGATTTTATTCATGACATGTAAGATCATTGTTCAATATTTGATTGCTAAACCCTTCTACGTCGCCAAGTCAATACCCAGACAGATCCTTTAATGATTTGATTTGCGACATCAGAAGACATCCAAATTGATATATTGGATTACTTATACAGCAAAGAAACTGATCATTTAAAACAACCTCTTAAAAGAAGATTTGTCATGTCAGGATGCCATTATCTCTAGACCATTAAGATACGAATTAGATATATTTCAAATTACTGTTGAAGTTAGATATTATGTACGTATATACATCATAGTTAAGAGCAATAGCTTACACAAACACACAAATGTACATTAGCAAAGGTGTCTAAGATTATTCTATTCATCGATCAGCTTTGAATAGAAATATTTCTAAGACTGTGTATAGAGCTTTCATATCCTATAGGAACAGTCATATTGGATAAGTGTAGCTGATACACGTTCGTATTTTTAGTCTCATGACAATTTAAGGGATCAATCGCTGGTCAAGTATGGTAAAGCCGCTGATGACTGTTACGTTCTTCTTGATGTGTCAACATGAGGTCTTCACTGATCTCAGGTCTGAAGACTTCAAGCGAGTAATGACTGAAGAAACGACAGCCAATTCATGGAGAGTAAACAATGTCTCCAGTAGGCTGAGGTGCACATCACTGTGTCTTGCTGACAGTGAGTGTTCAGCAATAGCATTTCAAGTTTCGGGCACCTGCCTAGGGTTTAAACCCGACCGATTAAGTGTGTTGCCCAACGACAAAAAGACGGAACGTGGATTTCCTATTTACTTAGAAGGACGTGAGTTGAAGGTTTATTATTCCTATATATATGGCTGTCACCAGAGGACGATAGAATGACTAAAATATCATAGTTTTGCCTGCCGACTATTTCTCAGAAATAATTAAACTAAGCATTAATGATCTAATCACAATGTTTAATGTACTGACAAACGTTACACATTGTGACATATATAGTATAGATTAATTACTGCCGATGTGGCATTAAATTTAACTAGTTCATTGTTTTTAAGTAATCACTTCATAGGCATGATTTGGCACATTTAACTCTTTTACAAACAAAAGCCTCATTTCCTTTCTCTTGTTCGACAGGGCAAATATATGATTGACTGTGCATGCCAGTTTTAGCAAGGGATTTGATCATTTAATTTCATTTAATTTATTTACCAATACTCATAATTTCCAAGTACTCTCGTTAAAAATTAATTCTCTTCTTCTAATGATGAAGATTAATGTAATTATTCTTATTCTGGTAGGAACTGCAGGCCTTGACCAGGGATGTACATGGGACTTTCAGTGCCGAGTGACCAACTCTGTTTGTTATAAGGGCACCTGTAAGTGTAACCCGGGCTTCAGCTACAGCAAATCTACCAACATATGCGTTCGAGGTAAGTTGATTTTCGTCATATTTAACACACAGTTAAAACATCAACATAAACTGGCATCTCTAAACATATCTTGGTACTTTAGATTAGTAACTTGAATTGTTAGGGGCTGTACCGTCAAAGGGTGTTGAAGTATTGTAAAATTATTGTCCTCCCAAGAGGGTACGTAAGTCCAAAACCGTTAAAAGTCAATGTGAACTTAAGAGGATTGTTAAGCGTAGTATATTTGTTAGTTTAATTTAATTTCCTACAAACACCAGCGGCTGAGGGGATGGTGCAAATCCAACTAGGGTCCATGCAGGTAGCAAAGGTACTGAAAGTCCTCATGGTCCCTAGTGTGGTGATCTATCTTCAGTTGCTGGCCATCAATAGCCTGTTTTTATATTGTTTTGTCCACATAGTGATATTAGGTTTATCTTTCCCCGCTAGTTTTAATGGTAATTGTGATATTTTAGTTGTTTTACTGTCCTTCGTCGACAGGTTTTATACTAGACATATATTTCATTTCAGTATTAAATGCTCTCGTCACGATATGGCTAAAATAAATCTTAACTCGCTCACTCACTCTAAACATATCTTAAGATTTGGAAGTTAAAAACGTCACTACGTTTATGAAAATATATGTATTACACCCACGACTGTTGTAAATCTATTTAAAGATGTAGCATTTACGACAAATGTAACTTCCATGGAACGATATTACATCCACAGTAGTTGCGTGTTTCAATCAAGGTACAACAGACCCAGTTGGAGGAAGATCTATTATAACATTTACGGGTTAAAATTTACAGTCACATCGGCAAAACCTCAGACATATCGTGGCTAAAAAGCTTGTTTTGTTGATGTAAAGTGAAATGAAATAATATGTATATCTTTCAACAAATGACAGTAAAATAACCAAAACATCACAGAATTATACCCAGCGTCAATAATGAAATGTCATGTTGTTAGAAACACTATTTTCAAAATGTTCTTCGTTTATGCTTGAAATACAACGGACAATACAATAGAATACAATATAATGTTTCACAAAATATGTTCACGGCATGGAAAAACACGTGAGGCCATTGAAATGTCATTACTATGTTCTTTAACGTCCGATACATTCTGTTACAAATGGTACATGTTATATTCAAATTGACAATAAGGAAATCCACCTGCCACGTAGTGTCAACGATTTGCGCATGTAAGTCACTCTATCCATGGGACGTAGAAGACAATACATGCATTGTTTTGTCACTGTTGCTCACTGTTCGATTACCTGTTTGAAATCGCAGCTTAAAATGAGACATTTTGGCACTTGCTGAAAGTGGTCAAGCTGCATTATAGGCCTTTCGGAATCTTTTCAAACTCGGCGGCAGCCGGACTAATACCACGTGACAGGCAGTGGCGTTTGAGATAGAGAAGACATCATGACGGCTGGAATCAACGCCACTGGTATTGTATGCTCTTCACAGATGAAAACAGATTCAGTTTGCCCTTTCATGACTGACTGCAGTTCATCCACCGTCGCAATGCAGAGCCAATCACAGATGGAACTGTGGACGCATGACCGATTTTGACTGGGGATTGGTCATGGCTTGGGCAGGAAAGACTACTGGACGTAATCCATTGCACATGGCCAACGTTAATCCTACCGAACATCGTTATCATGACGAGAATGTGGCTCTCATAGCATGGCGTTTATGTTTGACCTTTACTGTAATGCGACCAGGCTAGATCTCTTAGGGCCAGGATTGTCATGGAATTCCTTAGGCAGTAAGGTGTAGAGCGGATGAAGTGACCAGCATGTCAGCATGGCCATACCCCAACCAATTAAGCATCCCTTAGATGAAATCCGTTGACGTATGTACACACATCACCTGGCACCAGTGGATCGCCCCAGGACTCCGCAGAGCTGTAGTTGAGGAATGGAATGCTATTCCCTAAGTTTTCTTTATTACCTTGATAAGGAGCATAAGAACAAGCTACACCTTTATTTTGGACGCGCGAGGACGATACACAAGGTATCGAATAATCGAGGGCTTCATATTTGTCTTTTGTCATTTTCATGTTTTTGTAGCTCACCTGCATCTGAAGGCAGATCGCCGTAATAGGGACCATGGGGTTTCATTTGCTTCCTGCATGGACCCCAGCTGGACTTACATTATACCTTCAGAAGTTTGAAATTGTCATATCAAGTCGGCCAAAAAGACGAAACAGTATGCTAATGAATGAAAGATAAAGGCACTTCTGTTCCAAGTACATCTTGCAGTTAGTGTGTACAGCTTGACCTAATCCCAGGTGTATAGCAAAAACAAATAATCGGCACTTAGAAGTACATACTTAGAAGTAAACTAAAACTAAATTGGGGCGGTGCTTCATTGTCAGCCTATCTGTTTTTGTCATCTCATTATACTTGTCAGTCGATATGTGTCTCAAACTCAAACTCAGATGCTTTTATTCTGAAAAAACAAGTCTACGTGGTACAAGAGAAAACAGGCAAGATGACAGAAAATACAAGTTTAGGTTTACAATGTAACCATAACAGAGTTATAGTCTACAGTATAATTATTTAATCCTTTTCACACAATTATCACCTTGGTTTAGGTATTTTGCTATTTTTTTATTGTGCAAGGAATAAGTTTTTTATAAGTTGTTACATTAGGGAAAGGAATGTATTATTTTCTTTGGTCAGCTTAAGCTTCATATCAAATAAATATTAAAATTCACCTGCTACAGCTGGTGATTTACATAGGTTACACGTTATGTATTCACGATTAATGCCATGACAACGGCCAACTTCAACAAATAGGTTACGGCTACAGGTTCCGTATTTTAGAAGTTGTAGATACATATAAGGCAGCAAGACGAAAATGTACTTTTTCTCGAATCGGGAGATCTTTAATGTATTGGTAATGAAAAACCTTAAGTTTTTTCTCTTCTCTCCAACTTTGATAAAAACTGATCTTTTAGGACTGATTCTACCCAAGACGTTAACAGTTGGCATGAAACATTTACGGGGTTATGAATCATATCGGATAGATCACATTTATCAAGTTAACCTTTTACATATATGTTCCAAATATTAAATCCCTTTTCTCTAGCGCCTTGGGCAAGTGCATAATCATAAATAAATTTTAATAGTTTTGGAGTAGTTCCAACAGAATGTAGATTATACCAAGAAGAGATTACACTTTTAGCGGCAAATATATAAAGGATGACTTTCTCTAGGTCACAATATACCGTATTTTGTGGGGTAGTGCTGCTTATAACAATAGTAAAATTTCAAGCGAATCTTCTCTATAACTTGTACATTTCCATGTGTCCCATGTCTCACAGCCATAAAGAAAAACCAGTGGGATCATAACATCAAATACTTCCAGCAGGCAGTCTACAGGTGAATTAAACCTTCTTGGGTTCTTTTTCCAAAAGGCAGAACATAGCTTTAGATGCACTGTCGTAAAGAAGTCTTATCCGAAGTCGATCCTAGATAAATGTAATCATCAACAGTGTCACTCAAAGTATTTCTATAATGGAATTTTAGCTTAGAGTGGTTTACTGTACCGCTCCCAGATATAAGTACCTTTGTTTTATCTAGGTTTACGTCTAGGTGCCACATGTTACAGTATGTATGGAAGGAGTTAAGAGTACGTTGAAGTTCAGGGGCTGAATCAGCAAAACGGACTGTGTAATCTGCATAGAGTAACTGAAATGCTTAGGTTCATATCAACATCTGGGAAGTTTGAAAGACTCACATATATACATCCATCAATAGTAAGGAATTCGTCCAGGCCATTTATGAACAAACTGAACGAAAGTGGAGAAATGTTTTCACCTTGGCGCACACCACAGTAACATGGGAAGTAAACCGACATATTATTGTTTGGTAGTACACCCGAATTGATGTTAGCACACATAGTTTGAATATGGGTTAAAAACCCAGAGGTTTTATTGCGTGAAAGATTTTTAATTGTAAAAGCTATTTCTTCAAATGATATATCTTTTGAAGGGTGGGCGAGCTAGCTAAGGTGATCCAGCGAGGCTGAGGTGCTGGGATCGAGCCCACCTGCGACCGGGTGTAAAAACCTTGGAGTCACTTTTGTGTACATACTCTTTCCGTGTTGTCACAACCCCTAGTGTACAGTACCCAACCCCATGCACTTAAAAGAACATACGAATCCGCTGGTATATGACCAGATGGTGGCCACATGAATACATGAATACCCAGTTGCGGGTACAGCAACGCGCAGTAAACATGGATAAAGTTTTGGGACTATATGTGAAAGCTCACCCAGCTGTGAACTGGGTACCTCGTTAGAAGGATAGTGTCACATTAAACTCGGTGCGCCTAGTGGCAGCAAGAGTTATATACTACCCAGGGAGTTGAGATTGATAATAATATAAATGTCCGATAATAATAATTCTATTTAAGCATGTAATCATAGCCTTTCTCGGTGTATATTTCGGGGTAAACTGAAATCTGTTTCCCATTTATATGTTAAAATGTTCGTAACATTTATCAATATCAGGGACATCACGAGAGATATTTCTTTTACTCTTTCTTTGTAAATATGTCAATAATGAGTTCTTCAAAAAATCTTTAATCCTCGCAACGACAGAAGCGCCTGTGCTGTAGGAGGGAGGTCCTCATGCCCCTACTTAAAGATGCCAAGAGAGCTATAAACTTAGACAAACTCTATGTGGAGAACGAACTTCGATCTGTGGCTGCCCCCAACCCTACAGACCCCACTACAAGTATTGGTAACACTGCTGGACAGCACCCTAAGTAGTAAGGGTGCGCTGGTGGTCATGAGAAAGGAACAGTCATGTGACACCGTTAACTGTATGCATAGTAATGCAAATACAAACAGAACTGATACTATTGTGCCTGTAAATGCTGAATCTAACATAGATCAAGCATGTGATATTGAATAAAGTCTGTATGGAAATGTAAATTACGAAAGCAAGCGTCGACACGTGAGATGTTTGGTTTGACCACATACCCTTTACGCAGCCTACGGACTTTGCTATCGTCCGCTGTTTGTGTCAAGATCGTGTAGTTCAGGGTCATAACAATAAAGAACTGGTAGGTGTCGTGAGTGGTGATCGATAGGCCAATCACCCATGATTCTGTTTAGATGAAGTTTTAATCGATTGCACGCGATGGTAGCGTAGCGATCGGCAAAGCAGGCGGGTGGGGTACACCGAAGTGTCCGGCCTTGTCTAAATATAGTGTACTGTGGAGCGTTTCAAGTCGGGGGTCATCTGTTTCATTTTTGAAAAATATCTTTCATACTCGCAATGACACGAGCACCTGTGTCCTAAAGGTGTTCCCCTCGTGAGGGAACTGTTCAAAGATACTGATATTTTGCCCCTTGAGTTTCTTCCATGCCACATTGACAGCACTTCTTTCCACAGTGTATATAGACTTAGCTATCATGGGACGGGGTCTTGCATTTCGTCCTTGAGAGGGACGTCTCCTCACCTGACCAAGACGATGTACCCGTTTAAAACAGATATCTTAACCATAACGTAGGTGTAATTTATCTTTGGTAATGCAAATGAAACAAATGGCGTTCTCAGTGTCAACTATCGATGAGATGAGATATTTTAAGAGGATATCGTATAAGACAATCACGTTTGGTCTCACTCATTCCCTTCAAATGAGTGTTGATGCTCCTGTGAAAATTCCTTATAAATGTTAGTATACCATCACACAAATACTTTTAGACTGAGTGGAAACTGCATCGATACGTGAAACATATTTCATTATCTTACCTACATGTAAAATATCTTAATTTCAATGACGCTTTAACAAGTTCCCGTGACATACCCTGACAACTGGAAAAAATATACGCTGCCACGGTAATCGCCATACTCTCCGTCAAGAAGTTGTATCGCAAACAATCGTATGGCGTCATCTATGAAGGCGAAAACCGTTCGATTAGCTGTTTCTGAGTTCACTATGTACACACGTAGTTTACCAACGTTACCTGCATTATTTAAACTACTTTATACACCGAATCATTAGCTCACTCAACTTAAACATAACTAACCATTTCAGTTTTAATCTTGTCAGAATATGATTCACTGATTTCAAAAATACAGTAGAGAGGCAGACGCCATTTTGTTAACATGTATCTTCAAACATAAAATAAAGTGAAAGAAAAATAAAATGATGGAGGTAAGATAAATACTTTGTATGCTTCTTCGGATAATACGGCCTGGTGTACGCCTCTGAATTTGTAGTAGTGTTATCCCACGCCTACATAATAACGCTATAAGGTGGACCATCATTAGACCGTGCTACCCTCGAGAGAAGCATACAACTGATAATCTTCCTATACTGAGTGAATTGGTTATTATTTAGTGTGACATCGGCAATGTTTCAGCCATATCGTGACGAGGACAATCTGGTTTATATCAAGAGGAAAAGCAATAAAGTTGGAGGAAGTACCACAGGTATATATACATAAAAGTAGTACGCTATCGTAAAATGAAATACCTACACTGAAATAAATTTATGAAAAACTGCCTTGTTTTTGTTCATCTGTGATATGACGGAGATAAAATATCCAATTGTGTATTATATTATTATTTTCAGCAATACAAGGATCCTTCTTTATATGTATATGGATATCAGTGTAGGCTTGTTGGACCCAGGACATATTATTTTCAGCAATACAAGGATCCTTCTTTATATGTGTATGGACATCAGTGTAGGCTTGTTGGAAATTTCAGAAGTCATTGCAAATCTAAACAGTAATAAATCGACCTTGATTCAAGAGTTCTTTAAATATTCATCCGAAATCCTCCTCCCCTACCTTGAAATCCTTTTTAAAGGGCGTTAATGCGGGGCAATTTCCGTTGACTGGTTGTTCCTTTTGTTATTGTTTTGCTCCCGTGAGTACCCGGATGATATCCCACAATTGGTGACTGGTTTGTGATCTCTGCGTCGCAGCCCGTATGCGCAATTGACAGTTTAATTATAGACAGATCAACTAATGTGTAGTCATTTTTACTTCATTACAAATGTATTATGAAAACAAATGAAATACTTTGAAGGTTAATCATCTGCCAGTGGTAAATAAATGGTAAAAAACTATTAGGACGGGGAAATAACGAAGTCAATGCACGTCTTTATATTTTATCTCATAACCCTAATTAGTGTATTGTCATATTTGCATGATTTTGAAAATTAATAAAAGAACACACGGTCTGCTTATACTTTCTAACATGACTGTACCATTTAAACATTGTATAGACTGTCAACGTGGATCGTATGTCACACACGCCCTCTGCGCGATCTAGTGTGTGTTTTCTTTCATACAGATTCTGCTAAATGCTACAATAAATAAATTAAAACAAAACGCAAATAATGAATTTAAAACAGACTAATGTTATAGCAACATTATCAGGCTACTACCTAGTTCAGGAATGTACCCATCAATGTCCACATAAAATAGCGATATTCCATTTATCTGCACCTGGTAAATAATTATGTCGTGTGTCTTACAACAGTCTAATTTGCGAAAAAGTGACACATGTTTCTTTCGATATTAATGTGATTGTTGGCCATCGGCCCACGATTCAGATACATTTGCAGCCTTCAAGCTGCGGTGACGCCGATCATTAGCGTAAAATATAAACACGGCAAGACGTCGTAAGACCTTAGCAGTAGCATTACACATTAGTCGGCTGAACTTACACACGGTTGGATGAGTGAAAACATCAGCGGGAATAAAACGGTTACGTAGGTCATCGTAAGCACATCAACAAGAAATGATTTTCCACGTAATTACAGAAACACATTCTTGATAATTATGCAATGCAGATATGGCTCAATACCTAAAAGAGGTTTAAATTGATCATATAAAAGGGTTTTAGGGCCAGTAGACGGCGCGAAATGCCATTCCTGTAAATATATGTTTCGGGGTCTAGCTGTGAACTCAGAAATGAAAAGGTTTACATTGGGTATGAATTGATTTTCCCACACGTACCCAAAACCCATTGTATACAATAAGTTTCTCAGTTTTGGTGTCCAGTTAATTTTACCCTTTGAATCATCTAACAGTAGTAAATTATAACATTTCACAAGAAAGGGCTCAAGACACAGCCTTGGCGAACTCCAATATTACAATCAAACAGCTGTGAAAAATAATTATTAGCCTTAAGACAAGATTTAACACAGCTATAGATGGATTTAATGCGGCCTAACATCTTGGGTGATAATCCTTTCTGTTGCAAAACTAACAATAATTTCCATCTATTAACCAAATCAAATGCTTTCGAGAAGTCGACGAAGAAAGCATACAGTTTACCCTTTTGTGCCAGAATCCTCTGTTTAATGGAGTGGAGAATGAAATTATTGTCGACAGCTGAGTATCCTGTTCTAAACCCTGCCTGTGCTTCAGATATTTTAACATTAGCTTCACTCCAAAATTTGAGTCTGTCGTTAATAACTGATATGTACAATTTACTAAATACACTGAGGATAGTAATTCCTCAATAATTTGAAACTGAATGTCGAGCTCCCTTTTTATGAATAGGGACAAAAAGACCGACCGACCACTGATCAGGAAACACACCGTTCTAAAAAATCATGTTGAATAAAACTGTTAAATACGGAACAAGAATGTCAGAAGAATATTTAAAGAATTCAGCGATTAACTTATCATCGCCTGCAGATTTAGAGCATTTGAGAGTATTTGTTACTTTGGTAACCTCATCTGCTGTTATGGGAAAATCCAGAATTGTTGTAACATTACTATCCGTAGGCTGATAATTGCCCATGTAACTTGTATTTAGATCTTGCAAACCCGCGGCGTCCTTGTACATATTACTAAAGTACTCATACAACTCTTGAAAAGAATTTATTGTATGGAAGAATGTATCCACGTCGTCTTCTCCCAAGATATCTGCAATGGTGGCATCAATATTATCTGATTCTTTGTCGGTTCTAGCGTTAAAGTCACCACCGACAATGACAATGGGATCCCAGAGGTCACACATAATATTTAACAGGGCTTCAAAGAAAAATGATAAACCGCATGTAAAGTGTTTGGTCGTATACTACGGAGAACCAGCGGGATTGATATATACAACAGCGAGTATAACTTCCCTGTCGAGACTGAACATAGTCTTGTCGAGTACAACAACAATAGCATTGTCAATTATTTTCACAGATTTCACAAAACGGTCAGCAAAGCATTTCTTAATTAAGAGCACTATACCACCGGAAAGCCTTCCTGTGCATGATATTTTCACTGCGTCAACACAATAGCAGTTATAGTCCGTGAATAACGCTGAATAATCATAGCCGGATGTCCATATCTCTTTGAGGCCCATGATATCATAGGATTTGAGAAATGATATAAAGTTCACATCATCAGCTTTATTACAGAAGCCTGCAATATTCCAAAATAAACAGTTGAGTAAGCCGAGGTTCTTGGGATCCCTGCGTTGTGTCTGGGGTCGGCCACACCGTTATCCGCTGTTGTCAGCTCTTGCCATGGTGTTATCAGTCTCATCTAAAATAGCAGGGTCTGGTATTACTCGGGGTATAGAGTCACGAGTAGGTCGCCCTTCCATCACCACTAATTTACCATTTGTAAAGAAGCCATATTTATTTTGTTGTTTCAAGGCAGCTAACGTTTTTCTCTGTTTGCTCGTGAGATCACTGGAGATTCCATACCCGCTAGATTTTAATTTATCACGACAAAGTAAGTCACGCACTTTACACTGGGTAGATGGAAACTTGGCTAATATAGGTCTAGTGCCATTGCTTCTGTTAGACGGGGCACCTAGTCGATGAGCATCGATAATGTCATGCGTATGAAACGGCGTATCACTAGTGGCATGACGAGTAAGAATATCACAAACAATATTTCTACAGTCAAAAGTATCTTCATCAGGCAAATCACTCACCCTATGAATGCGAACATTGTTTTTCCTGGTGCACTGTTCCGTCCTTTTCAGGCTGTCCTGAACCTCGCCCATGTCCTCGCCGAGTTTATCTATGGTTGATTAGTCAGTGCTCCGTTCCACACAAGACAATCTTTCAGAAACATCGTCCAAGTCCAAACGCAGAATATGTTTCTGAGATTTAATGTCCTCAATGTTCTCCTGTATTTCTTTGACAGTCGTGATGAGCTTCCTCGTATCGGTCTTCAGATATCTCATGTCACGGGATAGGTCACCTTTCAGCAGTCGAAGCTGGAGAAGAATATCATCTTTAAGTTCACTACTATCACTGTGTTTCGAGAGAGGGCCGGGGTTGGTTTCAATGTCTCCAGATAACATAAGTGAGTTGATGCTCAGCAAATTGCGTGCTAACACTGCTATACGGTCTAGAGTCAATATTGTTGCCATGAGTCGATAGCCTACATCTACACCTTGAGACCACTTCGAGAACGGGCAATATGGCGCAATATGGCTGACTTGCCTTGTGCCTCGTGGCTAACGAAAAAATCTAATTCTCATCCTCCATTGTCCCACGGTCACTCCCATAACGCTCAAAAGGTCCACGGTCCGACTTAGCAACCTATATGTTCGACAGGTGTACTTGTCGACTTTAGGTGTTAGGCGAAAATGCCTGTTTGCGAACTAGTTACGAGCTGTAAGTCGGGAGGTTCCGGCACACACGTCTTGCCCGTAGCAGGGCCGGTAACTCTCCAAAAAGTTTCAGGTCTTTCACATTGGTGAAAACCTGATGAACCTCTCATTGGTCACCCAAGATAGCACACCTGGAAACTAATTGTATGGTGTCCTCCATTCTAAGTAACTTAGTTAACCAATAATGATGAATCAATCAATCAACGCAATGGTTGTTAATCCTTTGAAGGGAGGATGCTGTATTTACACTTGCACTTTATGACAGGGTGTAGTCAGTATAGATTAGTACATCTACACACACTGCCTTTTGACAAATCCGCTGTAGAAGATCAAAATAATTATCAATCAGTGTGTTATCGGTTAATCCTTTGATCGCTGTTTGTTTTTGTAGCTCATCTGATAAACCCATACACGCACATATTACATAACATGTCATACATATGCCACATCAGGCCTTAATTACTAATGTTGAGTATTTACTCCATACAGGGGAAATGCCAGATGGGAACCTTTTATCGAGTACTCTGAGTGGTGTCACCACTAATTTAACCTGTTATAAATCCATTAACTGACCATCAAGTGAATGATGACAAATTGCACGTGTAGTTTTATACCACCAAACGCGAGTTTCGGCAAGAAAGATGTAATCTCTGTGTCGCATGCAGCCTGAAAACACGTATGGGCCGAAACTGTTTTCAGGATACCAACGGAACTTCGTTGATACATAAGAAATATACATACAGGCATTTGCTGTGTACTTGGCTAAATAGGTGTAATCAGTTTTTTTACGTATGGAAATTTTCAGATTTCTCTACCTATGGAAAAGTCATTGCTTTTAGATTACGAATTCAAATAAATCAACTCTGTGTTTTTATTATCATAGACAATAAACCAGGGTAGCTACCATAACTACCAGAATTTACGTATGATTTTTGCTACGACAGATGGGCCAACCCTCAAAACTATCTCAATATAAAGCTTTGCAATCTTTCAGACTTATATGAAACAAGTGGCTTGCTACTTGCCTGTAGACATCATATTTTCACATGACATGATTAAATATCGACGTAAAAACCACAGAAATAGGATCAAATTGGATCAGTCACTATACCATCCAGGCATCAGAAAACAAAATACACTGCTAGGATATTTTGTTACAATCAGACAAGGAGTACCATGCATATTTTAAAATAATGGCATCCGGCCTCCTGACTTTGTGGTGACGAAATTCTGCTACTGTGGACAGGAGCCCAGTCCCTTTGTCCGTTACGGTCGAGGGAGCGGGTGCTGACCAATTTGCAGCATGGTTTCGTAATTAGACCGTTGGCAAGAAACATCATTCGCTCCGCATCAGTGCCCCTTTAACGTTATGCTTGAAAAGTCTGTCTTTCCAGAGCAAAAGAGTTTGGGGATTGTAATTCCCTTGCACAAAAAGGGATCAACTAATGATACCAACAATTATAGGGGTATAACTCTTTTAAGTGTTTTCAGTAAGATTTTTACCAGTATTATTCACAGACGTTTAGTATTTTGGGCTGATTTTTTTATAGGATAGATGAAGCACAAACCAGTTTCAGGCACGGGTACTCTACAACTGATAGTGTCTTTATTTTGCAGACATTCGCGCAGAAATATTTAGCCCGGCAGCTTAAGGGAGATAAAATATATGCCATATTTGTAGATTTCGCAAAAGCGTTCGAATCGGTTAACAGAAACTTGCTGTGGTCCCGTTGTAAATCCCAAGGTATCAGTACTAAGATTGGTAAACTGCTACGCTGCATATATCACAACGTAAAGGCTTGTGTTCGAAACAATAATAACCTATTTCTATTTGGACCCCGAGTAGATAAATTCTATACCCTCATGGCATCACAAAACCAAAGTCGCAAGATACCTTGCAATGTTTACATACCATGCCACGAATGTCAGATCCTCTGTGTTACAGGTGTGACAATGCATACTATATGTTTGTGTATATTGTGTTCGAAACAATAATAACCTATCTGATTCCTTCTGCTGTAACACTGGAGTAAGACAAGGGTGTATACTAAGTCCATTTCTGTTTTCGTTCTTCATCAACGAACTATCGCTACAAATATATGAAAACTGTAATGAGGGCATCCAATTACATCCAGAAATTATTAAGCCTTTTCTTCTCCTTTTTGCTGATGACATTGTTATGTTCGCGAGCACAGTATCTGGACTTCAAAATCTAATACATCAACTTGAGTACTACTGTCAGCAATGGAAATTGAATGTCAATATCGATAAGACAAAGGTCATAGTTTTCCAAAATGGGGGAAATTTATCAAAACGGGAAAAATGGTTTTATAAAGGTGAAAGATTAGAGGTAAGAAATTACAAATACTTGGGTGCACTTTTTACAAGTCGACTAACTTGGTCATTGCACTGCAACAAAGCCGCACTACAAGAAAAAAAGATTTTAAAAGGCATTTTAAGAACCCTAAGACCACTTCCAAATATTATCTTTGACACCCTTTTTCAAAATTTTTGACACTAAGATCAGTCCTATTCTACTCTATGGAGCAGAAGTATGGGGCCAAGAAATCTATTACACTGTAGAAAAGATTTTTAGGAGTAAACTTCAACACTCCCAATGTCATAGTTTATGGGGAATGTAGGAGATATCCTATGTATATATCTAGGTACATACACGTAATAAAATACTGGATAAGATTGCTTAAAATGCCAAGCACCAGACTCCCAAAAAAATTGTTACAGCATGATGATACTTTACTATATGGTACTTCCGTCTTGCGGCTACCATTACATATGGTACTTCCGTCTTGCGGCTACCATTACATATGGTACTTCCGTCTTGCGGCTACCATTACATATGGTACTTCCGTCTTGCGGCTACCATTACATATGGTACTTCCGTCTTGCGGCTACCATTACATATGGAGAGAACAAAACGTAACAGCACCAGAGCATTTTATACATGATCTTACACAAAGACTACTAGATATGTAGTTTCAAAAGTGACACTTTTCATTATCTTTATACAATAAGTTATACCATACTCCTGTTCAACGTCATTCATTGTTACAGAAAAATATCTTCTAGACATCAATGTCAAGAAGATCAGAACAGTACTAGCCCGGTTCAGATGTAGTTCCCATGATCTTAGATAAGGGTAGGCATTTAGGGATACCACGGAGAAAACGATTGTGTAAACATTGTAGTTATCAATAAGTAGAAGATGAATATCATTTCTTGCTTATTTGTCCATTGTATGCAAATATCAGAGAAGAATACCTAAAGACATATT
The DNA here is from genome assembly GCF_037392515.1 of Haliotis asinina. Classification (NCBI taxonomy): domain Eukaryota; kingdom Metazoa; phylum Mollusca; class Gastropoda; order Lepetellida; family Haliotidae; genus Haliotis; species Haliotis asinina. The sequence continues at coordinate 34,913,896 of NC_090280.1, forward strand.
TCTACTTGGACCCCGGAGTAGATAAATTCTATACCCTCACGACATCACAAAATCAAAGTCACAAGATACCTTGCAATGTTTACATACCATGCCACGAATGTGAGATCCTCTGTGTTACAGGTGTGACAATACATACTATATGTTTATGTATATTGCACCCTCTGCTACTGATGTAAAGCGTACTGTAGGACTATGGCCTCTTCAGTACTGTATATAAAGATTGAACTGAACGCCAGAAGGAGGCGAACATCAGACCGTGCTACCCTCGATTGACATACAACTTATAATCTTCCTATATTGATTGAGTTGGTTATTATTTAGTGTGACATCGGCAATGTTTCAGCCATATCGTGACGAGAACAATCTGGTTTATATCAAGATGAAAAGTAATATTGTTAAAACATAAAATCTGTCATCGAAGGACAGTAACAATACTAGAGTATCACAGCTATATAAATTTAAAAGTAGTACGATATCGTAAAATGAAATACCTATACTGAAATACATTATGAAAAACTGCCCTGTTTTTGTTCATATATTTTGTGATATAGGACTCAGTAAACTGTCCTTAAAGGCACAATGTCACATCATACGTCAATAGAAATAACACAATTAATTCCTGTCAGTATAGCTAATAGCAGTCCTCATGAAAATACCATAAAATTTATCAATAAAAGTTACGCATTTATGCTACGATATTAAATTAAACATTTCGAATGAATCAATGCATTAAATCGCGCACTCTCTCGACCGAACGTTATCTCAAGCGAGCCCAAAAGAGTTATGTCACTTGAAACACTGTTTAGGAATATCATACGAACAACTAGTTCAACAACTACAACACATACTCGATGTACGTAGTGATTCTATACATTTCATATTTGGTAGCTCCATTTTTTGGAAGCTGTTCGCCTCGAAGTTCCAATCATCGATTTCAGGCAAGTCGTAAGGGATAATAAATCTCTTCTTGCATCAATAAGAAGCTAAAGTGAGTGCATGAGCGACAGTAAGTTCTGAAATACAAATGAATGAAAACACAAAACAGTATTGTTGAAGACCTATTCACTTTAGTTACTTCATTTTAATATATTTTATTCAGAAAGCGAAACGGATCGGAACTTTAAAAAACCCTCTCCTATTCAGATTGTTTGGAAATAAACTTGATCAAAACAACTTCTTTCCGAGTTAAAGATTGTTTCTGCGTTTACATTGTGTTTCAGTACATATTATTAGCAAACATATTTGCCTTTACGATCATTCATTTTAGTTCTGTTTTATGAGCATGTCCGAATTCATACTTACTGGTTCTGTTAGCTGAAAACCCGTGAAGGTCCTGGGGTATAACATGCCTTCAGCAACCCATGCTTGCCATAAAAGGCGACTGTGCTTGTCGTAAGAGGCGACTAACGGGATCGGGTGGTCAGGTTCGCTGACTTGGTTGACACATGTCAGCGGTTCCTAATTGCGCAGATCAATGCTCATGTTGTTGGTCTCTGGATTGTCTGGTCCAGACTCGATTATTTACAGACCGCCACCATATAGCTGGAATATTGCTGAGTGCGGCGTAAAACTAAGCTCACTCACTCACTCTCTGTTAGCTCAGTGAAGCAATAGTCTTTAACTATATGTGCGTAAAGCAATATTAATTCACTATAAACGTGCGTGACCAGTTTGGCAACCAGCATTCACCTCACTCTTTACTCTACATTGGGCTGGCGATGGGAATAAAAAAGGTGTCATAAAACCATCTCATTTAAGACTAAAAACCATTTAAAAGAAATAATAATATACTGAGGGAACAAATACGGGATCGCATGGAAGCACAAGTGTTCCCTTATTTTTACCAGGTTTCTTTTCAAGCTATTCAATAGAGAGCCCCTGAAGAAACCTTCGGGGGGAAAAAGAACGCTTGTCCTTTATGTGATCCCTTATATTTCACGTCCTCATCGAAAAAGGGTTGCAAAATTGTGTGCACAGCCACTTCTACTGATCTGCACGCATACAAAAGAAATTACTTGACACTGTCGTTGATCTTATTTGGTAATAAATGGTCTCTGGAATATCGGTATCTGCTTATGTTGCAGGCTGACGGAAGTACGGTTAAGGGGAATTAAACCATTTAAAAAGAGACATAATTGTACCTTGTTACCCAAACCGTTTACAAAACTATATACACAGGCTCATCCGTGCTTTAGCCGGTATATATAAGGAGTAAACGTTGCCGTTGATGTCATTTGATAGTAAATATTTCCTGCAATATTTACTTGTATTTCAGAGTGCCGGAAGTACGGTCCAAGCTTTTCCTTGTACAGGGAGCTCGCAATTACTGAACACAACGACAGGACGCTGTTATTTGAGGCATCTTATAAACTGAAAAGCTGCATTGCCAAGTGTGTTTCCGAGACCTCCTTTGTATGTCGGAGCTTTGATTTCAAGGCTCACTGGGGGTGTTATCTGTCCGCTTCTGGGTATCTCGACGTTGACAAAACATATCGGCTGACGAATGACGCAGGATTCTTATTTGGAACCCGAAATTGTGAGGACTAGCTCCGTCTGTGAAGGTGCCTGCTTGACGTCTACTGATTAGACGTTTAGAGGATAGTCGAGCATCTACACATTCAATGCTGGTTGGTTTGTTGGTTTGTTGGTTTGTTGTTTAACGCCGCACTCAGTAATATTACAATATTATATAATCACACTGGTCCAGACAATCCAGAGGTCAACAACATCCACATGGATCAAACCTATTGGGATGCGATGCCATCCAGTGTAAAGGTACTGTTTACACACGAATTGATGTATTGTAAAACAAATTCGTAACTTTTAAAGGTTATTGTCATGAGTTCAATAAATGATTGAACCTGATGATTTGGGGCGAGTTCTTATCAAAATTTTACACCAGAACGCAGCTGTTCACATTCACCATACTTGCACATCTTCTGTAGCAATTAGATGCCTGAACCTCGTGCAATACATACGGTTTGCCGACGGTTCCCCCAACTCACTGGAGAAACCGTCCACCCATCCATCCATCAATATATACATGTATGCATGCATATAGTATGTGTTTTAAGTGAGTCTATAGCATATCATCATAAATAGTTTACAAAACTGAATGACCAAGTCATGATAGGACTCAACACTCATCCGTTAGTTTGGGATTAATACTTAGGGAAAAAATAAGGGATCACATGAAAGCACAACTGTTTCCCTTTTTTTCAGGTTGCTCCACAAGCTATGCCATACAAAACTTGTGAGTGAGTGTAGTTTTACGCCGCACCCAGCAATATTCCAGCTATATGGTGGCGGTCTGTAAATAATCGAGTCTGCACCAGACAATCCAGGGATCAACAGCATGAGCATTGATCTGCGCAATTGGGAACCGATGACATTTGTCAACCAAGTCGGCGAGTCTGACCACCTGATCCCGTTAGTCGCCTCTTACGACAAGCTGAGTCGCCTTTTCTGGCAAGCATGGGTTGCCTATTCTACCCCGAGACCTTCACGGGTCTACAAAACTTGTAGAGAAACCTTGGAAAAATTGTGGACACGTGTCCTTTTATGTGATACCTTATTTTTCCCTCAGTATATTTATGAAATATAAAGTTGGAACATGACTTTAGCAAATCATCGTCATTATCACCATTGTCATCATCATCATCATCATCATCATCATCATCATCATCATCATCATCATTCAAAACAGATTATAGTCTTTTAAAAGCAGCCATCTTCGATGGCTTTAACTGCAATTAAGCGGAAAGGGACTTATCGTTTTATTTTAAATTCATTTTGAAATTCCTACGCCAACATGAGGTCCTTCTTGAGGTTCACGAGTCGACTTGTTCGAATTATGGGCAGACGGCTGGGTAATGTTTTTCCCCGAATATTGCCGTAAGTTATTTATTGATATAGTCTTATGTTCCACCATATTTCCATCAATACCGGAGACACAAATACAGGGAACAGATTTAGTCCTTTTAACGGGTGAAGCAATGTGATTTTTACAATGTACACAAAAAAGGTCCGAATGTCAGTCAGTTTTGTGTGACACTAGGTCGGATCTTGAGGAATTACTGGCACTATACACGAGTTTCTGAATGTCACAATTAACAAGCTATTTCTGGCACTTTCCAGTTCATTCAACCTGCATGTCGCCATCCAAACTGTTAATGTTTTGACACAACAAAACACGAAATGATGACTCAAGCACCGTTTTATTTCACAAGGGAAAAGTGTTTACAGAGAGGAGACTCAGCCTAATACTGTGACTGTGAAAGGTGTGCATTTTTAAAAACAAAATTAAACAATAGAAATACCTGTGTTTGGTTGCCATTTTAGAAATCGATTAATAGTAGGAAAACTGGGGCAGCTCTTTCATAAAGCCATGATATTGCTGGAATATGACTAAAAGCAGTGTAAACTCGTATTCGCGCATTTTCGTAGCATGCTAGTTTTAAGTCTAAATATGTGGTACTCCAATGTAACTCATCTTGTATAGAATAGAATTCTTATAGAATACACCTTAGTCCGGTGTTTCTAAGATCTACAGTCAGCCATGTCCCCCACCGCCACACATGATACCAGAAAATATAACTGGATTTACACCATCCATTCGGTTGTTGTCAGTTTCGATATATTTACGCCTGAATATAAGGTGCACATATTCCAAGATTAAAACCATAGTGCAACTAAAGCTGCTTCTCTAGCTGGGAATGATGAAGTGTAAATTCACACGCATATGCGTAACGTTAGGCGCATTCTAACAAGAGTGAAAAGTGAGTGATTTATCCTATCTGATGTTGTATGGACGACTCTTAGCCAGATTTGGTTTGGTTTCGTTGTTTAACGTCACAACAAGTAGTCATTACTGATGATCAATTCTAACCCTTTCCTCCGCGAGTGAGAAAGAAAAAGAGAATAAATTGAATTATGTGTTTTTGAAGCATGACAACAACAGATGCCGAAGTTATTTGAGAATTCATGCCTTCAAATGGAAAGTTAATCTCATAGCACATATCAGGTGGCAACAGTCTATTGTTTGAAGCTAGATCATAGAGACTGAGAATTGTTAACTAAATATCGATCGAGATTGTGTGGAAAAGATTAAAGAAGACTAATCCATAAATATCTTGGTCATTAGAAAAATATGTCTGAATTAGAATGAAAAATTTCACATCACTAGTGAGTGGTGACATGTGTTTGCATGGATTATGAACGAAACAGCGTCTTAAATATAAATTAAAAGCAGACCATGATTATATTCCTAAATATGTTTATTGTGTGTGAAAATCAACACTTTTTTCTATGAAAAAAGTTATGTATATTATCAAAACAGAATTGTCATATTGATAAATAACATCGTTTCCTGTTTCAGGATATTTCAGATTATCGATGCTTTAGTCAGCCCTATTGTAATGTTGCAAGAAAATCTAAACATAATACAACATACAAATTTATGAATAGGAACTTCTTAACTATTGTATAGAGTGACGCTTCGATGTAAGTTCGTACATCGTTAACAAGCTAAAAATGAATACAACCAGATGATGAGATGTGTGTAGACATAGTATATATTGACGAACAGATGTTGTACTCGCTCAAAACAGTCGATGCGGGTTGGATTTTGTATCGTTTGTTGAACTCGATTAATCACTCAGACAATGATATGGCTCAGACATTCGGCATATCGATCCAAGAGGACGACCCGTGTGAGTCCGTCTTTAGGCACAGTTTCTCACCAAAAGTCTCCGATATGCTACTCCAGTCTGTCTCTCTGTTTTCGGTACATCTAGGTAACCAGATTTCGAGAGGTAGCAGCAGTTGCGCAACTCGTGAGTCTCGTAGGTAATGCAAGTAAAGTTTTTCTCTCTGATGCACATTTCATCACATCTCGTTGAGGTTAGTTTTCTGTTTGCGTCTTTGTGGCCAACGATATGGAATCCGTTGTATTTAGTGAAACTGTCACCATAAGATTTGCAGCCTGTGGAATAGATTGTAGGATGTCACGTATTATATTGACCAGTGAGCTATCGTACAGAGGAAATCGGGCGCCCTTGAAGTATAAATACGAAGAAATCTGCATTGAGTTAGATCAACTAGGCTTTAATGTAGGAGTTTCAGTAAAAATACTGAAATATTAGCAATATGTAAACAGGAAACAGACTGACATAAATCTGTCATAGATCAATATACCACCGCCAACTGATCTTGCCTTGGCGGTATGTATATACCTTCAAGGGAAGTAACTCTTGCGGTCCTAATGCGCTCACAATATACAAAGACCTGACAGCTTCTAAACCCTTACGTCAGAAAAGAATTAAACATTGCTAAATGTGATAAGTAATTACACAAAATAATCCCTGAATGAAAGAAAGATGCATCAGAAGAAATCCTACAATACGTAATTACTGGAGATTAAATGAGTGTTTGCGACGCCAATACCGATATCTGATAGTAGCAATAGAGGGATGTATGGTCATCGTGACGCTTTTAAAATCAGCTTCACGCTATATTCTCACGTCCTTTTCACTAAATTTCTCAATTTACTACATATCCCCGAACGCTGCCATTTTTAGACTTTTCTTCGTATTCGAAAATCCGATACAACACATCTCTTGTGGAACAATGCACTAGATCAGTGAGTTTGTGCTTTTGTCGGGATCTTCACAACGTCGCGTTTAAATTGTTTTCTGGAAGTGTTCCCAGGATAGCACCTATTTCTGTAAACCTGCCGTAGTCTGACACAGCGGTTGTTGGCAGGGTTGAAACTGTACCCATACATGTCCTGTAAAACATAATGTATCCTGTTATATAAAGAGTGCCCCCCTACCACCTCCGAAATATATATATATAAACAATGAAATAAAAAAAAGGATATATATATATATATAAACAATGAAATTGAAAAAAAAGATAAAATGTAAATAGGGTTGAATCTGTACCCCCTGCAAGTCCAGTAAAGCACACTGTATCCTGTCTGTTATACAGAGAATGTGCTAACAAAAATCTGACTCACGTCTGACACAACTGTTGTTGGAAGGATTGAAACTGTACCCTGGTACACACTTGCACGTCCGGGCGAAACATGTAAACATTCTGTGAGCTGGGCAGTCAGATTTAGTTGAGCATCTGGACTCCAGGGACCTGCTGACTGTGTGACCTGTGCATGTTCTCACTTATTTCAGGCTGCCTTTTGAGTTTACGGTACATGGCATTATAATTTCACACAGCAGATTGTAAAGTGGATCATTTGGTATATTCAAACTTACTAAATCCCAAATGCCAGTGGTTGTTTTCAGTCAAGCCGCTTTTTGCGCAATATTTCAGCAAAATATCACGGCAGTGAGCACAAGAAATGGGCTTCACACACTGCACCCGTATAGCGAATCGAACCCGGGTGTTGGTTGTGACCCAGAAGTGAAGAGGTTATGTGTACAGTTAATTCTATCAATCTGTAATAAAGATGACAGGATGTTCAAATAGGAGACAACCATACTCTCTTTCTCATACACGTTTTAACACACGTGTCATCGTCATGATTTGTTGTACTATTGATATTAAACCCTATTATTCTTCTGGTAAAACAAAAATCCCAGTTTCTATTTTAACAAAATCAAAAGAAAAACCAAACCAAATCAAAAATAAAAACAAACAAAAAAAATACATTTTTATGTTGCATATGAACATAATATTGTTATGAATACTGAAAACAATCCTTGTTAGACATAGCTCCGTGAGTTAATCACTAATATCCTGTCTATTTTTGCAAGATCAGCTTGTAATGGCTTTCCAAATAAAAGTGACTTACGCTTTATACAGCTGTTGTTGGCAGGGTGGAAGCTGTACCCTTGCACACACTTGCAGGTCTTGGTGCGACAACCGAACTTCCTGTCTGCTGGACAGTCTGCGTCAGTTGAGCAACTGGATTCAAGGGAGCTGCTGATCGTGTGACCTGTGCATGTTCTCACTTATTTTAGACAGCTATTTTAACAAAAAAGGATACAGTTAAATTCAGGGTATTAATTTGCAGCCAAGAGTGCTAAATCCAAGCTGTCGAAACTGTAATATCAAAGAACTTGAAGTGAGGTGTTCAACATGTTGTAATTTGTAACTGTATCGGCATCGTTACCGTCACCTTCAGCGAGATCCTCATCTATAACATCACCATCATCGTTACCGTCACCTTCAGCGAGAGTTTCATCTACAACATCACCATCATCGTTACCGTCACCTTCAGCGAGATCCTCATCTACAGCATCACCATCATCGTTACCGTCACCTTCAGCGAGATCCTCATCAACAACATCACTATAATTGTTACCATCACCTTCAGCGAGATCGTCCATCACCATTACCATTTCGTATATTTCAACCACAAGCCCCACCAGCAACGCAAGCGTCTCGTACATCTCAGCTATCTTTGACACCATGTCCCACATGCTACCAGAAGTGTGAGTGAGTGAGTTTAGTTTTACGCGAACTCAGAAATGTCCCAGCTATATGGCGGCGGTAAATAACCTGGACCAGGCAACCCAGTGATCAACAACATGAGCCAGGATCTGCGCAATTGGGAATCGATGACGTGTTTCAACCAAGTCAGCGGGTCTGACCACCGGGATCCGTTAGTCGCTTCTTATGGCAACCATAGGTTGCTGAAGGCCTATTCTACCCCGCACTTTCAAGGGTCCGTTTCCAGGAGAGCCCATCAGTTACTCCTGAACATCAGTTTTCTCTTTGTTTTCTGCCCAGATGAATTCCTTGACATCATATAAAAGAAATACAGTCCGTTCTCTCCCCATCTATAGTGTCATAAAGTACACATTTGCCCTGACCTTACAGTTAACGTACCATGACACAAGCCCCAGTTCTGCTCAAAAGTGTCTTACATATCAAATTAAACAGGGGTAGAACGAGCTGTATTTCTTAAATATGTTTTGGATTGTCCTACACAGTCTAAGATCATTCAACGTTATAAAAATACATCATTTGTTTTCCAAAGAACAATGCTGATATACACCAACATCCAATAACATATACACCAGTATCACCAACATCTACATCTTCACCCTCATATACACCATCACCCTCACATACACCATCACCATAAGGGACATCACAACTCTCCTGTACACTGTCACCGTCATGTACACCATCATCTACATCCTCATCCTCATATACACCATGATAGTCATCTACACCGTCGCCCTTATCTATGTCCTAAACCCTCACCTACACCACCACCTTCATCTGTCACCTATACCGTTATTCTCATCTACACTGTCCCCATCGTGGACATTCTAAACCCAAAACTACCCCGTCACCCTCACCTACGCCACAACATTCGTCTACTCCATGACCCTCAGATACACCCTTCCCCCGACCTAACAATCACCTTCATCTACACCGTCGCCCTAAGCTACACCACCACACTTCTCTACCCCATCATCCTCACCTACACCACAACAGTGGTCTACTTCATCGCCCTCACCTACATCATCATTGCCCTTTTCTTCACCATCACCCTCATCAACATAATCTACATTATCACCATCATCTACTTCCTCACCCACATGTACATCCTCACCTTCAGCTACCTAACGACCCTCATCTGCACCATCACTCTCATTTGCACACAGCAAACAACATGTTCAGAAAGTCTTGTCTTCGCAACAGCCATAAAATTAGTCTCACCTTCAACACAGACTGCACCACCACGACGTCTCTCCACACAACGAGCGTTCGATTTACAGTTCACCTGGGAGCATGCACCTGCTGAAGCCTGAAACATTCAACTTAATCCCAGATCCCCAGATGGTTGACGTTCCTGTCAAGATTGTGATGTACGTAAAGGCATATGAAACATGTTTTCTGTTCGGACACCTTCTCATCTTAGTGAGCCTGATAAATTACAAATGCTTCTTATCTGTTTCTTCTCCAACATAAGGGATAACTATTTCAATATGAAAACAGTAAAGGACCTGTTTAATAACGTTAATTATCACTGAATCATTGATGTTTTAAAGAGATAGATTTGTTAAATGAATTTTGATATATGTTTTGTAAATAGATAAAGGTATATAATTGGTAGTTCTCGTTATCATCTTGACCCGTGAAGGTCCCGGGGTAGAATAGGCCTTCAGCAACCCACGCTTGCCATAAAAGGTGACTATGCTTGTCGTAAGAGGCGACTAACGGGATCGGGTGGTCAGACTAGCTGACTTGGTTGACACATGTCATCGGTTCCCCATTGCGCAGATCGATGCTCATGTTGTTGATCACTGGATTGTCTTGTCCAGACTCGATTATTTACAGACCGTCGCCATATAGCTGGAATATTGCTAAGTGCGACGTAAAGCTAAACTCACTCACTCACTCACTCGTTATCGTCTTACATTGTTAGAATCCTCAAAGGGTGATTATTGTCCTCCAGAGATGGGTACGTAAGGTCAATTTCGCGCAACCGAACATTTAATCGTAGCTTATGTGTTGTTTTAAATAATGGCTAAACCTTAGTACAATCGCCCGCGGCCAAAGGGATAGAGTAAATCGCATACATGCAGGTAGGAAAGGCACTGTATATCTCCATGGTCCTTAGAATGGTGATTTACCTTCAGTTGTTGATGACCTACAACTCATTTTATACTGCATTGTCCTAATTTGAAATCCAATTTTAAGGAAAGATGCTAGATATATTTCTTGATACGGTGATAGTCTAGTTGTTTTACTGTCCTTAATTGACAGGTGTTTATAATTTTCAGTTTAATTATCATAAATATATACACTGACCATTCATGTAGCGGCAAGTCTATATTTGTATCTGCATGTAGGGACACTTTTGTGCAAGCGGATTTATGAGTAGTTGTAATTATATGTAGGTGTGCATGTATGTTGCGAAAGCAGAATATACGAGGGGCCTTCAACAAGTATTCCGCCTCACCTAGGAAATGCTACAAATGCAGCTGTTTTATGTTATATTTTTCTGCACATTGTCTGTCAACCTCAAGCAAATTGGTTCTGCCATGAATCAACCTGACGATTCAAATTTTGTTTCACGCTTTATCTTTGAAAACGCAAGAATCAACAATATAACTATACCAAACTTCAGGACACAAAATATGCAAGAAACATTTTGTATGTATGCATGAGACAGAAGTCCCTTAAAATCAAAGCTTAGACATTAAAGTGCATGAAAAAGTATTTAAACTACGATCGATTGTTGCAAAACTACCCCCTGGTGTTTACTGAAAGGACGTGTTTTGGAGGCGCCACTCACCCTTCTTTCAGGGTATGACGTAATCATACGACTGAGTTGTCACTGTATTGTATATAGTACCAGCGCTTCCTTAAATATAGCCGTCATGTAATTATCAATCAACCAATCCAATGTGCTTTGGAGCTGCTCAAGACTATTCACACATAATACATAATACTTACTTGATCCCCATCCCTTGGGTAAATAACCATTCTTCCCATGGTCCAAGAACCTCTAGGTTTGTGAGAAAGATTACACGCAAGTCTCTCAGTGTCGTATGCAAAACTCATACATGATCCCCTCTGGCTACATTTAAGGTTGCAAAGCTTGATTCCAATACCATAACCTACTTCGCTCTCTGCCAGCTGTCCATTGGGGAGGGTCATGTAGACAAGCATCAGAACAAGCCGTACCATCTTCTCAACGGTTGTAAGATAAGTCTGAGAATGTATCTGAACAATTATCACAAATTGCATTCTACCATCGGTGAGTGTCAACACTGTGGAGACCTTGTCAGAATGCAACCCAGCTCCCTGGATGGCTCGAAAGAAGAAACGTTTCAGCTATAATTGCCTTGTCACATCTTCAGTTGGTATAAAAAGCATGTGACAAAAACACTGAAAGCAACAAGTTTTTATACCACATATAATATCACATATAATCATCGACAATATCGTGTTTCATAGCACCATAATATTATGAGTGAGTGAGTGAGTGAGTTAATATTTAACGTCACATCGGCAATATTGCAGCCATATCGTGACGAGAACATACGTGACATTAAAAACAAAATACATGTGCATATTATGAAGAACCTGTCGACGAAGGACAGTAAAACCACTAGATTATCACAGTTAGTATTTAAAACTAGCATGGCAACGTAAAAAAACAATAGTATCACTATTTGGACAGTACAATATAAAACAGGCTATAGATCGCCAACAACAGACGGTAGATCACCATACTAGGGACCATGGGGACTTACAGTGCCTTTGCTCCTCGCATGGCCCCTAGTTGGATTTACACCATCCCCTCAGCTGCTGCCGACTGTGTGCAAAATTAGCCACAATTTAAAATGACACATATTCTACGACTAAAAAAGTGGAAGATTAAATCTGACTTCAACTGTTTTGGGACTTACGTACCCTCTCAGGAGGACAATAATTTTACGGTACTTCAACCCCCTTCCAGGATACAGCCACTAACAATCTTAGTTGCTAATTCAACTTCCAATCATAAAATATTTATATATTTACAAGTCATGTAACAGGTCTAATTCTTTTTAAAACGCAATGATTAAATGAACACTAACATCACTAAAAAGATCCTTCATGGTTCTTGATTTAAAAAAGTTATCCCTTGTGATGGAATACTCAACACAGTCAAGCAAGACATGCTTGACTGTGATTCTTTCATCACAAGGGATACAAAACGGAGGATCTTCACCTTAAAGCAAATATTCATGTGTATATCGTGTGTGGCCAATACGACATCGTTGCATGATGACCTCTTCAAATCTGGACTGACAACCCAAGTAGGTGTAACCAATGTAGGTTTTATTTCATGTAGTTTGTTGATACCTACTTGAGTGTCCCACCTCTTCTGCATCAGATCACGAATGTAAGACCTAATGATAGCTTTATAATCAGTGTATAAGAATAAGAATAAGAAGTGGTGTCACAGATTTCTTGAGTGCTGCTTTAGCAGCAAGGTCAGCCATTGTGTTCCCAGAAATGCCAGCGTGGCTAGGTAACCAACAAAAGACGATGTCGTATTGGCCAGTAGCAAGATCATTATACAATTCAATAATTTCAATTAAAAGTGGATGTTTACTAGAAACATTTTTAATCGCCTGAAGACAAGAAAGAGAGTTTCAATAGATTATATATTGTTTACGTTTAGGGTGTCTTTGAACATATTCGAGAGCCGTTCATATGGCGTTTGCTTCTACAGTAAAAATAGAGCTGTTACCTGGAATTCTAGAAGATATTGTTCTCGATCCAATGGCAGTGGCACAAGCTACTGCACCGCCGTCCTTGGATCCATCTGTAAATAAGGTTTTGTAACTCCCAATTGCTAAATTTACCTTTTGTTTGATTATATTCTTGTTTATATTGTAATTCATTTATTTCGGATTTTTAAATGAAGTTAATGTTAGGTCGACTTGTGGTCTAACCAACTGCCAAAGAGGAGAAGAAAGAAGACGGGATGGAGCTATGTTTTCCAGCTTAATGCCGGCAGAGGAGAGAAAGGGTTTAATTCTGTGCCCTAGAGGTGGAACAAGAGAAGACTTCTCACAAAGTGGATTAAACACACATTTATAGGTTGGGTTAGATTCATTAGATTCTTTGTGTAAGAGATGGTGCATCAGCCTCAACGTAGAAACTGTCAACAGGTGAGGTTCTGAAGGACCCAAAACAAAGTCCTAGACCTTGGGGATGGACAGAATCTAATAGTTTCAGGTTGCTTTTGCAGGCTCCACCATAGACGATGGAACTATAGTCATGTTTTGAGCGGACAAGTTATCTATATAAGTGGAGGATGGTAGCTTGATCCCCTCCCCACTTTGAATTAGAAACGACTTTTAATAAATCCAGCGCCTTCAGGCATTTATGTTTTAGGAACTTGATATGGGGGAGAAAAGTTAAATGTGAGTCGAAAATCAGACCCAAGAACTTTGCCTCCTTAACGACTTGGATGGGAGTGCGATTTAAACACAATTCTGGGTCTTTATGCGGTCTGTATTTTCTACAGAAATGTATACAATTGGTTTTTGATTTAGGAAATTTAAAGCCGTTTTCAAGACACCATTTGTTTATTTTGTTTAAGCACAAATGCAGTTGCCTTTCAATAGCATGCATATTTTTCCCACGACAAGAAACATTAAAATCATCCACAAAAAGTGATCCATCGATTGAATCATTTAAAACTTTTGATAAACTGTTTATCTTGATACTAAAGAGTGTAACCGACAAAATACTGCCTTATGGAACACCCTGATCCTGATGATAATGATCAGACAGGGTAGAACCCACTCGGACTTGAAATTGCTTGTCCTTTAAAACTTGTGATATAAAAAGAGGTAAACTACCCCTTAAACCGAAGTCATGTAAATCCTTCAAAATGCCATGTTTCCACGTGGTATCGTAAGCTTTCTCAAAATCAAAGAAAATCGATACTGCATGTTGTTTATTTACTATAGCATTTTTAGCAAAGGATTCTTGTCGTACCAGATGATCAATGGTACTACGGTTTTTCCTGAAACCACATTGAATATTTGTGATATGGGTATTGGTTTCAAGATACCAAACTAATCTATTATTCACCATACGTTCCATGGTTTTACAGACACAACTAGTGAGAGATATACTGGTCTGTAATTCGACGGATCTGTATGATCCCTGCCAGGTTGTGTGGTATTGGGACTACAATGGCAAAACGCCACCAAGGAGGAAATTTTCCAGACGTCCATATTATGTCAAATATATCTAACATTGTCATCAGACATGGTTCAGGCAAGTGTTTCAGGAGCTGATAATGAATATTGTCATCACCCCTGCAGTGTCATGAGCTTGCTCAAGAGCTGTATATAACTCGTGTAATGAAAAGACTTCAATATAATCTTCACCATTATTGGAATCAAAATTAAGTTTTTTCTTTTCCTCTTGTTTCTGATATTTCTGAAACTCTGGGACATAATTCGCCGATGATGAATTTTTGTCAATAGTTTCGCCACTTTTATTTGCAATTTGAGTTTTGTCACTTAATAAATTATCTCCATCTTCTAGATGGTGAACAGCTGATTTTGAACCCTTACCTTTTACTCTCTGGTCCATGGACATAGGCAGGCGTGAGTTACGTTTGGAGACATCGTTCTTCCAAGAAAGACGTTTGTTTTGTTTGAAGGTACGACGTGCCTTCGCATTTAATATTTTAAATTTATTCAAGTTGTGGACAGTTGGATGGTGACGGAAATAATTTTCTGCCTTCTTCCTCGCTTTCCTGGCTTGTCTACAATCTATTAAAGCATGGGTTTCGTACATGTGGAGTCGTAGAGGACTTAGGTATACACTCATCAGCAATTTCATTTAGATTGTCAGAAAATATCTTAATGGAATCAGGTACATCATTGAAACATTCTGGTCGTAGTTTCGATTTACACATAGTCTGATACAAGGACCAATTAGCCTTCGAAAAATTATATCTTGTAAATGATGAATCAGATGGAGTTGTTTCTGAATGTATTGTTGGGAAGTGGTCACTTCCGCAAAGATCATTGTGAACTTTCCATTCAAATTCATTAAATAGGTTAGAATCTGAAACCGACAGATCTAAAGAAGAATACGTGCCAGTGGCTGGATGCAGGTACGTGCTTAAATCGTCATTAAATATGCACAGGTCGTTGTTAGAAATAAACCCCTCAAGTATTTTACCTTTACCATTGGTGTGTGTACCTCCCCAGAGTGGGTTGGGGTTGTTTAAGTCACCCATGATAACAGAGGGCTTCGGTAGTTGATCATAGAGAGACTGAAGATCAGTCTGATGAAGTGCTGACGAAGGTGGAATATACAGAGAGCATAAAGAAAACGCAACACCAAGAGTGAGTCGTAATGCTACAGCTTGAAGATTAGTTTTGCGTCTTACATGACTGTGCATAATATCCTGTCGCACAAGGATAGAAGATCCTCCAGTGGCCCGATCATCTGGGGGAGAAAAACAATGATAGCCTTTGTACTGACGTAATGTCAAACTGTCTGCCTGTTTGATATACGTTTCCTGCAAACAGAATGTTGATGGTGCTAAATCCTGGACTAATAGCTGTGCCTCATTGAAGTTAGTCCGCAGACATCTACAGTTCCACTGCACAATGTTTTTGGGTTTTTTTAACCCTTTTTGGTGGGTTAATAGGGGATCTACCCCTCACCTTTTCGAGGGCGACAAGCTATGTGCCCTGGGATGGAAGTTTTTTGACACTTCCATCCCTCAAGCGATCCGTATTTATTGAATAGTTTTACAGGATTTTCTGAGCCCTTCTCTTGTCTGCCACTCTTTTTGAAGATTCTGTTCTTGAGTCAGTTTTACTTTGAACAATATTCTTCGAGTTTTGTTTTGATCGTGATTTGTGAGTTGACTGAGACAAAGATTGTTCTCCAGATACAGATGAAGTCTGACTACAGGACTGTGACGCGACTTGAGTGTTGACAGAAGATGTCAAGGTTTGAGTAGACTGTTCGGGTGCAACAAACTGAGCATTATTTGTTTTAACCCACGTCAAATCTGTCTCGCAATGTATCGACGAGGTAGTTACTTTTGAGATATATTCAGGAGTTCTGACAACTGATGCAAATGATTCAGTGTGTGCTGCAGATTCCACAAGTTTTTTGGCGTCAGAAAAGCTGATGTTCTGGGTGAACTTAATTTTATTGATTTCCACTTTTTTCCAGACTGACCACTCTTTGGCGAAAGACGAATGATTTCCCGAACAATTTGAACATTTTTTATGGCAGTGATAGAGACGGGAATTCCAAAAAATACTTCTATTGACATCAGGTTCGTTGCTTGCTGTTTTCTGCTGCATTCAACCAACAGAGTCTGAACGCAAGCGTCTAATGTTTTTAACCTCACCTGCAAGTCCATGTATACCCTTGGAAATGGCAAAAGGGTTAAGTTTCAGTGATGTCTTGTCTACAGTTTCTATAACTAAAAATCGTGGCCAATAGTCGATTGAGTTGGAAGGTCGTTGGTCGTCATCATCGTTGTCAAGTTGACGTTTATTGCGTTTTTGGGGGGTTTGGTATTCCACAGGTAGTATATATGTTTCATCATCCGAGCTCCCCACCCCCCGCGGAGTATCACAAAGGACAATGCTAAACACAAGCGGGTCTCCGACTTGCAGCACCAAGGATACTCATATGATATACTCCAGCAGAAAAACCAAAAGATTAATTCTTCCACCAGATTGGGCATAAGACGCTAGGCAAAATTCATGTAAACAAAATTCAAGTCAAATAATATTCTGAACAAAGGGTGCCGAGACTAAGTTTAAACAATTCCAAATCAAATTTTGTGCAATTGCATATAATCCATGCACAGGGCTTGGCATGACCGGGCCCATTCAACCACCCGTCTAGGTGAAGTCAGGGCCAAAGTGGTGTATTGAGCATTAGGAACACTGGTCCTGCTCCCATGCCCTCTACCACCAGGATCCCCTCCTCCACCGACACAGGCCCGCAACCCACGGCAAACGGGTTGGTGGACCAAATATGCCCCCGGATCCACAACGGGGGTGTTGGCAAGAGCTCTTGGCGTTACCCAGCACCCACCACGAGGAGGTACCTCGCCACGGGTGCCCCATAATATTATGACTGGAAAACCCGTTACGATTATTTCGTCATAAAATGTGTACTATTCTGATGTGCAGTATGCTTTTATTGCAATTTTACATTAATATCTCTAGTATAATATCCAAACTGACAAAATAACCCAGCGTTTATAACGCCTGGTTATAGTGGCCAATATCTAAGACCTTCAATGTCCATGACGATAGATTTTTAACTCACTCACTCACTCACTCACTTCCACTTCAATGTCCATGTAGAAATAGGTGAGGTTTCTTTACCGTGTACCATTGCAAATACTTATTACGCAATAGAGGGAAAGTCCAGGTGAATCATATCAGCAAACGTTCAGGTATTAAGGAACAACCCGAACAGCTAACATATCTATATAGCTGAAAGGTGAGAGAGAGTAAAACCATAATCAAAACCAGTTTATAGGCATTAAAATGTGAGTATTGAAGACTAGAACTGTCGATCACCAGCAGCTACTGCGCTGATGAATGAAGGCTTGCATTACATTTGTTTCCTGCATTGGTTTTCAGCAGCATTTATACCATCCCTTCAGCCACTAGCCATTCAACTCCAGTTTAGCCAATCATTTTAAGAACACGTACTCACCCAGTATAACTTGAATGAGATTTAACCCATGTTTCCTCGTATAAACTATGTGATTCTAGACTACTTTAACATTGTCACACTTTCTGCATTGTCTCGTACATTGTTATCGCTTATTCATATTT
The DNA here is from genome assembly GCF_037392515.1 of Haliotis asinina. Lineage (NCBI taxonomy): Eukaryota > Metazoa > Mollusca > Gastropoda > Lepetellida > Haliotidae > Haliotis > Haliotis asinina. Next base: position 34,932,228 of record NC_090280.1, read on the forward strand.
CGTTTTATCACAATTTTAATTCCAAATTCAGTTCCTTTTTTCACCTTTATAAAGTTTTGTCAAACGGTGACTTTATTAACTTTCTCAATATTATTTTAAAACTGGCTACCAATGTTGATATTGCTTTGCAACATCTTCAATGTAAATATCACAAGAATTGATGCTATTACACCATTTTTCAATGACCTCACAACAACTGGATTGTCATAATACTATTACATCTTCAGTTAATGACCTCACAAAACTTTGACATCATGACGAACTATGTCTCGGTGCTCATGAAGCCAGCTGACATTGTGGTAATAATCAATTGTGATTTCAATATGGATCATTGGTTACAATCGGACTCACCCAACTGATCAATATCGATTAATATACGGTCGAATTAAATCACAAGAATAACGTTTATTAAATATAGTACACAATATCATATGCTGTTAATGGTGTTACAAGTATGTATATTCTGGGTTTTTTTTATTAATTGAGTAATAATTATTATTGGGTCACAGCATTTAGTGTTTTGAATAATAATTATGACGGGTCACATTTAATAGCTGGTCAACACTTTTAGGATTCTGGTTTTCTGGAATTTATCTGCTCCTAGTTTTCTATGTGTATACTTCCGGAGACGTATTCGAGGGCATTCTACGGTGTTGACGATTGTTGTAAGTGCCCGAACTTTCAGAAATGACTGAGTATATATAAAAAGGCTGGTTACCGTGTTGAGGGGACACTCATTTATATTTGCCGGAGTTACATCACTGCCAACGCTTGACCATCAAAACCCGTCAATGCCTGAATCTACATTATCCGCTGTCAGACCGATCGCTGTGTTTACATTCTGCCTAGTTGATCTTTTCTCACACTAAGACTTTGGTGAGTTTGCTATATTGTATTTTTGGACCCACTGACTTAGATTTTGTCTCTCTTGAATTGTACCTGAAATCAGTATATATTCATTTTTTATGATAAATGGAGAATGATTATGGATGGTAAATAAAATTGCTTCAAGTTGTCTTCTCATATCAAATATATGAACACTCATATATTTGATATAAAAGGCTCTGGCAAGATTCTCAAAGTGTTCAAGATTTAAACTAAACAAAAGACAAAGCTTCAATGTTGCCATGGTTGGAATGTCTCTTCTTGGGTCCATGATATGATGATATCTTCTGAAACACGTTTCCATAACTTATTTGCTATGCATTCTGTCCTTCCCATAAAGGAATACACTGTTTACTGTTTATGTAAGAAGCGTGGGTAGTCTTTATGAAAGCTATGAGAGTGGAAATAAATTCCGAAAATGTTGGAAATACTTAAAGAAACAAACACGAAGGCATGGTTTCCATGATACTAATGAACAATTAAAAACATAAGTACATGTTCCTTTGACTTCCTGCTCTTTATGGTGGCTGGTGAGCTGATGACACTGCCGATAACCTCGAAAAGTAAATAATTAGATAAGTATGCAACTCATGTAACATGTGATATATTCCACTGAGTTATGATCACCCTTGCTTTGTTTTGTAACTTACATTCTGGTCACTGAACAACACATTTAGTATAACATATGCCAACTCACATATGTACTTCCATTTAAAAAGCTCAGGGATCGATGCTTATAAGTGTTGAAGTGAAAAAAATGTCAGTATCCCTTCTCTCAACTCTCTTCTCTTCACAAGGTGTCTTTCTGTGTACAAAGAGAGTAGGCACTGCATCTCTTTTCAGTTTCAGACGTGGCTCTACCCCTAAAACTCTGGCCTGGAGATCATGCTCAAAGCACACTGGTTCAAAACGGTCTTCACAAACAACCTGCACAAAAAAATTAATAAAACAATCAAAATGAAAAACCTTATTAAATCACATACAATTGAAAACACCTGAAATAGTACCCATCTACTGGAAATAGCTCAAGATGATTATTCAAGTTAGTGATGTCATCTATTTGTGTACATGAATAAGCATTCTTTACTGTTAACATATAAATCGATAACTTTTAATGTGTACAAGAAATTACTGAAGATGGTTGAAAATGTTATGCCTGTTATCATTTTTCATCCATTATTTTTACTAGATGTTCATCAATTCTGCATTTTTTCTTTAGCCTATATCGACATATGTAGCCATATCATTATCAATCTCGTACTAATTAAAATCGAATAAAATTCATGATCAAACCAGTCTGGGTTGAATTAAGTCTGTTTTGGTACATACCTGCGGATTGATTTCGAGTACAAACTTACAACAATGGATCGTGAGAAAAGAGGATTCGCTTCGAATGAATTGGAACCGAAAATACCTTTTTCTTAATGTGAACACACCCTTCAAATAAACATATTTCCTCCACGAAAGTAAGTTATTTAACATATGCAACTATATTAACATAGATCTCTAAGAATTACTTTCAAAATTATCATTTATGAGCTAGTGGAAGAAGAGTTATACACAAAAATGTTATGTCTTTCAAAACCACAAACATTGTGCCGCCAAATTAGAAGGTCAATGCTGTACAGTCCGTGCCGATATTGTGCAGCCATCTACTGCACAGGATCCTAATCTTGTCAGGCCTGGGTATTTGGAAAAAAAAGACTTTTCCGTAACCGGGCACGTCTTTTCCCCGGTCGTTACGGTTAGAACAGCCCCAAGCCTGACAGGCCGGCATCGCGCATCATTGGTGCCAGCGGTGTAACCTAATTTCGTGGTGTGTCGATGACGTCATTTTCTCGCCATTTCGCGCTCTTGTTAACCGTTCGAGATAGCAACATGGCGACGCCCTGCGAGGTGCTATTCGTGATTTTTTTGCCACTTTGTGTTTTATTTAACGACTTTGGTAATAAATTAAAAATGATATGATAACGTGTGGAGTATTGCCTAACCATTCTTTTAATAGTTCAAATTTCATTTTTCATTGGAATATACCTTTAGATCTGAAATAATGGATATTTTTATTAGTTTGTTTCCTTGAGCATCAAGAACTATCCTAGTATTTGAAATACAATGTATATTTCACATAAGGAAGGTGGAAACAATTTCCTTTTCTTGGGCCAAACAGTATAAACATGTGGTTTCGTGTTTACTGGTTATATTAATAGTTTTGTTTGGTGTTTTATATTTTTTAATTCAAGATAGGAGAAAGGATTCCAGCAGGTGATTGAATGCTGTATATAGGCACTTAACGTTCATTGAAGGTTCGTTCGAGTTTCAGTCAGTGTATTATTACCACACGTAGAACCCTAGTCTAGTGATCTGCCATCTGTCGATCTTTTGCCTGTTTTCATGTTGTCCTGTCCAAATAGTGCTATTACTTTCTACTTTCCACACTAGTTTCATTCAAATTGTGATATTCTAGTTGCTTTACTGTCCTTCGTAGACAGGGTTTTATAATATGCAAATATTCCAATTCAGTGTTAAATGTTCTCGGTACCTAATTTTGCCGAGGTGACGTCAAATATTAACTCACTCACTCCCTCACCTTGAATACCATGGACAAAACTCACTGAGTGATAGAGTTAAGAGTTTACGTCCGTAGGAGATTAGCAACATCGTGATTAACACGCGGTATACAGAGTGGTGTCTGTTGAGGCTATCCCTCTGACTGTTGGTGACTATCAGCAAACGTAGCTGTCAAAAGCTACACCTTGAATATGCGAATACATATTCACAACCAATAGGTTCTACTGAGTGCATACGTCAACGTTCAGTGTCCTCTTGGCATATGCATTAAATAAGACATTTCATAAGACTCGTTAATAGTTGGGCATAAGGCATATATTGCTTCTAATGAGTGAGTGAGTGAGTTTTAGTTTTACGCCCGCACTCAGCAATATTCCAGCTATATGGCGGCAGTCTGTAAATAATCGAGTCTGGACCAGACAATCCAGTGATCAACAACATGAGCATCGATCTGCATACTTGGGAACCGATGACATGTGTCAACCAAGTCAGCTAGCCTCACCACCCGATCCCGTTAGTCGCCTCTTACGACAAGCTGAGTCGCCTTTAATAGCAAGCATGGGTTGCTGAAGGCCTATTCTACCCCGGAACCTTCACGGGTCTGCTTCTACTGAGCCATTCAGGGAGATGTGATATATTATGAGCTGGATCTGGTCGTAGTTAGTGTGCTGTCGGTCTTTGAGGCCAGCGGGTCGGTAGGGCAGCCTCCTGGCGAAAACTTTCGTAAGCCACGCCGAAAGCCCGTGTCCGATCGACAACATGGTTAAATTGTATGAAGCTAACATTTGGTGTCCACCGCCGTGAAATTGCCGGATTATTTCTCAAATACGCATAAAACTAAATTCACTCATCCATTTTGAGGGCAACAATATCTTCAAACCTACATCCCCATGTAATCACTGTTTCATTTGTTTCTTGTTTAGCACTGTAGACACAAGCTGTCAGCGACGAGCGCTTCTCACACAGGTCATATAGACTCTGCAGTTTGTGAGGGCGGTGGGGTAGCCTAGTGGTTAGAGTGTCCCTCATCACGTCAACGATTCGGGTTCGATTCAACACTTTGATACAATGTGCGAAACCCATTTCATCCTCTCTAGTTTGTGCAAGATAGGCTGAATGCTAGCTTTAGGACCTAACCTCATCGCCACACGACCTGCCTCGCCCCTAGGTGAACGTCTAATGGCCAGGGAGATTACATGGTGTGGGTAAGCACTTTCTTTGATCAAACAATCTGTTTCATAAAGTCAGAGATCTGATCTGCTTCCCTCTTACCTGGTTCGCCGTAAAAGGTAGGCTGCCTAGGAATCTGACTAATAGTTGCTTACCTCAGTTATTTTCATCTTCATGTTTCACCTGGGGCCACTTAACCTAATGCTAGCTTTAGGACCTAACCTCAACACGACCTGCTTTAAGTGAATATCTGATGGACTAGGAGATTACAAGGTGTGGGTAAGCATTTTCCTTCATCTAACAACTTGGAGTGTTGCAAATACCAATGTGTAATAGTATGGAGTTCGTTGTGGGAGGGGTGAATAGTGACCATTACTATGGTATTATGGTATTAGTTGTGCTACCCAACATAATCGGAGTAGCACGATTGAACTTAGGACTTTAAATATGACTAACGCTTATTTTCTAGATGTCTAAGAAAGGTTACAGAAAGACCAATGGTTTTGCCTTTTTAAGGCATTAGCATTACAGAACTGGGTAAGTGGAAGGGAAGTTAGTGCTCTTTAGGAATTGCCAGACAGTTTATATCAAACGGATAGGACTCTCCTCCCCATAAGAGGTCGGATTGTTGTAAAGCTTTCTGTTACAGCTGGGTGTTGGTACCACGATTAGACGTCAAGGACCTCTTTGCTGTATTCGACACAATGATATAAGGTGTGGCTAATCTGTATGCGTCCCATTAATGGACTTTTGTCACTGTGCACATATGTCCCAATGTCACAATCAGAACTATGAACGTCACAATACAAGCTACTGATGGCACGTCTCGGTACATTCGGTGGGGATACAGATTTTAGCTCTGTAACAACCTTCAGGTCACCAGCCAAACCTATAATGGTCAGACAAAACAAAACAACGACACCATAAAACACGAAATGATAACTCAAACAACGTTTTATTTCACAAGTGCAGAGCATTTACATAGAGGAGAGTCAGCATTATTTCAGCAATACTGTGACTGTGAAAATTGCATAGTATTAAAAACAAAATTAGACAATATCAATGCCTCCCTTTGGCATTTCAAAAGTTACTGTAACGTCCCTTTACTTGTTGGCTGTTTTGATACATTTAGCCCTGCAGGCAAGGAGCACACATTCTAGGATTAAGAACATATTAAAGTTTACCTCTCTAACTGAGAATGATGTAGAACATAATAAATATAACTTCACACAAACACATGTCCAGTGTTGCTTCCTGACTGGATAACCTTCATGAAGAATGAGTGAGTTATCCTCAACTCATGTTGAATGGACGGCCCCTTGCCAGATTAGTTTGGGTTCCTTGTTGTTAAACCCACTCCGAGCAATATTGGTCGCCTCTTACGACAAACATGGGTTACTGATGTTCTCACCCAGCTCTCCACGGATCAGAAGTAACAGAAAAGTAAGTTTTAGCTTGGCGTCAAAACAATGGTTTGTTTTTAAGAAAGAAAACATGACAACAACAGACACTGAATTAGTTGGGATAATTCATGCCTTCTAAAGGAAAGTTCATCTCACGGCACATATCAGTTGCCTTCAGTCTATTATTTGGGGCTGACTACAGATATAGATCATCGAGACTAATAATTGTTAACTAAATATAACATTTGATAACATTTCGCTGGGGTTAGCCTTCTTTTTATATGTCTATCTTTGTGACCAGTGATACGGACGCCGGGGTATGTAGTGAATAAGTAGAACAAGCTCAACAGACCCGACACATTCGATGCAGGTTCGATTGGTTCAGTTTGTTGAATTTAACATGTCAATTCAAAAGGACCTGAGTGAGTCCATCTTTAAGCACAGTTTCTCATGGAAAGGCTCTGAAATAGTACCCCAGTCTTTCTTGCTCGTTTTGGTACATCTAGGTACCCAGATTTGGAAAGGAAGCAGTGCCCGTCCACTTTGTGAATCTCGTAGGTAATGCAAGTGAAGTTTTTCTCTTTAATGCACATTTGATAGCATTTCGCTGCCGTTAGTCTTCTTTTTATATGTCTGTCGTTGTGACCAGTGATACGGACGCCGGGGTATGTTGTAAAACTGTCACCATAAGATTTGCAGCCTGGGAAAGAGATTGTAGGATCACATGTACACATACATACACACACATTGCTTTTCAGTGGCAATATCGATATTTAATAGAAGCAAGTCTTTAACAGAGAGATGTACAGTCACCATGATGCTTATAAAATCAGCTTCTCTCTCTCAAGTCATCTCACGTCCTTCTCACTACATTTCTTAATTTAATCAGGTTACCCCAACGCTGCCTTTTAAGGCCTTTCTTGTTATTAGAAAATCGCACTCAGCTCATCGTTTGTGGAACCAGTGGGTCAGTGACTTTGTGTTTTTTATCGGGATTGAAGGGCTAAAGTCGTTTTCACAACGACCAACGTAGCGTTTAAATAGTTTTCTGCAGCTGTTTCCAGGATAACACCTATTACTGCAAAACTGAATTACGTCTGACACAGCTTTTGTTGGCAGAGTTGAAGCTGTACCCTTGCAAGTTAGGGTAGCACACTAGCACCTACTTATTATGTAAAGAATGACTCAGCAAAAGTACCTGACTTACGAGTCACACAGGTGTTGTTGGACGGGTTGAAACTGTAACCTGTTACACATTTGCAAGTCCGGGAAATACATCTAAACTTTCTGTTTGCCGGACAGTCAGAGTTGGTTGAGCATCTGGATTCAAGGGAGCTGTTGACTGTCTGACCTGAAGATGTTCTCACTTATTTCAGGCTGCATTTTCTGATTACGATACATGGCATTGTAATTTAAAGCAACAGATTAAATTGTCAAGTGGAGCATTTTGTAAATCCATACTTACTAAATCCCAAATGTGAGCAAATGAGTTTTGATTTAAGTCGCTTTTTGCGTAATATTTCAGCAACATATCATAGCAAGGAGCATCAGAAATGAGCTTCACACATGGGTGGTTGTGACCTTCAGACGACAGTCATAGTCTCTTTCCGTTTTTACATACGCGCCTCTGTCATGATATATAGTACTAAAGACATTAGAAAATTTACAGCCAGCGTGTGCCTCCGTTAAAAAAACATTACGTAAACTAAATCACCAGTTTTTATAGAAAAGAAAATACAACAGAAAACGAAACAAAAAACAAACAAAGAATAATGATAGAAAAGGTGTTTCAACCAAAGTTTTCTGACTGAAAACACAATTATGTTATGAATACTAACATCCAGATCCTTTTCAGGTGAACAAAGATTTTCCTCTGGTTAAACACAGCTCCATGGGTTAATCACCAATATCCTGTCTATATTTTTGCCAGCTGAGCTTGTAATGACTTTCCAAATAAAACTGACTTACGCCTAATACAGCTGTTGTTGGCAGGGTGGAAGCTGTACCCTTGCATACACTTGCAGGCCTTGGTGCGACAAACGAACTTCCTGTCTGCTGGACAGTCTGCGTCAGTTGAGCAACTGGATTCAAGGAAGCTGCTGATCATGTGACCTGTGCATGTTCACGCTTATTTTAAACAGGTATTTTAACAAAACAGGACATAATGAAATTCAGGGTATTGATTTCAAGCATCACTCGTACTGAATCCAGGGTGTGGAAATAGTAATATTAATGAGGTTAGTGGTTAAGTGTCAGTATGTTGTAAAGTGTAGCTGTATCATTATGAGTGAATGATACACATGACAACATTTTATACCATTTGGTAGTTTACAAAACCAAATGCCGAACAGATTGACAGATGTCTCTTTGGCAACCACTGAAAGATCATGCAGCATCTCCACCAGGAACTCAACCATCGCTGACACAATACCGTACACCTTAATCACAAGCTTCATCAGCACGTTTGTTATCTCTGACACCATCTCGTACACCTTAATCACAACCTTAATCATCCCTAGGCTTGTGGCCTTCATACGAATAAATACTTTCTCATTCTTTTAGTTCTTGTGACTTTAGTACATTACCGTAATGAACACCGTGACCATCATTGTTACCATCACCCTCAGCGATATCCTCATCTACACCATCACCATCAGCGACATCGTCACCCTCAGCGAGATTCTCATCTACACCATCACCATCATCGTTACCGTCATCCTCAGCGAGATCCTCATCTACACTATCACCATCATGCTCACCGTCACCCTCAGCGAGATCCTCATGTACACCGTCACCATCATTGTTACCATCACCCTCAGCGAGATCCTCATCTACACCATCACCATCATCTATAACGTCACCCTCAGCGAGATTGTCATCTACACCATCACCATCATGCTCACTGTCACCCTCATCGAGATCCTCATCTACACCATCACTGTTACCATCACCCTCAGCGAGATCCTCATCTACACCATCACCATCATCTATAACGTCACCCTCAGCGAGATTGTCATCTACACCATCACCATCATGCTCACTGTCACCCTCATCGAGATCCACATCTACACCATCAATATCACTGTTACCATCACCCTCAGCGAGATCCTCAGCGAGATCCTCATCAACACCATCACCATCATCATTACCATCACCCTCAGCAATATCTCATCTAATCTGTTTGAATGGCATTTTAGAAGTTGATGGATAATAGAAACATATAATACTTTATGGATAGCAGCTTCGTTATTTCTATGATGCGACGTTTCGTCAACCTCGTACACACCCTCACCCTCAGCTGCACTATCACCCTCATATCGACAGATCATCAACTGCACCACGACCCTGGCTAGCTATTCTCTAAACGCTAGTAGCGCTACGAACTTCTTAAGCCCATTCTTAACACATGGGCTACGATCAAAGTTAAGAATTTTTAGGGCTACGAACGCTTCGAGAATAAGGCCCCTGATCTATACCATCACCCCCATCTACACCATCACCCCCATCTACACCATCACCCTTATCTACACCATCCTCTATCTACAAGCCCTTGAAGATCCAGGTTAGAACTGGTCTTCATAAACGAGACCGGGTGGTCTGGCTCGCTGACTTGGTTGACACACTTATTCGTATCCCAGTTGCACTGATCAATGCTCATGCTGTTGGTCACCGGATTGTCTGGTACAGACTCTATTACCTACGGCCATATAGCTGTAATATTGATGAGTGCAGCGTTGAACAACAAAACGCCCAGTAAAACTCTTCCACACCACCAGTCTCAATACAATTAGACTATTTCTTGCATAAAGCATAGTTCTCAGAAAGTCTTGTCTTAGCAATGGTCATAAAAGAAGTCTTACGCTCAACACAGACTGCGCCACCACGACGTCTCTCCACACAACGGGTGTTTGATTTACAGTTCACCTGGGAGCACGCACCTGAAACCTGAAAAATACAATGTGATCCCAGACCCAGTCGTTGCTGTTGTTCCTGTCAACATACAAATCCGTCTTATCTGTTTCACGTGTAGGGGATCATGTAAATTGGAAAACTTGTGTTTAAGGGTCCGTTTATGAAATGTGCCTGCATGCTGGAGTAGTTGTTTGTAGAGGTATCCGTATGTAAACTGACTTTTATGTTGGGACAGGGGTGCAGGGGTATGTGCATGTAGAGTCTTATGAGTATAATTACATGTTGGTGTACATGTATGTTGCTGTAGCTGTATGTTCGCGTCAACCTCAAGCAAAAGCTATGTTCCGGTCCCACAATCCTCATTTGGTTTGACGTTTTATCTCGCTAACCACCCAAAACGCAAAATCTGAAAAAGCATCACGATCTTCAGGAAACAAAATATGCAAGCATGCTTTTGTATGTTTGAGAAAGGCAGGAGTCCTCTAGAATCAAAATTGGATATTAAAGTGCATGAAAAAGCAATTTGAAACTGCAATCGATTGCCGAAGTGAGTCCACCCTTCAGATTTACTAAAAGAGCTTCTTCTGAAGACACCACATACGCTCCCTTTCAGGGGTATGAACTAATCATAAGGACATCACATATTCTCATGTTTTCACTTATTCAAACATGATACCAAGGGTTCAAACTAAATACTGATTGGTCACACAAGCATAAGCTCTTAATATATTGTAAATAGTGCCATCTTGAATCTGGACCCAATACTTTTGAAAGACCAAAATGAGCGTGTCCTTGGAACAGCCCTCGTGTAAATATTGATCAAGCAACCCAGTGTGCTTTGGAGCTGCTCAAGACTAGTCATTATCCGTGTTTCCAGCTCACACGAATATACGCATAATACATAACACTTACTTGACTCTTATCCCTTGGGTAAACAGACAATCTTTCGATCGTCCAAGAACCTCTAGGTTTGTGAGAAAGATGACACGTTAGTGTCTCAGTGTCATATGCAAAACTCATACATGATCCCAGTTGGGTGCATCTAAGGCTGCATAGCTTGATTCCAATACCATAAACTACTTCGTTCTCTGCCGGCTGTCCACTGGGGAGGGTCATGTAGACAAGCATCAGAACAAGCCGTACCATCTTCTCAACGGTTGTAAGTTGCAAGTCTCAGAATGTATCATGACATGTACCACAAATTGAATGCGTTCATCCCGGCTCCCCAGATGGCTCTGAAGAAAGAAATAATTGCCCACGTAGCATCTTTAGTTGGTATATAAAAAATGGGCAAGTAAATGGCAAAAACAATGATGACAAGTTTTAATCGCCGGTACTGTATTACAGTATCTTTCATCGGTAAGACTGTAATTTACAAGAAAGTGGAAAGCCAATAATATGTATGTGCTCATTAAATATTCACAAATCTCAATAGCCCTGTATTTTTCGGCCATCATTAATAGGGAGTTTTCAAAGGTTTTCGTATGAGATACTCTGTTGTTAAAAAGGTACACCTGAACATTTTTTAATTAACGTTCGAAATAGAATTGAAAACATTCGTTCCTCATTCATGAGAAATTTTTGCTAAAAGTAGAGTATATTGTACAAGTATACAGGATATCATGCCATATTATGAACATATGTTGGTTTCAGCAGCAATTCAGCTGCATGATATCTTAAGAGATTTACATGACTTTGGTTTGAGAGGCCGTTTGCCTCATTTCATATCACAGTTTTTAGCAAACAGACAGTTCAAGTTCGTGTCGGATCATCCCTGTCTGACCATTATCATCGGGATCAGGGGGTTCCACATAATGTTTAGCATAAAATCAATAGTCTGTCGAAAGTATTAAATGATTCAATAGCTGGGTCATTGTTTGTGGATGATATTACCGTTTCATGTCGTCGTTAAAAAGCATGCATACCACTGAGATACAATTGTAGATGTGTTTAAATAAAATTCATAAATGGTCACTTGAGAATGGATTTAAATTTTCACAGATAAAAACCAAATGCATACATTTCTGTCGGAAATATAAACTCCATGAGATCCTGAACAAGGCACAAAAAATTATTAAACGAATGTTCGTTTCATTTTTTTCTGTCAATGTATTACTACCGCATCTAATATTGTGAGGAACATGAGGAAGTAAAAGAATAAAGAGTGGAAGAAGATTAAATGTCATATCACTCAATTCGTGGATTGTATATTGTCTATGTAAATTGCATTTCCGTCAATAAAAGTCGAATTAATTGCTAAATTTTAAAAAGGATATATATTGCAAATATTAAACTTTTAATTTGGGAGAATGAAACAATCAAATGGATAAATGTTGAAAAGCATATACATGATAAATAGGAAGTAAAGCATAAGAAAGAATATCTCGGATGGTTAGTGACTCTACTTTCAAAGGAGACTGAAGTGGACTAAATTAATTGCCTTTCTGCCAAGATACATTGTCTATCAAAGTATTTTTCATTGTCCTTAAATGTTGATATGTGATTAGGTACTAGATTTATGTGGGATTTACTAAATATTTTACTGTGTTCTGCTGACAGATCTTAGAAGTGTACAATCTTCTTTTATCTTTGTATACCTCGTAGTAGTCACGATGTAGCTACTATACTGTCGATGCTACTTAAAATCTTAACTCGCTCACTGACTCACTTTTGTCAATGGTATTTAAGGGAAACTTACTCTCCCTCCCATTTCACATCATATGCATGCGATGATCTTTTACCCTGCATACGCTGGCCATCTTCTGTAACCAATGCCAGTCGTAAGAGGCGACTAACGGGATCGGGTGGTCTTGCTTGCTGACTTGGTTGGCACGTGTCATCCTATTATAAATGCTCAATCTGTTGGTCACTGCATTGACTGGTCGCCGCCGTGTGGTTGGAATATTGCAGAGTGCGGCGTTTAACTAAACTCAATCAGTCACTGTTGAGACCATCACTCTGAATATGGTCGGTTATCAGCAAATATAACTTACAAAAACAACAGTATCATAATCTGAACATCACAGGCAATATTCACAAACGATAAGTTCCACTGAATACATACGTCAAACATTCTGTGTTCTCTTCTCAGATGCATTAAAAGTCTGAATTATTTACAGAATTTCTTTTCTTCTCTTAAATCCAAGTAAAACGTCTTCTGATGTATATTCAGTGTTGCCTTCAGCCACACGGCCATTAATCATCTGAAATTCTCCCAAATACTTTTAACTTGACAACTACCGAATACGTATACAATTGTTTCTCTTTCTTTAGAACAGAATGTATGTAGACAAGTGTCTTTTGGACCGATGTTATTTTTTAAAATGTCTGTGGGAATAATATTACATAATATCTGCATCTGCAACAATTTCAAATTGCAAATTTTTGTACATCGATTTGTCATTGTGGATTAGTTTCGTAACATGGCGTCATCATACTGTGTTTCAGAGACTCTTTCTATGGGCAAGTGGTTTATTGTAATTTGGGCCTCTTAAGAAAGCATAAAACGTTTTAAGCCTTTAACACTAAGTTTGGATATATGGAATGGTAAAACTGGAGAAAATGGTCTTGTTAAGAACATATCTCCTCTTTAAGCATATAATTATGGAAGTTTTGGTAGTGTAATATCTCGGCTTGTTTTGATTTGATAATTTGCTTGTAGTTCATGAGTATAGAATTATCCTGTAGTGATTCTCATAGATCACATGTAGTGTATGCCTACATTTCATCAGCTTGTTACGTATATTAAAGAGTCATTTTCGACAGTCAGAGTTAGTTGAGCATCTGGATTCAAGGAAGCGGCTAACTGTGTGACCTGTGCATGCTCTCACTTATTTCAGGCTGTATTTTATGTTTACGATTCGGGACATTGGAATCTCACGCAACAGATTACGTATACATATCACATATATACATATGGGCAGTAAGCAATGTCGACTTGACAACGACTGGCAGATCATGCACAGCCTCCACAGCACCTCAGTCTATTCTGTCACCATCTCCTACACGTCGCACACAATCTGCATAGTACCTCAGTCAACTCAGACACCATCTCGTACACCTCAACTATCTCGTACAACTGAACACCACCATCCTAGGGTTTCTCTGACAGCACACGTACACCTCAACCACTATCAACCATACCAAGTTGTGTATGTTCCTAGCAGTTCCACCATCCGCTGCTTTAACCTCAGCATCACTTAGGTCTTTCTTGATAGGCTGCTCCTATAGTAAGTTCAAGGCAACGTTGCTTGTTGGAGGTCCAAGCATACATACGTCACCTCTCACCATTAGTGTGAAATATGTTCATTGTCGTCATTTTTGGCTTAAATTACATCTCTAAAATTTAGCGATATTCGATAGATATTTAATTAACAATAAAAGATCTCTATGTCCTATAGCCGTCACTACCTCTCATACACTTACTGTTGTCTGTGATATGAATAGGTGAGGCAAGTATTTAAGAAATGCAATATAACTATTCATAACAATACAAAACATAACTGTGCTGTCGATTACCAACACGTAAAGTGAGTGAGTTAGCATTTGTCACATCGGCAATATTCCAATCACATCGTGACTCTGAAGTCTACGATCGAGCGAGCGAGCGAGCGAGTTTAGTTTTACATCGCACTTAGCAATATTTCAGCTACATGGCGACGGTCTGTAAATAATCGAGTCTGGACCAGACAATCCAGTGATCAATAACATGAGCATCGATCTGCATACTTGGGAACCGATGACATGTGTCAACCAAGTCAGCTAGCCTCACCACCCGATCCCGTTAGTCGCCTCTTACGACAAGCATAGTCACCTTTTATGGCAAGCATGGGTTGCTGAAGGCCTATTCTACCCCGGGACCTTCACGGGTCGTCTGAAGTCAACAGTAAAAACAAGATAAAAATATAACGATAGAAAACCCTGTCAACAAATGAAAGTAAACTAAGTACAATATCACAGCGTCAAAATTAAAACAAGCAAGTAACCATAAAAGTATATATTCGGTATCATTAAGGAAGGGTCAATAAATTCTTTCAATTTGCAAAATCTTCGTTTTTGTTTAAAAATATACAACTTAGTGTTTACAAACATATTTTAACAGTATGGAAAACACATCAGACCGTGAAAATGCCATAACTATGTTCTTTAAAGCCTGATAGCGAGTTAGTGAGTTTATATTTAACGTCACATTGGTAAATATTTCAGCCACATCGTGACGATAACATTTAACACTGAAATTGAATATATGCATATCATAAATACCTGTCGTCTAAGGGCAGTAAAGCAACTAGAATAGCACAGTTACAATTTAAAATTAGTGCGGAAAGGTAGATCTAATGTCACTATTTGGACAAGACGATATAAAATACGGGCTATATATCCCCAACAACTGATTAAAGCCTGATATATTTTGTTACAAATGGCATATTTTTTATTCAAACTGTCATGCAGGTAGCTAAGGTACTCTATGTCCTCATGGACCGTTGTGTGGTGATCTACCTTCGGTTTTGGCGATCTGGACCCTGTTTTTATTATAATATTGTATTGTCCAAATAGTGATATTAGTTTTAACTTTCCTCGCAAGTTTTAATGATCATTGTAATATTCTAGTTGTTTTGCTGTCCTTCGTTGACAGGTTTTTATAGTAGACATATAATAATATATTTCATTTCAGTATTAAATGCTCTCGTCACGATATGGCTGAAATATTACCGATGTGACATTAATATTAACTCACTCACTCACTTATTCACACTGTCAATATGGAAATCCACCTGCCACTCAATGTCAATGATTTCCACGTGCAAGTCGTTTTATCCATGGGAACTGGAGGACAATACACATGTGTGATGTATGATGCTGTTCTATTGTCGTTCACTGTTCAGAACCTGTTTGAAATCGCAGCTTAAAATGAAACGTTGCTTTGACACACGCTGAAAGAAGTCAGATTATTTTATTTTTGGAATCTGGTCAAACTCAGAGGCAGGTAGCTGTCCGCTTTAATGTGGTTCATAGCACAATTAGTAGACCGTGGCAGAAATTTCAAGCCAGTTGGTCCGTCGAATATGCATGTTGAACAGATCGTCCCAGAGTTACAACTTTAGAAGACGACAGCTATATCAATAACAGATTTATAACCGCAGCAGATCTTCAGAGAGAACATTTCTATGTTGTCAACAATGGAAGGATATTCAGGAGCACCAGTCGTCGACGTGTAAGGACACCCGCACTGCAATGTAGGCGACCGGCGGTTCGTCCGCCACAAACACCATGTCCCCCGGCAGGCGCGTTAGGAAAAGACATGACCGCTGGAATCTACGTCAGTGGTCAACTGCTTTTCATCGATGAAAGCAGATGCAACTTCACCTTCCATGGTGGTCTGCACAGGATTTATCGTCGCAATAGAGAGAGAATCACAGATGTCATGCCATGCAAAAATGTTTTGGAGTCTGGACACTGATAACTCCTAGTGGACGTATTCTACTGCACGACGTCGACAGTAATCTTATCGGACGGCGTGATCGGGATGGGATTCTCGCTCCTATAGCATAATCATTCCTGCAAGCTATACATAGCTTTTATGGTCGACCCTCCTTACTGCAAGACGACATCGCTAGGTCTCAAGTGGCCAGTACTGTCGCGAACTTACTTAAGCAGCAGGGTGCAGAAGGGGATGGAGTGGCCAGCATGCTCGCTAGACCTTAACTTTATTGAGCGTGCCTGGGATGAACGTGGTCAGTGTGTGTAAACACGTCTCTCTGTTATTCTTTGGGGACGCTCTTTTCCGTAATATCCCTCAAATCTGATGCAATCTCGCTTACTCGGCCACTTATCGAAATAATGTTCCTCTGCCCATGAACAGTGAATTATTACTTATTTGAAGATTAATACGACTTCGTCTTGATATCGCTGACCCATGCTTGCCATGAAAAAGCAACTGAGTCGTAAAAGGCGCCTAACGGGATCGGGTGGTCAGGCTCGCTGACTTGGTTGACACATGTTGTGACTTTTGTGACACATATTGACACTGTAACTTGGTTGTCATCGGTTCCTAATTGCGCAGATCGATGCTCATGTTGTTGATCACTGGATTGTCTGGTCCAGACTCGATTATTTACAGACAGCCGCCATATAGCTGAAATATTGCTGAGTGCGGCGTAAAACTAATTCACTCACTCACTTGATATCACTGAATATGATATTAGTGGGAATTTCCAATATATAGTGCCGATACCCGGTTTCGACCTCTCAACCTTTCGCTTGCTGGCTTGGCGGTTTTACCCACTACGTAACGCTATGAAGATTGAGATTGAACTGTGTGTTCCTCGCAAGATGGGTAGTGTGGGAAGCCAAACTATATCATTTGACCCTTAATTTAATTACGCCTAGTATATTTTCTAAATGACCTAATACAAACGGGCTATATAAATTCAAATACTAACGGTAGATCATCTTAATATACCCTTGCAGGAATATACCCTATCTACTGACCATTATCAGCTAGTTCATCTGACAAAATAAAATGCAAATACCATCATAACTGAAATCTGACAAAATAAAATACAAATACTATCATAACTGAAATCTGACAGAATAAAATACAAATACTACCATAGCTGAAATCTGACAAAATAAAATCCAAATACTATCATAACTGAAATCTGACAAAATAAAATGCAAATACTATCATAACTGAAATCTGACAAAATAAAATGCAAATACTATCATAACTGAAATCTGACAAAATAAAATACAAATACTATCATAACTGAAATCTGACAAAATAAAATGCAAATACTATCATAACTGCAATCTGACAAAATAAAATCCAAATACTATCATAACTGAAATCTGACAAAATAAAATACAAATACTATCATAGCTGAAATCTGACAAAATAAAATGCAAATACTATCATAACTGCAATCTGACAAAATAAAATACAAATACTATCATAGCTGAAAGTGGCAAGGGATGTTCACAAACAATATGTTTTATTGAATACATACAACCTTTAGAATGTTCTCATGTCAGATGCATTAAAAGTGTAAGTATAGATTACACCAGGTCCATTATAGTTGGGAAAACGAAATACAAAAGTTTCTAATGAGTCAGTCGGGAACTGATATTCGAGGGGCGTTCAATAAGTAATGCCCCTGACCCACTTCCCGTAGCAGTAGAGCAATGAAACTTGGCACACTTATTAGTCTTTCTCTACATGGGAACCACCCAAAATAATGCATTATTCCCATTGTTTAATGCAGTTCTGGAGACCGTTTTTGTAGAACACCCCATTTTGGTCCTCAAACCACGAAGTGACTTTAGATATCAAGGTTGCATCATCTGGGAAACGCTTTCCTTTCAGAAACAACTTCATGCCTGGGAAGAGATGAAAGTCAGAGGGTGCAAAGTTAGGAGAGTAGGGAGGATGGGGGGAAGGGGTGTGTGTGATTTCATAGCCACACGCCTGTGCTTCTGATCTGGGAACATGCGAGTTGTGCACCGGAGCGTTGTCCTGCAAGAGGAGGATACCTTTGCTGATCTTTCCCCGCCCCATGACTTTGATTTTTTTCTCTTAATTTCCTCAAAAGGGAAGCATAATAGGCTCCTGTAATTGTGGTACCCTTTGCCAGGAAATCTGTCATCACTACTCCACCCTGGTCCCAGAAGACTGTGAGCATGACAAGGTGGGAGCTGTTTCCACAGACTTCCTGCCATGTTTGAATTCACGATGCCAGCATTTTACAAGGTCATATGATACGTTTCCTTCATTTCATCAAAAGTTACCTGTGGTGTGCGTCCTTTCAGATATAAAAACCGTATCACAGCGCGACACTCAGCAGGCTCCATTTCACTCCTTACCCAGTTCAAACACTTGTTAATCTGAAACCACAAGTAGTTCAGAGCTCAATTTTGCCCCATTATCCATAGAGATATCATTCAAATCACATGCAAATGTTTAGCTAAACCAGACAACTGGAAGTGGGTCAGGGGCATTACTTATTGAACGCCCCTCGAATTTTGAGTCTGATTTTGTCTATGTTTTTTGTTTGGTTTGCTTTTTCATTCTTTTAAGGGCAACGTGGTCGTGAGGTAACTTATTGGTCTAAACGTTCACTCTCCATGCAGAAATCCGGGTTCGATTCCCTAAATGGGTACAGCATGTAAAGCCAGTTTCTGATGTCTGCCATGGTGTTATGGCTGACATATTTCTGCAAAGGGTGAAAAATTAAATTCACATGCTCACTCACTCTTTCTGAAAGTTGAACACGCTAAATTAGTAAGCATCAGTTACATTCAATCTAATGCATGTTCAGATCGCTCATCCACTATCAGAGAGAGGATAGTACGTAGACACGTCACACTGACAGTGATCCCTCTTCTTGCAGTGTACCAGAACAACTGGTGAGATTAATTTCCCTACCACTTATGATTAGGTTTAGAATTGGGCTTCAGCATCCCACACTTGTCGTAAGATCGGGTGGCCAGGGTACCGTGACTGTTGACACATGTCACCGTATCCAAACTGCACAGATCGATGCTCATGATGTTGATCACTAGATTCTGTTCAGAGTCGATTATGTACAGACTGTCTACATATAGCTGGAATAATGTGGCGTAAAACAACAAGCCAACCATAGAAACAAACAACAAAAGCGTATCTAGTTTTCCATAGATTTCATAATCACATCTGAATTGCAGCTAGCTTCAACATTCTCCAGTTTTTGCACTGAGAATTCTGTCACGAGTCATCTTTCGTCTCTCGGACTGATGTTGCACATGTGTATTTCGACAGGTAGCAATATCGAGTTCTTCGCATTTGCCTCAAGGCATGACAATTACACATGTTTCTTATGTACTTTTTAATGTATCAAGTCCATGATGCTTACTGGTGAACTCTAGACGTCGGTATGTTGTGAATCTTTGTGAATAGATTGTTTGACGCATGAGTGATGCATGTTCACGTTAAACGTGAAATGATATTGTTGAATGTACACGTATACCGAGGATAGTTGATGTATCTTAACTCGCGCCTCGTTGTCGTTTCCTGTTGACAAATATTTCACTCTAGTCAAACAACATACACAGCTCTGTATGTCAAATGACAATATCACAACAAAACCGACTAACGTCTGACACAGCTGTTGTTGGCGGGATTGAAGCTGTAGCTTGGTTCACACTTGCATGCCTGAGTGTATCATACAAACCACTGGACAGTCAGTGTCGGTTGAGCATCTCTATTAAAGGGAACTACAGACCGTGTGACCTGGGCATGTTCTCACTTATTTTAGACTGCGCTTTTAACAAAACAGGACACAGGGTATTCAGGGTATTACTTTGTAGCAGCAAGAGTACAAAATCCAAGCATTGAAAACAGAAGGAGAATGCTTTTGAGCACCTCACGCATATTTGACCTCATCGTGTACAACTCCAACACCTCTCACAGTTTCTCTGACACCACCCATTCACCTCAACTACAACCATTTTAATCACATTAAGATACGTATTTTTCCAACAAAGAAACACATACTTGGGCGACACTCAGGACAAAACGTTCCTACATCTGGACCCTTAACCTCACCATCAGCTACCCCTCACCTCACCATCAGCTGCCCCTCACCTCACCATCAGCTGCCCCTCACCTCACCATCAGCTGCCCCTCACCTCACCATCAGCTACCCCTCACCTCACCATCAGCTGCCCCTCACCTTCATCGATATCACCACCTGCAGCTACAAACTGTAACACTAATTCAACCATAAACTCTTTTTTATCAATAATTCTGCGTGAATCAAACAAATAACACATGTTAACAAGAAGTGATTTTGTGACAACCTAATGGTATATGACATAACGCCGCTGAGTAAAAACAGTTACATGTATTAGTTTGGAAAATTGCAATAGCAGCTAAATTGAGTGAGTGAGTTAACTTCAGAGTCTACCTGAAATGTACAGTCAGAATCCAAATGTGAATAAATTTAGAATGCTACTTTTTTTTCGAACGATGAGATGTTCCTGACAAGATCTTTTAAATGTATTTGTCAGGACTGAGAAACAATATACTAAGAATGGGTGATTAATGTTATGTATCATCTGTGAAGTTATTTATCATTGTAATATACACCTATGCTCGTCCTCTGTATATGGACTAGTGGCCTTTACTAGATTAAATGATACGTCATTCGACACGTCGGTAATATCTCAACCTCTTTCATGGCATTAACTATAGTGCTCACTTAGAATTCATAAATCAAAGAGTTACATAAAAAGGCAGCAACAGACAATATAGCAGAAAATATAATAAAATAAAATGGTAATAGCGACTAAGTCAGTGATCATGATCTTGAAGAAGCATCATCATCTTTCAAGTAGGCCAAGGCTGGATACTGGAGATGAAAGTAAGCTGTCAAGATCCCGAAAGTAGGCCAAGGCTGGGACACAGGACCCTCTGCATGACGAGCAGAGGGTGCTTGACTGTGGGAGTTGTATGTTCCAATTTTCACTACATCCAACAAAGTTCCAGAATGTGTTCTTTATTTTGACAGTGTAACCCTAACTATCACATGTGTTAGAAGTGTTTTCTGGCTAAATCATCATTTCAATTTGAGCGGTATCAAGTAACGAGCAACCCATTCCATCTCCGCTATGTCCTCACCCCCATCTACGCCATCACTCTCATCTACACTCAAATATACACCATCACACCCAATCTTTGAGAATGCTTCACGCAGAAAAAATAACTCAAGACCTTGTCTCAACGAAGATAAAAAATACGTTTCTCTCTTGACACTGACTGCGCCATCATGACGTGTCTCCGCAGAACGGGTGCTCGATTTACAGTTCATGGCTGTATGTACGTGTGGATGTATGTAGGTCTACATGTATGGAGTTGTGGATGTAAATAGGTCTACACATATGTAGGAATTAGTATTACAGGATAGCTTAATGCAGGGATGACAGTATGTAGGTAGGGATATACTTGCATGCAGGACAGCTTATTTGTATCTGTACGTTCATGTTAATATAGTCGTACACATACTGACGTATGTTGAGGTGAGAGAGCGACAAGAAAATCCTCAACAGCGTCTTCACGGGGAATGGAGTTATTAACGCTACCAAGCACACAAAAAGGAGGTTGCTCTTCATGTGCCTTGTATGTTGTGATACTTATATTGAAGGAAAGATTCTGTGTATGTGTTCTCTCTCTGGGGTTTGCTCAAGACTATTCACAGACTTTATTATCCACAGTTTAACATAATATATAAGACTTACTTGGTCCCTGGCCCTTGGGTAAATAACCAATCTTCCCATGGTCCACGAACCTTTATGTTTGTGAGAAAGATGACTCTCCATACCGTTTGCAAAACCCACATATGATCCCCTTTGGATGTATTTAAGGTTGCATAGCTTGATTCCAGTACCGTATACGACTACGTTTTCTGCCGGTTGTCCATTGGGAAGGTTCATGTAAACGAGCAGCAGAACAAGACGTACCATCCTCTCGGAATGTATTAGGACAATTACCACAAGTTAGATGCTATCATCGGTATCCCTCAGTAAGGACGCGAGACCCTCCCTGAATGCAACCCAGCTCAATGGATGGCTCGGACGAAAGACAAAAGTGCCTCCTTATCAGTTGTAATTGTCAACCTGGCATCTATATATTTGGTATATTAAGCATAAGACGAAAAAATATAATGCAAATGACAAGTTTTAATCGCACTTACTATGTTACAGTGTCTCTCATCGATAAGGCCGTAGTTCACACGAGATAGGAATGTCGGTAATGTGCATGAGGTTATCAAATATGCACAAATGTGATGCGTTGTATACGTGTTCTGCCAGTTTACATTCATTACTCATCTGGGGTAATATACAGTTTAACAATACTGACACAGTAGAAAACGTTATGGTAAGTTATAGCGGCAGGTACCTCAGATGTTCAATGTCATGTAGACACAGCAGAATTTATCACCATGCGGAATTTGTTTCCGACGATATTTACAGCTAGTCTTTTGCATTGAAGTTCTATATTTAAGTTACATCAGCTTTTGTTGTTAACCCAGTCCTGCGTATGTCACCACATACCCACTGATATGAAATGTGTTGATTTTAGTCTTTTCTGCTCAAAGCTAATTCACCGATATTTATCGATAATCGAGCTCCGTGATCTATAAATGATTGCCAGACCTACCTCTCACTCACTAGTGTCTATGAGTATTTAACACCATATATAGTCACTTCAGTTTATCGTTCAATTCGTGACTGTGAAGCGTACAGAACAATGAAAAAACAATCCATAACGACATGAAAACGACATGATCTAAAAATGCTTATATATCTCCATATAACCAATTGGACAGCACATCTGCTGCAGCAAATAGAAGTAGAACGCCTTAACGGTGAGCAGTATGTGTACACCATCACTCTATCGGTTAGCCATTATCATCACATTTACCTGACAAAAAGACTTATTGACTTGGTCATAACTTGAACTTGGCAAGCAATTTACACACACGATATGTTCCACTGAATACATACGTCACTATTCTGAATGGTCTCGTATCAGATGCATTTAAGCTGTACGTATAAATTACAATAGACCCATTATAGTTGGACGTAATGCACTAGTCGGTATATCATGCGGTATGCTTTGTAGCATGAGTTATATCCAGTTGTAGTTTATGAGATGTCTGTCTTTGAGGGCGGCATCGTGTTCCAACTGATCCGATACGTGAATGAGTAAATTTGTTTGCCTTTCGCAATATCCCAGCAACATCACGCCTGGAAACACCAGAAGTGGGGTTCACACCTTGTATTCATTTTGGGAATCGAACCAGACCACATTGTAATCCGGTCATCCTCTCTGTAATGCCACGTGGTGTACTGATAAGATTAATGCATTAGCTCATACATTTAACAGTAGTATTCACTTCTTATTTATGAAAAAAAGCACGAGACCAACAGTGTTATAACAAAGCGGTTTGGCCTAAAATTTAATTGAAAATGTTATTGGTCTTTTGGATAGATTAATAGTAGAGGGCTGGACTTGTTATCAAAAATACTGTTATTGTACTTTAGGACTTTGGATATTGATGGAAGATATATAATGGTAGATGGAAGCATTAATGGAACGAAAAATAGATGAATATATATCCCCAATGATTCTATAAATGGCGTAGGTGCTTTAGGAAAGCAAAAGAAACGCAAGTTTCGAAAAAATGAAAAAGTAATCGGTCATGTTTAAGTCATCAGTTTCAAAACTTGTCAAAAAGACAGAGTTCCGTTTCTTTTGCTCTTTAAATTTCTAGTTACAAATAAGTTCATAATATTAGGGGTGGATTGTATTTGTGTTTTCAAATTACTAAGCCAGATAAAATTCAGACTTTTCTATTACTAACGTCCCTGCTAACACAAAAACGTTTTCAAAACGTTTTGAAATCTTTCCGCATCGTCAAAAAAGACGTGCTGCAAACGCAAATGTGTGGATTTTGTTACCTTGTGAAATTGTTTAGGAACATTTGGACTGAATCGTCTTGCGATTGTGGAGATATCAATGAGTGAGTTACTAGTTCTATTCATTTTAGCTAAGATCAGGTATTTCTCAAGGATGTACATAATTCAGTTTTAGATTTAGAATTTAAAATTATTTGTTGAGTTTTGTGAAAATAATATCCCCCAGTCCAACGATATTACTGGGTTACTCTGGTGGGATGAATTCAGAATTGTAATTAAACATTTTGTTAATAATATAAAAAAGCTCGTCGAGAACAGCACAATCCCACATAAACGTTTAGAACATCAGTATCAAAATCTATGCCGCGCAGGATACACTAATCCCCATCAATATACTGACCAAATTAAGGAGTACAAAAACACAGTTTAATGATTTCTAAAACATGAAAAAGGTCATTTAATTCAGTCAGGGAATAAATATATATTAAAGGAACATCATTTAATTACATGTCAACGAAAGACAGTAAAACAACTAGACTATCACAGATAGACATTTAAAACCAGTAATTCAATCTAAAACATGTTAACTATGCATGACAAAAAAAGGATGAAAAACTTACATACCCTCTCAGGTGGACAATAATTTACAGTACTTTAACTAACCACCTTTGACAAAAACTCTGAGTTACTAATTCAAACATAAATAATTTATCGTTGTTATGGAATTTTCAACACAGTCAAGCAAGACATAAATGACTTTGATTCCTTCATCACAAGGGATCCAAACCGAAGGATCCTCGCCTTTCTAAAGGCATTCATGAGTATGTGTGGCCAATACGACATAGCCGCATGATGACCTCTTCAAACATGGACTGACGTCCCAAGTAGGCATAGTCAGTGTAAGGTTTTATTGCATGTAATTCATTCATACCTACTTGAGTGTCACACTTCTTCTGCCATCATATCATGGATATGAGATCTAACGTAGCTGAATGATCGGTGTGTGGAATAAGATGTGGTGTAACAGATTTGTTGAGTGCTGTCTTGTCAGCAAAATCGGCCATTGGTTAAAGGTATTCCAGAAGATACTGTTCTGGATCAAAGACGTCAAATAACCGGAATACTGTTCAACAGACGCGGCACTAAGTGACCTTCAACACTCCATCGGAATAACACATAATAACACATAATAACAGGCTTCATCACCTCCATCTCCTGAAGCTGACAGTGATAATGAGACTAAAATCCATTGCGAGGCTTATATGAAAAGGGGTGGATGAAGGGTTGCAAAGTGGAGCCTGGGTTTAAATACTGGACAGCTGAATAAGTGTTGTATTGACAAAGTTGTGTGTTGGGGAATTTACATTTTGCATTACAACAAATGAGGAAACCCGCACACGTGGCAAAAGCAGTAACCCGCTTTAAACCAGATGCTTCACTAACACTGACTGTCCAGCAGACAGAACGTTCGTATGCTTTGCCCAGACTTGCAAGCGTGAATAAGGGTAGTTTCAAAACCCCTGTGGTTTGGTAATTTATTTTTTTAGCAGTGGGCCAACCCAAATGCCATCCGTGAAGATATGGGTTAGATTTGGTCTTGTCGTAAAGGTGACCAACGGGATCGGGTGGTCACGCTGGCAGATGTGGTTATACATGTCCTAACTGTTTAGACCGATACTCGTGATGTTGATCCCAGGATTGTCCAGGTGTTATCCAGGAAACGATCTGAAAGTTACGGCGACCGTAAATACCCACCTTCAAAGTTTTTAAGACTGGCTGAGATTTCTTTGTGCAAATGGACCCCTGTTTCTTGCTATCGATGCAAGTGAAAATAAAAACTTACTCATCTAGTAAATTGTTCCACAAGAGATGAGTGTCATTTTCTAATGATAACCCGGTACACTATAACAAGTAAACCCCTATGTTTAAAAAGAACGAATCTGCTATAGAAAAAAGCTATATGGTCAAGACTATATGTATGATCCTACATCTATTACCCTTCCCCAGGTTGCAAATATTATAGTGACAGTTTCATGTCATATCCCGGTTTGACTATCACAGGATGTAAATGCAAAGGAATGTCATCTTTAGAGGGAAAGCGAACGCGTGTGTCACTGACGATTAGTTAAAGCGTTGCTCGACAATAAACGTGACGTTGATGTGCTCAGTCTCCGATAACTGAAGAACAGTATATGATAATGCATCTTGCACCATGCCCAGTACACATTCACTTTTGTCTGAAGGTATTAAATTGTATGATGATCTTGCTTCTGTCCAATATATCAACTACTGTTGGTTACCCAGTCGTGTCGAAATCGTTCGCAACACGATGGTTATACTGCAGCTAACAAATCTGTGACACCACTTCTGACATTGATCACAATACTAGCCATGGTCCCTGGTATGACGATCGACCTTCCTTCAGTTTCTGGCGATCTATAGCCCGAGTACATATTGTATTGTCCTGAATAAGTCATTCAGCACACGCATGTAAATGATTCAAGTTAGAATTCGTCTTCAAAGGCCCATGCCAAACAAAACTCACATGAAGCTGAATTTGCACAAAGGGTACGTGTCTAAGCACAAGTGCATGTTCTCTGTCTGACCCGTGAAGATCCGGGTTAGATATGGACTTTTGAAATCCATGCCTGTCGTAAGAGGAGACTGACGGGATTGGGTGGTCAGGCTCGCAGACTTTATTGACACATGCCTTTGTATCCCAGTTGCGTAGATAGATGATCCTGCTGTTGATCTTGAAGTTTCAGTTCAGGGTGAGGGGCATTCACAATGTCGTATCTACGGTGTGCACATGGACAGATAATAGTGTGTCACAATCCATATCATTACGCAATGTCCAGATGTACATGCCTGATCTACGAATCACAAGTCGACAGCTTCACTACAGCGACGAAATTATAGTCACAAATCACATACATATAGCCCATATTGTCCAAAGCAATAGCTGATGGCTTTCTGAACTGATCCGATTTCTCAACAACATTACACACGAAAGATCCACATGTGTTAAGCTGGAGAATTACTTCTGATGTATGATCAGCCACAAAAACAGCACCACTGGAGTCTACTGCAGTTCCCATAGGGTTTTTATACAGCTTCTTCTTCTTCTGCCACAACAATTTCCAGTCCTTTTTAAGACACGTCAGTGCATGTGCAGAAAGATCAGTGATAATCATTTTCCCCCCAGGAGTCACAGAAACGTAGCAGTTGTCTGGTCGTAACACGTTAGGCACTGGGACCTTGTATCCATCTTGCACTTTACCATTCTGGTCAACGATGTCAACATCTGTCCCAGTGGTCACAAGAAACATCCCATCCCCTAAATACGCAATCCCATCATACGACTTCTTGGTTTGAATTCGTTTCTGAAACAGTAACTCATCCTGCATGTCATAGAGTGCAATTGCATTTGGATCTGACGTCGTTACAGCCACGGTATTATCAAGGTGGCATATCCGGATAGGTTTTGCCTCAAGGTTAAAAGAACGTCTGTTGACTTCCTCCAATGTTGGATTTAGCGTGATGGCCAGCAGACTTTTCCCTTCGTAATTAGGCGCCAGGATTATCTTCTTCTCATCCTGAACAAGTACCGTGAGATCATAGCTTACCTGATCCCCGGTGGCGAGGACAATACGGCCCTCTACAGAACCCGATACTGCTTGGCTGCTGTTGTCAGTCCCTTTCAAGATATTGGTATCAGTTGTGTGAATTATAGAACCCGATGTAATATCACGAGACTGGACTCGTTCGGCATCATCCCGATGGTAAGTGCTGCCAATATCCTCACTTGCTGCAGATGGCACATGTCTCGGTGCCTGATGCATCCCGGTAGGGGCCATCTTAGAATTGGATGTTGATACCGTCACTACAAATACAAAACATGACACTACAGACTGACATACGTTATTAGTAGTCTGCATTTTGTTGATTATAAGGACACAAATTACAAAACCAATCTGAAAATAATGAACAATTCATGAAAGAAAAAGCATTTTATTCTTCTCCACACACGTTAACTTAGAGGAGTGTCTCGATTCCTGAGTAGAGAACATTATTCTCAGATGCGTATCTGCGAAATTACGCACAAAGGAAAAATACGATACATATCTATAGCCAAGTATTAAAGAGTGTTTCCGTTAAGACAATTAAATAGAAATAAATTTAAACTGTTCACCACATCGCTGTAACTCATCACGCAAAGACGTCAGCTTGAAATCGTGTTTGAATTGATTGGCCCAGGTCTCTTTAGATTTCTTGCGATTTGGAGGTCTTGTTCTTCTTTTGCAGATAGGACATTTGAAGCTTTTGCTTTCTCCTTCAACCGAATGTATTATGTAGTCCTCTAGACATTTGCAACAGAACGCATGTAGGCAAGGTAGGCCTCTGGGATCTTCGTAGACATCCTGGCAGATAATGCATTTTAAGTTATTCTGTATCACAGTCGACACGTCAATAGCTGTCGAAAAGAAACGTGCAGTCAGTGTGCGCAACAGCATCAATCCCATCCCCCACCCACCCCACAAGAAACACATGCGATAAAGCAAGGTTCTTATTCCGTCTTTTAGTGAAAGAATTACTGTCGATCAGATTGATTTTACCATGACAAGGGGTCAGTATTTAAAATTATGGTTCATGAAGACAAAGAATATTTATAGTGAAATGAGCGTTCATGTTTGCAATTGTATTTTTAATAAGGAACGGTTAAATTTGAACAAATGTCTTTCTATATATATATACACACATACATACATACATACATACATACATACATACATACATACATACATACATACATACATACATACATACATATATAGATATGTGTGTGTGTGTGTGTGTGTGTAGTAAATAGATTGTAGAGTGTGTGTGTCGGAGTGAGAGAAAGAAAGAGAGCGAGAGACAGAGACTGATCGAGAGAGAGCGCGACAGAAGGACACACAGACAGACACACTCAAACCGAGTCTGATGCGTGCTATAATACACTGAAAGCTTAGCACTTACGCAAACCTTCTCTGCTACCCTCCCCTGCCATCTCGCCACTGCGTAGTTGTAAACTGTAAAGCGAAAGTAGGCGGGCAAATCCCAAAATCAGGCCTATTAATAGCAACATGTCACGATAACACTTTGCAACGTAGTATGGCATAATCATCGATGGTATTTGCAGTCTGTGTTCACGGGGGCGTTCCACGTGTCAACAGCAAGCGCTTGCGATCAATGAATTCCTGTGGTTGTGTAAGTCTGGGGTTAAGTCCTTTACTTATGTCAGGTACTTGTGATCAGCTTGTACATAACGCTAAAAACTGTTATCAAAGTATTTACTATCACTGACGAGGACTTAGAGCTATATCCTACATAGTGCCAAGACCCCTTCATTGATAGTACATACCTTGATGGCAGTTTGTATAGAAGTAAGACCCCGTATGTGACAGCACATACCTCGATGGCAGTTTTAGCGTTACAAGTGCCTGTGGTGATTAGTGAATCGCTGTGTGCCTGAGATCGCCTCTAATTTACCCGCATCATTTGGTGTCTTCCTGGTGTGATATGAATAAAGGTAACCTAACGTGCATACCAATGACAAAGCAAATTTAGTCGAACTGCGTACAGCGAATTACAGTTAAAATGAATTAATATACTGAATTATAAAAAGAAACCTGAATTATGAATTAGATTGAATATGGATAGTGCAAAGTAATTAAAGGCACAATGTCACACTAAACTTGTAAAAATACGTAAGGCATTTCTCTCAATAATACTAACAAACAACACTCAGGGAAGCTACCATGTAATTTATTCAAAAACAAATCCCGTGTTTAGATTACAAAATTAAATTAAAAAGTTGACTGAATGCCACGGTGTGTTAAATCGTCTCTCGCGCCGAACATAATTTCAAGCGAACCCCATAGAGTATATATACCTTGGAACGCTCTTTTGGAATATCTCATAAAGGAAGCTAAAGTGAGCGTATAAAATATAGGCCAAACTATTGTCGCAAATGTGTGATATATATGCCTTAATATAGACAGATATTAATCTGATGCAACTGAGGGTTGTGGTGAATTATACAGCGCGCATCCAGCACGCTCGTGTTTGAAAACTATTCTGCACGCGTGCAAGCTCATGTGACCACAGTTTCTTGTGCCGTTTGATGAATGTGCCGGTGGCTAGGAAAGAACACGTTAGCAGTCCTTGAGGGATAAACAATTTATAAAACGTATAACACGTGTTGAAAGTGAACGTCAATCAATTGATACTAGGCTGTGATTGTTGCACGTGCCATGAGATGCAGTAAACGGACAATTCTGCCGAGGTCAGGACGGCTACGTCTCACGTCAGGTCAACATAATTATGGTACCACATTGCAGGTTTTATGTTAAAATGGTGCTTGCCTAGAGGTTTTACGTTTGCCACACGGTATCACATAGAAGTGAGGTTAGGTTTACACCGCTCTTAACAATAATACATGAGGCCGCATACCAATTAGTCAAATATGTAATATCACAGAGGCAAATTAAATAATTCGACAAATAAGCGTTGTGGTCTTACCTATTAATTACTAGTAGTTTGTTAGACATTGGAAAAAAGGTAAGTTTAGGTTTACTCATCAATATTCCAGCTATATGGCAGCCGTCTGTAAATAATCGAATATGAACCAGGCAATCCAGTGGTCAACAGCATGAGCATCGATCTGCGCAACTGGGATACGATGACATGTGTCAACCAAGTCAGTGAGCCTGAGCGCTCTATCCCCTTAGTCACCTCTCACGACAAGCATAGTCGCCTTTTGGGGTAAGCATGGGTTGCTGAAGACCTATCAATTCTACCCCGTATCTTCACGAGTCGAGCATACCAAATAAGACGCAAGGAATGTTGTTACTATTTACTTTCATTTTGTATTGCATATTACAACCAAAGAGTAATCGTTGGGTTTTGGGGTTCTCTTTATTTACGTATTTTACTTTCTCTTCTTTGCGTACGTTTGTACATATAAACATATAAACACCTTCAAATCATATCTTACGCAAACACATTTAGGAGATAAGCATCATGTGTTGGCCAATTTCCGGTTATAATTGAGTATTTGAAGCACGGGAATATATTTGGAACCGACAATCGACAATGTAAACAATAAAGTAAACCAAACGGTTTCACTGTCTGCACTCGTTTACATCGAGTACGACTACAGCAGTGAAGTGTCATCGGCTGGCCGTTTCAGCTGGTGCCCATGGCAGCATCTGGAGTTGCTCATTTGTGACGTCATTCTGACTTTACGTCACAATATGAATGACGTCACTACTGTTGATGACACAGCAAAACAATTGTTTGCGATTTTTCTACGCGTGAATACGCAGCGAACAGTCTTGCAGTTTCCGGGAATCAAGTACCATTTAATCATGTTTTTCAACCAATCATAGTACAGAACCCAGTGACTTTTGGTTTACAATGAGTGAATGTCAAACATACTCACCACATTCCAAGCAAGTGGAATGTGGAATTCACATTTTTCCATTCTACAGTCTGTTTTCTCTCGGCGGATGCGTTGGTCAGCTTCAACGTAACGACAACGAAGTTTCCGGACCACAAGCTGCGCTAACTTCCCTTTTGTGACTGACTGTTCCCTCGAGATATTATGAAGGCATGACGTCTGCTGGTTCAACTTGTGATGCAAATCTTCTAAGCAACTCTTGTTGATAGTCCTGTAGGAGGTGTTGGTGTAGTGGTTCCATGCGCCTACTGTCCTCTGTGTCGTGACTGAGTCCATGTACTTCGTTATTTGATCAACACACGACTCACAGTCATAATGAGCAGCCAAACATCAGCTCCAGGGACAAGAGCTAGACCCTCCCTTTTCTTCCCTAGCGACCAAGGGCGGATTCACTAAACTTCTTAGAATTTTCTTAGTATTTATGCACACGTCTGATTATTGTTCAACATATGAAGGTCCCGGGATAGAATAGGCCTTCATCAACCATGCTTGCCATGAAAGGCGACGTAAGAGGCGACTAAGGGGATCGGGTGGTCAGGTTCGCTTACTTGGTTGACACTAGTCATCGGTTCCCACTAGCGTAGATCGATGCTCATGTTGTTGATCACTGGATTGTCTGGTCCAGACTCGTTTATTTACAGCTGAAATATTGCTGAGTGTGACGTAAAACTCACTTAGTCAACGTATGGGTAATTTTGTAAATTTCTATATATTGCAAGTGGTGGACTGTCGCCTTGTTCCGCTTTAAACGAAGCTACAGCAGTTGTGTGGGAAATACTAGGGAAGAACAGCGTGTCCATGTCAGGCATCCCGGAATCAATGGTCTCAACTCTTCTGCAGGTAAATGAGTCTACTCAGTCAAGGTTTGTCAAAATTTGAGAATTTATTGCACGTGATTAGACAATTCCTTCAATGGATTTGGTTTCATCGCATTCCAGATATGCTTGACATGGCATAGTCTCACAAGCAAAATCATGAAAATCACTAACTGTATTAATGATAAATTGCATTTATAAAATAACTCTTGACGAGTTTGATATTTATCTTGACTGTCTTCAATATTTGATATTCATAATTTTCACAGTGCATTATACCCAAAACCCTTCTACAAGTGACTTAGTCCTACCTATATGAAAAGACCCTTAGCCTTGACACAATGTAAAATGAACGATATGTATAAATAACATGTATAAATGTATATAAATTCAGTCCTGATTATATGATAACAAGTCAAACTGGATAAAGGATATTTAGCTTTCAGTGATGCCATGTCACTGTTAGATATCCAGGCACTGACAGGTGTAGGAGGGTGCTTGATCACCAGTGTAGCAGGTGTGGCAGTTACTCCAAGCAGTCCAAGTGATGCAGCAGTTCCTACTGTCAACGCTGTACACACAGTCACAGCACTACCAAGTAGTACAAGGAGATCCCATCTTGCATCCTGCTGTGAATGTGATGACATGTATCATAAGAACATGGAAGTAGAAAATGAAGTTCTAGAGCTCAAAAGGGAAATGATGGAAAACAAACTAAAAACAGAATTTGAAAGAGTAAAAGTCAGAAATCAGAGTTTCATTGGTTGCCTTGTATATGCCTGATGCCTTTAAGGATGATATTGAGGATGAATTTGATATTTTGCTTCAACGTGCACTATATGTTAATATTAGATATATATCAATGAGTCTGTTGTTATTACTTTACAAGATTTTAACATGAGTGCTCTATATAATGTTGGAAAGTAGCTATGTCATGCAGAGAATATGATCAACGTACAATATGCTTAGTTATGCAAATATTTTTCTTCTATTTTGGCCTCAGGCCCTTTATTGAATAAAAATGTCTTTCTGTCTATAATATTGTTCTTGGTGAATGCGTCAGATTGTCTCTTCAAATTACTTAAATGTCACGGTCAGTTACGTATCGGTGTAGACAATTCACTCTTCCAACTGGTAGATTACCTTATGAGTATTACTGAATGTTAAAGTTTTTGAATGAATCTGGACACACGTCATTGACATCTCATATCAAGAATATATATTAATCAGATTTGAATTTTGGTCAGTTTGGATTTCACATGTTTGAAGATACTGAAGGTTTATCTGTCTTTATGCAGATATTGACTGATAATCCCTCACAAAATTAGTACTCATTCCTGCATAATATAGCCAAGTGTTCCAATAATATACTATTCAAGTAACTCCTAAATGTTGAAATTTATGTAAATAAAGCTCATGTTATTTCTTTTAAAGTGCATGTCAATTTATTCATGAAATATTGTTATATATGCTTGTGCTGTCATGAAATTCTTCGTAGGTTTTGAGTGATATACATGCTACAGTTAAATTACGTTGGTGGTAAATCCTGATACTGTCATGTTGATGAAAATATCAGTAAATTTGTATTAGCGTATTAATGATTGTTGGCAAAGTCGTTCCTGTAAATAAGGTTATGTCCAGGTTATGTGGGACAGTCTGTGGTTGGTCGTCCTCATCCGGCTCGATCGAATCGCCATCAGGCAAAACGCCACAACATTCGAAGACCTGTTGTGAAAAGTAATTATGTGTATAAATGTTCTTTTCAGTGGAAATTATTATCAGTAGACAATGTCAGATATCTTGTTTCTCTTTTATGTACATCACTATATTTTTCTCTCTGGAAGACCGTCATTCTGATCACGTATGCTGTTGACATTTCTGTGTTCATTTCTCTTAATGAACAATAGTTTTGAGAAAACGAAACGTTACCAGATATAAGACGAATCTTTATGTGGCGTCATATGTCTTTGTTGGAATAATTTCAATCGATTTTTAATGATGACATTTTGACGATATAAATGGAGTATTTAACAATACATATCAACACTTCACATACAAACATACACATGCATGGAAGCACACACATGCTTCAAATACACTTTAAGAAGCATATATATATATAGATAATATAAAATCATTATATAAGATTATTTTCTTCTTGTAAACATCTTTAAACATCTACTGTTTTAGCAGAATGTACTCATGCTATATTGCATTAGCCTGTTAGAATGGCATATATAATTGACACATAAGCAATAAAGCATGGTTTAACTATAAAAAAACATTGGTTTTACTTAGATGAATAACTGTCCTCAACATTTATTATGTAACACTTGCATTTTGCATTTTTTCTGGGGTTAATCTAAGTTCTCCATGTTCTCCAAGTTCAGCCTCTTGTGCTGACATATTCCCCCCACTACGCTGCGAGTCTCCTTATGAGCTCTGTCAAAAATTCAAATGTTATGAAAATTATTAACTCTGCTATAGCATATTTGCAATTATTAAGTGGCCTGTAAATACATAACATGATATTTATGAATACGGATAAATAATATTTTCAGCCTTGAAGCATTCTTTCATGGTTACTGTCACTTCAAAAAGAAAAGATTTTCGTGTATTCTAGGGTTGTAGATTCTTCCAGGAAAGAAATCACTACCTTTTTATAATGCAATCCCGTTAGAGTTTTATAGTTGTATTGGAAAGGGGGCATAACTCTAATTTACTTATTTCTTATATTTATTCATTATAAATATAGGAAGTCATGTCGTTTGCAAGATTCAGTTTGATTTGATTCAATTGTATACTGCCTGAGAGCCGGGAGTTTGCTGAAGATAAGGAGTGAGGAGTCAGTTTCTACATGAATATCCACTGTCTTTAAGCAAGTGAAAGCCAGAGCGCGTCGTGTGGCGAGTGAATAAAGCACAAACGCCGTTCTCGATCAATATGCGCGAGTCATAATTGTACTCAGGCCATTTTGCAACAGCATCGATGATTTGTGAACTGTGGTCAAAGACCACAGTTCTCTATGATTAACAGTATTGATGATGTGGTACTGCTTTCTGGTCACATAAGCAGGTTCATCGTGGGATGGTGCCAGAATCTGAATGTGGGTGCCATCACCCTACCACTCGGGGGAAATTCGCGATGCCACAGAAACCAAGGAGGTTTCTCGAAACTAACCGACAAACAACGACAGGGGCAGATAAAGCAGTTATTGTTTGTGTAATGGTCCTACTCCCTGAAGACTGTGAACCACCTATGTGGTTCGCATTACACAGCTGCATCTTCCCCATGGCGAGGTAACGCAACGTCAGTAGAACTTTGTCAGTAGCCGATAAAGGATTAATTCTCTGAGCCAAAGGTCATGAGACTTACTAAAACTTAGATTATCATCTTTGGATAAAATGAAACTTACTAAAAATTGTATATCATCTTTGGAAAATCGAATTCTGTATAATAAGAAAATTCTAAGAAGTTTAGTTAAACCCGCCCCTGAACTCCGCATCTTCTACGTAGGTCGTAGCGAGCCGTACGGTTTCTGTTCTCCAAAGGGCCTAGGCAAAATGGAAAAGGCACCCACGGATCTGCACTGTAGGGAATATTTCTCTCTCTCTCAAAATAAACCTTCAGTTGGATCGGTCAGTTTGACAGATCGCTTTTCATTCTACACTAACAGTGTGGATCTGTTGTATTCTTACCCTAATAGTGTGTGGATCGTTTGTCATCCTACCCTATCAGTGAGGATCAGTTGTTCTCCCACCCTAACAAGGTGGATCGGTTGTCATCCTACCCTGTGCTCTGATGGGTGACCGGCAACTCCTGAGAGTTTTTAGAACTTCAGTCCTGTCACACAACGAAGTGCACATGGCACATGTGTTGTTCAAAACTGCTTCTGTTCACCCTTGTTATTATTATTATTATGTTTTACAGATTAAGAGAGAAATGCACTAGATTCAGGTGATCCTAGTGCAGTCGGGTTGGTAAAGCTCATCATCAGCTCAGGGCTCACGCCGCTCTAACCGCAGCCAGGATAGCGAATGGGACTTATCCCAGGAAACACTGCCTTGTCCAACCCACCAAGACCTTTCCTGAGAATATGAAGGCCCCCAAACATTGCAGTCTTCTGCATTACCCAGGTTGTCAGAGGAGGCTGAGCTCCCGGTAGAGAACCCGTGCATTCTCCTGATCTGCGCCAAGAGTTCAGGAGGTACCAAACCGAGGGGGAACCTGACTAAAGTGTATTTGGGATGCAAGCGAGACATTTCAAAGATGAGGTCCCCACATTTATCATGTTCGTCCTGAATCACGTTTCTATCAAAAGGGGGTGGTGGTGGGTGGTGGATAACTCTAGGAGCTGTTCATACCCACTTTGTGGACCCGTGGGATATTTGGTTCACCAACCCGTTTGCCGTGGGTTGTCGTCCTGTGTCCGTGGATGAAGGGCTCCTGGTGTTTGAGAGCAATAGGAGTCTGTAACAGTGTTCCTGTTTCTCAATACACCACTTTGGCCCTGAATTCAACTTAATGGGTGGTTGAATGGGCCCGGTTCAACCAGTCGGCTGGACATGCCAAGCCCTGTGCATGGACTGCATAAATGTCATTACACACATTTGATTTGGAATTGTTTGAATTTCGGACTTGCCTCTATTGTTAATCTGAAACGTTTTTGATTTTGATATATGTTATGAACTTTGCCTAGAGTCTTATGCCCAGACAGTGGTGGCTCATGGGCCAATCTGGTGGATAGCTGATTTATAATTCTTCCGCTGGAGTACATCATTTGATTATCCTTGGTGCTGCAACTTGGAGACCCACTTGTTTTTAGCATTGTCCTTCTGATACTTCGTCATGGGTGTAGAGATTATTTGATGAATTTTCAGTTATGGAACACCAAAGCCCCAAAACACGGAACAAACGTCAACTTGATAATGATGATAATGACCAACGACCTTACAAACTCAATCGAATACTGACAACGACTTTTAGTTATCAAGACTATAGACAAGATACCACTGAAGTTGAACCTTTTAGGAATGTCCAAGTGTGTCCAAAGGCATAATCAGAGACAGAGATCAACTGTTTGCTGATATTTCAGAACTAGATAATGTTTCTGAGATGAAAGAACCGCATAAACAATGAAACAATCCCAGCAAGTCTGTCTATTCTCCTTCTCATCTCCGAATCTTCCGGAGTCTGTCAAGGCTGTATACTGTAATGTTTCAGGTGACACCTACATCCCAAATCCTTGAAGTTTTAGATGACAGAAGTTTGGACATGGTGTATATACTTGTGCCCACTGTAGTGAGACCACTCATGTCACAGAAGACTGTACCAGTAACCTTAAAAAGTGTACAGATTGTACGGGAAATCGTTCTTCTTTCTCCAAAGACTGTCCAGTCTGGAAAAAAACGAATGTGAATCACTAAAATTAAATTTACCCAGAAAATCAGTTTTGCTGATACCAAGAAACTTTTGGAATCAGTAAACTCACAAATCATGATAAAAACAAATTCATAGAATAATGTTCAGGGTAAACCCGACTCAAGAACAGAAACTTCCGAAATGAGTGGTAGACCCCCGAAGGTGACTGACACATCTATTATTGCAAATAAAATTCGCGAAGCTCTTGCCATAAATTCATCATCAGTAAATTATGCTCCTGAGTTTCAGAGATATCAGAAACAACAGGAAATGACAAAACTTAAGTTCGATTCAAAGAACGGTGAAGATTAGAGTGAAGAGTTTTCATTACGTGAGCTACATACTGCTCTTGAGCAAGCTCATGACACAGCAGCAGGTGATGACAATATACATTATCAGGTACTGAAACAAATACCTGAACCATGTCCGATGACCTATTTAAGTATATTTGACCAAATATGGACATCTGGAGACTGTCCTCCTCCATGGCGTAATGCTATTGTAATCCCAATACCAAAACCTGACCGGGATCATACAGATCCGTCAAATTACAGTCCGATTTCTTTAACCAGCTATGTCTGTAAAACCATGGAAAGAATGACCATACCAGTAACCTTATAACCAATATTAAATGTGGTTTCAGGAAAAATCGAAGCACCATTCATCATTTGGTACGTTTGAATCCTTTGTTAAAATTCTGTGTCAGATAAACAACATGTTGTATCAATCTTCTTTGATCTTGAGAAAGCTCATGATACGATCTAGAAGCATGGCATTTTGAAGGATCTACATGATTTTGCTTTGAGAGATGGTTTGCATCTTTGTAGTCCGAGTGGGTACAGCCCTGTCTGACCATTGCAATCAGGATCAGGGTGAACCTCAGGGCAGCTTTTTGTCTGTCACTTTATTTAGTATCAAGATCAACAGTTTATCCAATGTTTTAAACGATTCAATTGATGGATCACTTTGTGTGGATGATTTTAATATTTCTTTTCGTGGTTAAAAATATGCGGAATATTGAACGGCAACTGCAGTTGTGTCTACACAAAATAAATAAATGGTGTCTTGAAAACGACTTTTTTATTTTCTAACTCCAAAATTAATTGCATCCTTTTCTGTAGACAATGTATGCCCCATAAGAACCCAGAACTATGTTTGGATGGCACTCACATCAGATTTGTAAAGGAGGCCAAATTCTTGGGTCTAATGTTTCATTCCCATTTAACTTTCCTGACGCATATTAAATGCCCGAAGGCGAGCGATTTATTAAAGGTTGTCTCCAATTCAAAGTGTGTGTGTGTGTGTGGGGGGGGGGGGGGGGGGGGGGGGGGAGAGGGGTCAAACTGCCCTCCTTCACTTATATAGATCAATGGTACGATCTAAACTTGGTTATGGCTCCATCGTATATGGTGCAACCTAAAACTACTTGATTCTGTCCACCACCAAGGTCTAAGACTTTATCTTGGGTCTTTTAGACTCCTGTTGACAGTCTCTACGTATACGTTGAGGTAGATGAACCTTCCCTTACTCAATGCCCTATCAAACTAGATTTACAATATATTGCGAAACTCTATTCTAACGAGTCTATTCGTCCTCTGTTGGTTACCCAGCTACGCTGGCATTTCTAGGAACACAATGGCCGATTTGCTGCCAAGGCAGCACTCAACAAATCTGTGACTCCGCTTCTTATCTCATACACTGATTGTAAAGCTAACATTAGATCTTATATCAGTGATCTGATGCAAAAGAAGCGGGATACCCAGATAGGTGTGAATAAATTCTATGCAATAAAACCTTATATTGGTTAAACCTATTTGAGTTGTCAGTCCACAGTTGAGGAGGACGTCGTATTGGCCACAGAAGATATACTTATGAGGACCTATTGAAAGGTGATGATACTCCATTTTGCGTCCCTTGTGATGAAAGAATCACAATCAAGCATGTCTTGCTTGACGGTGTCTTGCTTGACGGTGTTGAATGTTACATCACAAAGGATATCTATTTCAAATCACGAACTATGAAGGATCTTTCTAATCATTTCAGTTATCATTTAATTATTGCATATCTGAAAGAATTAGATTTGTTAAATGGTTTGTGTATTTTCTGTAAATTGTATTATTAATTAAGTAATAATTATTATTGGGTCACAACGTTTAGCGTTTTAAATGATAATTATTATGGGTTACAATCCGTATCATAAATGTTCAGTGGTATTAGTATTTTATCGGCAAGTCTTGAAGGTAGTTCTATAGAGTTACCTCCCTTTGGTAGTGTTATGCGGTAAACACGAGGCTGGCCCTTAGTGGCGATGGTCGTGAGTGCTCGAGTGAGTGAGTGAGTCAATATTTAACGTTACATCGGCAATATTGCAGCCATAATACGAAGGACAGTAAAATCACTTGACTATCACAGTTAGTATTTAACACTAGCGTGGAAATTTAAAAAAGTAATAGCATTACTATCTGGACAGTACAGTATAAAAACAGGCCATAGATCGCCAACAACCGAAGGTAGATCACCATACTAGGGACGTAAGTGCTCGAACCTTCAGGAAATGTTGAATATATATATATATATATGATCGTCCTGCTTAGAGGGTACGTCAGTCACAAAACTGTCACAGTTTACGTTTTGCTTACCCGATTTATATATAGTATATTTCTTCATTTAGATTACGAGTAAACATTCCTACAATCACAAACTTCCCTACAATCGCCAGCGGCTGAGGGGTTGCTGTAAATCCATCTCGGACCCATGCAGGTAACAAAGGTACTGCAAGTCCCCATGGACCCTGGTATAATGATCTACCTTCAGTTGTTGGCGATCTATAGCTCGTTTTTATGTTGTACCGTCCTCTGTATTTAAACTGTTTTCCATTTAATTACAAGTTTTAAATATCTATCTATCTATCTATCTATCTATCTACTTGTTTTACTGTCCTTCGCTGACAGAATTTTACCAATCACTATTATGTATAATATTAATGGTTCTCGTCACGATATGACTCATATATTGCCGATGTGACGATAAATTTTAACTCACTCACTCCTTAAGTGTGACTAATAGATCTTCGCACAGCATAATGGAAACCTCTTCACTTTTCACGGAACAAAACCATTAACACGAATTCCTGGCGGTATAGATTTTTTTAAAAGAGCATTTAAGCATCGTTTTATGCTATCATCTTACTAAACCTTCTCAATGTTTCATTTCTGGATCTTATGCAGGAGAAGCGGGACACCCACGTTGATATCAATAAATTACATGAAATAAAACCCTATATCGGTTATACCTAGTTGGGTTGTCAGTCCAAATTTGGGCACACAAGATATACCAATAACTACCTACCGAAAGGTGAGGAGCCTCCGTTCTCCATCCCCTGTGATGAAAGAATCACAGTCAAGGACGTCCAGCTTGACTGTGTTGAATACTCCATCACATGTTGGGATAAGTATTTTAAATCACGTACTATGAAAGATGTTTTAGCAATATACGTTCTGATTTCATTATTGCATTTTAAAAGAATTGGATTTGTTGACTGATTTGTAAATAGATCAGTATTTTATGATTGGAAGTTTCAAGTAATAACTCAGACGTTAAATATTAACTCACTCACTCACTCAGATTGTTAGTGGCGGTACCCCCAAGGGAGGATGAAGTACCGTAAAATTATTGTCTTCCTGAGAGGGTACGTAAGTCACAATGCATTCCAAGTCAAATTTAATCTTCCACACTTTTAGTTGTAATATTATTGTCATTTTAATTTGTGACTAAACCTGCATACAATTGCCAACAGCTGAAACGATGATGTAAATACAGCTGAAGCACTGTAAGTCCCCATGACCCCTAGTATTGTGATCTACCTTAAGTTGTTGGTGATTTAACTCTTTTTGTGATACTGTAGTTATTTTACAGTCCGTCGATGACTGGTTCTTTAATTACTTGTGTTTTTTGTGCATCTACAGCATTTCATGGCGATATGACTGAGACATTGCCGATGTCACGTTAAATATGAACTCACTCACTCACTCACCCACCCAACCCACTCACTCACTCACTCACTCACTCACTCACTCACTCACTCACTCACTCACTCACTCACTCACTCACTCACTCACTCACTCACTCACTCACTCACTCACTCACTCACTCACTCACTCGCATGAGTATTTAGCATAAATCGAGTCCAGATATTTCAGCTAGTCAAAACTCCTATACGGAAAGCAGTTTGCCATAAGTTGTATATACCAGACACCATCACCGGGCAAAATAGTTGGCCATAAATTACCGGTCTCCATCGGTTATGTTCTTTTTACCATTTCTTACATTATTGCATATACAAGTCTAACATAAAAAAAGAGTAAGAAGCACAATTCAGTGATCAATAATTTAGTCATATCATGTCATTGTTACGTGAATGTTTTAAGAGATTAACCCATTTACACTATCCATAATTCACAAAGGCACTGTTCTAACTTGAAGTGTCATTGATCACTTCATGAGAGCTGTATATGTTTCCATATTTTAAGTAGCTATTTCTGTCATTTTTTCTGGCTATGAATAGTTCAATTGTACAAACATCCTTTATTATTGAGATAAATCTGTCAAATGATAAGGTAAGCTGTACTAGAACCGAAATGTAAATAAATCTTTTCGCTGTGAGTACGATATGATTAACTATGTGAGTATTTGAGCCTGACACAAACTTTGCACGTTTTTTTATTTTTTTATTTTTTTGTTACTTTCGTATTACTGTGGGAATAGTAATGTATTAATGAAAGTCTCTACTTTTACTATAAAAGACAAGTAGAATATTGTCAGAATCAGTTTTTCGAAAAGAGCATATATCATCATAAAATAACTTCATTTTCAATAAGCACTTTTTTGTGTATATTGCTCAGTTAATGAATCTGTGTTGAAAGTCTAACGGCTTGTATTCATTTGTACATTTCGTACAACAAACAGAGGGATCGTTCCATTTAATATCATCATCAAAAACAGAGTTGCATTGTCCTAATACCTTTGGAATATTATCATTCATAATTGTTTTATCATAAAATATTGTTGAGTTTGTATCAATAGAGGTCATATTCACATCAATGCTATTGATATTCAACTGACATAAATACTCAGTTTTGCTTCTAATAAGACGCGTATCTGGATTATTGTGTAATAAGCGTTCATAATCTAGTTCTGTACATCTGTTGGATTTTCCTCGAAGCTGAGAAAACTACTTTCACAACAAATACCTCTGATACTGTGTATACCATGTGTTACGAGTGTGTTTTTTCTGTATAAAATTTGTTATTAATTAAGTAATAATTATTATTGGGTCACAATGTTTAGTGTTTTGAATAATGATTATAATGGGTTACATTTCGTATAATAGATGATCCGCATTTTTAGGATTTGGGCAACAGGCTTGTCCAGGATATATCTTGCCTTGACTTCCTGTTTGTTTACTTAGGGGAAGCTATTTCGAGAGCATTCTACAGTGTAGGCGATGGCGTAAGTGCTCGTACTTTCGGGAAACGACTGAAAATGTATATAAAGGCTAGCTGCTGTGTTGTGAGCGACACAGACAGAGACACACATTCATTGGAGTTACATCATTGCCAACAATCATCAACGCCTGACCTACATTAACCGATCGCTGTGTTTACATTCTGCATAGTTGATTCTCTCTGGCACTAAGACTTTGGTGGGTTTATTATATTATATTTTGTGACCCATTGCCTTAGGTTTTGTCTCACTTATATTGAATTTGCAATCAGCATTGTGAAATGGACTTGTGGCCTTCTATACCTTGCTCTCGTTGCTAAATAATAATATCTGAATATTTTAAACTTGTCTTTGTTCTGTTTGCTGGATCACAAAGCGGATTTCTTACGTCGTTTGTCACGGTAAATTCTTAACCGTAACGCATGATCAAAACAATTCTTTAATCATTTCTGATGATTTAACCACAGTGGTTGTGCCATGATTTGGTCTATACATTCATAGTTTAGTGTGTGTTTTCTACAAAATATCCCCCAGGCCAAAAAAAGAAAGTCTGGATTAGATACAAAAAAATCGACAGTATTTGAGCCAAGAGTTAACAAATGTCTTAATGGAAACATGTTATTAGAGTGTGCATTCTTCTTTTATAAAACGTTTTAGTGATTTCAAGGCATTTGGTCAATCACGTTAAGGCCACATTCACGATAAGTTCTAGTCATGGTGGTTCTTACGTTTTTTGTCATGTTATCACTTCACAGAAATTTGAAGACTATATTATCCAAATCATTAGCAAAGGTTTCTGGGTGGGTTAGGAACATGGAAAACATGTACTAGATTTGAAACAGTTAGGGTTTTAAAGAACGGTGATTC
This sequence comes from Haliotis asinina, assembly GCF_037392515.1. Lineage (NCBI taxonomy): Eukaryota > Metazoa > Mollusca > Gastropoda > Lepetellida > Haliotidae > Haliotis > Haliotis asinina. Next base: position 34,976,732 of record NC_090280.1, read on the forward strand.
TTTTCCAATCCACCGGTCAAATTAATAATATAAGGGCTGTGTATATGACATGACGGTTAGGGACTGTTCACAATTCATGTCTCGGGATGATGATTTATATGGAGATGCATATATACTGTGACCGACCATCCAACTCCCCACCCCCACTTCAATATATATGTACAAAGTAAGTGACAACCCATACCCGACCCCATCCCCCCTGCACCCACCCCATCCCCCAAAGTACAAAATCAAGTACACCTTCCCCCTTCTCATCTTTTTAAGCATCGGTTATAAATACTTTCAAGTACAAAATTTATGCTTCCCACCTAATACAGTGGAAACTGTCTAAACCGAAACTCATTGGGACTGAAGAAATAATTCCGTTTAGACAATGTGCCGGATTGTAGAGCTGATGATAAATGTACAAGCTGTGGATGGAACTATACTGGTGTTTACAACTTGCCAGATTGGACAGATGCCGGTTTTGACAGCTTCCACTTTACATGTGAACCAAACTGATGATCCCCTACCTCCCAGAATAAAATGGGTGACTACCACCACCACCACCACCACAACCCACACCCCCTTAAAATCAATCTTATTACTGCACAATTATATGACATCTTGATACACCATTGTGAAACGAAACGTAACATCACCTTTTTCACAAGCTTCGCTTCCCGATCGGGTCATCAAACACCTTTTGTCCTGCTTGCAAGACCTGGGGGTACAGCGGCCGTCTAGCATCTGAACAGATAACTGTGCCTACATTAATTCATTAAACATTGACCGATAGCAGTTGGATCTGTTTTGATTTCAAAAATCATAATCATATATGTTGCTATCGTATTAGACATGAACATAATGCACAGGTTATTTTGAAATTCATTTTACAAGTCTTTTTGTTCATGATTAAAGGAGAGGTGTCGATCTTGTGCAGCTACACACTCCACACTAAAATTAAAACAAAAACATGTAAATATGTGTTTTGTTTGATATTGCTAATAAAGAATGTTCTGGAGTCTTTGAATATCATTTGGAAGTGATACCCATAACAAAGAGAGGTTTATGGACGTCAGCTTCTTTTTATGGGGTGTGTATCCACAAGAAATATAAAGGTGATTTACAAAACAATTACAACTTGTACAGCTCACATTAACAAACATTACAAATCTTGGAGACATATTTTCAAAGTTTGTTAAAGGTTTGTAAATTTAAGATGGATTTACTGCTACCTCTCTCACTTCCTTCACGTTCCTCAGCATAACGTCTCAGCATTAGAATCATTCATCGTCTGTTTATTATAGTACATGTGACATGTTCCTATAGGACAACTGCAGAAACAAGTTACATTTTTATTATTATTCATTTATGCCTTACATTAATGCAATTGTAACTGACGCATGAAGAAATAGCATATATATTGCATATTCAATATATTGTATATTCAATACATCTTAATAGTTGGATTCATGTTTGATGCAAGAACTTTTCTGATCACATTCATCTGCGATTAACTAGAAACAGTTCTGAGACAGACAGACGGATTTATTCGGTAATTTACATATGTAGGCCGCAAGTCCACAATACTTTGCAACAGTATATGATAAGTTTTGAGTAGAGTTGAGTATAAATTAATGTTATATTTAATCATTCCTTATAGGGCGAACTTGTTACTCAATGTTTTTTACAAATGAATTTTGTCCGATGGCATCAGGCGGATGAAGGTTTCAGTTGTCGGTGGTTGGTTGAGACGATATTAAAAGCAATAAATTCTTTGTTTGGATTTTTTTTAGATATGGTTACCATATTGGGGTGACCATAGATGTAATAACGTCCATCACGATAACAAAAGAGGCAGAGACGTTCATTATACGGGTTTTTTAATGATGTCCACATTTTACTGCGAGTCTGACGAAGAGGAATTACATTTTTATGACAAATATTAGTGAACGTCACTCAGTCGGCAGGCATCCTGTGACAAACCTTGATATTGACTGGATGCTGAGAACAAACTTATATTTCACCACATGTATGAGTACACAGTGTCATTTTAGAAAGTGGTAAAATTTAACACATGTCATATGTGAGATTACACTTTACGACAGAAGAATGTACACTGACAACATCATACTCACATCTGACTCAGGTTGAAGTCGAACAACGAATCCTTCTGCTTTCTTTGAGTCCACGTTTAGTAGATGACAGGTTAAAGTATCAATGCTGTATTCTATACTCCAGCAAGGACCATGCTCGGTACATTTCTTTTGGCATAATAGGATGCCAGTGTAACTGAATTCAGTTTCCTGAATTTTGCTGTTCGAAAACGTGAAAGCAATTACTGCTGTCAAGACAATGAAGCGTGTCGAAAACCTGCATTGAATAATCATTTCGTTAGCAGAGTGATATCGTGCTCGCGATTGGTTGTGATAGCATTCACTGCGCCATATAAGAGTCACCTACACGGATGTCTGTGGGACAGTGGTCGCGAAGGATGTCTGTACCTATAATGATAAAATCAATATTACAACCTGAAGGTCACTGAGCTTTTTGCGAAAACGGGTACGTCACTGTACGTCACTGAGTGTTCCCAAATGCGTCATACGTTTATTAAAACTAACATTATTGCCTGTTAGAGGCAAAGTATCCTTTATACAGTAAAACATGGGTATAACGAACTCCAAGGGACCAAGGAATTTTGTTCATTATATCCGTTGTTCGTTATTCACATTTGACCGCCATCTTGGATTGTAGAGACAAGTCTATGCTGAGACTACAAATCTTTATTCTTCTACACTGACATAACATTAAAATACTGAATTTAAAGGTTTGCGATTTTACCCCAATAGATGGGTTGAATCTTACATGTAGTATTCGGTGGAATGAAGACCAGTTTGACGTGTGTGAGGTGTTTGACAAGAGGATGGACAGGACAATTGTCTAGAAACACTTTTTTGTCTTGTCTTTTTGAGCTCAGCCGCTGGTGATTGTAGGAAAATGTAGCCGAAATTTAAAATGACAAAAATACTACGTTTAAAATACTGGTAAGTTTAAATTTCACTTTGAAAGATTTGGGACTTACGTACCCTCTCAGGAGCACAATAATCTTACGCTACTTTAACCCCTTTCGAGGGTACAGCCACTAACAATCGCAGCTGACAATTCATACCACCATGTTTAAAAGATCAGCTTTCTGTTTACGAAACATATTATTCAAAATTTATGTAATAATTCTATTTCCTTTAAAAATTCAATGATTAAATGATAATTAACATTAAAAAGATCCGTCATTGTTTTGACTTTGAAGTATATCTCCCTTGTGATGGCAAAATCAATACAGTCAAGCAAGACATGCTTAACTGTGATTCCTTCATCACAAGGGATACAAAACGGAGGATCCTCACCTTTTGAGCAAATAATCCTGAGTGTATCTCGAATGGCCAATGCGACATCGTCGCCTAACGACCTCCTCAAATCTGGACTGACAACCCAAGTAGGTGTAACCAATATAGGGTTTTATTGCATGTACTTTATTAATACCCACTTGAGTGTCCCACTTCTTCTGCATCAGATCACGGATATAAGATCTGATTGTAGCCTTATAATCTGAATATGGAATCAGAAATGGTGTCGCAGATTTGTTGAGTGCTGCCTTGGCTGCAAGATCGGCCATTGTGTTCCCAGATATTCCTATGTGTCTGGGTATCCAACAAAAGACGATGTCACATTGACCAGCAGCAAGATCATTATATGATTCAATAGTTTCAATTAAAAGTCGGTGTTTACAAGATAAGTATTTACTGATAAACACATACAAGATGATCCACGACCTGACAAATGAACCCAATTTGCATACTTGGGAACGCCCCACAGAACGATTCACTTGAAACAGGTTGTCTAATAAATAGCGGGAAGTTCATTTTCCCCGTGCGTTTCACGCAGGAATTGTTATAGCACAGTCGATTTGGGAACAGGTACAATCCCAACGAAAAGTTGACTTTTCGTCTGCTAAATATTAAATAGATAATAACTACATATAGTTGATTGTGTTTCATTTAACTTTTTAATATGTTAAAAGTTATCTGTTACTGAATGGTGGTGGCTAAATCAGAGTAGCAAGGGGGAAATAGTTTTATCCCATAATTTTGTTCCTATTTCTCTGTACGGGCTGATTTTCGTCCATAATTCCGCTGGTGATCGACCGGGAATGCATGTCTTGGAAATTTATATAACCGGTTCCAGAGAAATGGTTAGTATTGAAACAGTACAGTAGCGAGACAGGTGTTAATCAGTAGCCATGTTGATTTCATGTCACGGTTGGCACCCGTGGCGAGCCACCTCCTCGTGGTGGGTGCTGGGTAACGCCAAGAGCTCGCCGACACCCCCGTTGTGGACCCGGGGGGATATTTGGTCCACCAACCCGTTTGCCGTGGGTTGCGGCCCTGTGTCGGTGGAGGAGGGGATCCTGGTGGTTGAGGGCAGTGGGTTCTTGGAAACGTGTTCCTACTGCTCAACACACCACTTTGGCCCTGACTTCACCTAGACGGGATGTAGGATGGGCCCGATTCTATCAATCGGCTGGTCATGTCAAGCCCTGTGTTGGACATACCATGTTTTGAGTCTAATATCCTATTCTTTTGTGTTTGGGCTTCACATTTGTTAAGAATATTAACAGTTTTTGCCTAGAGTCCTACGTCAGAAGGCGGTGGCTCTTGGGCCAATCTGGTTAATGTCAACCTCCGAATTCTGTAGGTCTCCAAATTTCTGTCATGTGCAGAACCAGCTGGACAGTCACTTTGGTAGACAAATATAGCTATTCGTGTTACATTTGCTGGAGTATAGCAGACTTGTAGCCCTGATGGTGCAGACTTGATTCCTCTGCAACATCGTCCTTTGTTGACACTCGATGGCGGGTGGGGAGCAAGTTTGCCGAATATAATTCTCTCACCGTGTCTCTCAACCAACACTCTGGTTCGTCGAAGAACAAACGCCGTCATGTTGATTTTGTGTCATCTTATGAGGAACTAACACCTGAAGTTAATGATTACTGGCCGAGATTTATTGTCATTTCATCTTCCGATGGTAATCCGCTCAAGTTGAATCCGTTTGCCATGTCCTTGGGCATCAAAGGTGCCTGTGGAGAAGTTAAAAACGTCACTCGACTTCGCTCTCACTTCTTGTGGAATGTATACGGAGATAACAGTCCGTCAATCTGCTTGGATTAAAGCAGTTTGTAAATGTCCCGGTTGTTGTCTCAGTACACAATGACATGAGCGAGGAGGAGCTTCTGGTCGAATTCAAAAATCAAGGAGTCATTGCTGTTAAGCGATTTACAAGGAAACAAAATGACACTGTGATAAAAACAAACACTTATCTTTTCAAGTTTGCCCTGCCACCTATCCCAAAATCAATAGAAGCCAGATACTTCAACATCGGAGTTGATGTGTATGTTCCAAATCCTCTCCGGTGTTACCATTGCCAAAAATTTGGTCATGGTGCCAGAACTTGTACTCGCACTCAGATATGTTCTCGCTGCGGTGGTACTCATGCCAATTCTGATTGCAACAATGCAATAAAGTGTGCAAACTGTGATGGTGAGCATTTGGCCTCGTCCAGGTCCTGTCCCATCTTCGTGGATCACTCAAAAATTATGAAAGTGAAATGCACAAATAATCTTTCTTATTCTGAAGCCAAAAAGTTCCAGATCCGTTTTCAGTTCCAAGTACATTATCCTTTTCAGCTGTAGCATCTTCTCCTGCCCCTATGAAAAATGTTACTACAGTGGCTACGTCGTGCCAGACTGACATTTCATGGATTCATGATAAAAAAATATCTGTAAGTGAAAGTATTCTCTCAAGTCAAACGACAAATACTTCGGCCTCTCAAACCGAAAGCCCGCCATTGAAGATCACAGAGCCAGAATCTCAAGAACTTTCTGACACTGAGAACAATGTTCTTCATCAAACAAGGAAAGAAAAAAAGCACAAGAAAAAAACCTCCGCTGGAAATGGAGGTTACTACTCCGTTTCAAACCAAAAGGAATGTTCTTCCTTCACGTTCTCGTTCACCCATTAACCCACCATGAGTGTAAGTCACATTATACAGTGGAATTGTACGGGACTTCAGAATAATTTCAATGATCTGCAGTTATTAATTCAAGATTACAAACCATCGGTAATTTGTTTACAAGAAACTTTCCTTAAGACAACAGATAAATTTGATTTACGACTTTACAATTCATATCATCACTATTCTCCCGCGGGAGATAAAGCTACTGGTGGATCGTCAGTACTAGTGCGACAGGGTGTGATTCATAGTCCTGTTCCTCTAGCTACGCCCCTTCAAGCTGTTGCAGTCTGAGTTACATTAAACATAGTGTTTACTCTTTGTTCTTTGTATATACCGTCGTCCTATTCACTTCAACAGTCTGAACTCCAGGCTCTATATGACCAGCTCCCTAAGCCATGTGTTATCATGGGTGATTTAAATGGTCATAACCCAATTTGGGGTTCTCATGATACAAATACCAAGGGCAAAGTACTTGAAGAGTTTTTCTTGAATAATGATTTGTGCATTTTCAATGAGGGTTCTCACACGTATTTACATCCTGCCACTGGCACGTATTCGTGCCTTGATTTATCACTAGTTGATTCTAATTTGCTTACAGAATTCGAATGGTCAGTCCACGATGACCTCTGTGGAAGTGATCATTTTCCTACCATTCTAAAATCTGTGACACCATCTGACGTTCCCCCGTTGTCACGATGGAATTTTACTAAAGCTAACTGGGCGTTGTTTGAAACTCTTTGCCTTAACAAACTGCAACCTCTTCAGTTTTTAGATGTTCCCGATGCCATAAATGTTTTCTCAGAAGAACTTCACAAAATAGCAGATGAATGTATCCCGAAGTCCTCTACACATCCTCACATCCGTAAGCCATAGTTCAACGGTGCTTGCAAGCAAGCTAGGAAGGCGCGAAAAAAAGGCAGAACAATACTTTCGCCGCCATCCAATGGTCCATAATTTGAATAAATTCAAATTTTAAATGCTAAAGCCAAAAAGAAAAAACAAAATAAACGTCAGTCTTGGCAAAATTATGTCTCCGGAAAATTAAAGGTAAGGGTACTAAATCAAGCATACACCATCTAAAACATGGAGATCAGTTGTTAACTGATCAATCGGATATTGCTAATAAACTAGGTGAAACACTTGCAAAGCATTCTTCCCATCAAACCATACACCCCAATTTCAAAAATACCAAAAACAGAAGGAAATGAAAACTATTAATTTTCATTCAGATAACGGGGAAGATTACAATGAAATCTTCTCTATTTCTGAGCTCCACACTGCACTTGAACAAGCTCATGATACTGCTTCAGGAAGTGTCCATTATCAACTCCTGAAACATTTACCAGAACCGTGTTTAGAAACATTATTAAGTATCTTTGATGACATTTGGACCTCTGGTAACTTCCCTTCATCCTGGCGTGATGCGATAATTGTACCCATACCTAAGCCGGGACGTGATCATACTGAACCTTCAAATTATAGACCTATTTCTCTGACTAGCTGCTTTTGCAAAACCATGGAACGCATGGTCAGTAATAGATTAACTTGGTACCTGGAATCCAATAATTTACTCACCAATATTCAATGTGGTTTCCGTAAAAATCGCAGTACCAGTGACCATTTAGTGCGACTGGAGTCATTCGTGAAGAATGCCATAGTAAACAAACAGCATGCAGTGTCAATCTCTTTCGATTTAGAAAAAGCATATGACACTACGTGGAAACACGGTATCCTAAGAGATCTACATAATTTTGGATTACGAGGCCGTTTGCCTCAATTTATATCCGCATTTTTAAACGACAGGCAATTTCAAGTCCGAGTAGGTTCTACCCTTTCGGATTATTACATTCAAGATCAGGGTGTGCCACAAGGCAGTATTTTATTTTATTTATTTAGCATCAAGATCAATAGCTTAGCAAAGGTTTTAAACGATTCAATTGCTGGATCACTTTGATCCATGATTTTAACATTTCTTGTCGCAGTAGAAATATGCATAACACTGAACGGCAAATACAGTTGTGCTTAAACAAAATAATTAAGTGGTGTCTTGAAAACGGCTTTAAATTTTCCAAGTCGAAAACTAATTGTATCCATTTCTGTAGGAAATACAAACCGCATAAGGACCCAAAACTGTTTTTAAATGGCGCTCCTATCAAGTTGTTAAGGAGGCCAAGTTTTTAGGTCTGATTTTCGTCTCTCATCTAACCTTTCTTCCGCATATCAAATCCCTAAAGACTAAATGCCTGAAGGCACTCGATTTATTAAAAGTGGTTTCTAATACAAAATGGGGAGGTGATCAAGCTACCCTCCTACACCTATATGGATCACTTGTTCGTTCCAAACTTGATTAAGGCTCAATTATATATAGCGGAGCCTGCAAGAGCAACTTAAAACAATTAGATTCAGTCCATCATCAAGGTCTAAGACTTTGTCTTGGATCCTTTCGAACTTCACCTGCTGACAGCCTGTGCATCGAGGCTGATGAACCATCTCTTGACAAGCCCCGTATAAAATTAGTTTTACAGTATGTAACAAGACTATATTCAAACGAGTCAAACCCTGCATATAACTGTGTTCTCAATCCTCTGTATGAGGATTTATACAATAAGAAATCTTCTCTTGTTCCGCCTCTAGGACATAGAATTAAACCATTTCTCTCTTCGGCCGGCATTGAGCTGGAAAACATAGCTCCCTCCCGTCTTCTTTCTTCTCCTCCTTGGCATTTGGTTAGGCCACAAGTGGATCTAACATTAACCACATTTAAAAAATCAGAAACTAATGAATTACAATATAAACAAGAATATAATCAATTAAAACTTCAACATAGCAATTATAAATCCTTATTTACAGATGGGTCCAAGGACGGTGGCACGGTAGTTTGTGCCACTGTCAGTCGATCCAGAACAATAGCTTCTAGGTTACCGAATAGCAGTTCCATATTTTCAGCTGAAGCTAATGCCATATTAGCAGCTCTGAAATATATTCAAAAACACCCTAAACATAAGCAGCATGTAATCTATTCCGACTCTCTTTCTTGCCATCAGGCTATTAAAATTTGTCTTGTAAACATCCACTTTTAACTGAAATTATTGAATTGTATAATAATCTTGCAACTGGCCAATACGACATCGTCTTTTGTTGGATACCCAGCCACGTAGGCATTTCTGCGAACACAATGGCCGATCTTGCAGCCAAGGCAGCACTCAACAAATCTGTGACACCACTTCTTATTCCATACACTGACTATAAAGCTACCATTAGATCTTATATCCGTTACCTGATGCAAAAGAAGTGGGACACCCAAGTGGGTATCAAATTACATGCAATAAAACCTTATATTGGTTATACCTACTTGGGTTGTCAGTCCAGGTTTGAAGAGGTCATCTTGCGACGATGTCGTATTGGCCATACGAGATATACTCATGAATACTTATTGAAAGGTGAGGATCCTCCGTTCTGCATCCCTTGTGATGAAATAATCACGGTCAAGCATGTTTTGCTTGACTGTGTTGAATATTCCATCACAAGGGATAACCATTTTCAATCCCGAACTATGAAGGATCTTTTTAACAAGAACAGTGGTCATTTAATAATTGCATTTTTAAAAGAATTAGATATGTTAAATGAGTTGTAGATAGATAAATATTTTATGATTGGAATTTTGAATTAGTAACTAAGATTGTTAGTGGCTGTATCCTCGAAGGGGGTTAAAGTACTGTAAAATTATTGTCTTCCTGAGAGGGTACGTAAGTCCACAAACGTTCAAAGTAAATTCAAAGACTGCGCTGTTTTAATCGTAGTATATGTGTTCTTTTAAATGTATGGCTATATGTGCCTAAATTGTTAACGACGGAGGGGGTGGTGTAAATCCAGCTGGGGTCCAAGCAGGTAGCAAAAGTAATGTAAGTCCGCATGGTCCCTAGTATGGTGATCTACCTTCAGTTGTTGGCAATCCATAGCCCATTTTTATATTGTATTGTTCACTATAGTTAAACTGTTTTAAATTTAATTACTAGTCTTAAATGGATATCTGTGATATTTACTAGTGTGTTTACTGTTCGTTGTTAACAGGGTTTTATGTTCTTATATTCATTCATTCTACAATATCAGTATTACTTGTTCTCGTCACGATATGGCTGCAAGATTGCCGATGTGACGATAAATATTAACTCACTCATTCATGTCACGGTTAGCATGCATTGCACGTGCATAATCGTCAAGCTAGCCAATTCGCCCAATTCGTTGTACCGCCTCTCTTGTCACAAATGCGTTTAGTGCGCAAGATCATCTAATATGTGTCTAGCAGTAATAGCTTGAAGACATGAAAGAGAGTCAGAAAAGATTATATACTGTTTATGTGTAGGTTGTCTTTGAATGTATTTGAGAGCTGTTAGTATTGCGTTTGCTTCCGCTGTGAAAATAGAGCTGGTATCCAATCATCTAGAAGATACGGTTTTGGATCCAGTGACAATGGCACATGCAGCTTGGACCCAACAGTAAATAAGGATTTGTATGTACTTTTTAATTGATTGTATACTTGTTCATATTGTAATTCATTATTTTCTGATTTTTTAAACTTTGTCAGTGTTAGGTCAACTTGTGGCCTCACTAATTGCCAGGCAGGAGAAGAAAGAAGACGGGAAGGAGATATATTCTGCAACTCAATCCTAGCAGCAGAAATGTATTGTTGGATTCTTATCCCAAGAGGAGGAACAAGTGAAGTTTTTTTTATTACACAAATACTCATACAGAGGATCAAAAACGCAGTTGTGAGCAGGATTCGATTCATTTGAATATAACTTTGCAATATATTGTAAATACTATTTGATACGGCGAAGATGGGAGATGATCTGAAAGATCCAAGACGTAGACTCAGACCTTGGTGATGTACAGAATCTAATAGCTTTAGGTTGCTTTTGCAGGCTCCACCATACACAATGGAACCGTAATCAAGTTTTGATCGAACCAGAGATCTATATAAGTGAAGGAGGGTAGTTTGGTCCCCTCCCCATCTTGAATTAGGAACACCTTTTAACAAATCGAGCGCCCTCAGGCATTTGGCTTTGAGGTACTTAATATGAGGCAGAAAGGTTAGACGTGAGTCAAAGATGAGAGCAAGAAATTTAGCCTCCTTCACAACTTTGATGGGCGTGCCATTTAATGATGATTCGGGGTCTTTATGGGGTTTGTATTTCCTACAAAAATGTATACAATCAGTTTTAGTTTTAGAAACTTTAAACCCGTTTTCCAGACACCATTTATGAATTTTGTTTAGACACAGTTGTAACTGTCTCTCAATAGTTTTTACGGCAAGAAATATTAAAATCATCCACAAATAATGATCCATCAATTGAATCACTTACAACCTTTGAAAGACTATTTATTTTAATACTAAAAAGAGTAATAGTGACCGACAAAATACTGCCTTGTGGGACACCCTGATCCTGATTATAATGAGCAGACAGGGTTGAACCCAAGCGGACTTGAAATTGCATGTCGGTTAAAAACTGTGATACAAAGAGAGGCAAACGACCTCGCAAACCAAAATCATGTAAATCCTTTAAAATGCCATGCTTCCACGTAGCAGCGTATGCTTTCTCAAAATAAAAAAATATAGATACTGCGTGTTGTTTGGTGATAATAGCATTTTGACGAAGGATTCTAAACGCACTAAATGATCAATAGTACTTCGATTCTTCCGAAAACCACATTTGAATATTTCCAGATACCAAATTAATCTGTTATTTACCATTCGTTCCATGGTTTTACAGACGCAGCTGGTTAAAGATATCAGTCTGTAATTTTATGGATCCGTGTGTTGGTATTGGCACAACAAGGGCATTACGCCACGAAGGAGGAAAAATTCCAGACATCCATATTTTGTCAAATATATCTAAAAGTGTGACCAGACATGGTTCAGGTAAGTGTTTCAATAGTTGGTAATGAATATTGTCATCCCCCACTGCAGTGTCATGGGCTTGATCAAGAGCAGTATGTACCTAATGTAATAAAAACACTTCATTATAGTCTTCACCATTATTGGAATCGAAAGTAACTTTTGTCTTTTCCTGTTGTTTTTTGGTATCTCTGAAATTCAGGAACATAATTTGCCGAGAAAGAATTTTTTTGCAAGAGCTTCGCCAATTTTATCTGCAATGTCAGCTTTGCTAGTTACTAATTTGTCACCTTCTTTAAGATGGTGAACAGCAGATTTTGAACCTTTGCCTTTTATTCGCTGAACCATGTTCCACACCTTAGATATGGGTGTACGTGAATTAAGTTTTGAAACATATTTCCTCCAAGACTGGCGCTTGTTTTGCTTATACGAACGTCGTGCCTTAGCACTAGTAATTTTAACGTTGTTGAAGTTATGAACGGTAGGATATCTGCGAAAATATTTTTCTGCTTTCTTCCTACGTTTTCGTGCCTGTCTGCATTCGTCAGTAAACCGTGGTTTACGAGTATGAGGAGTTGCAGAGGACTTAGGAATGGTTTGATCAGCAATTTCATTCAGTTGTGTTGAGAACATCTGGATGGGATCTAGTACATTACTGAAGTGATCAGTTAATTTTTCTATGCATAATTGTTCATATACAGGCCAATGTGCCTTAGTGAAATTCCACCGTGATGAAGGTGGATTGTCACCTGGTGTTATAGATTTCAGGAGAGTAGGGAAGTGATCGCTGACACAAAGGTCATCATGTACAGACCATTCAAACTCACTCAGATGTTAGACTCTGTGAGGGCTAAATCAAGTGCAGAATACGTTCCAGTGGCTGGATGCAAATAAGTGTTGGAATCATCATTAAAAACACATACATTGTTATCAGAAATAAAATCTTCAATAACTTCCCCTTTATTGTTTGTATTTGTACTACCCCAAAAAAGGCTGTGCCCGTTTAAGTCGCCCATGATGATGCAGGGCTTTGGGAGCTGATCATACAAACTTTGAAGGTCAGTTTGACGAAGAACTGATGAAGGTGGTACATACAATGAGCACAAAATAAGAGCAATGTGCAAGGTCAGTCGGATAGCAACAGCGTGAAGATTAGTATTCAGCGGAACGGCACTATGAATCACGACCTGTCTGACCAGGATACTAGATCCTCCAGTAGCTTTGTCCCCCTGGAGAGAAAAGGAATGGTAACAACTATATTGTCGTAAGTTAAAAACATCAGTATGTTTAAGATAAGTCTCCTGGAGACACAATGCTGAAGGTTTAAAGTCCTGTAACACTAAAAGAATCTCATTATACTTCTTCCTAAGTCCTTTGCAATTCCATTGTATTAGTGTATCCGTCATTTAGGATGTGATATCCGTGAACGTACACGACCCTTTTTCTTAGGTGAATGGCTCCCAGAGCGGGTTGTCAGAGGACGTGACACCTCCATGTCATCTAAAAGGTCAAATCTGTTGAGAAGGGACAAAGGGCCTCTTTGTCCATTAGGAAGCCGATTACTTGTATTTTGCTTTCTAGAGTAGTCTACATTTACATTCTTCTTTTTGATAACCGATGTAGGTGCTGTCTGAGTTTCAGATGATTGTGATGTTTTTCGTGAGGAAGAAACAGAAGGAAGATCTGAATGCTCATAAGTGTCTGAGCTGTCAGCCAGGTCAAGTCTGTTTGACAGTCAATAGATTTAGTGGAAGGTCTCGTCACCTCTGCATATGTTGACTTACCTCTCAATACAGTGTTACCAGAGGGTGTAGCTGAAGTTGCCAACTTCCTTGCTTCTGAAAAGCTTATGTTCTTTTCAGTTTTAATACGTTGGACACTCATTTCAAATTGCCATACCGGACACTCTTTAGAAGACGACATGTGAGAGACAGAACAATTTACGCATTTGAATTCAGACGAACATGTGCTGCTCTCGTGATCTTTGCCAGCACAGCGTGAACAAGAACCATGATTTTTACAAGTGTTCTGCCCATGACCAAACTTCTGACAGTGAAAACATATCAGTGGATTTGGAACATACATGTCAATTTTCATAGAGAAGCATCCTACTTTAATTGATTGGGGTAAACTGGGTATATCAAATGTAAGCACGTAATTATTTGAGGGTGAATATATTCCATCTTTCTGAAAGCTGAATCGCTTAGCTTCAACCACTCCGTGCATACGTAACTGACTAACAATGTCATCGGTTGACAGATCTGCAAGACTCTTATCTCGGTCTCGGATGATTCCTTTACTAAAATTTAAAGACTTTACAGAGATGTTTGCGAATGATTTCGCTTCCAGAAGATTGGCCGCTTGATATCTTTAGACATTCTATGAGAATTGATCCCGATCTAGTTTTGACAATTCTTCACAATCCCAGCAATTCCTTCAATTGCTTTCTCTAGTAGAAAGGGAGAACGAGAAGTTAACTTTTTCTCACTTGATTCAGCGACAATGAATCGATGCCATGTGGTACGTTCAGAGTAACAAAGTCTGGTAATGACATCATCCTCATCATCAGTATCATCAATGTGATAACGTTTTTGAACCGGCCCATTCAACCACCCGTCTAGGTGAATTCAGGGACAAAGTGGTGTGTTTAGCAATAGGAACACTGCTCCTGCTCCTATTGCCCTCAACCACTAGGATCCCTTCCTCCATCGACAAGGGCCGGGTTGGTGGACCAAATATCCCCCCGGGTCCACAACGGGGGTGAACTGCTTTTGGCGTTACCCAGCATCCACCACGAGGAGGTGGCCGTTCACAGGTGCCTAACCGGAAAATACCGGCCTGGATCCACCATCAAGTTTGCTGTATCCATTGACAACACTACCCCCCGGGACGTTTCCCAGAAACCCACTATGCAGCCTTTGTGTCAGCTCATGCCAGCCAGGAGTCAATTTGGTTTTTGCTTTGTTTTTGATCTTTTGCGGAATCTGGTATGATAGTCCCTCTGAATTTGTACTGCCACACAATTTTGTACTGTCATTGTAATATCTTTGTACACTGTTCTCAGAACACATAGTTTTCTTTGATTCAAACAATATCAAGAGCGTTATATCTGCATGAGGCACACCGTTTTGAATAATTAGGTCGTATCGCCTACATACGCTGTCGGAATATATTTGCACATGTAACAATTTCTTTTCCCTTTTTGTTCATCTTGATACTTGGTGCTTATGAATTGCTAATAGATAAATGAGGTGATGAAGAACCTCGTTGATGGCGTACTTTTCAACTTTTCAATATGTCAAAGAACACTTTTCCAGAACCATTAGCAACAATCCCTGACAGTATCGGGATGAAATGGGCATTTAAGCATTTATCGATCAATTGGTAAAGCTGCAAGTAGCTAGTGTTTCATTTCTTGGATTTCATCGACCTTATTTTATTCTTGCCATATATATCAACAACAGTTGTCCTTGGTCTTCATCATGTTTGTCTACCATTAGATCTTATATCCGTGATGTGATGCAGAAGAAGTGGGACACCCAAGTAGCTATCAATCATGAAATAAAGTGAGTGAGTGAGTGAGTGAGTTAATATTAAAGTCACGTCGCCAATATTGCAGCCATATCGTGACGAGAACATACGTGACATAAAAAAGAATATGTATGCATAGTATGAAGAACCTGTCGACGAAGGACAGTAAAACCACTAGACTATCACAGTTAGTATATAAAACTAGCGTGGAAACTTAAAAACTAATATAATCACTATTTGGACAGTGCAATATAAAAACAGGCCATAGATCGCCAACAACAGAATCAAATAAATAAAACCCTACATTCGTTATACCTACTTGGGTTGTCAGTCCAGACTTGACGAGGTCATAGTGAGACGATGTTGTATTGGCCATACAAGATATACCCACAACTACCTGTTAAAAGGTGAGGATCCCTTGTCATGGGAGAGTCACGGTCAAGCATATCCTGCTTGATTGTGTTGAATTCTCCATCACAAGGGATAAATATTTCAATGTCAAAACTATCAAGGGTCTTTTTACCACTGTTAGTACTCATTTAATTATTGGGGTTTTGTAAAGAAATTGATTTTTTGGTTGAATTTGGAGTACTATGTTCTGTAAATAGATGTATTTTAATGATTGGTAGTTTAGATTAGTAACTTGAACTGTTAGTGGCTGTACCCTCAAAGGGGGTTGAAGTATTGTAACATTATTGTCCTCCTGAGAGGACAGCAAACCATCCTCTCTCGGATTATCTTATACGTTGATTTTACAGAGACCATGCATTTTGTAATTAAGATGCTGAATTATGAATTTCGGACAGTTTGTCCTATAGCTAGGGTTATATAACAAAGAATACCAGAAATGCATTATAAGGAATACGATGACGACATACGATGTAATGACATAAAATGTCTGTAGCATTAATTCCCTGCATTTTGGAATATTCACGACACCTTCAAGGCATACTGTTGGAGAGCAGGTGGTTGTTTGTATTCACTGGCATAGCCATCATGCTGTCCAAAACATTAGAGAGAATGAAACAACTACTAGACCCAAATGTCCTCAGTAAGGTGTGGCCTGCCCGTTAAATATCCAAAATAAACCAATGTGTGTCGTTGTAAAATACGATTCCTATTGCCGCCCGCCGCTGGCAGCATGTTCTGTGAATGGGAGGCCAAACCCTGATTCATCAGTACACATGGTGTAACTGGCATACAGCCTGACTCGGGACTTGCTTTCAGGCAGGACAACAGGAACTCACGGAAACCTAGTGCCTACTGCAGTGAATGCAATGCACCTATTCTGTCCATGCTAGGACTGTCACGCCGAAGTCCCATATAGGTGACTTAAGGGATCAGGTGGTCAGACTCGCCGGATGAAGGTCTAATGGTGCAATTATCAATCGCTCTATTGTCCAGAACAGGGTCTCTTGAAAGGAACTGGTATACAGTTCGGCCCTTGTTGTTAACTTATGCGCACACAATCTCTGTTTTCTGAATTGTTTTTATATAAGGTGAAACAGAATTTGTCATGACCCAGTTCTCTGAACAGTAAGTCTTTTTACGCATATTTCTGTCATTTATTCCGCTACAGTATTAAGTACCTGGGGTCATAATACCGGTTACACAACATACCCGCAACATCACGTCGTGGGAACTTGAAATTACATATTCACATTGTTGTGCACCTTGTAGGTTGGGAACCGAACACACATCGTTATGTGCGACGAGCAAACACTCTAACTACTAGACTACCACAATATCTTGAGAACGTTTAGGGGTTGTACCCTCAGACTGTATACATGTTTTGAGATATTAAGACAGAATTAGGGATTTTTCTGAAGACAGAATTTGTCACTTAGATTGTTAGCCACAAAAGTATATTTGTTACATTTAAGCACTTTCTAAGAAGGTCTTTGGCCAATATTGATTACGGCCAATATTGATTACGTTCATCTGTAAATTCTTTATTCAGTATTCCATTCGTGAATCCTTCTAAGGTCTTCAAAGTTGATACCCAAACTCCTCTTTCAAAGATCCATGTTCAATGATTGCTGAACCCTTCTACGTCAATACCCAGGCAAGTCTTTTAATGATATAATTTGTTACAATAGAACACACAGAATTGATATATTGTATTACTTATTGAGCAAAGAAACTGATAATTTCAAAAACGTCTTAAAAGAACATTTCTCATGTCAGGATGCCATTAACTCTAAACCAATGAGATACGAATTAGATATTTTTCAAATTACTATTAACGTTAGGTATATACATCATAGTTAAGAGCAATATCTTACACAAACACCCAAATGTACATGAGCAAAGATGTGTAAGATTATGCTATTCATCGATCAGCTTGAACAGAAAATATTTCTGTGTATAGAGTTTTCATATCCTGTAAGAACAGTGGTACTGGATACGTGTAGCTGACAGAAGTTTACACGTTTGTATTATTAGTCTCATGACAGTTTAAGGGATCAATCGCTGGACAAGTATGGTAAACCCGCTGATGACAGTTACGTTCTTCTTGATGTGTCAACATGAAGTCTTCACTGATCTCAGGTCTGAAGACTTCAAGCGAGTAATGACTGAAGAAACGACAGCCAATTCATGGAGAGTAAACAATGTCTCCAGTAAGCTGAAGTGCACATCACTGTGTCTTGCTGATAGTGAGTGTTCAGCACTAGCATTTCAAGCATCCGGCACCTGCCTGGGGTTTAAACCTCACCGACTAAGTGTGTTACCCAAAAACAAAATGACAGAACATGGCTTCACTATTTACTTAGAAGGACGTGAGTTCAAGGTTTATTTTTCTAATTCTTGATAAAAAACACGTAATAAGTGAGCTTATATTATACATCACATTGGCAGCATTGTCGGCACATGGTGAGCGCCTCATGTTGTTTAAAACAATGTTGCTAAAAATATATGATATAGTCTGTTTATAATGGGTGGTGTTTGACAAATAACGTGTTAGTGTTGTGTATTTAGTAATTTTACTATCCTGTGGTGACAGATGTATACTACCGACAACAAGCGTGGTAACACCCATATCTCGAAGTATAACAACGTGAAGCTAAAGTGTCAGGACTGCTTTATTACAAGGTTGAAGCAAAATGTGCAATGGATTTATGGGCAGATATCACTGACTACAAATCCAGTATAAGTAGCGAAAGAGGACAGGAGTCAAAACTGAAAGTCACAGAATAAATAGTGAGTGTGTCCTCCACTTTGAGTGATGCATTCTGTACATCTGCGCCTCATGGACCTCACAAGGGTGCGGAACGTACCTTGTGGAATCAACTGCCATTCCATCTGGAACCACTGTACAAGAACCCAAAGAGGTGGTGCCATTCCATGACTGTCTGGAACATGTCGTCCCAGAATGTCCCACACATGTTCAACCGGAGCCAAATCCGGTGGATAAACTGGCCACTGCATCACGTTCACAATCTTTTGTCTTAAGAAGTCTCTGACGACTCGAGATCGATGTGCTCCGCACCAATGATGTTCAAAGTTGGAAGAACCAGAAGACCCAGAAGCTCATCTTGGTACCTCAGTCCAGTGAAATTGCCCTGTACATGATACAGAGGAGTACGGTGACAGACGCTGAAAGCTCCCCAAACCATCACAGATCCACCTCCAAATCAGTTACTCTCTCTCACAGTAGCATCACGGTAACGTTCTCCACGCTTCCTCAAAACCCTAATCCTTCCATCATTGTACTGAAGACAGAATCATGGCTCATCAGTGAATAGTACCCTATACCACTGCTGCTGATTCCACCTCAAATGGGCTTTGGCCCAGTCCAGGTGTGCACGAAAAACGAAGAGGAGGACGTACCGCTGCACGGCGTGACCGTAGGTTAGCTGCGCTGAGACGGTTCCTGATGAATGAGATGCTGACGTTTCTGCTGGTTGCATGTCAGAGCTGAGCACTGGCAGTTTGTGAACCGGATCCTAAGGGCATTGAGCACAACATATCGAGCCTCTGCCCTTGTCGTTTTTCGTGGCCTTCCTGGTGGAAGTCTGTCTTGCACTCTGCCGGTGGTTTGGAATGTGAATGACGGAAGGGGACACCTGAAAATAGCCAGCAACACTTCTCAGTGATTCACCATACTCTAGACGTGCAATGGCCTAACCTCTGTCACGATCAATTAATGGTCTACACTGAGGCATGTTTGGGTGATTGTGAGGCTTCAACTCTGAAGCTCTGTCTGCACTAAGATGTGTTTGGGCGTGTGAATCAGATATAGTGCAGGTGTGTTTTGGCACTTTCGTTTCTAACAAAGATAGAATAAGATAGAAATGCAGCAGAGAGGGTTCGAGGGATCCTGGCACAGTCAGGCCGGCAAGGCTAGTCATCAACTCAAGGCCCTCGCCCCCTCTACACGCATCCCAGGCAGCGAAAGGGACTTCTCACAGAAAACACTGCCTAGTTGAACCCACCAAGAACTTTCCTGAGAATATGAAGGCTCCCCAACACTGCAGCCTTCTGCATTATCCAGCTTGTCTGAAGAGCTGAGCTCCCAGTGGAGAACCTGGACACTCTCCTGATCTGCGCCAAAAGTTCAGGACGTACCAAACCAAGGGTACCGGGAAAAAGGAAGCCTAACGACAGTGTACTTGGGATGCAACTGAGACATTTCAAAGGCGAGGTCCGCATATTTATCATGCTTTTCCTGAGTCTTGACAAGCACATTACTTTCAAAAGGAACAGAAAATTCAATGATATAAATATTTTCATTGCGGAGGCATAGCGGAGACGATAGAAAAGTAGCGAGCCATGCCATCCAAGGAAGGTTATCCAGTGACAAGGTGTTAGACAGTCTCTGTAAATTCATTACATAATCGACATTTCATGTTCACATGTTGATTAAGAATCACATTCTGAAGATTGCGAGTGGGAAGTGACTGTTCTTGAGCAACAATAAGTAAGCGCTCAGTTTCACATTTGAGACCAGCCGTCATCAAGGCAAAGCAGTCGGTTGCATTGCTATTCTGTTCCACACACTGCATGTACACACGATGCAACGGCGTCTTAGACAGCTTCTCCACAAAGGACCAATTCTGAGCAGACTTGGTGCAGGACTTCACCTGGTTTACTCCAATCGCTGTACCGCCCAACAGTACATCGCCATTAAGAAAATCAACATCAAATTTCAGATTGTGTCCAACAATCTTGGCACGCTTAAAATAGCTGTGGAATTGCTTGCTTTCATCGTGACTCTTGACATGCATCACCAGAGGATCATCCGATAAATAAATATGAGCAAAAGTACACAATACAATTCTATCATGAAGAGTCTCCACATTACCTGAAATGATTGGCATATAGAAATGATTAGGAGAGGAACGAGGGTGGTTGGCTGTGTTATCAGACATGACCTGGTCAGACGGTCAAGACTCTGGGGGTCTTGTTTTGTCCAATCCACTACTCCAAAGGAACAGGAGAGGACTGGCACAGCAAAAATATTGGTGGCTTTGACCTTGTTTCGGGCATTTAGCTCTGACCTCCAGATTTTCTTTAAACGAGATTTATACTCGGCCCGAAGTTTATCCTGAATCTGGGCATTCTGGACCTCTCGAACTTGCATTCCAAGATAAGTGCACGCCTGATCTTCCACAAGATGCTCAATAACTCCTCCCCCTTTCAACTTGACCGATCTATCATTAGTTACTTTGTCACGTTTCAAATGAATAGTATTAAATTTGTCGAGTATTACAAGGAGAAGCTGTTCTTTCAAATTGGTATCTCCTTCGGCAAGGAGCTCGATGTCATCAATGTAGAGGAGATGAGTAAGAGGTGTTGGGGATCCGTGCTGAGGGGGTCCGGGATGGTAGCCCTTCTCCCTATTGAGCAGAAAACTCAAAGGACTTTAAAGACAAACAAAAATGAAAAGGACTG
This sequence comes from Haliotis asinina, assembly GCF_037392515.1. Classification (NCBI taxonomy): domain Eukaryota; kingdom Metazoa; phylum Mollusca; class Gastropoda; order Lepetellida; family Haliotidae; genus Haliotis; species Haliotis asinina. The sequence goes on from NC_090280.1 coordinate 34,998,105, forward strand.
AAGGAGTCCCCCATGAAATATTCCCCTTCTGATTGGAATAGAATCCGACGTCTGCGCCTTCCCTTGCGAGTACATCGCAAGTTAAGTCGACCAGCAACTCATTAAAGACTTAAGTAAATCAAGAAGTTGCTCAGGGAGGTCAATACACTGAAGAGACTTCAGAATCCATTCGTGTGGGACAGAGTCATATGCCATTTTGTAGTCAATCCAGAACATGGAGAGGTTGCGGTGGTATGTTTTAGCCTCTTCCAAAATCATTTTCTGTACAAGAAGTTGATCCTTGCACCCCCAACATCCCTTTCTCGCACCCATCTGCTCTCTGCAAATTATGTCATTGGAAGAGCAGTAAGATGACCCGTGGTTTGGCAAACGCCCTGTGAATAATTTGCAATGAGTATTCAAATGAAAGCTTTTGGGGTCAGTCAAGTCTCCTTTTTTGGAAGGAGTATGCTTCGACCTTAGCAGAACCATGGCGGGACTTCGCCTGCGTCCGCAAGAGATATGAACAGCGAAGTAATGGTGTTTGAATACCGTGAAACAGTATTATTATACTCTTAAAAAAGTAAGGGATCTTCATTTTTTATTATTTACGATTAAGAGTATTTAGGAGATTTGTCGTAGTCAATCAATTTTGATATGATATTATTGAATGTTTTGAGAGTGCATCACTATTTGCACCTCCTTGCAACCATAGGTATTTGGAATGTAGTCGCTTTTTGAAAAATGATTGGTGTATTGCATGTAATTTGCATGTATGCGATTTCCATTTTAAATCAAACTACTAGAAACAGACACTAACAAATGTGTGATGCAAGATGAGTGTCAAAATTAATGTTCTAAGTGATTTCTCGACCTTCTTCAAAAGAACGTCAAAATCAAGAATGGGACCCCATGAACGTGTTTGGGGCTACTGCGTTGAGCATGTGCAAATTATGCGTTGTGTTCAGGGGTGGTAATAGATGGAAATGGTAGTGCGTTCATAAGATGTCTGTCCTTGAGAAGTGTGTTAACGTGAACACTTCCTATCCAAAATGAAGGCTCATTATCCTCTACTTTTTTAAGAGTATATTTTTATTATTGTTATGCAATCACTTCACAGGTATGATATGACTGTGACTGAACTCACTATCTAAAAATGTCATATTCACCCACTCATATATTCGACAGTGCAAATGTATGAATGACAATTTTGCCACGGGCCAATTTTAACAAATGTAATATTCATCAATACTCATAATTTCCGAGTACTCTCAATGAAAATTAATCCTCTCCTTTTAAAGTTGACGATCACGTCATTGTTGTGATTATTCTTGAAGGGACTGCAGACCTTGACCAGGCGTGTACATGGGACTTTCAGTGCCGAATAGACAACTCTGTTTGTTTTAAGGGCAACTGTAAGTGTACTCCTGGCTTCAGCTACAGCCAAACTACCAACGTATGCGTTCGAGGTAAGTTGGCTTTCGTCATGTTTTACAGACAATCATACCCTATTGGCATCTCTTTAATTTGGAGTGAGTGAGTTTAGTTTTACGCCGCACTCAGCAACATTCCAGTTATGTGGCGGTGGTCTGTAAATAATCGAGACTGGACCACACAATCCAGTGACCAACAACATGAGCATCGATCTGCGCAAGTGGGAACCAATGACATGTGTCAACCAAGTCAGCAAGCCTGACCACCCGATCCCGTTAGTCGCCTCTTACGACAATCATAGTCGCCTTTTATGGCAAACATGGGTTGCTGAAGGCCTATTCTACCCCGGGACCTTCACGGGTCTCTTTAATTTGGAGGTTACAATCGTGACGAAAATATATAACGACATAAAATATATTTTAAGATGTAGCATTTACGACAAATGTTACTTCCATGGTACTCTATGACGCCCACAGTATTTCATTTCAATTAGGTTGAAATTTAGAAGTTAGGACAAAGCCAGTCGGAGGAAGATTAATATCCCATCGATCTAAAATGTACAGTCATATGGTGACCTTAAAAGCTTTGTATTAGTAAAAATGAAATTAAATGACATGCATCTATTTCGGCAAGAGACAGTAAATTAATTAGAATATTGCATATTTTCTTGGCGTGAATAAAATAGGGTCAAGATATTGGTAAGACTGTTTCTAAAAGTTCCTGTAAAATCTTTGTTTCTTTTTGAAATAAGTAGCAGTAAAATCAGCAGGTTGCTAATCGTTCTAATTTGAGAGTTAATGTTAGACTGGGGCAGAGATTTCAAGCCAATGGGTCCACAGAATATGCACGTCGACTAGGTCGCCCCAGAGTTCCAGCAATCTGTGAGGCACAAGATTAAAACTGCGTTACGAAGCAGATCTTGAGCCAGAACAGTTCAGTGCTACCAATGTAAGGGTATCCAGGAGCACCATTCGTTGGCGTTGAAAGAGAGCCGGATTCCGTTGTTGCAGACTGGGCAGGCGGTTTTGAGATGAAGACATCACGGCCTATGGAATCAACGTCACTGGTTTCGTATGTTCTTAACAGGTGAAAACAGATTCAGTTTGTTCCTTCATGATATCGACAGTTTATTTATCGTCGCAATCGAGTGACAATATCAGATGCAAATATGGCCACACATAGCCTATCTTAGCGGGATCGGTCATGGTTTGGGCAGGAATAACTCCTACTGGACATAGTGTCCGACATTAATCCTACCAGATACCGTTATCGGGACGAGAACTTGGCTCCTGTGTTTTTATGGTCGACCCTCTTCACTTCAAGACGACAACGCTAGATACACTGGAGCCTAGATTGTCACGGCATTCCTAAGGCAGCAGGGTGTAGAGCGGATGGAGTGAACATTTTTCGGAAGGTATACTCTGGAGATATGGAGGATGAAGATATCGAAGCTACACCTGTGTCTTGGACAAACTGTCCACAAATCAAGTCATAACATAACACACATATTACGATACATTCTCTGGAGGTCCAAAACTGAAACAGAATGCTCATGACTGAAAGATAAAGTCTTACAGATCTCTGTTCCAAGTACATGTTAGTGTGTCCAGGTTGACCTGATCCCAGGTGTATAACAAAAACAAATAATCGGCACTTCGAAGAACATATAACTCGAATTTCCAATCAGAAGGGCGGCGGTGGGTCACTGTCATTCTATTGGGTTCTCTTTGTCTCATTATACGTATCAACTGGTATGTATCTCAAAACACTCTGGTGATTGAAGTGCTGGATGTCAACATCGATCATCATTAAATAAACATTGACTAAAAACTCAGATGTGAAATTCTCACATTATCAGTTCTAAAGCCCCTGACAGCAACAGAAATCACCTCCAAGTTGAATTTGTGAAGCGAAGAGCATTCATTGTCTAGGAATAAAATCCAGATTACTTTCAGAAATTGGCATCCGTTTTGAAGGAGTTTCAATGTCAAACCACTATGTCACGTCTTGACTCTGCAACAAGGAACATCGCCATTGAAAGAATGCATGCTAGCGATTACCAATCTTCTTCTGCCAGGCGTCTGATAATTAGTTTGATACCATGGTGGCTTTAAACAAAACATGTATAAGAAATGACCGTCCCTGTACAGGCAGACCTCGAGCCCCAAATCGGTGCTACAGTTGCGTGATCGAACTGCTACAGAGATAAGAGATATACTCACGGATATCTATTAGAAGGCGAAGTGATGGGAGAATCACAGTCAGTCATGTCCTGCTTGACTGTGCTGAAGATTCCATCAGAAGGGATAACTATTTCAAAGCCCGAACTATGAAGGATCTTTTTAATAACGTTAGTTCTCATTTAATTATTGCATTTTTTAAAAAATTAGATTTATTAACTGATTTGTAAATAGATAGATGTTTTATTATTGGAAGTTGGAATTAGTAAGATTGTCAGTGACAGTATCCTCGAGGGGGAAAAATTGCCCTCCTGACAGGGTACGTAAGTCCCAAAACTTTCAAACTCAACTTACCAGGATTTTTAAAAGTAGTATTCTTGTTATTTTTATTCTGGCTAAGATTTCCTAAAATCGCTAGCGGGGTGTAAATCCAGCAAGGGTCCATGCAGGTGGCAAAGGCAAGTCCCCATGGTGATTTATATTCCGTTGTTGGCGATCTATAGTCCGTGTTTTATTCTGTATTGTCGTCTTTAATTGGAATGTTTTAGCTCTGCTTGCTACTTTTTATATTCGTATCTGTGATTCTCTAGTATATTTGAGTATATATTATTTATGGCCTGTAGAATACGTGATGGTAACGAAAACTGCCAGAAACAGCCGCTTTTTAATAAATAGGGGATACGCTTGAGATGCGTCTGATGTGCGTCCGAAATACGCTTGGCATGCGCACTGCTTGTGCAGGTATTTACACTAGGAAAAATAGTGTTACGCCAATCATCCGTTGAATTCGTTATTTATACAATAAATGAGCTTCACACATCATAGTATTCTTTTTATCAGCAAATATACGTCAGAGTGTGACGGGAGAGTTTGTGCATACCCAAGGCTGGGTCAAACCTTACCTGGAAATTCTCTGTTTGACCGTACAGGCTGTATACTGGTTTTCCTTTCATAAGGAACTCATGAGCACTAAATATACGCAAACCTGTGACAGGAGAGTATGTGCATACCGAAAACTGGAAAAACCCTAATCTGGATCTTAACGGGTAGTATCCCCAAAGAGGGATAACGTATTGTGCTCCTTTGTTGTAGCAGAATAATGATCATAATGAAACTATAATGGCTACAGTTACCTTATAGAAAATTAGATGCTTTCATTATAAACGCTGAACAGACCAGGAAATACTTTATGGAAGACAACTGAATCATTACATATGATGCGACGTTTCGGTGTCTACTCTCATACCGTTAAAAAGCAACAGTGAAGTATTTCAGCAAAGAACAAACATATATACAACGGACCCGTGAAGGTCCCGGGGCAGAATAGGTCTTCAGCAAGCCATGCTTCCCATAAAAAGGAGACTATGGTTGTCGTAAACAGCGGGATCGGGTGGTCTGGCTTTATTTTCGCTATCTGTGATATATTACTAAATTAGCAGACCACACGTCTCCAGAAATAACATAATTAATTTCTGTCAACATAGCCAATAGCATGGCTAGATATCCCAAATTGCTGAGGGGATGATGTAAATCCAGCTAGGGTCCATGCAGGTAGCAAAAGTACTGTAAGTTCCCATGGTCCCTAGTATGGTGATCTACCTTCATTTGTTAGCAATCTATAGCCCATTTTATATTGTATTGTCCTCTGTAGATACATTGTTTTAGGTATAATCACTAGTTTTAAGTTATTTTCTGTGATATTCTAGTTGTTTTACTGTCCTTTGTCGACAGGTTGTTATAATACACATATATTCCATTTCAATGTTATGTTCCCGTCACGATATGGCTGAAATATTGCCGATGTGACGTTAAATATTAACTCACTCACTCACTCTACCGACTGAACATTACTTCAAGCGACAACCATAGAGTTATGTCCCTTGAAGCGCGCTTTACGAATATGCGACGCACTCTAACTATGCTACTAACACTAGTTCAGCAAACACCTACAACACCGCGTGCGACAGTTTTCAATGTAAGGAGTAATTGTTTGCATGTTTGGAAGCTGTTTGCCTCGAAGATTCAATTATCGGTTTCAGGCAAGTCGTAAGGGATAATAAATCTCATCTCGTATCAACAAGAAGCTAAAGTGAGTGCATGTGCGCCAGTATGTTCTGAAATACAACGAAAGTCTTGATCAAAACAACACCTTTTCTGATCAGGGGGTTAAGATTGCTTTGCGTTTTCGGCGTAAAGCAATATTAATTCACTATAAATGCATGACCAGGTCGGCAACCAACATTCATCTTACTCTTTACTCTACATTGGGCTGGCGATGGGAAGAATACGATCTCATAAAACCATCTCATTTAAGAATAAAACCACTTTAAAGAGAAATAATATACCGAGGGAACAAATACGGGATCACATGGAAGCACAAGTGTTCCCTTGTTTTTGCCAGATTTCTTCACAAGCTATTCAATAGAAAGCTTCTGAAGAAACCTTCGGGAAAAACACCGCCTGTCCTTCCATATGACCCTTATTTTTCCACTCAGAATACGTTCTTATCCAAAAACGGTTTACAAAAATATATGTACAAGTACGCATATGGATCAGCACGCATATGGATCAGCACGCATACATAACAAGCTACTTAAAGGTGACTTATACTCTAATAGGGTACAAACGCAAAACCACTTGCTGACATCGTTATAAATCAAACCCCGTCATTGAAAATGCTCATTTCGATCTTTAATTACCTTAAATCGACCTTTTTGTCAACAGTGCAAAATTCTCAGCCGCAAACGAAATTTCAACCAATCAGAGCGGCGCGTCTCCGTGACGTAATAGTGGGTATAGAAATGAAGGTCTGCGCAGTATTCATCTACATTTCAGGGGTTGAACTATTTCGTTTACAGGTTTGTACAAACATGAAATCGCGAAAGCTGTTGAGAAAAATGAAAGCTATATGTTCTCACAATCTACTATCATTTAGTTTTGTCTCCTGCTTTGCCTAGTTTTCGAGTAACAACCCTTGCTTTCATAGACGATTCTGTCAAAATCACTTGGTGTCGCTAGGTTGTAATCCGTGTTTGTTGGTATAAACCTACACGTTATTTGTCATCATTCACTTGATGCTCAGTTAATGAATTTATAACAGGTATAATTAGTGGTAACGCCACTGAGATTACCCGACAAAGGCCCCCATATGGCATTTCTTTTGTCTGGATCGATCAAAGGATTAACCGATAACACGCTGCTTGATTAATTAATGTTATTGGGATTTAAATGGGGGATTTGTCAAAGGGTAGTGTTTATGTATGTACATTTACTAATCTATACTGAATACACTCTGTCGTGTCTGTGTCTATGTAAAACAACGCCCTTCTTTCAAAGGATTAACCGCCAGTACACTGATTGATTGTTCATTATTGGCGAACCAAATTAACTTGTTAAAAAGAATGACGCACATTATGCAATTAGTTGCCAGGTGTGCTATCTTGGGTAACCAATGAAACTATACAGCAATGTGAAAAACCTGAAACGATACATCACGTTTTCGTATATTAGACTGTTAAAAGACACATCACTTGGGAAATCTGCAGATGAATTATATATCACTTGTTTTTGTGGATATTGATGGATACATTCCTCGAAGAAGGTAATAGCCTGACATTGTTCCTATAGCTTTAATTTTAATATTAGCATTTTTGTGTTTAATACGTTGTCGTAGCTTTCAACAGAACCATTCTTTTCGTCGTTAAGTGTAATGATGCAGACGACATACACTAGGGCGTGGGTGCGAATTATGATTCATATAGGAAAACTATGACATGTCAACATATTACATTAGTGTTATTCGCAGATCGCTTCTTTTTATTAAGTTACAAAAAAAGACAAGTACGATTATAAAGTAATTAGGATTATTAGACCAAGTATAAAGACGTTTATTGACAAGTGTCTACTTACTGGTGAGTGAACGTTACAAACCAAGTAAATTTAGCAAGTGAAGAAATTTATCGCGCAGTATTTTCACTTCGACCCCGACCTCGCTTAGGTTATGTCACAGGTTGTGTCATGCAAACTCCTTTTGATAATGATTCAAATACATATTTATGTAGTTTTGATTTTCTAACTTGATGAGAACAAACCATACATAATCTCATTAATTCAAATGGATTTGACTTCACGATTTTCAAAAATGGCGGCGCCCGGTCTTGGGATGAATGCTATTTAAGTTTGTTTTCACCGACTTACAAAAGGACAATTACTTTCTACTGGTAGTAAAATATGTATTTTCTTGATGGACATTAGGATTTCACATGACATTGCTTATAACATAACAATTTCACTCTTGGAAGTGAGGTGGAGTTCAATATGACATTGCTTGCAATATAAATGTCACTTCGACCCCCACCTTCTTCCTTGGAAGAAGTCCTTATATTAAAAGTTGTGTCATGCAAAATCCCTTTGGCCATGATTCAAATGCATATTTAACTACTAGTAACAAGTAGTTTTGATCTTCTAACTTGATGAGAACAAATCATAATCTCAATAATTCTAACGGACTTTAGCCCGTGACTTCACGATTTTCAAAAATGGCGGCGCCATGTCTGAGGATGAATGCTATTTAAGTTTGTTTTCACCGACTTATAAAATCAAAATTACTTTCTACTGGTAGTAAAATGTGTATTTTCTTGATGGACATTAGGATTTTACATGACGTTGCTTATAACATAACAATTTCACTCTTGGAATCTGTCAATATAAGGGGTCAATATAATATTACTTACGATAATATTGTCACTTCGACCACAACCTCGTTTCCGAGGAAGAAAGCGTTATATCCATGCAAAATCCTTTTGGTCAGCAATGTGTAGTAAGCAGTTTTGATTGTATAAACTCGATGAAACGCCATTTTCTATCCTGGAAGCGTGGTAGGGGGCGAACCATCCGATTTAGTATATACCACAGGCTTCCACAAAGCCCACTTCGCACACACTAACAACCAATTTAAGCACAAACTATGGAGTCTGGTGGAAATCTGTGCATAGTGACACCATCACCCGACCCCAAGGAACAACTGACGGCAACACAACAATTCGGCATGTCTTTGGTGACGTCGATAAATCAGCAAAATGACGGGCTTCCGACACATTTTCTATACATTTAACTGGAAACCGTTCCTTCAATGACGTCACTGTAGGGCTCTGGCGACAGAGTTACGTAACCTGTCTGCGGTTTCGTTTGCGGGCGAGAGAGAAGCAGACGGCTTTGTAGCAACTTTTAAGCGCTTGGTATTAATTAACCACAAGTTTTTTTAAAAAGAACATGGTGTTTCGTTTATGACTAACCAAAAGTCTTTCATATGCAGTGATATAAAGAGTACCAAACAATTGAGTTTAGTGGTCCTTTAACGTTCTCATGTGGTAATAAACGGTCTCTGCAATACCTGTATGTGTTGCAGGCAGCCGGAAGAATGGTTAAGTGAGTGGGTGAGTTTGGTTTTACGCCGCTTTTAGCAATATTCCAGCGATATCACGGCGGGGGACACCAGAAAATGGGCCTCATACATTGTACTGACGTGGGGAATCGAACCCGGATCTTCGGCGTGACGAGCGAACGCTTTAACCACTAGGCTACCCCACCGCCCCAAGTATGGTTAAGGCGAATAAAACCATTTAAAAGAGAAATAATTATCTTCATCTGTGCATTAGTCAGTATGCATAAGGAGGAAACGTTGTCGTTGATCTCATTTTATAGTAAATATTTTCTGCAATACCCGTATCTGCTTGTATTTCAGAGTGCCGGAAGTACGGTCCAAGCTTTTCCGTGTATAAGGAGCTTTCAATTGATGAACACAACGACGAGACGCTGTTACTTGAGGCAGCCTTTAAACTTGAGAACTGCAGGGCCAAATGTATTGCTGAGACCTCTTTCGTGTGTCGAAGCTTTGATTTCAAGGCTCACTGGGGGTGTTATCTGTCTGCTTTTGGGTATCTCGACGTTGACAGAAAACATCGGCTGACTAATGAAGATGGATTCTTATTTGGAACCCGAAATTGTGCTGATTAGCTCCATCTGTAATTGATTAGACGTTTAGTTGCTAGTCCATCATCCACCCATTTCACTTCAAGGTTGGTTGCTTTGTTGGCTTGTTGTTAAACGCCGCACGCATCAATATTACAGCTATAAGGCGGCGGACCAGACAATCCAGTGATCAGCAATACACAATGTATCAGCATGGATGACGAAGTTGAACTTTCAGACACAACAGTGAAAACACATAAATAAACAACAATACACTAGAGTAAAATGAATAACTATTTATTAATTTATTACTAATTTATTAATTTCACTTAAACTTGATCACCATGTTGTGATTCATGGTCAGTTTTACTTTCACTTACGGAAATACTGCCTCACGTCGGTCTGTTTGTGCAGAGCAGAATGCCAATGTTGTCATATTTACCATTGTGCCTTCGCTTGGTTTCTGCATTTACATTTTTGGCATACTGTAGGTGGTAGTAGTCCCGTTTTCTTAGAATGTCCGACACTGTTTGCATGCTGATTTTGTACTTTTCGGCAAGGTCTTTCTGTTTAATTTGAGGTGTCGATTCGGCATCTTCTATTAACTTGATCTTAGAAGCCAAGCTTAATGTCGCATATGCACGTCTTCGCTTTGGAGGTGGTTCAGCCATTTTGCTACTGATGAAAAATAATCAAGACTGTTCTCTATTTAAAATAAAATGACAGTGACACTGAGTCACACTGAGCTGAGTCCTCTTGGTTGAGTTGTTTGTTTACTGATTAACCCAATAATCCGCTTGAAGTCGGGGACCGCTAATTAGGCAACTCACTCCGCCTCCGGCAGGAAGTCCGACGTAGTCAGCGTGTTTTCATAGCCAATTGCCTTGTCGGGCCGAGATTTTAGTCCGAATTCCGAATTATACCGAGTCCGATTTATTCAGCGTTTGTGTAATGATAACTTAACTATGTTCTGCCGGGACCACCACTAAGGTCCGAATTGTAAAGAAAACCGATTTACTCAAGGTCCGAATTTGACAGATTCCACTGTATCAGCATGGATCTAACCAAATTGGATACGATGACGCACTTTTTAAAATATTACTGTTTACACATGGACTGATGTATTGTAAAACCAATTCGTAACGTTGAAACGGTTATTGCCATAAGTTCATTAAATGGTAACACCCGGTTAAACTTCGCGAGTCCGTGACAAAATTTGACACCAAAACACAGCTGTTCACATACACGATATTTGCACATCATTTTCAGCAATTTCATGGTGCAGAACATCTGCATAAGGTTTGGATGCAGTTGGTTTCCCCAAATGAGTGGAGAAATCACTTCTTTGATGTAACTATACTCACGCGCATTAGGAACGCAATTTTTTTATATCCAAACAGGAAACAACCTCGGAACCCTAACTGATATGGAATTTTGTCGTATAGTGAAGCCTGATGGTCTTATCAATGCCAATATTTTTGGTTGCGTATTGGAAGGCCCGAGTAAAAACATCAATAAAGGGAATCAGCAAAACGCACCATACCATTGAATATGTGGGTATCATGCACACATTTCTCGTGAAATCCAACTTCCAGGAATTGTCACCACCATTGTTGGGTATTAGACTGCACAAAAGTTGGGTATATCAATCATTGTTCAACAATGCCATGTTTATCTCAAATTGAAAGAAACCGGGCGTATGGAAGCTGGAGTGTCTGTCCAAAATGTTGCCCGTCATTTCCACTTAAATATGACCACGATTTACCGTCTTCAACGCGACACGGACCATAAATGACCTCCCTTGGAGCGGTCGCCCGGTCAACACCATTGAGATCCGTTGTTGTCAACCCCTTTACCTTCCGAAAACTTAATATCATCAGTCTCGGTAGCTTATGGAATGTCCTCACTTCAGTTGTGTCTGTCTGACCCTGCATGTATGTCTTGCATCAGTGGAAAGGTGGTAGGACGTGGTCGGAAAACAGCATTTATAGACATTATTGCACACGGGGCACGTGCATTTTGCCAAACGTTTCATAACCCCAGAACACCCCGAGATCAAAGTGCATCATGGGAGGGTGGCCAAGTGATTGTTCTCAAACATGTCTAAAGTAATCAGAGGAGTATGCCTTCCTATGGTGTAGTCACTTATTTCAACTTCAATATCTCCTACTTTTTGCGAGCAGTATACAAAGTTTGTTAAGATACCATGGAAAAAAGTAACGGAACAGTTTTCATATTCATGTGATAGCTTATGTTTTCCCTCGGTATATTTTGGAAATGTAAAGTGAAGAGCTGGTAATATTATGTTAAACATGAAATAGACATGTCTTCAACAGATTATCATCATCATGATCATCTTTAGTATTCAAAACAGATTAGTCTTTTAAAAGCAGCAGTGTTCGAGGGCTTTAACTGCAATAAAGTAAAAAGGGACTTATCGTTATTGAGTGATGTTTTTCCTCGAATATTGCGGTAAGTGGTTAATTGATATATTCTTTTTTTTTCAACCATATTTCCAACAGTACCGGAGACACAAATACGGGGAACAGCACAAAATGGCCATGCTGAAAAATGGCCACGCTGAAAAATGGCCACGCTGAAAAATGGCCTCACTGACCATGCAAAAAGCCAAATGGCCAAAAGCCCTAGTAAACAGCCATACCAAAAAGTCAAAATGGCCATAGAAAAAGTCTGTTCGTGAAAAGATTTTTTAATCGGTTCTTTGAGACTGTTACTTTTTCAGCATATTGAAATGCTTTTGTTTTCATTAACATGTTTAACCAGATTGTTGAGAACGGACTATCTATAGCTTGTGGATAGTGGCGCTAACTTTCCCATCACATGTTGCAGATATCCTGACAATGGAAATCGGAGACATAAATACGGGGAACAGATCAAAACGGCCACACGAAAACTGGCCACATTGACTCGAGTTGAAATGGCCAGACTGACCATACCAAAAAAACCGGACTCACAGAACGGAAAACCTTCACTGATGGGGAACTTGGGAAAGTGATATGAGTATTAAAAATATCAATATAATGTATAGCCATTTCGACTTTTTCTATGGCCAGTTTGACTTTTTGGTATGGCCATTTTGGCAAGGGGTACGTGGCCGTTTTGATGTTTTTGTGGCCATTTTGACTTGGATGTTTTATGTCTATTTGGACGAATGGTCACTTTGACAAGGACCCGAAATACGAACAAGAGTAAGTGAAACTAGAAACTGAAAAGAACACGTCAGTGAAACAGTTGGAAACAGATGGATCGGGGGGACTATTATTTTCCCATGGACTTTTGGTGCTCTCATTACTGCTGCCATACAGCTGTGATATTGCTGAGTGCGGCATAAAACCAACTCAATCAGTCTGTCACCGAACAGCTGACGTGTGATGGTGTTGGATGAATAACGTTTCAATCACTTTCATTGTGAGGTATGCCAAATACGAAGGTTATGTTTATTAAAATAAAGTAAAAACTGATAATCAAAGGTCTGCATGTGAATGTGTGAGTGAGAGACTTTGGTTCTGTCTGATTTTATCAATATTCCTGCTATATCACGGCTGGGGACATAAGATATGGGCTTCACACATTGTACCCATGTGGGAATCGAACCCGGGTCTTCGGCAAGACGAGCCAACGCTTTAATTACTGGGCTACCCCACCACCCCCGCATGTAAATCAATAATTGTGGAGCCGTTTAGACCTTATCCGACACTGAACTCTAAAATGATGCATTTAGCATGTTTCCTACACTTATACTGGACAAAATACGTAAGGGATATTGGTATTTTTACGACTGATGTTTTATCAGTATGTCAATGAATAAATAAATCATTGTTCATAATTTCAAAATTTACAAATATCCCTAAATAGTTTTGTTCAGTATATATCACTGTAAAGGCTAGTTGAGATTGACAGAACATAATCATACAATTCAGGTCATGTATAAAAATTAATTATGAACGATTTCCTTAGCATTACTACTGGATATTGTTTTAGGTCTGTTCAAGAATCCAATAATCATTATTATACCTTCACAAGTTTGTCAAGGATTAGGAGCAATTAAGTTGACAGTATTTGAACCACGTCGTTACTGAAGTGTTGTGTAACATTCAAGATATTATAAATATAGATTCTGCATCTTGTCTGCAAATCTTACATTCTAATGTTAAATCTGTAAGTAGACTGTCACAGAGGGAGATGTAAAACATGTCACCATCGAATTGTCACCGCTCACGAAAATACATCACGAAGGTGTTCCACAGAGTCAAATCTTGGCAACCACACGGAGAGCCAGTGGAACTTAAAAGAACCTGTTCATAACTGCATGGTTACTCAGAAACTTAAACCTCAGGTTAGGAAACAGAAACTTTCTGCGACTGTTCCATGGATGATAAATATGCCTTTGAATAACTGAGACCCACGCACCCTCCCAGTTGGACCGTTTCTAAACTAAGTTCATCTAAGTTCTAACTTTAATACAAAGAAACACGCTAAAATTCCAGATCAATCGCTTCCCACAAACAATATGCAAAATGAATATCGTATATCAGTTACCATCTGTGTTCCATCATTGATTGTTCTCACGGAAAATGAACCATTTTCAAAACCACCATGAAGGACACGGTTGGGGTTCTGGGCTTAATGTGGATATATCTAGCTGCAGTAACGGCTGTTGACTCTGAATACTTCAAGAGGGTTATAGTCAAGAGGAAATTATATCTTTTGTGGAAAGGAAGAAATGTTTCGTCTAATCAGCGATGTGCAGCAGAATGTGTTTCCGGGGCTACTACCACAATAGAACAAAGAACACTTGCCTCAGAAGTGAGTTTTTTTGGTGTATTAATATCATTTAGTTTATTCTGTAGAGTGAGTGAGTGGGTTTAAATTTACTCTGCACTCAACAGTATTCCAGCTATATGGCAGCTGCCTGTAAATAATCGAGTCTGGACCAGACAATCCAGTGATCAACAACATGAGCATCGATCTGCGCAATTAGGGACTGATGACATGTGTCAACCTAGTCAGCGAGCCTGACCACCCGATCCCGTTGGTCGCCTCTTACGACAAGCATAGTCGCCATTTATGGCAAGCATGGGTTATTGAAGGTCCATACTAACCCAGAGCTTCACGGATCCATTCTATGGAAATCTTGAGATCACACTGCAGCGTCATCAAGAAAGAGTGTCTCAGATATGTGGAATACACATGGTACTGCTGGCAAAACATTCGTTTGAATTGACGCTTTTCTGGTGGGTGATCAATTTTTTATACATTACGGAGTGGGCTCAACTTCATAAAAGGGGTTTCAGCGTAAAGATTATCTGTTCATGTCATGTCTGTTCTTTACATTTATAAAATAATTATTTTTTCCTCGTGTTTTTTAATGACTTGTTAATAAGAAAATCCGAGATTTGGAATTGAGGAGTGTGGTTGAGTGTGACTCAAAAAGCGCATCAATCACTGACTGTGCTGATTATTTAAGGTGGTGTTGCAGGTGCACGCAGGACGAAGGGATCTTCTTTTCAGTCAAGAGGCTATCCAGGTAATTTATGATTATAAACTTGTGACACACACATTCGAGATTTTATCGTATATCTCGGATCCTTAATAAAGGAATACATGTATTTTCTCACATGAACGCAGGATAAATATGACACGTTTAATACATTGAAATGTGTTTGAACATTTGCGTAAAAAACCATGAACATGCTCATGCTGAGAGAAGCACACCATGTAAATGTAATTGTTGGTGAACAAAACCATTCGAACAGTAACTCTAGCACTTATAACAGTACATCAGTTATGACTGAAGGAAAAGGTTGACAAGGCAACACAATCATCAACATTTAAAAACCTAGTGTTCTGACAGACTGAATTGTTATCTCTTGTCTTGAATTTTGATCCAAGAGATGTATAGCAATATGAAGAAAGATTGTTGCAAATGTGTAGAAATACCATTACCATACAAGTTTAGTGGTTTGGATATGCATTAAAGGCTGCTTTTGTATGTCATTAAGTCCCAGGTCATGATCCAGGGTAGAACTTTTACGGGTGTGTATCTTTGAACGTATTACCATAATGTAATACTAAGGAACACCTCAGTAAATTTGTCCAAACGGCGATAAAGTGTTTCATTCAACTATATTCAATTCTTAATTGTCATAAACCTCCTTGGTGGCACAGGAACATTCACCATTAACATATATACAAATACAAATTCAAGACAGTGGACAAACAGTAGATAACAGCATATTACCTTTTTTCTGACAGGAAATGACAGCTATATGTCATATTTTGGTAAACTTGCCGAAATTGTGTTGGAGATAATATTTTTGTAAACTTAGATATATAAGGAGAGGAGGTTCGAAAACTGTTACATTATGAAGATGGAGTTATCATGATCACTTACGCAGGTAGACGATACGTCAAAATAGCGTCAATTTCTGACTATGCTGATTATTTAAGGTGGTGTTACAGGTGCAAGAAGGACGAACACGAGGGGTTCCACGTATCCGTCAGGAGGTTATCCAGTTACTTTTTTTATTATAAACTTGTGACCTACACTTTCCGATGTTATCGTTTATCTCGCAGGTGGACGTCGTTACAGCTTGGTATATAAATTTGCAGTCAAATATCAACTTGCAACAGCAATTTAAAGGTACGGGGTGTTGCATGAAAGTGTGAAAGTACAGCGATGCTGACATGGGTGTATGTACTGAAACCTGGATGGTTTAGGATGGTTTAGTCCGACCAGGGTAATACATGTGTTTTTCTGCCTCGTTTCTGCCTTTAAGGCTACCCCAGGGTACTCAGACTCGCTGTGTTGTTGTGCTCTCTCTTATCTGTCTTGGGGGACGTTGGGTCCAACCTAGGACCTCACCAGTCCCAGAGCAGGACTAACAACTCTGTGGACAGGATGCAGACCAGATTATCTACTACAAATGTAACCGGAAGTGTGGCATCCTCGTCATTGTCAGGCTTATCTTACCTCTCTGAAAGATACGTTTGATCGTTTTGCACGTGATTTCAACGAACAGATACGTGCGCTTCAATCTCAAATCGACGCATTCTGGGACCAAGTGTCGTTCCTACAGCGGAAGACAGACAAGCTATAGAGACCCAGCCCAGGCGTAATAACGCCATTACGCATGGCATTGCTGAAGAGCAGGGAGAGACGTGGGACACAGTTGAATGTAAAGTTAAAGACTTTTTCTCAAATAAACTGAACATGGTAAATGCAACATCAGTTCCCATTGATCGGGCCCATCGTTTGCACAGTAGATGTGGCACCAGACTATATTCAGGTGGAATTTCAGTTTCTACCTGGAAGAATATTTCTTCTCTTTTTCAGACAGTGTATTGTCCTGTTTGGGAGACCTGTTTACTTTTCAAATTGACAAATGACGCAGCGCGCCATGACATATTTGTTGGAATAGAGAGAGAGAGCGATTGCCGGCGTATACAGCCTCAGAAGATAACGACATAGATATATTAGAAAATACAGTTTTACAAATACTGTTTAATTATGGGATAGAGACTATGCTCATTTTGTTTGGTGATTTTAAACAATTTGCATGTTGTGAAGAGTTTTCATTTTCACATGACACACTGTCAACTCAAATTACTGAAGAAGAGGTGGCACCCATGAAGAGCCACCTCCTCGTGGTGGGTGCTGGGTAACGCTAAGTGCTCTTCTCCCATGTGGACCCGGGACAGAATGTGTTCACAGCACCCCTTTGGGGGTTATAAGAGGCGACCAAATTGGGCAACCTGTTTGCCGTGAGTTACGCCCTTGTGTCGGTGGAGGAGGGGATCCTGGTGGTTGAGAGCAATAGGAGCCTGGAACCGTGCTTCTATTGCCTAACACACTACTTTGGCCCTGACTTCACCTAGACGGGAGGTAGAACTGGCGCGGTTCTATCAATCGACTGGTCACGCCATGCCCTGTGTGTAGACCTATTTTTGCACATTCATGTATTGGGTTTTCGTGAATTTGATATTTAATGTACGAATTGTTCTAATTATTCATGATCGTATATTGCCTAGAGTTTTATGCCAGAAGGCGGTGGGCACCCGTGGCGAGCCACCTCCTCGTGGTGGGTAACGCTAAGAGCTCGCCAACCCCCGTGTGGACCCGGGTCAGCAAGGTCCATAGCACCCCATTGCTGGTCGCAAGGAGCAGCCGAATTGGGCAACCTGTTTGCCGTAGGTTGCGTCCCGTGTCGGTGGAGGACGGGATCTCGGTTGAGGGCAGCTGGACCTTTAACCATGTTCTGTTTGCCTAACACACCTCTTCTTCGGCCCTTACTTCACCTAGACGGGTGGTTGAATGGTCCCGATTCAACCAACCAGCTGTTCATGCCAAGCCCTGTGCATGGATTATATATCTGTCATTGCACAAATTTTATTTGGACTTTTAATTTCGGTCTTGGCTGAATTATTCATCGACCTTTCTGGTTTTGGAATGTATTTTTAAGTTCTGAATTTTGCCTAGAGTTTTATGCCCAGAAGGCGGTGGCTCATGGGCCATTCTCGTGGATTAGTTATTTATAATTCTTCATCCGGGTATCCTTGGTGCTGCAAGCTGGAAGCCCGCTTGCTTTAGCATTGTCCTTGTGATACTGGGAACACGGTGGGGAACACGGATGATGAACCATATTATACTAGCCATGGCGTATGAAATCCCAACAAAAAAACAAAACGTCCACTTGATATTGATCCTGTTGATACTGACCATAGACCGTCTGCATCGATTGAGTATTGGCCGCGTTTCGTTGTGATTGAGACTCCTAACAAGACGCCGTTAAAGTTGAACCCCTTTGATGTATCCAAGGGTAATCAAGGTACTGCTGGGGATGTGAAGAACATAAGACGCTTGCGTTCGTGTGCCCTGCTAGTTGAGTGAGGGAAAAAGCAGCAAGCAACCATGTTGATGAACATTAAATCTTTTGTGGGCATTCAGGTCACGGTCTCTGCACACAAAACCCTGAACACATCATTAGAGATTGTTTGATGATATGTCGGACCTTGATATAGTGTCAGAAATGAAGGACCAAGGTGTGCTTTATGTCAAGCGCTTTTCAACCCGGAAAAACAGTGAAACCATCAAAACCAACACGTATCTGTTTACCTTTTCATGTCCAAATGCAGGCTACTGTAATATGCAAGTTAACACCTCCATTCCCCTCCCGCTCAGGTGTTTAAATGCCAGAAATGTGGGCACGGTGTAAATACTTGCACATTGTCTGTTGTGTGTACTCACTGTGGTGAGAAGACACACACAACAGAGAATTGTGACAGTGATTTTAATAATGCACCAACTGCTCAGGCGACCATTCCTCATTTCCTAAACAGTGCCCTACTTGGAGAGAGCAAATGGAGATCAACAAAATAAAATTTACTCAAAATATCTCTTTTTCTGAGGTAAAACAACTGGTAAAGAGATCTGATCTTCCAGAAAGTTATGCTACAGTATCAAAAACGTCATTGGAGTCTAGCTCTAAAATAACAAAATCATCAACAGGCTGCCAAACTACCTTGACTTGGGTAAATTGCGAGTCTCAGTCGACAGCTGATTGTCAACAAACTGTTAAAAGTAAACCTAAGCCTAAGCCTGATGCTTCAAAATAACAAAGTGGAACAACAAAGAGAATTCAGTTGTTCAACAAATATGGATCTCTTGAATATATGGACGTATCTGAAAACGTCCATTCTAGGGCACTTAGCTTGTCGCCCTCCAAAAGAGTGCGAGATCCCCAATAAATCCCCCCAAAAGATAATTTATTCCAATAATATTGTACAGTGGAACTGGAGAGGTTTGAGGACTAATTTACATGAATTACAGCTATTAGTCCAAGATTTTACACCTTCAGCGTTATGTCTCCAAGAGACATATTTAAAACAAACAGATACATTTGACCGTCGTCATTTTAATGCGTATCATTGTTTTTCCCCTCCGGGTGATAAGGCCATTGGCGGATCATGTAGTCAGACAAAACGTTGTTCAAAGCCCTGTTTCACTTGTTACTAATATGCAAGCTGTTGCAGTGAGAATTACTTTACATGCATCGCTTACACTATACTTTCTTTATATACTGAAAGGCAAAAGAAACGTCGTAGTTTTCAGTTCATGGAATTTATATCAATGGCATAGTTAGGTCAACTGTTTTTCACTTGATAATATCAACCAACATTTATGAAACATTATTTAAAGTGAAAAAGATAAAGTTTTGTCCGAAAACATTTTCCATGAAAATTTGATTACTTTTCACTGTTTTTGGACACGGATCACTTCACCCAAACTCAACATTGAAAGCACAATGCACGTGCATCTCATGGGCATCCAGGGTATAAATTGCCACCCTGACTGCTCGCACATCAGTCGTTTCCTGACTACAACAGCTATGCCATGGTTAACAAGAGATCAACGTCAACAGGCCATCGGACGTCTTCATCCTGGTCATCAACATTGATTTCAGCTGTTCTGTTAGAACGATTGAACGTCTCAGAGAGCGATTCAACGCCACTAACAGCACAGATGACCGTCCACGTAGAGGTCGTCCCCGGGTAACCACACAACGCCAAGACCGTCAAATCGCCAGTAACACGTGCAAGATAGCTTCAGTAGGGCAACAGACACAGCTCTAGGCACCATCGGCATCTATCAAAGAACGATCAGCGACCGTACAGTTAAGTGACGCCTTGACGCCAGTCATCAGTTTTGTAGACGTCCTGCTCATGGTCCAGTTCTTACACAACGTCACCGACGTGAACGTCTAAACTGGACACAACTGCGTCAACACTGGCATCAGAGACGTTGGAGAAGAGTAATCGTCTCGGATGAACGTCGATATTGTGTGTCTGTAGCCGATTTGAGGACTAGGGTTTGGCGTCGTTGGGGAGAACGCTTCCAAAATGCTTGTGTGATGGGAGAGAAACGCTTGGGGTGGTCCGAGCATCATGGTATGGGGAGGAATCAGGCTTAACCAGAAACTTGGGCCTGTAATCTTCCAGAACCTTGGTCCAGGACGAGGGAATGGTGTGACAGCTGCAAAGTACATTGATCAAGTCCTTAGACCCCACGTTGTGCCGTTTTATGCACGGAACCATCGGAACCATGTTTTCCAGCAGGACAATGCACGTGCACAGACCGTTAGACTCACCAGACCATTCTTGGATCAACACAATGTGGAAACCATGCCATGGCCAGCCCTGAGCCCAGACCTAAACCCTATTGAACATTTGTGGGATGCGATCCAAAGACGCCTCAATGACGTCAGACCACGGCTGACACCTGGAGACCAACTACGGACAGCGTTCCTGAGAGTGTGGGCACAAATTCCTATGGCCTTTGTGAATCGGCTCGTACACTCCATGGTCAGGAGGTGCGGTGCAGTTGTCACTGCCAACGGTGGTCACACACGGCATTGACTCTCGCTTCCTTCAGTGACGTCATCGATGATTACGATGTTTCAAGAAACCGGAAATGCAATATTAAACCATTGATTATTCAATAACAATCTGTTCTCTTTTCATTGTCGCCTTGTTCCTCATAAATATGGTGTGTAGAATTACACCAGTTAGTACCACGTTTACAAAGGACGTTTCTTTTGCCTTTCAGTGTATTTCGCCGTCTTCGACGTTTGCCAAAACTGATCTTCAAGCTTTATATGACCAACTCCCGAAGCCCTTTATTATAATGGGACAACCCACTCTAACGGTAAATTGTTGGAGGTCTTTTGTTCTGACAATGATTTATGTATTTATAATGATGGTTCCAACACATATTTAAACTCTGGTACAGGGACCTATTCTTCATTCGACTCACTCACAAATTCTGTGACCTCTGTGGAAGTGACCATTTTCCTACTATACTAAAATCTGTAACTCCATCTGATGTTCCTCCATCATCAAGGCGGAATTTAAAAAGGCTAACTGGGCTTTATATGAAACAATGTGTGCTGAAAAACTTACACCTGAACGTTTTATTGACGTTCCTGATGCTATTAAATGCTTAAATGTCATAGCTGATGAGTGTATACTAAATTACTCTGCAGTTCCACACATACGAAAACCATGGTTCAGCGATGACTGCAAACAAGCTACGTAGGAAGGCAAGGAAAAAAGCTGAACATTATTTCCGTCGCCATCCTATGGTGCATAATTTAAGTAAATTTAAAATTTTAAATGCTAAAGCACGGCGTACTTTTAAACAAAACAAACGCCAATCTTGGCAAAATTATGTATCCAAAATAAATTCTCGGACACCTATGTCCAAGGTATGGAACATGGTCCAGAAAATTAAAGTTAAAGGTACTAAATCTAGTGTCCATCATCTTAAACATGGAGATCAATAACTTACAGATAAATCAGATATTGCGAATAAACTGGGCGAAACCCTCGCTAAACACTCTTCCTCTCCTAATTATTTACCTAAATTCCAGCAGTATCAAAAACAACAAGAAAAGAGAACTATTAATGTCAATTCTGATAATGGGGAAGATTATAATGAAACGTTTTTCTATTCATGAGCTACATACTGCTCTTGATCAAGCTCATGATACTGCTACAGGAGCTGATAACATACATTATCAACTCCTGAAGCATTTGCCAGAATCCTGCCTAGAAACTCTTCTAAATATTTTTGATGATATTTGGACATCGGGTCACTTTCCTCCCTCATGGCGTGACGCCATAGTAGTACCAATACCTAAACCTGGACGTGATCATACATATCCGTCCAATATTATCGACCTAATTCACTAAGTAGCTGTGTTTGCAAGACCATGGAACGCATGATAAATAATCGACTTGTTTGTTACTTGGAAACAAATAACCTTATAACAGATATACAATGTGGTTTCCGTAAAAACAGAAGTACTGTCGATCACTTAGTGCGTTTAGAATCATTTGTGAAAAACGCTCTGATTAATAAACAACATGCTGTGTCTATCTTTTTTTTTAGAAGGCATATGACACAACCTGGAAATATGGCATTCTGAGAGATTTACATGATTTCGGTTTACGAGGTCGTTTGCCTGAATTCATAGCCAAATTCTTAAATACTAGTAACAGACAATTTCAAGTCCGTGTCTCTTGAAAACGGCTTTAAATTTTCTAAATCGAAAACTAACTGCATACATTTTTGTCGTAAATATAAACCACATAAAGACCCTGAACTATCTCTAGATAGCACACCAATTAAAGTTGTGAAGGAAGCTAAGTTCTTGGGTCTCATTTTTGACTCACACTTAACGTTTTTACCGCATATTAAGTCACTTAAAACTAAATGCCTGAAAGTACTTGACTTGTTGAAAGTGGTTTCAAATTCTAAATGGGGAGGGGGTCAAGCTACCCTTCTCCATCTATATCGATCTCTCGTGCGTTCTAAACTTGATTATGTCTCCATCGTCTATGGTGGAGCCTGCAAAAGCAACTTAAAACTATCAGATTCAGTCCATCATCAAGGTCTCAGACTTTGTCTTGGCTCCTTTAGAACTTCACCTGTTGACAGCCTGTATGTCGAGGCTGATGAACCCTCTCTTGAGCAGCGACGTATAAAATTAGTTTTACAGTATGTAACAAAACTACATTCAAATGAGTTAAACCCTGCATATAACTGTGTTTTCAATCCTCTGTATGAGGTTTTATACAATAAGAAATCTTCTCTTGTTCCGTCTCTTGGTTTAAGAATAAAACCTCTTATTTCTGCTGGAAAACATAGCTCCTTCCCGTCTTCTTTCGTCTCCTCCTTGGCAGTTAGTTAGGCCCCCAAGTGGACCTAACATTAGCTACATTTAAAAAATCAGAAACGAATGAATTACAGTATAAACAAGAATATAATCAATTGAAAGATAAATAGAGCAATTATAAATCGTTATTTACAGATGGGTCCAAGGACGGTGGCGCTGTGGCTTGTGCCACTGTCATTGGATCCAGAACAATATCTTCTAGATTATCACACAACAGTTCTAATTTTACAGCCGAAGCTAACGCCATACTAACGGCTCTTAAGTATGTTCAAAGACACCCTAAACATAAACAGTATGTAATATATTCCGACTCGTTTCTTGCCTTCAGGCTATTAAAAATATTTTTGTAAACATCCACTTTTAATTGAAATTATTGAATTGTATAACGATCTTGCTATTGGCCAATACGATATCGTCTTCTGTTGGTTACACAGCCACGTGGGCATTTCCGGTAACGCAATGGCCGATCTTGCTGCCAAGGCAGCACTCAACAAATCTGTGAAACCACTTCTTATTCCATGCACTGATTGCAAAGCTAACATTAGAAGTTACATCCGTGATCTGATGGAGAAGTGGGACACCCAAGTAGGTATAAATAAATTACATAAAATAAAACCGTATATTGGTTACACCTACTTGGGCTGTCAGTGCAGATTTGGAGAAGTTATTTTACGACGATGTCGTATTGGCCATACTAGATATACTCATTCATACCTTTTAAATGGTGAGGATCCTCCATTTTGTATCCCTTGTGTTGAGAGAGTCACGGTCAAGCATATCCTGCTTGACTGTGTTGAATTCTCCATCACGAGGGATAAGTATTTTACTGTAAAAACCATTAAGGATCTTTTTAACAGCGTTAGTTCTCATTTAATCATTGTTTTTTTTAAAGAAATTGATTTCATGACTGATTTTTTGTTATTATGTTCTGTAGATAGTTGCAGTTTAATTAATGGTAGTTTAGATTAGTAACTTAAATGGTTAGTGGCTGTACCCTCAAAGGGAGTTGAGGTACCGTAAAAGTATTGTCCTCTTGAGAGGGTATGTCCAGAAACATTTCATGTACGTTTAAACTGTCCGCTGTTTCTTAATCGTAGCACATGTGTGTTTTTAATTTGTGGCTAGATGTGACTAAATTGCTAACATCTGAAGGAATGGTGTAAATCCAGTATTGTCCAAATGGTGATGTTGTTTTTAACTTTCCATGCTAGTTTTAATTCCATTTGTGATATTCTAGTTGTTTTACTGTTCTTCGTTGATAGGTTTTATGGTAGACATATAATTAATTTTGATATTAGATGTTCTCGTCACGATATGGCTGAGCTATTGCCGCTGTGACGTTAACTTTTACCTCACTCACTCACTCACTAACACTGGATATGAGATTCTCACTTGAACAAAAATCACACCTCTCCTACTGACATCCCAGTACTTCAGGGAACAATGTCATTACTCCTGGCTATTGTTAAGTATAGTTAATGCACTACCAATAATCGTTGTGTCAAAAGAGTATTGAAGCACATACGTAGATGAGAGCATGTGATTTTGTATGCGGTTCTCAGTACATGGTTTTGTAAAGGGAAGGGCGAACGTCAGCAGTGACACTCTTTGGTATTGTTCCCTACAAGGCAAGGTGTACTCATTTGTAGAGCAGAGGCATATTATTCTCATATATATTCGCCCTCCATCTTACGAGAGGGGCGAACGTCACCATTGACCCGCTTAGTCATTGTTCTCTGCCATTCAAGGTGTACTTGTATTTGTAGAGCGGAACGTCCATTTTTGTGGAACGAGCACATTATTTATATTCGCCCTTCATATCAAGAGAAGGCATTATTCTCTTTTATATTCGCCCTTCATATCAAGAGAAGGCATTATTCTCATTTATATTCGCCCTTCATATGAAGAGAAGGCATTATTCTCATTTATATTCGCCCTTCATATCATGAGAAGGCATTATTCTCATTTATATTCGCTCTTGTCAGCATTGACTCGCTTTGACACTGTTCCCTGCACATTTGTAGGAAATAACATCCAGTTTTGCTTTCAGCTATTAGGGCCTAGTGCTGCCAGTTGTGTAGCATGATATATGGTTTCACTGCTTCGAGTATGTTTTCCTTATTCTCGTTATCAAGACCGACAAATTAGCGAGGCAACGAGAAAATACCTGAAACGATATTCGACATTTCAAGTTTTTTAATGAATCTGCATTGGGAAATTAAGCGTAGCAACGAAAAAATAATTGAAGTAACGAGAAAATACTCGAAACAGATTAATATTTGGAATTTCAAGTTTTTGACAGATGCATGAAGCAACGAGCAAATAACTGAAGCAGCGAGAGAATACTTGAACGTTGTAGTGTTTTAAAGAAATCTGGCGTAACGTGGAAATGCCCGTAACAACGTGAAAATAGTCTCAGCAAATGAATAGTTATTCGAAGCAATTTGAAAATAGTGGAAGCGGACAGAAAATAGTGGAAGCGGACAGAAAATAGTGGAAGCGGACAGAAAATACTCGCAGCAACTTTCGCTGATATGGCTGTTGAGACCTACATTTCCGGGTATCCCAACTTACTTCCCTGGTATATTTCAACCTTATATACAGCGAATAAAGACCTAAGCGCCACCCAGTATATTTTGCAAAAATATAGGTTGGCACATAAGAAATCTTTCAGAGAAAACGAGCTATCATAATTTGGTTTAGTAATTTTAGTTTAAAAACAAAGTCATAAAGGAAATTATCTTTTACTTTCAACAGGATGCATGCGCTTTTGGAAAACACGCATTTTGTTTTCCTCAAAAAAGCTACCTTCTTTTGAAAAAGGAAAATCTGAAATGACTGTTTATATAGTCACATGACTGTACCTTTTAACAAGTGAAACTTAAATTTAAAAGTCTTGTATAAGAACAACAGGAATGGTCATTTTGCTTTATAAAACAGCGTCGTATCTGTAACAATATTTCCTTTAATTGTGAATACAAATGATTATGACATCCCTAAATCAGTTACCAGATGAACCTTCGCTAAACAGAGTGGTGTGATTTGATCATGATAGGGAAGTGATTTGATGCTTAAGGAACTAATCTGATCTAGAGGGAGTAGTTTGATCCTGATGGTTAAGTCTTTAGAATTTCGAAATTGACACGGAAGCGTTTTGATCCCGAAAGGGGTAGTGATTTCATTCCCATACACTGATCCTGAGAAAGGGATGATTAAAGAGGTTGATTTCGAGAGGCGACGGTTTGATCATGAGAGGGGAGGGATTTGATCCTCTGACGGGACGAATTTCTTCCTGGAATAATTTCACTCTGGACTGTAGTTCCAGGGTCAGGTTACAGCAGGAGTATTCTACCCTCCTCTTACACTCTTGACTTAAATACAGTGGGTGTGATGTCATCCCGCCACACCATGCTGAAAGCGACAATAATACCGCCGTCATCCAGGATAGTCCCCAGTCTGTACGTGTCTGTATTAAGCCTCTGGGCACACTTGCACAAAGCGATCTTAGCGCTACATTGATTGTGACTCCCATTCTCCAACATAGGCTTAAGATAGTCGTACCGCTAAGATTGCTTTGTGTAAGTGGGCCTGAGGAACCTGTCTGAAAGAGCGCAACCGGGTCACACACAGATATGAGAGGTGAGGAGTTATTGAAGCATATCGCCTAAATATAGAGCGTTTCAAAGCTTACTACTTACGTAGAAGAAATCCGTTAAAGTTAATAAGTGGGCTAGCTGTTCAATAACCACTGAAACATGAGACTGCGATTACTGGAGCGTTACTCGTACCAGTATGCTTCTACTGCTGGGGTCCTCGGGATCAGCAGTTTTCTTGATGTCGATACAATCCTTTTCGGCGCAGAGGGTTGCGCAATTAATCACATGATGCTTTATAATATAATCCCGGGATCTGTAATGCCAAACACGCCATGGTCGTCAAGGTTAGTCAGTCTGGATCACCAGAGGATAAGACGTTGGCGGTTCGCTTGAGAAAAGATTTTATTTAAATTCGGTTTTAAAAGATATTGCTGTTGAGGTGAAGGGAAATGGGGTTTAATGTCGCACTTAAAAATATTTCGCTGATATCACGACTTGTTTGGCCGTGATTCATCCAGCACAAGGGATACAAAATGGAGGATCCCAGCCTGTTATTAGGCATTCAGGAGTATATCTCGTATAGCCAATATGACATCACCGCATGATAACCTTTTCAAATCGGACTGACAACCCAAGGAGGTGTAACCGATATTGGGTTTTATTTCACTACAGACAGTCAATTCTGGCTGATATGTTTTATTCGAAGAATGATAAACCTGCGGACAACAACAACATGTTATAGTTGTTGCCTGACATGGTGTGTGTCCATAGACAATACAAAGTTAAATAATTGTCATACATTCAAAATATATTCTTTAGAAATAATTGTACTTTAAACAATTAAAATTATCAATTGCAGTTCTCCCCAAACATGGTTTGATATTATGTTGAATACAAGTCATCCATGAGAAATAAATACCTTTTGCATAACTACCACAACGATCATTCAAAATTCACAACATACCTGCGGACCCTAAAAACCCCTGTAGTTCCTTAATGTCTTTAGGATTTGGCCAATTTATCAACGCTTCAATTTTCTGTGGATCAGTTTCTACACCTTGAGAAGAAACAATATGCCCTGACCTTACTTCTGAAAGGCTCACATGGTAACGGACTGCCCTCTAAGTCGTTGGTATCTGGAGGAAAATCACCACCAGAGCAAGACGACTTATCTATAGTCAGAGGAAAACGATTCATAACTTGTTTTTTTCCTGCAAAGTGCATAGCTTAGCTTTACCTCGAAGTATAATTTCTCTTGCACACAAATTACAAACGTTGACATGAACTGTAGTACTTTTGCCTTGAGCTACCAATTCCACCACCCTGAGACATACACCTAACCCTTGGGGTGCACAGCTACTCTTTATCTG
Organism: Haliotis asinina; assembly: GCF_037392515.1. NCBI lineage: Eukaryota > Metazoa > Mollusca > Gastropoda > Lepetellida > Haliotidae > Haliotis > Haliotis asinina. The sequence goes on from NC_090280.1 coordinate 35,026,391, forward strand.
TTCTGTAAGAACAGTCATTTTCCGGGATTGGGTACGGAAAGTAGCTACCGCCATGGGCTTAATTGGTCGGACAGTACCAACACCTGAGGTATTCAAATAACTCGGGAGTGTCTGCCACAATTCCGAGACATCACAATAAGGGCAATGGCGGAATACCTTGAGTGCATTTTAAACCCCGTGTCTTTCACCTCCAGGACTGGAATGACATTCGTGCCACTATCAAATGCTACGCTGATGGCAACCTCAATATACCCTAAGTATGGCACTTTGTCACATGTTGCACCACTAACTTCCAGTTGAAACTCATCTAAACTGTGCAACTCTAGATCATTCATCATGTCACCGTAAACGTTTCTGCAATAGTTGTTACCTATGACCCTGTGTCAAACAAGACCAAACATTCCCTGCCATTAACAAAGACTTTCGCCTCAACACTCGGACCAACCATCCGAGAATTCAAATCAGTGGAGTCAACACTGGTCTAAAAAGTTCTATTGCTGGCGATAATTCTACCATGATGGTTACCTAAAAAAACAATTCTCAAAGGATGACTCCCTTTTAGCCTCACTACCGGAAAATGTAGAGATACGAGGTGTCTAAATGTACTGTGTATTAGGTGGTGAACAGAAAGAATTGCCCTCCGTCGAGGTGATGAACTTGGTGGAAGCACACGATAGCGAGATATTTCCATAAACACGATCATTTTCTGAAAATCTGCGCCAACACGACCCTCTTCTTCCTTACACCCTTTCCAGTCATCTTTACCACTCGTAGCCATGACTGAAAAGTTGATCAACACAAGTCATATAGGCATACAAAACATTTGTCAGACAACATAAGTAAGACACTGTACATGATGTTCACACTGCTGGAACAAGCTGCTACTTGAAAAACAATCAACCATTAATGTCATCAATTAGCCATTGTAAAATTTGTCAGTGCAGGCAATTCAGTGTTAGCGATTATTACGTGAAATTGAGGGGGTAGATAAACATTTCATTCAGACAATTCGCAAATGTTTTATTCTGCAATCCCATTCAGTCAAGGTAAGCCGCCGGAAACCAGTTTTTGTTGTTTCGGGTTTGTTTGGTTGTTTGTTTGTTCTTTTGTTTTTTGTTGTTTTTTTTGTTTTGTTTTTTTTTGTTCTGTTTCTTGTTTTTGTTCGGGTTTTTTTGTTTTGTTTTGGTTTGTTTTGTTTTTTTGGTGTGCGTGCGTGCGTGCGTGCGTGTATAATACAACCAAATAATCCTGCACATGACTGACATGGTGTGTGCAGGGACCCTGACACATATAGTGTTTATAGAGAGCAGTCATATAACCTGCCTCTACAACACTTGCATGGACTGCATGTGCCAAGGCCCAGGATGTACCTGTCTGACCACAGGTAAGGCCCAGGATGTACCTGTCTGACCACAGGTAGGGTGGGCTGTCTGTGCATGCCAACATCAATGAGAGTGCTGGAAAGTAGGGTCCAGTGTTAATGAAACAATAAAAGCCGTTGGTATGGCGCTTGCTTCTGTTGTAAAAACAGAGCTACTACCCGGCAATCTAGACGATATTGTTCTAGATAAAATGACAGCCATGCATGAATACCCCTCTCAGACATATTACACTCACACGTTTAGTCCATTAATGCCGAGGGCCTGGCAGGGACCAACAAGTACCATATTTTAACGTCTGTTCGTATGACGCGGCCGGGGATCAAACCCGGGACCTTCCGCTCTCCAAAAGGTCGCTCTAACCACTACATCGAGGAGAGGGTCATATTGCTGTTGAGGAATGGAGCGGTTAAGTATACAAGATCAACAAAAAGTTACAGTATCAACATAAACAGTTCGATATCAACAAAAACTACCATATCAGAAAGACACAACCTGTACAGTATCAGCGCAACCTTTAACACTATCAACCCGACAGAACCAGTACAGTAATAACAAAAACTGTGCAATATAATAAAAACTGTATAATACCCACACAACCTACATTCTTAACAGACAGCACAATGCAACTGAGCACAACAGTCACAGCACAACAAAACAAATCAGAATAGAAGCATCACATTGCACGCTAGACAATTCTTTTCGGAAAACCCAGCGAGGTACGCGCAACTTGCATGCCCTCACGCACAATACCCATTGATCACTGCCCTAATTCACCAAGTTGTCATCATCATGATTATTTCAGGGGATCCTATACCGTTTACACAATATCATACAGCCATGGGGGGTTCCGGGGCTCTGGAAACTGGGGGTTGTGCATTGATAATGAAGTCCAAAGGTTAGTGGCATGTGGAGAGGAGGAGTGACGTTTGTGTGCTGTGTCTTTCTCTCCCTCTCTGTCTGTCTGTCTCTCCCCCTCTCTCTCTCTCTGTGTCTCTCTCTCTCTCTCAGCATTATGTTGTCTGTTCCTTTTGTGTTGTCTGTTCCTTTTCTCCAATATATACTCGTCAAAATAAGTCTAAACAATATGAACACAAACTGTCAAATTTCAACAGAACAGTTTTGACAGTTTTCCAAAACTACGATACGTAATGCCAAGAAATATGAGCTTACACATTTACTTATCAAGATAATATCAGTCACGTGCAGTTTAACGTGGCATGAACCATATCTATGTTTTGTGTAAGACTTGCCACGTCATATATTTCCCAGTGAAATCTACACTGTAGTAGCTGCCTAGCAACCAACAACAACCAGTTACGCAGGGTACGTGCGATGTACTACACTCCGGCCTCCATAGCGGCATGACCATATTTACAATAACAGAAGCGTCCTTCACTTAATGGTATATCTATATCACATCACGCAAAGGTGATACAATGCTGTAATAATAATTGGTTGGCAAGGAATGAGGATTTTTTTCTCATAAATCAAACAAAATGATATAGAGACGATACACATATTTGGACAAATACAGTGTGTCATGGTTAATGTGCATATGAATACAACATGTGTAACTAAAACAGGGATAAAACAATTTTCGTTAAACAGGACAGTTTTTTCACCAAAGGAAAAAAGCCAGATTTCATAAGGGAAATATATTTATCAATATGGGGATTATTACAAAAACAACAAGGGAGAAAACGTTTTCTTACATCATCTGGTGCATTGTATGATGAGATGATGTATGAAATTCGTCACATATAGCATAACGGTTACAAATTGTACGATGTCTTTTTTCTGTGTTTACTATACATTGTATGTCGGTTTCAGTCGGTAACTGTGATTGCATGTTCGTAGGTGTGTTAACTACACGCGTTGTTTCAGATATTAAATAAAGTTGGTTGGGTGGTTAACTTAGCAATACTCCAGCTATATGGCGGCAGTTAGTAAATAATTAAGTGTGGACTAGACAATCCAGTGATTTACAGCATGTGCATCGAGTACAGTAAAGACAGCAGTTTGTTTACGTTGACTTTATAAAAACGTTGCATTGGACTGAATTTTATCGAAACCGTAAAAATTGCAATGAGGGGTCACAATTTTAAATGCTATATCCTTAGGGGCTGTTAGGTAGCCTATTGGGTAAAACGTTTGATCGTCACGTCGATGACCCACGTTCGATTGTACACATGGGTACAATATGTGACGTCCATTTCTGACGTCATCCGTCGTGGTATTGCTGATATATTGCGTAAGAGATAACTCACTCACTCTATCCACAGGCTTCAAACAACGTAAGTCTTTTGGTCAAGCGCGGATCGTTTCTCACAATACCAGTCACGGGATTGTCTTGTCCAAACATTCAAATGCTTCTGGGACATTACATGGAGTAAGTTTTAAACAAACTAAACAAAATAATTTAAATTTATATTGAGCATAGAGAAAAACATGTGGATGGCAAAATGTGTCTTTTATACATTTGACTGATACATACAGTAACAGATAGGCGGTCATGTTACCGGTCTGGCCCAATGAAAAAGTGGTACAAACTTCACTTTAATATGTATTAATATGAAGCTTGTACAATATGCAGCTTTTCCTTTGGAACAGGCCGGTCACATGGCAACCACCGGTTCATAAATGAACTAACGTCACATTTTGACATTCACATCGGACTTGAAAAGAGCGGGTATGATCTCCGGATGTTTTTCACAGTTTTAACAGAATACAATGTCACATCAACACTGACAGTTCTCCTAAGCAGTCGGCTGATGTGATGGCTAATCTTGCCTTCCTAGTGAATGTTCATCCAGATGGGAGATGGTTCGGGTTTAGGTAGACGGTCATTTCGTTGATGTAGGGTGGTGGCTACGGTCTGCACTCCAAGTTGTTTGGGATATCAATTGAGGGTGATGAGTGTTGTTTTGAGGTGGTCGATTACATCTTGGAGTTGGGATGGGTCGCAGATACCTTGACGCGTCTGGTTATTGTTGATAAAAAGGCTCGTTTTGTTTGTGGGCGATGGTTGGATAGATAATAAATATACTGGTCAGTGTGTGTCGGTTTTTCTAGAGACAGAGGGAATGATCTTGTTAGACGAGGTGTCCAGCGATACATCAGTTTGTACACCTTGGGAGAATCTCATCAGGGTTGCTGGCACTGCCATGCCTGTACCAGTCAGTTTTTTTGTTTGTTTGTTTGTTTGTTTGTTTTTTGTGGGTTTTTGTTTTTGTTTTGTTTGGTTTTGTTTTTTTGTTTTTTGTTGGTTTTTTTGTTTGTTTGTTTATTGGGGGGGTTTGTTTTGGGGTTTTTTTCGTTTCGATTGTTTTGTTTTTTTGTTCGTTTGTATTTTCAGTGTAATGATCTTAACCCTTGGACTATGTTATGTTATCACAAAGACCTTGTTTTTGTGCCCGATGTACGATGTTTCGTTATCTCAGTTTCAAGTAGTAGTATATAATTGTTTGAAAAGGTTCAGTTGTTCTGACTCATTCGGTATGGACTCTTGCCTCGACCTGAGCGACTGAGATAGAACAAAATAATCCTATTGCATAACTGATAATGTGGAAAGACTTCAGATGATGAACCGGGTTAAAATTTACCGTAATTCCTTTAATAACCGCTTGGTCTGTAATAAACGCCGGGGGTAAGCAGATCACTAACAAGTACGGCAATTAGATCCTGTAAGTCCAAAGTGGCGGATCTCTAATAACAATCGAATCTGAAACCTCGTTGACAAAAATAATCTTCTGTGCTCTTAGGTGAGGAAATAAGGTATCCTCAGTACCCCATGCTTGTTGTAAGAGGCGACTAATGAGACTGGGTGATCAGATCCCTTGACACATGTCATTGTATCAACTGAACAGATGATGCTCATGCTGTTAATCACTGGATTGTCTGGCCCAGGCTCGATTTTTTACACTCGGAAGTCATAAAGCTGGAATATCGCCCTGTGCGACGTTAAACCAGAAAACGACAAACCAACACCCGATGATAACGAAGATGATGAACTCTCTCCTGCACTTAGCTATAGCGTCGAATATTTCCATGGAGTACCGACAAGATCATTTAACGTTTCCTTAAAACGTCGTTTACTCATGTATTTGTTATGACATGTGGACAAAATACAGCGATATCTTATCTCCTTTGTCTGCTTAATGATTCGACACGCATTCAGCGCCTCCCCTTTTACCATAAACTCCTCGGGACAAACCCTTAATACCTAGTGTTGTCAATCGTATAAACGTCATTTAACACGTGCATCTCCACATGTAGACAGACGGACATGCGTTATGACGCCTCAGTGAATGTACAACATAAAATATAGACAAAATAGCAACGTACGTACGTGGGCGCGAACGACATTGCAACAAGGTGTGTTTAAGCTGCCTACAACATCTGACTGAAGTACTCATTGAAAAGACAGCTCCGATTTCTCTAAAACAAATTTAGGTTTTTACAGATAAATAGTTTCCCTCAGTTGACTTTTAAATTTAGTTGCCTTTTCTCACTGCGAACTCAGATCATAGACAGAAACGAACATACTATCTGCCTTGTAATGGCGACCTCCAAGGCAATCGTCTCATCTACGACTACATGTACATCGACGACTGAAAATCGCCGTACGACTTCTTACAGGTGTACAGTGACTGGTTATGTGTCCTCTCTGGGAACATTGGCCACTTGGTCACGTGACGAAATTGTACCATTTTCTCCCAGTTCAAACCATTTACAATGCACAAGACTTCGTAAAGTTCAACTTCTACCTTTTCCAGTCTTAAACTACTAACCGATGGCAGAACGTACGATCGTGGACCGAGTTAATATTTTGGTGATAATATTGTACGCTGTATAATCTAGAATATGGAAATCTATAGACCAGACATTCCGATGACCGCGTGAGCAACGATTTACGCAACTGGGATCGATGGCATGTATCTACCAAATCAGTGAGCCGAAACACAAGATCTCGTAAATCGAGTCTTACCACAATCTGCCTGGTTGTCTGTGGGTTGCGGCGTTCGTTCGTCGGGCTGAAAGTCCTGGTTTAATTAAGTTCATGGGTACTAGGTGCAGCACATCTCTGGTCTACTGTGCATTGACATTGCTGGAATACAGTTTGCAACGATATTATGATCATTAAAACATTGTCTTATCCTACATCTGTCTATTTCGCATTGCGGTACGACCCTCTGATCCCATCCAGAATTTCAACAAAGTCTAAACCGGCAGTGCTATGAGCAGTCAATAGCCCAATACTCTCCACGCGACTCACTACATATTCAAGAAATAGTGACTGCGCAGTGGTTGTATTAACTGTTTTAAGTGAATTGCACATGTGTCGGAGAGTAAATAAGCAGGAATTGGTGTTATTCACTCGTCAGTCACTTTCTGTGTGGCAGCCATGATGGAAAGTGATTGTCATTGTGTAAACGGGAATTTTGTTTCAGCTCATCGGCCGTGCAAATTAACCCACCCCTTCTCATCGTTGGCGCCGTTTCCGTTTTTGTTTTCGTTTCCTTTTCTGGTTGTTACAAATGTGTTTCCTTTCTGGAGATATAACCAGTTTAACAGATCAGCCCTCTCCCTCGAAAAGCTTAATTTCCCATAGAAGCACGTGCCCCTAACCTTTGGACTTCATTATCAATGTACACCCCTACATTTCCAGAACGCTGGAACCGGCCCTGTTTGTATGATATCGTTGTGAAAACGGTATAGAATCTCCTGAAATAATCATGATATGGCAAACTGCTAAATAACGGCAGTGATCAAAGGGTATTGTGCACGAGGGCAAGTTACGCGTACCTCGCAAGGAAATCCACTGTACGTAAACTACGATCACTTAGTTGAGAAGGCGTTACAAGGTAAGAACAGCCGAGAGGTCACAAAGTGTAAGACGGAAGGTCACAATCAACACCGAGTACGCACAGTAGTGGATCTGCATTGACTGGTCCTGGGTGTGTCATGACCTGTCCAGCAGATGGAGAGATGGAGAGCGTCATCAGGCCCCGATTTCTCGGTGTTTACTTCAGGTAGAGCATTTACTCAACTTTGAGAAAACGGATCAGCATTATATGGTCTCTGTTCAGTATGGTTTATTTATCCTGCAAAAGCTGGGGAGTTCAGGAACAATATAATAATACAAATACATATATTACATGCTATAAATAAAAGTGTTTAGTAAGATTGCAACACTAACGTTATTTACAGCCGAGCAGGAATTCATTTCAAAGTCATTTGAATTTATTTCACCTCAAGTATATTTTTTTTAATTTTTCGTTATCTGGGGCGGTAGAAGTGTCTACCCAGTGAATGTAGAAATGTCACAGACACTCCAACAAAGGACTCCCTCTCACTGCAGTTTAGTTGGTACTTTGATCTGCAGGAGAGCAAACACTGCACAAGGGTCCTTGTTATGATCGATTTTGCATATAAACCTGAAGCCTGTGGGTCCAGTGTTTGCTAGGACCCATAGACTTCAGCGTTTTTCAGCACAATATGCCACCCCGATGTGGGCGCGTTCAGCATGGTCATATCTGGTCTCGGATATTGGTAACTTTATCAAGTGTTCCTAGAAGTTGGCATCCGTACAACTACCTTCCGTATATGATTACGTGCGTGCGAGCATTTGTGAATGTGTCTTTTAATATATGTAATCTATATTTAAACCGACTCCATACATATTATATGGCCCCTGTTCAAACGTATCCTGATCCTAACGAATACAAACATATCACACAACAGCTCTCCACTGAATGCAGTAAGGCCATAATCCCAGTATGTGTTTTCAACAGTATGATATAATGGCGAGGCTTCCGGTAATGTACGAGAGCAGGGATCTCCCGCGGTGACGTTGCGATCTGTGGAATGCATCTCTCCTTCTTATCGCCTCATATATGTGTCCGCCTTCACATCGTGAGTGAATGATATTTTGTGCCGTAATACAGTTGACAGCAATAGCTATACAGCCTAGCGTAAACAAATCGATAACTGTGTGACCGTTGTCCCAGGTGGTCGGGACCGTTCTTGTCACGCTGCAGTCAGGAATCGTATGTAGGTGTATGCCAGCGGTCTGGAATCTGTACCAGACAAGCCAGTGATTAATATTACGATCATCGATCTAATCAGTTTCATTATCGAGTCATTTACGACAAGCATGGGTTGCCGAGGACCAATTATAACCCAAATCTTCTTCTAACGCCGATCCTAATTTATGTTTCGATGTGTCTCGTGCAGACCTGGGTCAGAACTGATCTTCAGGGCCCCATGCTTGTCGTTAGAGGTGACTAATGGGATCGGGCGGTCAGGTTCGCTGACTTAGTTGACACATATCATTGTAAGCTAACTGTGTAAATCGATTCTCATGATATTCATCTCTGAATTTTCTTGTCCAGAAGAGACCGCCGCCACATAGCTAAGATATTTCTAAGTGACGTAAAACCAGACTAAACTAAACTCACTCATTTTGATTTTCATTTGTTCAGAACCGGCACGAAAGGTCAACAGAAGCATCGGGAAAAGACTCCTTGTTGCATTCAGAGGACAGTGCAGCTGTATAATTTTCACATACATATAAAATCAAAACTGAATGTTTCAGTTTCGCAGACAGTTTTAGACAAAATTTGAAACAAGTGAATTTCTTGTGTATGACGCATAACCCCTACGTTCCGATAAGCATTTACATCACTATTGCAAACAGTAAGAAACATGAAAAATAGGAACACAAATGAATGTACTTAAATAGACTTTAGCTGTTCGTTACATTTATATTACAGGTTTCCCAACTACGCGGCGGTTTCAGACAGTAAATACACCAAAATGCCTTCATTGAAGCGGTGTGATCACTGGCCGTTTGATATAACGTGCCAGCTTCATACAGCGATCGAATGGATGCGCTGTCAGCATTGCCTTGAGCTTATGACGATGACCTGGAGCTCATGCTACCAGCTGGTTCACGATGAAGTCGATACTCACTAAACAAACAGCTATATGCCATGATTTTTGCTGTTTCTCATGAGTGGTACGCTTAGAGTGGCAAACAAATTCTAGTGGGTGTCAAGAGACTAAGCCGTGGCAATATATGGTCGACACGGGACAGAACTGTTTCTCATTAATGCAAATGTGTTACTGTGCTGGTAGCACTCCCATTATCGTGTTTTACAGGACAATGTCGGACTTCCCACAACTCATCAGGGTCAACAGTTTCTGTCTCCCTGGCTGTTCTAAATAAGTCCACAAACTTCCAATATGCTCATCTCCGACACTCCACTAGACAGAATATGAATGGGACAAAAATGGAACACAAAAAGTTTGAGTAAGCTCAACGGCATCATGCCATGTACTTGAGATAATAACAATTGTGGTCTCCCTCAACATGATGAAGTTCTGCTGCAGCGATGCTGCATTGGACAAAGTCATTATACACATTCATTTTCTTTGAAAGCTGAAGATGCATCATTTAACATCCCTCTCCACGGTTACATAATAATCAAACACATTCTCCTTGACTGTGTTCATTCTGCACTTGTCAGACAATGTTTTTATGATAATGTTCAGTCCTTAACAGAACAGTTCACAACAGTTTCTAATGCTGCGTTTACACTAGGTCACCATTAGGCAACGATTGTGCCGATCCCAGGCGAATCGGTCGGTAACATTTTGTTGCCTTCTATTTAGACAAAGAAGAGCGAGTGGAAACGATTGTGACACGATTTTCGGACAGCATGAGTTACTTTATAGCCCTTTCTTTACCCTTGCCCTTTTTCGGTCCTATCCGCTATATTCGTCAATGAAAATGATGAACAAATAGTGTGATGCGGCTTGCAGTTAGATTACAATTAATTTCGTGACACAATGTGCGGGAAAGCGCAACGGAACGTCTCGCAGCACAATGGAGCGTAACAGGGCGTGGACATTAATCGTAATAAACCGTGTCAAAAATTTCATAGAAATGCATTTAATTGTAGTAAATCGATTTAGATTGTGTACTATGTGACACGCCGTGGCCTAGTGTAAACACGGCATTTAATTTGAGTTTATTTAAAAGAAGAATATATAATGAAATATAGATTTTTATTATCTCAATGATCTCAGCGTTTTACATAGTTCATAGAAATGCATTTAATGGTAGCAAATCGAGTTTCATTGTGTAGATGTGTACAGCGTGACGCATAGCGGCATAGTGTAAACGCAACAATACCCTTGAGTTTATTTAAATCAAAATCTATAACAAAATATAGATTTTTATCTCAGTGGTCAGGTTTTATCCTTGAATGTGACATTTGCCTGCGAATTTTAGTGAATGTCTCTGTCACTCTTATTTGTATTCTTAACATTTTTAATATAAAAGATATTTCTCGCTGTGAACAGCTGCAAAACTGCTGATGCGGTGTATAGCAACTCTCGCTCACTCACTCACTCACTCACTCACTCACTCACTCCTGTCTCCCGTGAACATCCGGATGAGTATTCGAATTAGTCTTTAGCAACCCATGATTGTCGTAAGAGGCGACTAAAGGCATCGGGTGGTCACCCTCGCTGACTTGGTTGTCACATGTCACCGTATCCCAGCTGCCTAGATTGATGTTCATGCTGTTGATCCCTGAATTGCCTGGTGCAGATCCGATTATTTACAGAACGCCCCAATAAAGATGGAATATTGCTCAGTGCGGCGTAAACCTAAACTCACTCACTGTCTTCCCAGCCCAATAGAAAGAATTAAGAATAGTGTCCACTTCAGGTCTATGGAATTGTTTGACCAGCGTCCTATGGATGATAACTTCTTGCTTATTGCATAGAGCGATATAGATTCCAACACCGCCATCAGGCTAAAAGTAACTACAACAGAGTCGAACTCAATGGCAAAGTTTTGATTGCACCTTAAAAGTGTTCCAATCTCACGCATTTGATGGGACAGTGGCCCTCTGGGTTCCTCAAACTTTTCCTACATTTATCACGAAAGTGTCCTTTATAATCCGGACACTCTCAGTTGGATTAAAATAATAGCCCCGACAATCAAGAAAAATAGGCTTATCTACGGTAAAATAAAGCAACCCATCATGACAGTGTCAAAAGCTGACTAATCCGGACTGCTGATATACAAATGATCGGTCCAAGTCCAGTCCGCATTGGCCAGATTGCATTATGATTGGGTGCCACGAAATGGCAGGTTCAAATCGTTTACACCTGGCCAGATACAGATTCAATTACATTTGTGTCAGCTGGACTTTCAAAATAACGCATGTAAGTTTGTTTTCTTTAATGTAACTATAACTTACGAAACACAATACATGTTCCTAATGTTCATGATATGAAATACTTATTGATGGACAACAGAGAATGTGACAAAATGCTAAGGAATCGTCGATCTTTTCATTGTTCTGTTTCTAAAAGTGGGACAAAATCCTTTGTTTGTTTCTTTGTTTGTTAAAAGCTGACTCACTGGTTGGATGGATAACACTTCACTGCAATGTGATTAGTCTGACCTCATATCGCCTACACCCTTATCAAAACAAATTTAGAGTTGACTGCACATCACACAAATGCTGATAATATCAGATCTCAGTCGACAAGCTGCTAAAGCCACAGCATTTTCTTTGTTTTTGTTTCTTTTTGCTGTTTTTTTTTGTTTTTTGTTGTTGTTTTTGGTTTTTTTGTTTGGTTTTTTTGGGGGGGGGTTGTGGTGTGGGGGTGCGGGTTCTTTTGGTCGTTTGAGGTTTTGGGGAGGGGGTTGTGTGGGAGTTGTTTTGTTTTGTTGTTTTGCGCAGAAGTCGAATGTTAATCTTATCAATACAATGTTAACTATGTCTCTTTTATTCAATAGTGAAACCAGTCACGGTTGTGAAATCGGTGTGAGGTAATTTAAAACAAATTGCAAATATACATACATGTTGTAAGCAAAAGCTATTACCTGTAAAGAAAAGTACCTTGTTGTATATGCTTTGTGGTGAATTAGTTAGGGGCCCACTTTCTGTTGGTGTTAAAACTAGTAGGTTAAGTTGTTGGTCTAAATTACAAACATATCATCTTAGTTATCTCCAATCTTTTATCATTTTGTATATAAACTTCATAATGAAGGCATTCACAGCTGTAGCTGGATTTCATGTACAGAGAATAGTTTTAATACTTATTTAAGTTTGTTTGGCTTTCGCAGGTATATATTTCATCTCTCTAGACGAAAAATATAGCTCATTCCATTTTAAGTGTCTGTATGGTATTCAAATTTCTAGCTCAAGGGTGGTAAAGACCAAACATATTTTCTTTTGAAATCTCCCATCCCTTTCACAAAGTTATCCCCTCACTCCATTTTGTTCTTCGGGCCACTGTTTTTAGTAGAAAAGGGAAGGTGGAGTAGGATACCAGTCGGTGAATGAAATGTAAATCATGTTGACATCACTGTAATACATGTAACAGCATGTCTTTCACGAAACATCTCAGTACATTCTGTAAAACTCTCGTGCAGACTTAAAATCTTCCCGCTCACGACTATTCTGCCATAATATCATCACCCATTATCAACTGTAGCTCGTGATACAGTTCTGGGCACAGTTATATAAAGCGATCTTACCGCTAAGGTGACCGTAACTCCCATATCATAACACAGCCTTAAGGTAGTCTTGGCGCTTGGGTTGTTTAGTACAACCACGCTGTTATTCGTTTTATGTGCCATACCTCAGGCAAGGGATTAGCTGTGCAGTCAAATCCTCGGTGGGCAAACCACTGAAGCGGAATAATCATCTCCACAATAGTTTTGATCCCGGTGAAATAAGATCCCTCCTCTCAATAGTATTCAGCGTCAGCAAGTGAGTGAATATGGTTTTACGCCGCACAAATGTGCAGGGTGCGCACACCTGCACACACACAGTCTCTTACTAGTGGTCACTAATCCTTCCTAATCGTCTCGTAATGTATCAGGGTTGTGGTTATGTGAGAATTAACCACTAAATGTATCCCGACTTTTCGCTTATGAATATTAAATGCCTTTGCTCAGAATCAGTAACTTGAGTCACAAGAAAGGAATTACAGAAGTAGTTTGATGACATTTGTTTGGAGAAGCAAACGTGTACGATCTCACATTGCAGGAAATACGGTAACTGTCAATGCGTTGCATAAACGGGTGTTTTTTGTTTTTTGGTCGTATCCTAACACCAGTGTTGACAGTTATCATGCAACCTAAGTATTCATCTTGTCCACTGGGGAATAATCACTTGTCTGTTGTTTGCTTTAGTCTATATTTAGATGAATAAATACAGAGCTGAAATGAACAGCTTGATCTAGGTCACATGTAGCCTACTTATAGCTTCTTTTCCCAGGTGTGAAATAAAAGCATATATAAAGAGAAAACAACACGAAAAGAAAAACATTTGAAAATATGAGGATGAGCTGTTTTTTCCTTGAAACGTTTTCGGTCTGTTGGCGTGAAATGTTTGTCCGTACTGACAACCTACGTGCCCTGTGCCCTGTACAATCGAGAACTGCCCTCGAAGCCATTCAACTGAATGAGAACTCATTTAGCCAATCAAATCGTGTCCTAGTGGAGGTTAGAGTTCACGAAACGGTCCATGTCGTCGCTGGGCTATTTTGGTGTGTTTTCGCGAATCGTTCTAATGCCGGGAACATTGTAACCCTTCTCTTCGATTACAATAGTCTGTTTTGAACATAATACATGGTTCACACATTGAAAACAAAATTTGAAATTTTAGCCTCCGAGCTAAACAACATATTTCTTACAAATTCTATATAAGGAATTAACATGATGGGTATCACAGTAGGATAGAAAATTTGAACGTGTGCCAACCCTAATTTTATTGATCATAAGGTGTATGTTCGAGGGAGGTGGATAAAGTCTGCCTGGAGAGTTAGGGGTCGGTGGTTCGACTCCACAACAGTGTTGCACCCGAAGAAGTTAAAAACTGGTAGTTGTGTTACCCCGTCTGGCTGTCGACAGGGATGAATTTCGGTATGGTACCTAAAGGGAGCTTAGTACCCGTGAAGATCCTAGTTAGAACTGATTTTCAGCAGCAAGTTCTTGTCGTAAGAGGAGACTAAAGGGATCGGGTGGTCAGTCTCCCTGACTTGGTTGATACATGCCATCGTATCCCAATATACGTATATGCACGCTCATGTTGTTCATCGCTGGATTGTCTGGCCCAGATTCGATTCTTTTCAATATCTGGAATATTGCTGAGCGTGACGGAAACAAATAAACAAGGTCTATATATATGGACAAGAAACTGCCGGAACGCAAATCCCTCACCAGCGATGCTCATTTTAGTCACTGATTTGTCTAGGACATCTTTCACAAACGGACTTTTAGTAACGTTAATATTAACCCTCTTTCTTTAACATTGCAGTAAGGTTACCATAGTGACTTAAGATCACCTTGGTGCTTTGTGAAAGGAGGCCCTTGTCTACAGTTTTTACCTATTGCCGCAATGTGCGACCTCGGACAACAACAACGCTACAAACCTGTTGAGAAGACTTGAAAGAAATCACATATCAGGTAAAAGTGCATCAAGAATCTCAAACAAGTATCTGCTGATATCAATAATTTTAATTATATAGGAGTAATACTACACGTCCAGTTCCTGATATAGGAATAAGACTACACGTCCAGTTCCTGATGTAGAGGTAACCCTGCACGCCCAGTTCCTGATATAGGAGTAAGACTACACTTAAAAAGCTTCGAGTGTTCCTGATATTAGAGACGTTCGCATCCATAACGTTTCGTTTTCATGTGTGTCACCTCTAAATGTCATTCATATACATGCATTGTATATTGCCGTGAGAGCTCTAAACTGAACCTAACTGTTTTGTAAGCAGAAAACAATACAATACTTTTAGGATTAAAAAAATAACTAAGTTCCTCATCTATCTGTATCCTCTATTGCATTATTATCATAGAAACTGTATCATTCCTTGGCGCTCATGAGGTTCCATAAAACGATCGACTCATGTTCTTCATCAATAACAGTGTTCTCGGAAATACAGCGTAGCGGTGAAACGCATCCCGGGTGTGTCTCTTCCGGTGGATTTTTTTAACGCAAGCCATAAGATCTTCAAAGCTCAGCAGGGAAACACGGACAAGCAAGAAAATGGCGGCTGTAGTAACGCAACCTTCCGACGGAAAGGGAGTACAAATGCAGATGGTCGCAGGGCCCCCTCCGACCATAGCAATGACGCAGGGTTTACCTCCTGGCCTGGCATATCTTGGTGGTTTGCCTGAAATTAAGATTCACCAAATATTTGACATGCTCGAAGGTACGTAGGTTGACAAGTGTCGCTGGCTTGGTCTCTCGAAATGTGAGAACGGGTTTTGTTAACGAGATGACAGCATTGTCGGTGTTTTGATTACGTTTCAGAAAGATGTATCTAGTCGTATTTACGCAGTGTCGAAGTTGGAAAGTGATTCTAATGCCTGTACTATTGTGTTTTTCGCTTGTGTTTGACAGGCGCGCGAAGTAAATATGTTTACCGTATTTACTCTCATAGATGTGGTTTAAATTGGTAATAGTCTACTGAAAGTATTCCTATTCAACCGAGGGAGAACAGTGCAGAGTATTAAGAAGGGCTACAGTGATGTAATTTACGACACAGCTATTGATCTAACTCTAAACCGACTGCAAGGTCAATAAATGGCAGTTATTTTATGTTACGAACTCTCGGATTAGTGGACAAATGAGGCAGTACATATTCACATGAGTAGTGCCTTTTTTGCAACATATGCAATCTTGTAGTACTCTTATTGACGCCTGTCGTGCAACAGTGTTGCTAGGGTTATTAGGATGTATTGAGGAAATTGTCTGGGTGTTTTCACAGACATATATGTAGGCCTATCTATCTCTAACTGAAATGCTCTATCATTAATGGGAATCATTTTTAATGATTATTGCTATGAAAATTATTTAATTAGTAATATTGTAAATGAACAATTGTGGGGACATATTTTACAAATTTCCTCTGACCAAGTTAGGTCTTTTCATGTGCTGTTCATAAAGTTTGTTCAGAACAGTATTTTGTAACCTGCTGGTAGCCTCGCGTAATCAATATTCATGCACCTAACACATTTAGGCACAGTATGCTGAATTCTTTTGAACCAGGCACATGAAAATCAATAATTATACAAACCGTCATCAATATAAAATGTTCATAAAATTGTACGTTTCAGTGTTTGACACATCGCTAACGTAACGGGACGAAGCCATCATCCACACGACAGTATCAAAGTCATTTGCTCTCAACAACATCAATATTCGTGATAGCTGAAATCTGGACAAACAGTAAAGTGAACAGTTCACACCAACAGTTGATACCAATGTAATATTTAAGTTCATGTTGCACAGTGCTGATAAGAATTAAGGTTTTAGTCAGGAAATGTTAAGAATTTGCATACTTTTTTTTTCATCATATTCGTCAAAAAGACACATTTAAACAAGTAAAAGTTCCACTAATCTTCAATGAAAATTTAAATAATATTCTACATTCCTTTGGAGACTTTTACTGAATAAACATGCGCATATGTTTGTAATTCATTAATGAAAACCATTTGATTTTATCTTAAAAAGTCATATTAATTGCTTTCACTTAGTAATTTTTCATAAACATTTGTTGTAAAATTATAAGGATTGTGTCTGAAATTGGCTTCCGAGGTTATTTTTCCCTACAATACCCCACCTTTAGCATTACTAGTTACCAATACAGACGATCGGCAGATGGGTGATGTCATGAATGAAAACTATTTTTTAGGGTTTCATCTCGTCTTGATGTTGTTGCATTAGTGCAGAACAGTTGAAATATGTTTGCTGGAGAACTTTGGATAAAAACTCTTACTTTGAAGTTTGTGATTTCTGGATCTTGACAGCAACAAGAAGAATATGACTTCTTGTTTACAAACACGAAATCTTGCATCACACATTTATGAGTAGCAACCACGTAAATCCAGAAGTGATAGGTGCATGAAAATAGATTTACATTACGCCAGGATAATCCATGTTTAAAAATGTCACTACTTACCACTGATGTGAAATATGTAGATTTCTTTCATGTTATTAGTCGTTTTTTGCTCAAAGTTAATTCAATGATTATCCTTATCGATAATCAATCGATGTTTGTTAACTATGTCCTACCTGTGGTGGCACACTGCATCAACCAACCATTAACCTACAAGTCAAAATATTCAACACTGCAACATCTTCCATACTGAAATCAAAATGCTGCAATAAGCTTGTATTATTTGTTGCAATAATCAATTTGGTTGATTTATGACAGGTCTTTACAACAACAAACATGCCAACCACTCTAATTTTGGAGGAGTTACTCCTATTTTCAGATACAGAATCTACTGTCTGATTTTTCTTTGTAAGATTTTGGTAATAATTCTGCCTGTACCCCCCCCCACCCCAGTCAAAAGCCAAAATTACAAACTGACATGCATACCTCATCTTAAATATGCATTCAATAAACTAGAACAGGTATAAGAAACAACCAGTGTTTCAGTTGTTTCAAGGCATATCCAAAGTGGCTGTTACCCTGTTTCAGTTGTGTTTTCACCTAGTCCTGTATGAACCAAAACAAAATGTTTCAATTTACTATCAGTTTTATTCACTTCCAAATAGTTGTAAAAACAAAAGCGAACATACCAGATTCATGAAGAACTAATTACAGTCAGTCACTGAGCACAACACTTATTAATATCTTGACTGTTTCATACTTTAATTTCGTAGTCTTGGTTTAATTCAAAGGCTAGGCATTAGCAGGTCATGGAAATTGTTTCTTTTATATGCTTCCAAAGTCTGACTCGGAAAGATCAGGAAAAAACAACTTGCAGCGACAGGAACTAGATTTGCACAAGTCTGCAGCATGTCTGAGGATACACTAATTAGTTAAAATCATTTTCCTAGATTATATACCTAATAAGACCATTCCATGTGTATGAAAGGCTGGAATCCTGAGACTGCAGGCCTGTCTGAGCTTGCCATCAGTTTAGATACTGTTACTCATAACAGGCCTATTCAGAACAGACTTTGAGCAAGTCTACTGCTGGACTGAAGTATGAGTTACAGCGTTGAGGGCTTGCAGTTTAAATTCACAGAAGGCAAAGCCGATCTGTAAATAAATGTTGATAATAGTTGAATAAATGAGCTAAGTTATATTCGCAATATTTTTTTCCAGAATCAGATTATTAAAGTAAACTCTAGTACTGACAGGGAAAAAAACAAGTATGCTGACTTTTGACGTCTGCTAGAAATATACTGACTTATGATGTCGGATAGAAATGTGCTGATATCTGCTCAGTTTTTATGTGACTAGATTGTTTCAGCAAAAACAAGCAGCAAATGCAAGCTATTATTAAAATCATTCTGTTGAAAACAGAGTCAAATTGTAATCCCCAATTTCAGTCTTTTCCCTTAATTGTCTACCAAGATCAAAACACTTTTTCCTCTTTTCCCTGAGCTGAACAAAACACCAAACATAACTATAGATAAGATACCAATCCATCTCACAACATTTTCTAATGGTTTGTCAGCACAACCTAAGTGTGGTGTTAAACAAGTCACTGGATTGTCTGGGCCAGGGTTGATTACTTATAGGCTCTCATCTTAGAGGTAGAGTATTGCTGAGTATGGTGTTAAACCTAAAATGTATCTTGAAATAGGTGTGAATATCCTTACCTTGGGACTTTCAAAACTGATCATGCTGAACAGACAATGAATGTTTGCAAGGCCAATTTTAAAAAATGTTGTGGTTACAATAACACCTCTTTAGAATGTAGGGTGGGTAGGATTTTTAACAAATAAAATACACACTACTGGTAAACACATATATTATAAGATGATCCACGACCTGACAAATTACCCCAATTTGCATACTTGGGAACGCCCCACAGAACGATCCACTTGAAACAAGAGGGATACAGGTTGTCTGATAAATATCGAGAAGTTCATTTTCCCCGTGCGTTTCACGCATGAATTGTTATAGCACACTCGATTTGGGAACAGGTACAATCCCAACGAATTGAATCAACATGATAAACTGAGCAAATATGTTTAGGACCACTGATCCATTTCACGAAGCAAATGACATTTTCCTGGGTTTTTTTTTTAATATCTAAAATGCTTGACAATGCCCCAATCATCTATCTGTTACTGAATGGTGGTGGCTAAATCAGAGTAGCAGGGGGGAAATATTTTTATCCCATAATTTTGTTCCTATTTCTCTGTACGGGCTGATTTTCGTCCATAATTCCACTGGTGATCGACTGGGAATACAAGTCTTGGAAATTTATATAACCGGTTCCAGAGAAATGGTTAGTATTCAAACAATGTTTCCAAATTTCTGTCATATTTTTATTATGGTCACCAAAGTTGTGTACAGAAAACTGAAAATACCTTTTGACATTGATAAGTCAGTGAGAAATATCTTTGTACACAAATTTGTCGGTTTGGGGATTACTCAGTACCAGACTCAATAGATCTATCAGTGACTAAACAAATGTAAAATACAGACAACTCACCAAAGATTACTCTTGTTTATGACAAAGTATGGGAACAGTAAAAACTTGATATAGTATGTGTCAGTTATTATACAAGACACAACAATGCTGGAAAATTAGGCAGACTTACTGATTTATGCTTTACTTATCACTCTCTGAATCAGTCTCGGTGTCTGAATCACTTGCAACACCTAAGTCCATCACTAGTCTGTCAATTTACCTTTCTACTGCGATTTCCCATTGCCAGTACCCATTTTCAATTGTTTTAGCATGTTTACAACATTCCGAACATTCTTTTGCACCGATTGCAGACATCCTTTCATTTATGGCAGCTCTTATGGAACTTTTTGTGAACTGCAAGTTTCGTGAAGCGACATAATTTTTCACATTTGCCCAAATTAACTCAATCAGGTTTAGTTCTGCGTGGTATGGAGGGAGACGTAGTACATCATCAGAGCTCCAGATAAGCTTTTGGCCATGTGGGTATGATACCCATACTTTTCAAACTAAGTGGGTATTTCCAACTTCAAGTGAGTATCCATACTTTTTGATACCCACCATATTTTTAAAATATGGGTATTCATTTAAAAAAATATGTTTAAGAGGTGTCATCACTTTCCTTCATCAACTCTATTAACTTGTGAAATATTTGAACATTGAAAACCTATCGTTAAGTTCCCATACAACAGAAACAACTTAATAAACTATTTGTTAGCTGAACACTAGCTCTTGACTTTGGATGCGCTGAGGATCTTTCAGAAAATTGATTCAAAAGACACTGAGCAATAAATTCTTCTATTTCTAAATATGAGCATATTGCCAATATTGTAACAATATAAAACTGTGGTTAATAAATTAAACAATGTTTGTCACCCACACACGCACCCACACATGCAATTACACACTCTTTAGAATGGTACTAGTGATCTGCATCAGAAATTGCACTAATAACATACTCTGATGACTATGCTTGTCACTGTATTTTAAAAAAATATAAACTTTGTAAAAGAAATGACCAAATTTATTAGGGAAATGAACCAGACTTTCAAGTAAATCCACAATGTAAAAATACTCCATAGTAAGTGCCAACAGTGAAATATATTCCTGTGATTTCGCGGATACCAAAACTAAACATTGAAACAATCTGGAACAGGTGATTTATTTAAATTGTAATCAACATCAAACACCAACATAATAACAGGAACACAAGTTTATAAAAGGTTATTTACTAAATGTGTATGATTTTTAACTTCAGACACATTCATGACATAAATTATAATAGTAGGTATATTATATGAATCAATGCTATACTTTTAACATAACACAGCTCATATAATTCTAATCTAGATAAGAGAATGAATAATTTTGGAGTAAAACATCATACATACTTACATGTAACGTGTCATTATATGTGAGTATCATTACCACAACTGGACTATTGCAATACCTCTGCAATACAACATTTATAGTCTCTTCAAAATAATCTAACAAAATGAATTGTTGGTAATAATTGAACGGGAATATCTTTCCCATTTGAAGAAATGACAAGAAGATTGTAAATAAACTATTGTCACATAATGGCTTTGACTTGGTTTGTTCTCTTTGATATTAAAAATCTTTCCCATTTGAAGAAATGACGAGAAGATGTAAAAAAATTGTCACATAATGGCTTTGACTTGGTTTGTCACTTCGATATTCAAATGAAAATGCAGTCATATAAGTATAATTTCAGTTGTCACTTTAGATTTCACTTAGTCACAGTGGCAGAAGAAAGCCTTGGCACTTTGGCAGGCCTGGGCTTGTATTCAGACATCAGTCTCCCCTTTCGCCTCTTTTTACAAAGCCAGCGGCGGATCGCTGGACGTGGATCATAGGGTCTTGGTGAAGGGCCAAACATGCTAATTTTCAAGAGAACGTCCAGCTTTTCAGAGCCCAAAGAAGATCTGAATTTTGTTTTCAAACGATTTTGTGAGCTAAAGCTTCTTTCGCATTCGACACTAGTCAGTTGCATAACAAGAGCAATGCTCGCAAGTTTAGCACAGTTGGGCATTATGTCCTTGTGCAAAAGAATAATTCTTTTGCATAACTGGTCTGGTTGAAGTTTGGAGTATGACCCCTTTATCATGCCTAGAAGTCTTGGCCACTCCTCTGCAAGCCATTGTGGGTCAAGAAGGGGTTCCACTCTCTCCACATGATCAGTTGTACCTTCAAACAAACCTCCTTCTGTTATCTTTGTTTCTTTTTCAGTTCCGTAAAGCTCACCAAGATGAGTGACTGAATCCATTGCATCTTCTTCGGCTACTGAGCAGACTGTGATGGGTTCAAATACTTGGCTCAGGTCTTCAAATATTTGTCTGTCATTCTCTCTAAACCTGCACTTGATGTTTTTCTCTAGTTTCTTTACATAGTTGGTCTTCAGGGTTGTGAGCTGCTCCTCCATAGCTTATGAAAAGGTGAGGTTTTCACCCTTTATCTGAGCCTGCCCTTCAGTGACATCCACCCGAGTTGTCATTTCTTTCTCAGCCTCTCCTCCATTGCTGCCAATTACACTAATTTTGGCCAGAGTTCCTTCAATGAGTGGCTTTAACTCACTGAAAAGAAGGTTCTGTTTCTGTAAGGCTGTGCTCAGTCTTGCAAGTTCAGAATGAATGTCAAGCATAAATGCTGTCAACATAGCAACCTTGTAGTTGCTGAAGTACTTGAGCAATCCTTTTGCCACAGGATTTTTCTCAGCTGAGAATTTGGATATGGTTACAAGAACAGAGCTATAGCTCTCATACACGGCTTCCACTGCTTTCTTCAAACCCAACCATCTGACTGAATGAGGTTCCTTCACAGTCAGTTCAGGCTCGTTCAGCAGATTTTGCAGTTTCTTGAGTGTCAGTGTTCTAGCGCTTGATGCACTGATAAAGTGATATAAAGCATTGAATTTGTCCCTGAACTTTAATAGGCATTCATCCTTCTTAATGGAATCAACTAATGCCAGATTGAGCCTGTGTGCTACACAGTGTGTTTGTATAGCGAAGGGTGAGTATTTTCTCTGCATTTGTTTACCAACACCAGTGTGTCTGCCCATCATTGCTGCTGCACCATCTGTCGCAAGTGAGACACATTTGTGTAAGTCAATTCCATGCTTTGTGAACTCATGCGATACACTATTCACAATAGTGTGTGAACAACCATCATCAATTGGTTTGTTTGCCAAGAAACTTGTCACTGGTTCACCTGAACGGATATACCGAACACAAATAGACAGATGCTTTTCCACTGTGACATCAGTACTTTCATGTAGCATTAGTGCAAATACTGGAGAGGACTTGATGTCATTAACAACTGAAGCAGTCAACTCATGAGATATACACTTTTGTATTTCTGACACTGTGTCCCAACTGAGATTCTTATACTTGACATTTAATCCATTCTGTTCTTGTAAAGCTAATAGTCCATTGACCTGTTCTGAGGGAAGTTATGACTTGGCACAATAATACACTGTATTAAATAGCAATATATCGTCACTTGAACATTCCTTCGCATCAATGTCAGCACGTTGCAAATGCTGCATTGCCAAATCTTTTTCACCCTTGTTAACACAACGTTTATGTTCGACACTTTCATTGTGTCGGACAATGCTTGAAATCTGAACACTCGGCGTACCTTCGTAAGCCCACACAGTTGTCAAGTTTAGATTTGTCTTTTCTGCTTGACACAGACTACAACATAATCGCATGAGATTGTCCTTTTGATTCAAGACTAACCAAGGATACTTTCGTTTCCACATGGAAACAGTTTTTTTCAAGACCTTATTCCCATCGTGTCATTTTGCATGTGCTTCCCCACCGGGAATCGCTGATGTGACAAGTTCATTCAAAATTTCTGCAGCAATTGATTCTGACCGAGAAACACAACACTTGCCTACTAAATCATCTAATGGTCCTCTAATGAATGTGTGTTCTGTTTCAAACGTAAAGAAACGAGATATTTTGGTCTGATCGCGTGGGAGCTCTCGACTACGTCTGCCCGCCATATTGTCTTGTTTACAGGACACATAGATAGCAAGCAGTCTTTTGATTGGTCACTATTTATAGATGGACCAATCACTGAGGGTTTAACAAACCCTAGTTTTTATAGATACAATTTTAGATACTTTCAATCGCGAGCATTTGGAGATTAAAAAATTAGAAGTTTGTTTCGATTAGCTCGAATTTATACGATACGCAATATGATTTTGTTGTGTTGGGTAAATACGCAATGTTATTCTGACATAGCGTAAACGTAAATATTTAGTGTTTTTCCATACGCAGGCATTTATTTTTGTTGCGTATTTCAGTTTTTTTGTTGCGTATTATACGCAGATACGCAGCTTATCTGGAGCTCTGCATCATGACCATGTTGCTTCAACATCGTGTCTGCTCTGTGGATAGGGCCCGATTTGTTGGATTTTGCAAGAAACAATAGTTCGGCTTTAAGCATTTTCTCATCAAATGAGATATTGTGCCTTTGTAGCCACGCTTTTATGTCATCTTTTCTGTTGGCGGTTGTCGGACATTTGTCCACTTGCTTGCTATGATATGGTGCATTATCCATAATGATGACAGAGTGCAGTGAAAGTTTGGGATCAATTTTTCCTGGAGCCATTAGGAAAAATTATCAAAGTTCATCTCGTCATGATAGTCTGCTGATTTGTGTTTGGAATCAAAAACAAGCAAAGCAATTGGAACAAAACCATTTTCACCTCCAGCATGAACCACAATAAGCCGAGGTCCGGTGCCAGACGGAGGTTGAACCCCATTTATTACAACTTCTCCCTCAAGTTGCCAACACTTTGGGACAATGTGGTGTACATGCAAACATGTTTCATCGATAAAGATGAGTGTTCAACTGGCACTTTGCCATATCATACATCCTATCCAGAGTGGGTAGTTGTTTTTTTACGCCATATAAACTTCGTACAAATTAACGGACTGCACACTGGTCGAACTCATCATCAAGTTTGTAACTGCAAATTTTGGGTTTGCGATACATGGTGGGACTGATAGATGTAGGTCCACTCATACTCCTACCACCTTCTGCCTTAATGCGCTTTAAAGTTGCCGTTGAGAGTCCAGTAGCAAGGCTTCTTTGTAAAAGAGAATCTGATTTGGTTGCACAATTTTTGTCCATATACATGATAACATTGCATGCTATCTCCCTTGCCTGAGAATGAACTATTTGTCCATGTTTTCCTAACTTGGACATTTTTTACTACAACTGAAATCTGTTTAACAGTATTGAGACAGGTGTAAAACCGTAGCGAGACTGGTGTTACACAGTAGCGAGACAGGTGTTAATCAGTAGCGGTGTTGATTTCATGTCACGGTTAGCATGTATTGCACGTGCATAATCGTCAAGCTACCTGTAGTAGCCATGTGTACTCGCCCAATTCGTTGTACCGCCTCTCTTGTCACAAATGCGTTTAGTGCGCAGGATCATCTAATATGTGTCTAGCGGTAATAACACATTTATCAATGTGTAATTGTTTATTCAAATTAAGTTAGCAGCCATCATGTTGACTTTCCCTAGCAGAATGACCAATCTTTTTCAGTATTGGGGAAAAAACAGTGAATCTGAAAGCTTGTTTTATTCATGCCACTATTAAAGTATAGGGTCAGCACCAGAATTCAAGGTTCGGTTGCATAATCGTAACCACAACACGTATATTTTAGGCCCAGCTAAACTGGGTTTTTTTTTTCAACTTTCAGGGTGTAATTGTTGTTGTTTTCTTTCAGTTGTTGTTGGCTGGGAAAGAAACAACCGTTATTCTATCTGCAACCCAGCTGAACAACAGTTTATGTTCGCGAAGGAAGGTAAGATTCTTGATGACATTATACACTGAGGTATCTCCAAACTCACTGACAGACTCAGATGTAGCACCTAACTATCCATAACATTAACAGTATGGGTAATTAATGCATTTCATAAACACCAAGGTTGGATACACCGACTTTAGTTATTATTCAGTAGTTGTTTTTTCTGTCAGTTTTCAAGAAGTTACATAGTCTAGTCACTAGTCAGGTTTGTTTACCTTCTGATTGGATAGTGATTGGATAGCATTATCAATTTTTTAATCCTGTCACACAGAGACTTTTACTGTTGACCCCAACTTCCCAGAGACCAAATGTTTTTCAAGGAACACATCAGCTTGTATAGTATTTGAATGGTCTTATCCTACTGCCAGGGTCTAGGCAGCTTTGGTGCGGTGGGGTATCCTAAGGATTAAAATGTTCAGTCCTCATGCCGAAGACCTGAGTTCGATTGCCACTTGTGTTAAGGCCATTTCTGGTGTCACACTCCTCTCGACCGTCCTCACATGACTCATGTCTCTCTACACCTCGAAGCACTTGGCCCTCCCCATCCACTCAATCCCCCTCACATGACTCGCATCTCACTACACCCTGAAGCACTTAGCCCCTCCCTATCCACTTGACCCTCCTCACATGACTCGCATCTGCACCCAGCTGTATTATTTCTAGGTGCAGCATACAACAGCCAACCATTTCCTATGTTATGGGCACTGACCCACTGACCCACTGTCTCACATTCTCACCTTCAGTATTTATGTGAACACAAAAACCACCGTTTGTCACACAAAAAAAGCCCACACAAACAATGTGTTTTGGACACAGAGATTCTGATCTACTTAATTTTAAAAAGTACCTTAAAACAGCAACATGTGAAAAAAAAAAAAATTTCAAAATAATTCAGGATTGTAAGGAAAAGATTTGGACTACATATATATAATTATATTTCTGCACGCACTCATACAAAACCTGCCGCGAACACTACACCTTACTCTGGTTACAGATACTGACTGCTGCATGCGACAGATGTGCGGACCTATGCGCGAGTTCAACATGAACATCACTGACAACCAAGGACAGCAACTTATCTCCCTTTACCGCCCATACCGATGTCGTGGTAGTCTTCTGTGGTGCTGCTACCTTCAAGAGCTGGAGATCCAGTCTCCCCCAGGCTTGACCATTGGGACGGTCAAGGAGGTGTAAGTATGAGTTGCTGAGTCAGGGATAGAGCTGGACAACTCAGGGTTGGAAATAACTAGTGTAGTCTGGTACAGTGGCATAATCACTTACCTGAATAATGTTTCCACTATGTTGTCAGATTTTCTTGTTGATTTTTTAAATAAACAACATAATTAGCATTGGCAAGTCAACTTGACACTGATACATCATGATGCAGGGGTTCAAAATGTTTTTAAAGCCACTTGCCACAGTGACTTGCAAGTGACTTCAAGAAATTTCAGAGCGGTGGGTAGCCTAGAGGTTAAAGTGTTAGCTCGTCACGCCAAAGACCTGGGTTTGGTTCCCCACATGGGCACAATGTGTGAACCCATTTTCTGGTGTCCCCTGCCGTGATATTGCTGGAATATTGCTAAAAGCGGCGTAAAACTAAAACTCACTCACTCACTCAAGAAATGTCAGTCCCTTCTAGCTCTACTTTATTATTATTGCAAATTCTAATAGCTTCATTATGAAGTATGAAATGAAATCCTAGATTATTTGCAGGTTGAAACCATAAGTGGAAATTATCTGGTAGTCCATGGACAACTAAGATACCATTATTTGACTGCCCGAAATGAAAACTGACTTGTACCAGGCATCGGGCGATGGGATTTTTTAACCCTACTTTTGTAGCACAGCAAAATTTAATAGCTACATTTTGAGTAGATGTGAAATGAAATCTTAAGTTTTTTTTCAGTTTGAAAGTGTAAGCGGAAATTATCTAGTAGCCCAGTAGACAAGTAATATACCAATATTTGATTGCCCAAAATAAAAACTTCCTTGCCCTGGGTGTTGACAGTGGAAAAAAAAACTGGAGTGGGACGTCAGGCGCTGGGTTATTTCCACCCCTGGAACCTGTTTTTGTAGTCCAAGGTCAGCTATTGAATCATGAGGAAAGCAGACTATACACCAGTCAGCTCAGAGGCTGATATAAGTCACAAGTCTGATGATAAAACCTGTGAAGATCTAGGTTAGAATTGGTTTCCGGCAACCCATGTTTGTCGTAAGAGGCGACTAACGGAATCAGTGGTCAGACTGTCTGACTTGACTTGCCTTTGTCATTGTATTCTAATTGTCATGATTGATGCTAATGTTTTTGATCACTGGATTGCCTGGTTCAGATTCATTTATTACAGACTGCCATCAAAAAGCTGGAATATTGCTCTGTGGCAGTAAGCAACAAACAAACTGACAGTAGAAACTCCTGTTTTTCATTTTAAAATGTCCCTGTTTCTCAGAATTTACAAAGATACAAATGTAATATTAAAAAACCTGATTTTTAACATGTCATAATGGTTTGTCTGTAAGATATTTAGTTTAGGACTTGGAATAATCTGTGGGCTCAATACTTTCACTTGATTTTGTTTTATATTGACTAATGTTGATACACATCAGTAATACACGACCCTGTGCACTTAATATAATGCAGAACCCACAAATCCCTTGGTAAATCACCACATAACCATGTCCAACACATTGTTACAGGTGCTGCAACATGCACTATGTGTCGCAATCCACCCAGCTGTGAATTGGTACTTCGTAGGGATGGGAAGCCGCATTAACTTGGTGCGCCTAGTGGCTGCCAGAGTTGTATAATCTCCGGGGAGTTGTGATTGATAATATGCTGTGTCTTTGAGAGTGACATCCTATGATCGAGGGACATACAAAGCACCAGTGAGCAGCGTAGCTGGAACTCAGCACCATATAAAAAGATTATAATACGAAGAGTGCACAATAATTACACTTATTGGATGTACGAGAAGATATTGGTCTTCAACAAATCCAATATGATTCTATGAGGCAAATGTGATAAGAGTCACACATTGGGGAGCAAATGCAATAGATGTCAGCAATTGATGTATTTTTCATTATGTTCAGTGAAATAAAAACAATTGGTATGTTTTGACCATGTCGAGAGTGTCACTGTATCATTAAACGGTGATGACATTGCTGTCAAATATATCAGTGTTGCCTTTATGAATAGAACCTGAAGAAAACTCTTCTTATTGAAAATATTTCTATGATTGCGAATATCGATTGAAGGATTGCAGTTTGCGATATCAGATACATTGTATATCCATTGGGTGACAAAATACCATTTGTTGATAAATACTAGTAACATTCATTTTGTTAAATAATGTTATGGGATAATTGATTGAAATACTGACAAAAATGGTAGTAATTTGGTTATTTGTTGTGAGGTTTTGGGTCATTGTAGAACTTGGCAAGATCGTCTCAAAAAGTTGAAATGACCGACAATGCATTATGTGAAAATAACATGGCTAATTGATTAATGTGATGAAAAATATTTGGATGTTAACAATGTAAAGAAATATGTACTTTTAGGACAGTTGTATGGGAAAGGAAAGGCTCAATATCATATTAGTGATGGAAGAAATAACTGTAGCATAGACAATGAGTTACCCCATTTGGTATGGTGTATTTTTATGATATCACTGACAACTGGTATATTGCCTTGGAAATGGAACAGATGTGTAAGGATTGTGGTAAAGGGAAGTCAAGTGTCTAAATGATGAATGGAGCTGTTGTTCACAGATGGACAGCGTGGACACCAAAGTACCAAGTGTATGACAACAACATGACCTTGATGTTCACCATCGTTGGGGACTGCTGCTACTGCAAGTGCTGTGCAGATGTCATGTTCCGGGTGAGTCTTTCTTGTCGAAGCTGCATACTACTGGTGGGACAGTATTTTACAATGTAAGTTGTTCACTGGTCACGAGAAGAGCATGGGTTGATGCAGCCTTTGGGCTCAGAGAATATAAAGAAACATTGAGTGTAGGCACAGCAACAGGGGACCAGTGAAAAACACATTATCTTACGGAACACTTCAATGTTAATTTTTAAATATTCGAAGCACAGGTATAAAACTTCTGTAGCCATCGGCAAACTTTGCAGACAAGAAAAACATGTTTAGAGTTATCTCCCTTCCGTCAATTTGCATTCAGCAAACAGTGGTAATTTCCATACATCATATGTGTTTCAATGTTATTCGAGATAAAGAATCACTACCATGTAGTACCAAATGAGTCTGGCATTCAAATGTGGGGTACATCAAAAATGTCACTGAAAATAGCATTGAAAGTAGTAGACCAAACAGAAAACGACATTTACGTGTGAGGCAAGATAATTGTACATATCATTCTTGCACATTTAGGGGTGGTTAAAGAGTTTGATCATCACACCGAAGACCAAGGTTCAATTCCCCACATGGGAACAATGTATGAAGTCCATATCTAATGTCCGTTGCTATGATACTGCTGCAATATTGGTGAAAGTGGTATAAAACTAAACTAATTCACTCCAAGGTGAGAGTGTTTGACCCTGGAATTGTGCAAGCCCTCTGTTATCACGGTATTGCCATTTTCTTACTATGGCACACAATACAAGCAAATAGCACTGTCAGACATGCTCATGAGACAAGTAATGAATCTAATTAGGTTTGATATTACAAGTTATTTAGGAATTTTGTTAAGATTAGTAATGTCATGTTTTTAATCCAACATCTAAGAATTATATTTATTTGGATACATGGTAACGAAAACTTCACAAAATAATTTTTTGCCACCTAAAATTTGATAAACATTCCACTGCCATGTGCAGGGTGATGTTGCATAACGCATCACTTCCTGAAGTATGCATATGAGACCTGTGAAAGTCCCGGGGTAGAATAGGCCTTCAGCAACCCATGCTTGCCACCAAAGGCGACTATGCTTGTCGTAAGAGGCGACTAACGGGATCAGGTGGTCAGGCTTGCTGACTTGGTTGACACATGTCATCGGTTCCCATTTGTGCAGATCGATGCTCATGTTTTTGATCAGTGGATTGTCTGGTCCAGACTCGATTATTTACATACCGCTGCCATATAGGTGGAATATTGCTGAGTGCGGCGTAAAACTCACTCACTCACTCACTGACTCACTCACATGTGACCTTTCTGTTGTTGCAGGATTACTGTCATACTTGATACAAAGGGCAAAGGATTCATAGGCATGACATTCCAATTAAGTAATTTACTTTTCTAGAGTGTTTTTATGCAAATTTGCACTATGTTTTAAAGGTGTCATGCAAAAAAAATCAAACATAATTAAAACACATTTATCACATATTCATGACATATAATATACATTGCTGCTTTTAAAAAAACAAATACACAAAATTATAAGCGTACCATCGCGATTCAGAAGTGCAAAATTTTGTACTTGGGCTTACTTCCCCCGAAACAAAGCCCTCGGGAGACCGAACCCAGTCATAGCGGGTGCATGTGCACTCAAGTGTAACGATGGTTTCCGATTGACTGTTTCATTTGCTGATATGCTAAGGGTTCATTGTGTGTACAGAAAGATGATCTGTTTGATGGGCATTTTAGAAGTATAGTCACAAGAAAGTAAGATTCTGTATGGATAACAGCTTCTTTTTGTGTACTTGATGCGTCGTTTCTGTATGGATTCATATACTGTTGTCAAACAAAATCATATACACTAAAAGAAGTCGTTATCCATGAAGAATGCATATAGAGATGTTGGGTTTTGAAAATACATGTTCTCTGAATTTGCGCTCGATCCAATCAAAAATCATGTCAGTAGAGATGGTAAACTACAGCATGGCTGGAATCTGTCATTCGTCCAAGTACAAAGCAGGACTTGAAACTGACAAGAGCTTGCACCAGTTTCCGTCAGATCCAGTCATCCGAAAAAAATGAATGTAGTTTGTTTGCAACCCACAGACATAAAAACATGTCATGTGTATCACACGTGCCTAATTACATAATGTGGCAGAGACGGGACTCGAGTGCACAAGTCATAAACCAACTTATTTTCGTATAGTCTGATACGTGTTAAGTTCAAATTGCACTTGGTCATTGATTGAAGCTGTGTATTGCATGTTGTCTTCAGCAGACAGGCAGGCAGACAAATAGGTGTGAATAAACCAGACACTGAGCTTTCTCTGTGACAGAGACTGCTTACCACAATCAACAAGTTTTTTTTACGTAAGGAGTAGATTATTTACTTGTTTGTGTACAAGATAAGACTACTGCTCACGACCTCAGACGCTGGGCATGCATACTGTTTCAAGCTCTGCGAACCTATTCACTGCGCATGCGTTATGAATGCAGCGCAGCACAGCTGTTGAAACCAGTTTTCCCCCCAGCGCTGGGGGGAATTTAGTGAAACGTTTTAACTCCGATTTCACGGGCTTTTTATTCATCATGGTTTTTTTTCAGCTTTATAGGTTGAATTGGCATTTTTTATGATTTGTTTTGGTAAGTGCATACCGAAAGGTACCAGAATCTGAAAAGTTGTGTTTTATGTTGCGAAAAGTTGTGTTTTATGTTGCTTGTGACCTTTAAGGTACCATGGTAATAGAAGGCCCACGATAATTGAGAGTAGCTGTAGTTACAGCCAGCTAATCGTGTAGGAGAGTCTACAACATTTTCTCTTTCTGCATGATAATGGTCTGCATCATGTCGTTGAGGGTGATCTGTCTTTGTTTTGCAGGTTCTCGAGGGAGATGAAGGACAAGAGATTGGACAGATTGTAAAACACTGGGGAGGTTGCCGGGAGGTCTTTGGTGGAGTAAATGACTTCAGTCTCCGTTGTAAGTACAGATTACATGACAATCATTTCTAGCTGAAAAGATACATACACAGTCACAGATTCACAGAGAGCAGACAGACACACATCTTCAGACACCAGTGAGACAATTCACAGACAAAAGCAAGATGCACACCCAGTCACACATTCACTGACACCAGCAAGACACACCAAGAGACACATTCACAGACACCAGCAAGACACACTAAGAGACACATTTACAGAGACCAGCAAGACAAAGTGACAGACACGTAACATAAACGCTAGCAAGACACATTGAAAGAGACAAAGTCACCAGCAAGACATAATGAGACACTCAGTCACAGACATCATCAAGACACGCACAGATGCCAGCGATATACACCCCTAGACAAACGTTCATGCTTTCCTTCTGCTTGCAGTCCCACCCAACATGGATGTGTTGCCAAAGGCCATTCTTCTTGGAGCCACCTTCCTCATCGACTTCAACTACTTTGAACACCAAAAGAACTAGATTTGAGGTTTCCATGGGAATGGTTGCCAAGGCTTCAGAAAGAAGCATTTTGCCAGGAGAGCAAAGCTTGATTGTTAGATGTCCATCTACTGTTTGTCAAGACCTCATATTTCACCACGGCAGTGTACACTCGAGAAGCACTGCATTGATTTCTTCAAAATAACCACATTCATTACAAAGTTTATTGATAGTTAACAACTTAATATGCTCAGTTATATACTGGTATTTTAGTCTTTACAACCAACCATCATACAGACATGTGCGTCAATATTCACAAATATGCAGAAAGGACATAATAAAGGACAAAATATTTTTAACACCCTTGGGGAGGCATAATAATATTCATGATTGTAATTGTTTTACAAAATAATAGTAACTGTTATTATTCAATTTAAGAAGTATGATTAGTTTCTTAACAGTCTGGTCGACATGGGTTGTATACTCAGTGAGTTAAGAATGAAACGCGAGTGCACCTGACTGGCTATCAGTGCCATATATAGGTATCTGCAGACATATCAGTCACAAGTGTTCATCAATATTATTTTGTACTCCGATCTGACCAAATTATATGACCAAATCTTATGGCACCATATTGTCTAATATCACATTGCACTAAACCTGCCTTATCGAGTCTTTTCGCCATTGGTCCATCCAGTTCTGGTAACCATGGCTCCATTCATCAAGCCAGGAACAATGTCTTTTATAACTGCTCCCTCCCAATGAGATCATTGTAGATATTTTACATAATTTTACAATGTTTTATATGTTAATATTTTATGATTTCTTGTGACATAATATTTCTTGTCTTAATGTCTAATTGATTGTATCATATTGAACTTGTTTTGCAGTTTGTTGTATTTTTTCAAATACCAAGTTTGTTTTAAAAGTATTTTTTAAACTGTTGATAAATTTCAACTAAATGTTGATACCATTCCTTCATTTACAAAGGGTTTCATAAATTTCACCTTCTTTTCGTGTTATCTGTATCTGGTCCAAAATTCTGCCAGAGATGTTGAGGTGTGTGTGTATGTATATCTATGTCAATATAGGTTGAGATAAATCTGGAAGACACATTCTTAGAATTAGGCGTAATTGTTTTAAAAATTATTTTTTGCTTTTTATTATACTGTGACCTTCCTTTTGGAAAGCACGACAATCAGTGGCTCCATTTATCAAGGTGCTTCTTGAATGTGATGGATTGTGGGGTAGCCCAGTGGTTAAAGTGTTCACTCATTACGATGTAGACCTGGGTTCGATTTCTCACATGGATTGAATATAAGAAGCCCATTTCTGGTGTCCCTTTGCCGTGATACTGCTGGAATATTGCCAGAAGTGGTGTAAAACAAAACTCGCTCACTCAATTGAATGAGACAAATAATGCAGTACAGTGCCCATTATTTCACATTCAAGGAATATGTATGAAGGTATTAAGAAAGTATAGGTAAATGCAAATAATGAGTTAAAAAAGAGATATAGTTATGGACCTTGCATTTGCAATTCATTTTTTGTGTCTAATATTGTAGCAATATTGCTAAAAGTCCTGTAAAAGCATACTCACTCACTCACTTGCAGGTTACTGTGTTTAGCTGACATGCTTTGCAATAGAAGTAACTCTCTCCAATGATAGTGGCACATTTACTTTACAAGAATATTTAAGTAGCAGAACTTCTGAAGATACACTGCAATATTGTTCACTTTTAAGGTCTATTCAGTTTGTTGAAGATTTTGTTATCTTAGTAATACCCTGTCGCTTACTATTTTATTGTTCATGGGCAGAATTATGTATCCATGGAAATACTTTCTAGCTTTTTCCTGTATTCCATCCATACATGGGAATATCTGTAGCTTTTTACTTTTTTCCATGTACATGTGAAAATAGTTTGATATATACATGGAAATATTTTGTGGCTATTTACCATTTTCTGTGTACAGGTGGAAATAGTTTGTAGCTATTTACCGTTTTCTGTGTACAGGTGGAAATAGTTTGTAGCTATTTACCGTTTTCTGTGTACAGGTGGAAATAGTTTGTAGCTATTTACCGCTTTCTGTGTACAGGTGGAAATAGTTTGTAGCTATTTACCGTTTTCTGTGTACAGGTGGAAATAGTTTGTAGCTATTTACCGCTTTCTGTGTACAGGTGGAAATAGTTTGTAGCTATTTACCGCTTTCTGTGTACAGGTGGAAATAGTTTGTAGCTATTTACCGTTTTCTGTGTACAGGTGGAAATAGTTTCTATCTGCCCGTGTCTTGTGTAGTGTTGCTATATCCTTTATACCCAGAGCTCCAGATAAGCTTTTGACTATGTGGGTATGATACCCTTACTTCAGAAATTAGTGGGTGCTTCCCACAATAGTGTGTAGCTATACTTATTAATACCCACAATATTCTTACTGGGTATTTATTTCAAGAGTTGCGACATTTTTTGTATTTAATAATAGAAATAATCCTCCAGGTGAACTAAAAACAATAAGTTAGTGCTTATAGCTAATATGGCTTTATCCATTTGTTCTTAAAGAAATATGTGCATTTCTTTTGATGCCGAGAACAGCTGTTACATGTTCTATTAAGATATCACTGTCAATTGAATCTGATTGTGAAACACAGCGTTTGTCTATGAATCTATCTAGCAGTCCTCTAGTGAAATAGTGTTCTATTTCTAGCGTAAATAATCTAGATATGTTAATTTGAGTGTGTAGCTTTCGACCACATTTGCTCGACACTATCAATTGTTTACAAGACATGTAGAAAGAAAACAATTATTTGATTGGTTGCTATTTTGTGATTACAGATAGGCCAATCATTGAAGGGTTTACAAACCGTGTCTGGTATTCTCTCTGTGATGCACATTTAAATCACGTTTTGAATTATTCTTTCAACCGCGAAAATTTGGGGATGGAAAAAATTTATGGAAAGGTTTATTTCAATTGACTTGAATTGATAAATAATGACAATGATTTTGATGTAGTGAGTAAATAAGCATTGGCATTTATTTGTCTTGCGTATTTAAACTTTTCTACAGCGTATTATACACAAATATGCATCTTATTTGGAGCTCTGATACCATCCATACATTCTAACAGTTTGTAGTTAGTTTTCCATGTACTTGTGGAAGTAGTTTTATCTACATCTTATCTACATGGGTGGAAACAGTGTTGCTTTATCCTGTATGCTATCCATATAGAAACTTGTATACCATACATACATGGGAACAGTTCATAGCTATATCCTGTTGTCTATGTATATGTGGAAATAGATTTTACCTATTGTATTGTATTGTGTGGAAATGTGTTCTCCTATATTCTGTTTAACATCTGTATTTTGAAATTGTGTGTAGCTATCTAGGTCACACTGTGAAAAACCTCAATTACATAGAACAATGTTCATGCTGTTTATAACTGGTTTTTATGGTCAAGACTCACTTATTTACAGACCGACGCCATACAGTTGGAATATTGTTCAATGCAGCATTAGACTAAACTCTGTCACTCAAGGTATATTTCCATCGTTGAGGTCAATGGTTCCTAATATACATCCCTGTCACTGAAGTATTTACAGAACAAAAAGCTTTAATGTTCAATCCAGTTGTCATTTACTGTGCAGGTTGTGTTGTAAAACTGTTCTGTCTCCCACTGTGATATTGCAGGAATGTTGCTCATTTTTTTACCCTCTAATAAACGATCATATTAACACCTTGTTTCATGATAAACAAGGATTTTTAGACCACCATTGATGGCTAAAGCTGTCCCAAGACAACTAACTTATCATAGAACACTGAAGCCAAGACTAAAAAGTCTCATAACATCTTCAGAAAACAAGAAAAAATTAAAGTCCAATGTAGCCATTTGGTTTTTAAAAAATGGTTAGTAGTTTGCACACACCATGGTTCGTCTAAGATCTGAGGATACCACCAATGGAGTGCAGGTGAACTTCCTGCCGAGCTAATTTGTTTTCCATCAAAAGTTTCAACTCGCTTAAAGGACCCACTATATCTTAGTTCATATGTGGTTACATTGAAGATAAATTTCTCCACTAACTTGGGGGAAACCATCTGCAGATGAATTGCACGAGAACAGCATGTGTAAACATCATGCATTTTGTTAAGAATTGGCAATGTTCATGGAGTTTAATCTTTTATTAAACTGATGATAATCTTTTCAGTTTTACAAATTTGTCTTACAGGACATCAGTTCATGTGTGAACAGTATGGAATATTTTGCAAAATCCGGTTTAGAACAATTGCCTGAAGTACGCAAGTGGTCACATTTACACTAGTCTGAATTTTTGAGTGTTAGTATATTAAGAAATTGTGTAATAAAGAACCTGTGCAGAGGATTAGGCAGCGAAGCTATGTACAAGAGTTAATTTTGATGGGATGGTGTTGAGAATACTTTTTGACAATTGACAGTAACAAATGGTCACTGTTGAATCTGTTTGCTTACATATTTGATTGGATCTGAACATTAAACTTGTCAAGTCAACATTGCGTTCTGTGTTGTTTCTGAAGGACAGGTGAAGTTAACTCATGGCCATCATGCGACAATCATGGATTACTGAAGACCAATTCTAACGCTATCTACACAGATCATATTCTATCGAATGGTAGACACATTTTACCATAACGTAGGTTTATTATTCCCTGCCACACGTCTAGCACTAAGCGGGAGATATAGTATTAGTCACCATCCCTCCGTACATACATACGGATTGGATTATCATAAGAACCATTGACTAGATTCTTTTTATATTCGGTATCACAGTGAAAGAAAGGTCTCAGTCAGGTTTGGTGACCTTGATCAAGTCACATGGGGACTTGAGCCTTCTAACCTTGTCAGCGAGAGATCTCAAGAACCATTCACTGGATTTGTTTATCTGGGGAAGGTGCAGGGCACAGTTGATTTTGAGGCCTTCAGTTAATTTTCAAGGTCAGAGCAACACATGGAAGATTTCCACATGTAAGTTGCATGTTAACCATGTTAGTGTCTCAAGAACTGTTAGTGTCTCAAGAACTGTTCACTGGCTTTTCTTTATTATCACATTCAACACCAAGCTTTATCGAGGAAAGGTGAGACCCGTTAAGGTCCCAGGATAGAATAGGCCTTCAGCAACCCATGCTTGCCATAAAAGGCGACTGCTTGTCGTAAGAGGCGACTAATGGGTTCAGGTGGTCACACTAGCTGACTTGGCTGACAAGTCATCGGTTCCCAATTGCGCAGATGGATGCTCATGTTGTTGATCACTGGATTGTCTGGTCCAGACTCGAATATTTACAGACCGTCGCCATATAGCTGGAATATTGCAAAGTGCGACGTAAAACTAAACTCACTCAATCAAAAGGAAAGGTGCTGAGCCCAGTCGAATTGGGTGACCTTCAGTTAATTTTCAAGTTAGACTGGAATATCTGAAGACCCCTTGACTAGATTCTTTTCATATTTGGTTTGTAGGTTTATCACAGTAAAAGAAAGGTCTTAGTCAGGTTATGTGACCTTGATCCTCATCTCAAGGTCACAAGGGGACTTTAGCGTCTTACCTTGTCAGCAAGATATCTCAAGGACCATTCACAGGATTCTCTTCATATTCAAAAAGAAGCTTTATCTAGGGAAGGTGCATGGCACAGTCGATTTGGGTGACCTTCAGTTCATTTTCAAGATCACAGCAACTTTTTCAGGGGCTTCATACGCTGCTCAAGGTATAAGTGACTCTTCAAAATGTTTTGGTGTTCGAACAACTACAGTGCAAATATCAAGAGTTTGACATTTTACTTCATCTTAAACTACAACCTTCACTTTCATTTCGATTTAGGTTTGATTTGACAATATGCAGCAGGGGATTATGTCACCTTTGTGACAATGCTTGTTCAAGTTGAACAACAAGTTGTTTCCATGACATGTAATGTTTTCATAGGTGTTGGCTGTTAAATGCTTTCCACTCATTTCAGTAGCTTGGTTTGGAAGTTCAGTGCAAAACAGTGAAGTTTTGAATGTCATTGTATTCTAAATATTAGCTTAGTACTGTACTGACTTCATATCACTTCATGTCTGGTCCAAAATAAATTATTTACAGTTTGCAGCCACATACATTGATTATTGCTTAGTGGGTAACACTAGTCAGGGATGGCAACAGGTGAAAGTGATTTCAGCTGAAAATCAGCTGGGAGCCTGGGGGCTGCAGACTGCCAACAGGATCCAGAATTGATTGATTTGCATTAAATCCACAGAAAATTGCCATCCTTGAACACACCAACCAACCACTGCCTCCAACAACACAAGCAGAGTGACACATTCAACATTTTATTACAATCTGTTCACTGGAACATGGGAGCTGCAAATAACATGAGTCAGGTGATATTACAATACATGCGGCTGTGGTGACAGCGCCACAGTGAAGCGGCGCGGGGCTATGTGACGACGTGAGAGAAGAGAGACAAATAGAAGCAGAATTAAATCGCCACAACACCTCGCTACCAACAACACAGCCTTGTAGGTACGTGACAGGCTTCCTCATCCGTGACGGACACAAACACAACATCACAAGACTTATTAGTACATCCTCATTAGTTAACAAATACTGATCATAAAACGTGAGAAAAGTAACAGAAAAACAATTTTGCAGGCAAGTTCTTTCATTTTTAGTCAAGTTTTAAAATGTAATAGTCCAGTGAATATTCATCACTTTGCAGGACGTTAATTGCACTAAACATAAACATATTTTAACTATTTCACTTCAATATTTAACTGCAATTAGTTTTCATTCATATGTTAACTTAATCTGGATGTTGGGTATATAAGTTGAATTTACTTTGAATCTGATTACATAAACAAATTAATAAATAAAAATAAGGGCAAACCATATGCAACTGCACATCCAGAATTCACTCTTTACTTTTATTGCTTTTGGATTGGAAATCACCTTCAACGGAGGACAGTCCTTTACTTAATTTTTAATCTTTCAATCATATATTTTCTGTCCTCTAGGATAAAAAATAAAACCAGAAAACACTGTTCCCCAAAATAAAAAATGTGGTTGCACGTTCGGGTAAGAAAGCATGATATAACCAATCCTTTCTCTGGCACGGAACACATCAAATTTAAGTTGAAGTTCAAGAAACTCCTAAACAACACAAATTGATAACAAACTGATACCAAAGCTGAGGATATCCAATATGGCTGAGGAAGTTTGTCAAGTGAAGAACTGTATTTGTTTTTAAATGTCCAAGAATTGATCATCATACAGGAAAGGATCTTTATACAATTGTCCATCTTGCCCTGAGCTCTGTGGAGGGAGCTCTGTATTGCTGAGCATGTTCCCACCCTGGCTACATCTGTCACGTGACACAAAACACAGTAGTTAATCCAGTCTTTGGGAAGCAGCGCACGGGTGTGTGTGTCCATCCGTCCATACATCTCACTACAGTAATTATAACAATATTAGCAAGTTACAGTCTCCTCCCAGCTGCTTGCCGAGCTACTCCGGGACGGCCGAGGTTCCTGTCGCGAAGAATTTGTTGATCATCACAGGTATCGCCACGGCAACCTCGCCACAACAGCTGCAAGAGGAAACAAGAAAATTTGTTATATTTTGTACAACCACATCCAAATAAACAATGAGTAAGGTTTTACTCCACTTTTAGCCATGTTCCAGCAATAACAAGGCAGGGCCATCAGAAATGGGCTTCAAAGATAGTACCAAAGAGAGAAATTTAGGGTGGTCCATGATGAGTGGACATTTTAACCATTAGGCTACCCCAAAACCACCGAACAAATAAAATTTTCCAACTGTTAGTGAATGACGAAGACTAACTGGGAGATGGTCAATGTGATAACTATCAGTTTTATTACAATAGTCACTATCAAGACCAACAGATCATTCACTCTCCTGGAAAATATTCTCACAGCTAGACTTGTTTCTTACATAACGCCGCTCTAAGCAATATCCCAGCTATATGGCAGCAGTCGGTAAATAATGGAGACTGGACCAATCAATACAGCATGAACATATTCACAAACAAGTCAGCAAGTCTGACCACCCAATCCCTTTAGCCGCCTCTTACAACAATCAGGGTTGCTGACAATCAGTTCTATCCCAGATCTTCACTGGTCTGGAAAGGTGTCCAAATACTGAAGAGAATCTTCTCACCTCACATATTTTAACCTAAGTTCAGACCGACAAGACTTTTCTGAGATCATGATCATTGCATACTGATAACGAACTGCATATTAGCACCACACTTACGAATGTTCAAAATAACTTCAAATTATTCTACCTCCAGTTACACAATGTCATCTTAGCACAAACTACTGTGCTTATGTAAAGGATGGGGTTATGATTATCCTCCATCACTATGTTAAACCTGACAGCTCCAGGATGTAACAGCAAGCTATTGCCTTCTGTCACAGCACAGCAACAATCTTATCAATAAAATGACAAGAATATCAGCTTTGGTTTCTTTTTGTCGGTGAGATTACAGCAAAGATGAATTACTCACATCACAAATTAAGGTAGCTTATGCTGACAGCTTCAGGGCTGAAACATGAGAAACTAAGTCAGGTATCCTTGCCATTATGGACAACACATCACATCAACAATATCACTATCAGGCTTCTTTCAAGGGTTTCAGGTAATGCTTGTGCACAGTGTTTCACATGACATATTTCCTATGTATTTGACTCTAGTACTCTTCAAGATATTTTCACAAACTGCAGTGGGTATGTGTTAATGTAAACAAATGTGTTTCTTTCCCTGAAATGACATTGATCAAACATAACAGACATCACCACTCTAGTTCTATCAGCTAGCGCAAGGGTGGCTGGTGGGTCGGGGTGCTGGGGATATACTCTACCAGGAATCAAGAAAAATAATCAAACATCATCAGTCTAGCCAGGAGAAGGGGGGATCAGGAGCAGCTATTCAAAAGAGTAACAAAAAATAGCAATAATTCAATACTAAACAACTCAATGTAAAACAAGATTATCCAATGTAAACATAAATAATTCTGATGAAGTCAATTGGAGTTAATTA
The DNA here is from genome assembly GCF_037392515.1 of Haliotis asinina. NCBI lineage: Eukaryota > Metazoa > Mollusca > Gastropoda > Lepetellida > Haliotidae > Haliotis > Haliotis asinina. Next base: position 35,068,441 of record NC_090280.1, read on the forward strand.
TCATATAAGCCAGAAGAATGAGCATGATTAGGAAAACCACCCACGTGATCAAAAATACTTTGGAAGACGCTGTTAGTAGCCAAGCACTCACACTCTGTTTAGGACAATTGTAATAAAACACAAAGAACAAATGCAACAATCAATATCTAGGTAACTGACTGTGATCCCAGATTTTGTGCAGCTCCAAAATGAAAGCATGGGAACAGCAGTGTTTCTTTAATATGACTTGTTCATTGTTTACCAACATACTTAGACATATACCAGCTATATGACTGCAGTCATGACCAAACAATCCTGCGAACAACAGCATGAGCATCATTTATGCATTTGGGATATGATGACAATAATCAGAGCTGCCAACCCCGAATCTTAAGCAAACCCGAGCCCCAAAGGTGTGATTTCTTTCGGGGTGAGCATGAGAAGGGGCTTGGCCACTTTGAGGTGGTGGGGACTGGAAGGTCTCCCTCATGATATCTTTCAGACTGAGCATGGAAACATGCAATTTTCTCCATTTTCTAAGCATACTTCCCAGATAAGACATAACTCAAATTAACATATGTGAATGGATATTTACTAAAATTATTTCAAATATTCTAAATTTATAAACATCTTTGTACTTTTTCAAAAGTGGAAGCTTTTTAAAAGACAGATCAGAGAGTGGATTTTGTATTTGAAAATCTGAGTAACTGTGCCAAAGTAGTTGGAATCTCTACATGTGTTCACCCAGTCTGTGAGCCTGACCACCTGACCCTGTTAGCTGCCTTTTATGACTATCACCAAAGTTGCTGTAGAAAAATTTTAACCTAGATTTTCATGTTAATTTTTTTTTTTAGCACAAGTATCATCAATGCTTAAATCTCCAGTCACTTGTCAATGGTTAGCTGAACTGCAAGTCAAGTAATGATCTGTCATTCAATGTTTACATTAATATTTCACTGAAACTGTTGAAAATAGCACCAAGAGCAAGTTATGCCTGGCAGGCTAATTATAAGTAAGCCTTCTCTTGTACACTAAGCCCAGCTTCTGAAATTACAATCAATATTTGAAAATCAATTTGAACAGGTGGAACTAAGAGTCCAACCTAAAACAAAAGTGGACACCTTCAAAACCCATTTTACACTAAAAACCTGATATGCTGGGTGTTACCAAATAACACTGATCAAAACAAACAAGGGTAACTTTAAAATAGTTTAGTGTTAATAGAAAGAAGGGGAAAATATCTGAAAAGTCTTCACATGTCAGCACAAAACAAGAAAAGGCAAACAGGTACTTGACAAGCTTACACCAAAGTTCACAGAGATAAAGCTGTCCTAATACATGGGTCTGAAATGTACAACACACTGGACTTCAATACATTTATCAAGACGCTGTTACCCAATGTAGATGATCTACATTCCCACGGGGACAAAGTGACCACATCTATCTTAGATAAAGCTTTTCACTGACAAGATACAAACTCTCTCTTTCTCTCAAGCATGAAATTAAGCCCTGAGTATGGACATGGAATTATTTCAACATTCTGATACACAAACTTGTCTAAGTTAGCCTCAAGATATTAGATCAAATGAGAAAGATTACAAAATGTTTCATTTCAAGTGCAGCTTTCCTGAGAGTAAAAGGACAGGTAGGCATGTTATATTAGTGTTTTTGTGTGGCATGCAAAAGTTGAGTGTAGCATTCATGCTATTGCCACTTGGTTAGACCATAAAAGCTTTACATGCAAGACTGAATTTCCATTCTCAGCCAAGATATGATGATTGATTCATTCAACAACATTCCATCTATATGGTAGTAGTCTGTAAGCAGTCCAGTCTTGATGAGACAGTCTAATGATTGACAGCATGAGAATTGATCTTCGCAATTGGGATACTGACTATGACATCCTAATCCTGTTAATCACCTCTTATAAGCATGGGTTGCTTAAGACAAATTCTGACCCAGATCTGCACTGGTCTGATGGTTAATGCTTTCAGGATATTCATGACAAAATGAAGACGTAATATGTGGATGATCACAGTTGCAGGAGTTCATGAATTGATCTCCATGCAGTTACTGATGTCATAAATATACAAGACACATATCATGTTAGTCAAGCATTCATTGTATGTTCTGTAAATTGTATGATCACTGGGCCTGTGGCCTTTAAAACTTCATGAATAAATACAATACACAGATGTCATGAAAGCATTAGAGCTAAGGAGTGGTCAGTCAAACAGACATGCAGCATGCTACAATGAAAATAAATCTATTCCCTACACATACCCAACCCTGGTGAATATTTGTGGTTCAGGTTTGCTGGTCATTTGTGCCACATTCAGCAACATTCCAGCTCTAAGACAAGGCTCTGTATACAGTATGAACCAGACCAGACAGTGAATGATGGCCTAAGCAATAAAAGCCTTCACAAACAAGATTAGACTCCTATGCCAAGCTTAGACTGGGTAGTTGTTGTTCAATGCCACAATCAGCAGTTTTCAAGCTATATGCCAACGGTTGGTAAATATTCACACCAGACAATCCAGTGATAAAAAGAATTACTATCAATCCCTGGGATATGATGTATAATCCAAGTCAGCAAGGATGACCACTCGATCCCGATTCTTAATCACATGCACGGGTTACTGAAGGTTAATTCTAGCCCATATCTTTGCAAGCGTTGAGCCAAGGTATGATTAAAGTTAATGCTTTCACTGTCACCTCTGATCCGTTCAATCAAGTCATACAACCACAGGGCACAGAGGCACACATGGTGGCACACAGTCACCACCTTGTCTCAAAACTCAGCATGTGACTCCACATGTCCCCTTTGTCCATGTTAGGACACTGAATACTTCAGACATCACTCACCATCAAGAGCTTCCAGGGCAAAATACTGTACATCTATATCTGAATCAGACTTCAGTTTGTCTAGACAAGGTTTGATCTGCTGCTGACACGTCCTGCAAACAAAAACATTGGCTTAACATAAGCTTATGAATGTTGCAACATTACATGGTGGGACCCCCACCATCTCGATTGTGACTTTATATTGTTAGCCAAAATTCTGAAACATGTAGTCTTGGAAATATCAGAGTGTAAGTGCCTACTTAATAAAAAAAAAGCACACTAAAAAAACAAACCAGTCACCAGATTATTAGAGTCAAAGTGTTTTGACCAAGGCCACTAGCAATGTGAATACTGTTTGACTTTGTGTTGGAAAGAAGTGACAATGACAACTTACGACTGGTCAAATAAAGGTCCTAGTTTCTGTAATGTTTTGGCGACGTTGAATCTGACATTTGCGACTGCGTCTCCTGCCATTCCAGTGACGGTGGGTAGCATGAGCTGCTGAGTGAGATCTGACCCGCAAGCCTCTGACAATAACTGAAAGAGAAATTTAGAGATATGGAACTTACTCAACAACATTGGTATTTCAAAAATATGATCCGAAAGAGTTTTACCAATAACTGGTTGTCGAGCATACTAACGAGACTGCTTAATGACAGTCCAATATCTTCCCATCCTGAATATCTCCAGTGTATATATTCCAATAAGTCTCTACTTCACCCTGGGTCGCCCAGATAATTTTATCACTTCAGTTTGCTTGTTCCACATTCTCACAGTAGCTGCAGCTGAGCCGCAGTTACAACTGAGCATGCCAGTGTCAAGAAAGATAGCAGTTGCAGCTGTGAAGGTTTGTTCTCAGTGCGACTAAGATTTTTGGGAAATAATACAGACAAATTGATAGGTACGAAACTTGAACAAACAATTGACATCATGAGTACCCATTAATTCTGTGTGAGTCAGCCATATATCTACCAAGTGTGAGTCAGCCATATATCTACCATGTCCCATACAGGTTCCTAATTCAGCCTGTTACAGATAGCAGTATTGCCAGAGATGGCATTTGGGGTGGCAGATGACTGACTGGGGGCATCAATGTACTCACATTAATACAGAATAAACAGGTCATCCTGTGTAGGTAGTTCTGGTCCCTAGCCATCTGAAGGACTTTGGGGATGACTGTTTGCTTTGCCCAGTCCACTCCAAATTTCTCCACCAGCTTCTTCAGGTTTTGTGTGGCTGCGTCACGAATTGCGTACACTGAAGGTGAAAGACAGCAGCTCATTACCCTTGGATTTCAGATTAGTATGTTTCCTTGTAATCTGACACAATGTCTAACTTTCAAAGCTCTGGAAATGCTAGCTTTTATTTCAAGCATACATGCAGTGTCAAGTAATATGCGGAGACACTATGTCACCATCTCCAGTCTAAAGTATGAAAATTACAATTTATTCAACAAAATAATTTGAATTGTTATATTATTGTCATGCAATAACTGCATGTACTGCTCATGCTGGCCTCTCATGCCTAAGACCCTTTTTCAAGTCCCGGTGGAGACACCAATATTTGTGACCTGCGTCTCATCTGTGTTGTGTCCCTGGCCAAGGCACTTCGTCCACATTGCACACAGTCCACCCAGCTGTTGAAAATGGACTGAAAATCGGATGTATGGACCTATACGGTCACATTTAGTAGCAGTCTTGAAAGTACAATTCCATCACGGTAATAATGTAACGCCAGAGAGTAACACCACTGGATTCTAGTCACAAAAATTAGCATGATTATTTTATTAGTATTTTAGCCTTTCGTAAGCCATGGAACTTCAAAATACAAAATTCAGTAAGCCCCAAAAAACCTGGCCTGATGACTTAACTGAATGTCTGTCACAACAGCACTGCAGTGTGCAGTTCTCACTTGTAACAGTTTCAGTCTTGAAAAAAGCAGGACCCGTGACAACATGAAGCACTGTGTATTGTGATAAATACTGCCACAAAAACTTACCATGGTCCACTAGCCATGTCATGCACAGGGAATTGAGCTTCTCGTCAAAGAACTCTACACCCTGGAAGGAGGAATAGAATGTGATTGCTGACATTCAGTTGTCATTGTCTTCAAAGCAGCACTCAAAGCAATATTCAACCATGCATTATAACAGCTAGTAAATAATTATGTGACTACCATAGCTGGCAGCAAATCCAGTTACACATTTTCCAGTTGAGCATAAAATATTTTTGAGAACTTTTAAAACAATAAAACATTTATGTCCCATGATGATAGGCAACATTAAGAGTGAGTGAGTATGGTTTTATGCAGCTTTTCACAATATTCCAGCAATACTGCAGCCAGGGACACCCGAAAGGGGCTTCACACATTGTACCTATGTGGGGAATAGAACCCTGATCTTCAGCACAACAAGCAAGCGCTATAACCACTAGACTACCCAACCACCCTCTTAAACTAAGTAGTTTGAGAGATGAAACTCTTGTTCAGGTTGTTCAGTTAAAACCAAGTGTCAGAGATACTTACAAGTTGACCCGCCAGGAGGGGCATGTACTCAATGATAGCGAGGCGGACACGCCACTTGGTGTCTTCCGCCAGCTCCACAATGGCAGGCAACAGAGACTGAGACAGCTGGGCAATGCCAATAACCTCATTGACACAGTCCAAGTTCGAGATGATATTGAGTCTCACTTCCGGGCATTCATCCTTCAGTTGGGACAGGAACAGTGGGAGCAAGTGTTCTATCGTGCTGCAACATGAGAGGAAAACATGAAGTCACTTGTGAAGGTGGGGGGGGAAGGAGCAGGGTGTCAAATACTGGTAGTGCTGAGGCGATTGATCAAATAATTGGTCAATTCAATGATTTCGTTGCTTCAAGGAGCTTGGGAGACTAATCAAAATTAACAATTAATGAAAGATAATAAAGTCAGGCTGCGTTAGTCCAGACCCCGACAATCCGATTCCTGCGATATCCGAACAATAGCTAGCTGTAACCAATCTTGTTTACTATGTAAACTCATTACCTGTTGATTCAGTAATCCGGTGCTTCACTCTCCGTATCCGAACGTTAATCAGCGGTAACAGATTAACTAATTACACATAGTTTTGCTTCAGTAATCCGGTGCTTCACTCTCCGTATCCGAACGTTAATCAGCGATAACAGATTAACTAATTACACATAGTTTTGCTTCATTAATCCGGCGGTACATCAAAAAGGTTCGGATAATCACTTCACACCATGAGCCCCATTCAGTGGTAATTGTTAAACGACACTTGTGAGTTGAAGATGTTGTTAGTTTGTGATTTTAATCAATTAGTAGGTCTCACTTTTGGTTAGTTGGAGTAATACCTGTCATGCTTACTTCCTGAATAAAACAGTGATCGTGTCAAAATGAGATCACCTGACGCTTGTCAGTCATAATGGCAAGTCCCGCCCCTAGGCGTAAAAGATGTGAAATTAATGCCGCACAAAAAAAAAAGAGAAAACCCTAAAGCCAATTTTGATCTTATGTGTAAACATTTTGGGCAAGAATTCGGACATTCTATCAGCAAGAGCACAATTTCGGACATCAGATATGTTTTGTGATTGGCTATGATTATTTGACAGACAGATGCAATCACCTGGTTGACAAGTGATCTTACTTCGTGACAATGCTGCCAGTCACAAGTGTGCCAATGTCAAACTGACCAACGTGAAAGTTAATTTCTTGCCCCCAAACACCACATCACACATTCAGCCAATGGATGCTGGGATCATGAGAAATATCAAGCATTTCATCCAGTGTGCCAACCGGCCACAGACGCTTAATCTCCGTGAAGCACTGAGAAAACTGCCTGGTCCGAAGTAAAAAAGCTCCACCATTCAGAACTGTTACCGTCATGTAGATTTCTTTCACAAGTGAGTTTTGTTACGTGTATGTATAATCTATCCAGACATGATTGTGTGCTTTGATTGATTATTATATAAATATTCAAGTTATTATGTCTACAAACTGTAATAAAGTCTTGTGAAACTTGTGTACGTTCGTGTGTTTTTGTATTGCCATGTCAAAGGGAAGTAACCCTACTGTAGTTGTGTTCATAAAAGTTCGTTTCAGTAGTCCGTACGTTTCACTATCCAAACGTTTTTGATGAAAAACAGAAGTGTCCAGATTAATGCGGCCTGACTGTATTTACTTTGAGTCAAAGGTATGTTCTGACAGTTAAGCCCCAGAGAGGCTGACCATCCTAGCAGAATTTACCTCAAAATATTGCAAAAATTACTGTTTGCTTGGAACTTGTTAACACCACACACAGCAACATTATAACCATATGGTGGCACTGTGTTAATAAAATCAAGTCTGGACAAGAAGAAACAGTGATCAATATGTGCCATTTGGATACCAAGTCATATCCACCTCTGCTACCCTGACTATCCAATGCCATTAGTCTCCTGTTACAAGTATTAACTACTGACACTTAGGGCTTACTTGTCTTTGCCTAGTATTGGGGAGAGACCCATGATGACGGAGGCCAGAGCAGACTTAACATGTTGGTTGGCATCAGAAACTAAGTCCTTGACACAAGGAAGGATGTTGGTCATGATGATGTTCTCTCGAACATCTGGGGACAGATTCTGGCAGAAATCTGAAAGACAACAGTCATTGTTATGATCTGAATCAAGAGAGCTAATCAATTGTAAGAACCAAGAAAAGCAATCACGTTTAGTATGAGATCAAGTGGTGAGAAAGCACTAAGACAGACTACTTGTGTTCACAACATATGTATATTGTACACTCAAAATGTTTCTAGATCTATTCTTTTAAGCACTTCTACTAGGGGGATAGACATACCTTAAAAGTCACACAAAAACCCAAAAATCAAACATAATTAAAACACTGTTATCACTATTCATGATAACTAAAATATATTGCTGATTAAGAATAGAACAAATAAAGAAAATTATAAGCGTATAATCGCAAATCAAAAGTGCACTAATTTGTACTTGGGTTCTTTTGTTTACTTTCCTCGAAACGAAGCAGCCACGATACCGAATCCACCCAGTGTGCACTCAGTGTAACAAAGCTTTTTCATTGGCCACTGGTTCATTTGCCAATACGCTTAGTCGGCTCTTTGTTTATGGCTTATAAGACTGATAGGTGTTAATTTCAAACTGCATGTGGCCAGTGACTGAAGTTATGCATTGCATATTGTCATTAGCAGGCAGGCATATAGGTGTCAAAACAGACATTGAGTTTTCTGTGACAGAGTCCTCTTATGACAATCAACAGTATTTTTTGTTTGGGGTGTTTTTTTATAGACTTTGCTAACGATCTCATACTCCGGGTAGGCACACTGTTTCAAGCTCAGCGAACCGAATGTGCTATGAGCATAGCACAGCATAGCTGCTGAAACCACTTTTTCCCTCCATCGCTGGGGCAAATTTAGTGAATCCACTGAGCCCAGTCTTTACTGGCTATTTTCATCACATATTTTTTTCAACTTTAAGGTTGAAATGGTATTTTGATGATTTGTTTTGGTAAGTGCATACAAAAAGGTATGAGAATCTTCAAAGTTGCGTTTTATGTTGCATGTGGCCTTTAATGAGGCAAGTACAGGTTTTCTTAAGAAACTCTCAATCTTTTTATTGACTGTTCCCGCTCAGACCTACCTTTGACTTTGTGAGCTGAAGCAGCCCTGACCTCAGCCTCACAATCCTTCAGCAGACTCTGGAAGGCTGGAACCAGGTCATTCTTGGTGATCTCAGGACCCACTGCCTTCTGGAGCTGCAACACACACACAGAGAGGTACTGGACAGTTGCAACAGCCTGTGAGTGTACTTGGCAGGACATGAGTATGTACAGAAACTGCCCTGCAGGGGTTGGGTGGTGCGTGTACTTGGCAGGACATTAGAGTCACTGGCAGCCTGGAGTACTGGTCACTAGGTGGTTGGGTGGTGTGTGTACATAGCAGGACATGTACAGGACATGTACAGGCAGGCCTGAAGAACTGGTCACTAGGGAATTGGGTGGTGTGTGCACTTGGCAGGACATTGGTATGCACAGTCAGGTCTGAGGAACTGGTGACATGGGAGCTGAGTGGTGTGTGTACCTGGCAGGACATTGTTATGCACTGGCATAGGCCAGGGGTATTAGTCATTTCAGGGTTGGGTAGAGTGTGTACCTGGCATGAAACTGGTATGCACAAACATTTCTTATGTACTGGTCATTTGGATGTTGCAACAGTTGGGTAGCATGTGTACTTGGCAGGACACTGTTATGCGTAGACAAGACTGAGGTACTGGTCACTGGGGCTTCGGTGGTGTGTGTACTTGGGTGGGCATTGGTAAGTACAGACGTGTGTGTGTGTGTGTGTGTGTGTGTGTGTGTGTGTGTGTGTGCGTGTGCGTGTGCGTGTGCGTGTGCGTGTGAGAGAGTTCCCCTATCAGTTCAAGAACTAAAGTAATAAAACACAAGCATTGTTTCTCCCTACCCATTAGTGACATATGTCTGTGTACTTGTGGGATTGTTTTCCCTGTGTCCCCTGTTAGTGACTTATGTCTGTGTACAATGAGCACCAGGGGCCAATCAGTTCCAGCACTCAAGTAATGAAACACATGCATTGTTTCTCCATGTCAGTAACTTACGTCTGTGAACTTGTCAGCCACCATGTAACGGACCCTCCAGGACTTGTCCTCTGCAGCTTGGCGGAGGGTGGGCATGACCAGCTGTTCGGTGTCATCGGGCGGCAACAGTGAGGCAATGCTAACGCAGGCTTCTACAGCGAGAAGCCTTACCGAGTCCTGAAATATTATGTTCTTCAGTTTGTATGAAATACAGCAACATGCGAGAGTGTGGCGCAAACACAGAACAGTCAAGAAACAAGAATAACAAAACCAGTCATCCACTGGCCAACTTAAATTAACCATAAAAAACATATTAAACACTGAAGTGAATCAAATAAAATAATTTGTATTATGCTGCACTAGGCGGAAATACAAACATATATTACATTAACAGCATCATGAATTCACTTGTGAACCCAGCTACTACAATAACAATTATCAAAAATAGATAAATGCATAATTGTTTCATAATAGCTTGACAATAGCAAACTGGCATTAATACAACTTTAGATCATACAAAATAAGCAGCTTCATAAGCAAGAGTACAAAAATTACTTTGGAGCAGAAACAGGCACATATAAAGATTATAGTGCAAAGGCATTAAAAAATCAACATATACCAGTAAATAGAAGTGTTGTACCCAGTAACAACTTACTCATAAATATATTACATTTACCCAATCATCAGAATTAATGAGAATGATCAAGATTGCTGAGGCAAAAGACAACTTGAAATAAAAATGAAGGTTAAGATTTGAATCTTTAAATAATCCAGAGAAAGACGCAAATCATGGGTGGCCAGTGACATTGCAGGCGTTATGTGCTGCTGCACGCGTGATACCTAGTGTTTAGCTAATCTGAAACGACACTCAAGCAGGAACAAAGGGGGCATGACAGGTACAAGAGTGCCATGATACCGACTAAACCTGATACAAGGGTGCAATGATGCTGTCTAATCCAGGTACAAGGGTGAAATGACACTTTCTCAACACGGTACAAAGGTTGCCATGATACTGTCTCAACACGGTACAAGGCTGCTGTGACATCGCCTCAATCTGATATAAAGGTGCCAAGACACTGTTTCAATGTGGTACAAGGGTGCCACAACAGTTTCAATATAGGTGCCATGACAATGTTTCATTGCCGTACATGGGTGGTATCAATGATATTGTCTCCAGCAGGTACAAGCGTGTCATGACAGTTCCTCAATCTGGTATGAGGGGGCCATGACACTGTTTCATTGACATACAAGGGTGCTACGGCAGATGCAACATAGGACAAGTGTGTCATGACACTGTTCCAATGTGGTACAAGGGTGCTGTGACAGTGTGTTAACCTGGTACCAGGAGACATCAGAAACTAATGACAACAGTGAAGTAAAGTGAAGGACACCTGTTGCGGCGGTGACAAAATCTTCGTAAGCAGAGACAATACAGACCCTCAGTCTCTGTCTACAATTCATATGGTGAGTGCACGTTGACAACAGTAACAAACAAACAGGCGTGAAGACAGCTACCATTGAATTACTACACCAATGTAACTGTGCTACAATGCATTATCTCTCTGCAACCCCTCTGCATGAACTGACCAACAAACACAAAACAGTATCCTATGTAAACTACATTATCCACTGACAGAATAAAAAGACTATGTCAGCAAGAGAATACATGAAGTACCTTTGTAACAAAATGAACACTGAAGTGAGACGAACTGTGAATTGCTGTCAAAGCTTTACAAAGCCAAGGCGAGAAAGGAAAAGAGTAGTAGTTACCAAGTTGTCTCCCCTTACCTGCTCGTCCTGTGCTAGGGTAGTGAAGAGGGGGATGAGCTCAGACTTGAGGTACTCAGTCTCCACCACCTTTGCAAACTCCCCCAGTTTCCCTGCTGCTGCACGACGCACCATGGGTGTATCGTCACCACACAGGTTTCGGAAGTGCCTGAACACAGACAACAAAAGTGAACAAATGAAGGACTGACACTCAGATATCCAGGATTTTAAGGAGATATTCTTGGTCTATTTTCAACACTGTCTAGTATATCTATAACTTGGTTCCTAAAACACTGACATCCAAATATTGTGATGTGCCTAGATTCAATGATCATTTGACATTAATTTCAGGGCCCAAATATGTTGGTCACTCAGCAATTTTTTAACAATGGTTACTTGTAACAGTAATACTTTGAACTTTTGATAAAGTTACAGACATTGTGAAAATGCAAACAATGGCTGAATTGATTACAAACATTGGTTCTGATTAGGTATCACACCAGGCAGTGAATACCTGCACAGTAAACTTACTCAACGGTAGCTAGTTAGGTGAGAAAAATCACTGAAATCCCCAGATATTTGAAAGCAGAGGGAAACAGAAATTATAATATAACCATTCAATATAATGGCAGCTTTGTTCATGAATGGTGTTTCAAAGTAACAGGACATTGGGTCCTATAAGTTTCAGATGTCTATCTGACCCACTGAAAATTCACAGGACCCACAGAGTAAAATTAAACACACATTTCAAATTTAACATTTCTCATGGCATTGAAATTATTAACATTATATAATGACAAACATTTTAAACATAAATTTATAAACAGTGAACAAGTGTCACATGCCAGACACTGGGGCCAGCAGGTTGGGGACTTCTCTCTGATAGATGGCAAATCTACAAGATTTGTCAGAGGGTCAGACACTATTCGTCAACACTGTTTTATTCCTGAGATAATTGATTAACATGTTTTACTTCATAATACAAGAAGGAAACTTACTGTCTGAGTTCGGACTTGACATTGTTAGACACACGTGGATAGCAGACAGAGAACAGTCCACAGGCCGACGTCCTTGATGTGAACCAATCTCCTGCAAATGTAAACAACAGAGATTTTAGTGTTTACCACACAAATTCATCATATAAGCATCACTATTAGTAAGTTCAAAAGGCACACTTTCAGTAAATGCGTGTGCCCAATTACAACTCTTTCGTACTCTCAGTTAGACATATTTTCCTTGGCATGTGTGATTTTCAGCTTAACTGGTTAGAAACTGAAATACACACAGTACAGCTTCAATAAATCAGTTTGTTTCATCGAAAATCAATTCTGATACCATAGTTTCAATAACCATTATCACTATTTCAATTCAAGTGAGTTTAGTTTTACACCACACGCAGCAATATTCCAGCTATATTGCCTATCTGTAAATAATCAAGCCTGGACCAGAAAATCCAGTGATCAACAGCACGAGCATCAATCTATGCAACTGGGAACCGATGACATGTGTCAATAAAGTCAGTGAGTCTGGCCACCCAACCCCATTAGTCGCCTCTCACAACAAGCACAGTCACCTTGTATGGCAAGCATGAGCTGCTGAAGGCCTATTCCACCCCGGATCTTCACGGGTCTATTTCAATTTGATATTTGAATACAACATTTTAATCATTTCACACAGTGAAAGTGTAATTTTGACTCCAACTGAAGCAGTTTCAAGCACTGAAATAAAGCGAAACATGATTTCTTGACACTGGGCTATTTATCGAATGAGAATTGTTGTAGACAAGGCCATGTTGACAATGGATTTCCTGCTTAAAAAAGCAGAGTCTGAGAGGTAAATGAAATCCAATGTTACTACTTCTATGAAGAATCGAAAATGATCAAATTGAGAAGCTAAAATCAAAAATCGAAGAGAATCGACATCTGGGCGAATTGTTAAAGCTCTGCCACTGAAGTGAGATAGTAAAACTATACAAAGACTTAAGACAATTCTCTGTACAGCCCGGCTGACAACAAAGTAGATGGCAGTTCTGCACTGGAGGAGTGTAAATACAAAGGAACTTGTATGCCAAGTGATTCCAGCTATGAGATTCGCCAGTCACACTCTTCTAAAAACTACTAAAAGTTTGCTGGCCAGCCAGTACAACCATAAGATGATGCCAGTCATGGGGTCACTTGCTTGTTATAATACACTGACTAATCTAGTCTAAGTATACTTAGTTTCAGTGTATGTAACGAACAGTACTGACGATAAGTTTACTTAGACTGCGGACTAATTTCCAAAAGTTGTTGTGGACACTGGAGACAACCTTGAAAATGGCTTGCTAACCAACAAGTACAATCTACACAATCTCCAAGAAGCCTTACAAACCAACTAGTTTCAATCTACACAGTCTAAAGAGGGCTGACTTAACAGTTAGACGATCTATATAATCTCCAAGAGGCCTTCTCAGCAAATGACTCCCCATCAAGTACAAATACTAGGAGGCCTGACTCAATGGCAAATACAATCTATAAATCTCTAGGAGGCATGACTCACCAGCAAGTATAATCCATACAGTCTCTAGAAGGCCATACTCACTGGGGACTAAAATCTATACAACCTCAAAAAGGCCTGACTCACCAGGTAGTACAATCTACTAACATACGGCAAACTCACCAGCTGACAGCCTCTTCAGTAGTGGGACGAAGTGATTCTCCAGGTCTGCTGGGGAGTGCTCTGCAGCAATCTGTCGCAGTGAGTCCACTGCCTTGTCTCTTACCACAGTCTCCTCCACAGTGGCGAGGCTCTCTAGTGGGGGCTGAGACAGAAGACCACAAGCATCAGCATCACTTACAACAGCTGCAAACATCATACTTTCCTTGAGGTATATAACTTCAAGTCTACAACCTGTACAACTAAAGAATCAAACAAAATCAGCACTCCATGACAGAAAGAGCATATTCTTGGCTAATGACTTTTAAAAAGGCTAGCCACAACATTTGTGCTAACATCATGACGTTGGAGTTTCAACTTTTTCCTATTATTTGTCAAATGGATTAGCCTGGACCATCTGTCCATGGAAGGATATCCTATGCCATTAATGTTCAGACTGAAGCTCAAATTCAATCTATGTACAAACTATACCAGGCTTATGACATTTTCAAAACATCATTTTACATGGCTAATCATGACCTGAATGAACTTCACTGGAATCTATATGTTCAGATTCATGAATACATATTCAGTTCATAAACTCACATCTGGTAAATACTGATTTTTCTCAACCCTCGACTGTCGCTGCAGTCTGGGGGAATCAGAACGTTTGGAAGCCGATGATTTCTGTTTGGTACTTTCTCCTCTATCTGATGAACGTATAGGCAGAGGGGGTGAATGAGGGTGTGGCTTAATCTGATCGAGCAGGAGAGATAGAGATTGGTGGAGGGGTTTCAACTGCTGAGAGGGAGATATAGAGTCGTTCTGTTTTCTTTGCAGAAATCCATCATCCATGGATTTATGTTTGGTCAGCTTGGACTTGAACTCAAATTTGGGTATCTCCGGTAGAGCTGGGACAGCTGTTGTCCCCGGGGCCATGTTGAAGTAGTTGTCTTGTACCATGTAGAAGGCCCCTGGGCAGGCTGGCAGAGTGAACACAGGGACACACCAGCCATGTCGGGAAGGGGGTGGGGTCCCTGGGGCAAACGCAGGGGAGGGGCTGGATGTTGGTGGGGTTCCAGGTCCTGGCAAAGGGGAGTGACGGAATGGGGGTGGAGTCCCTGGTGCAAACACAGGGGAGGGGCCAGATATGGTTGGGGTTCCTGGGGCGAACACAGTGGAGCGATGGAATAGGGGTGGAGTTCCAGGTGCAAACACAGGTGAGGAGTCTGACATAGCTGCAGCTGCTGCTTCAGGACAAGAAGAAAGGGAGGAAACAAGAGGAATAACACAAGCAGGATCACACAAATAAAACAACCACGATCAGAAAGTCTGTTGAAGTGACAGAAGTCAATGAAGTCTGTTTACTAACACACAAATGTTCTTTGTTGTCACAAAATGTACATGTTTAAGGTTGAGGTCAACACAGTTGCACAGAAAACTAAGGACTGTAGTGACACTTAAGAAAATAACACCAACAGAAATCAGGCCTCCCGCAGCAGACAGTCAGCCATGTTCTCACTTCTGCATAGTCAAGCAAGTACACCAGAATTACATGTGAACACGTGAACAGTCTCAGTCAATCAGTCACCTTATAAACCTTTCACACTCAACACAAAGTGGTCTTGCAATAACTTCAAGTCTACAACCTGTACAACTAAAGAATCAAACAAAATCAGTATCAATGGATAGCAATCTTTGTGTAAACTTTGTCCACCCAACACAACATTCTGTTTTCTTCGTAGCAGAGACTGCAAACCAAAACCAAGACAACTCCAGAACGACACAAAATCAGTGTAAGTTGATCACAACCTCCTTGAAACCAAGTTCCACTCAGCACAATGGTATGTCCCCTTCAACCAACTTCTGCAGTGTACTATGAAGACAACTCTGTTACACAAAATCAGATTCAGTAGATCACAAGGTCTGTAAAAACCACTTCCATTCAAGAGAATGTTCTGTCCTCTTCAAAGCAACCACTGCAGTGTACAAGAAAGGTAACTACACAAAATACGAGTAGATGACAAATTTTGTGTGAACCACATCCACCCAACATCTGTACAAGCAAGACAGTTCCACAACTACGCCAAATACAACTCAGTAGATCACAATCTCTGTGTTAACCACATCCAATCAACGTTCTCTTCCCTTCAAACAACCACTCCAGACTCCAACCGAGCCAGCAGTCTTATGTGTCATCATCACGCTAATCCACTTCTAGGGCCTCACCCAGTCAAGCAGCTTGGCCTGCACGGTCAATCAGAAGGCTAAGTTTGGACCCCAGATCAATAGCTGCACTTCATCTCATCTCACTTCGGCCATCTTGAGATTAGATGCTTATATAAACAGTGCCCCATTACTGTAGAAACCTCAGTGATGAAGCAGGGATTCAGATCAATTCATTTCCAGGAAACTCACAACTTGCCATCCAAGATGCAGAGCTGCAGTAACTTTTTAAGCAACTGGATATTTACTCCCATGTCTGTTTATGTATGAGTAATGGCACTTTTTGAGGTGTAACCAGTATTTTGTATACTCCCGCTACTTATAAGAATTGAGTACTTTTAAACAAGGTTTCTTACCCATTAACACTTTTAAGTATATAAAAATAAATGTTTCTCAATGGACCTACATTCTTAATAATTATAATATTGCCAAATTGTTGGCAGCCATATTTAACACTCAACATGAAAGTGACTGACTATTATAGTAAACTCCAGACAGTTCATATAGCTGTAATAGCATATGTAGCTTAACATTTGCCAACGCTGTTGTAGAGTTTGGGTGCCTTGACAAATTATCATTCGCAAACTAGTTTAGTTAACTGAGTAAAGTATGCAAGGTATTACAGATCTACAGGGTTTTAAGTGATTCTCATGCATTTCATGTGCTCCAAGAATTGTAAATATGAGCAAAATATGCAAATATTCACCTTATCTGAAGCTCTGAAGATGTCCTGAAGAAACTTACTAAAATTTTGCATTTTCAAATTTTAAGACAATTTCCGTAAAATATTGATAAATTCAGAGAATATTCTATTAGTATTAGTTTACTAATTTTGACCTCAGGTGACTGCAACATTCATACTGACACCAATAATTTCCAGGCAACTTTGGAAATTTAACTGTGTACTTATAATTGACCCGGATCCTCTTTCAGCACTTTGTCACTTTTTTGTCAATGAATGACCCACGGCTGCTTTCACTGTGAACTTACCAGCAGACAGTGGACCCACTCTGGGCCACCAACAAGTGGTGTGAACTGCCCCAGCTGCTCCGCCAGTGCCAACAACACTTCATCTTCATCATATATCGTATCTGAAACAGAAGTTCAAGTTCAAACAACTTGCACAATATCCCTAATCCATGATATGGTATTAGCAGTCTGTGCCAAACTTAAACAGATGGGGGATAAAACAATGTGCACTCCCATGACTTATGTGAGCAAACATTTCACAATACAATTAGCAATGGATAACAATATATGGATGAACGCCTTTATTACAGTGACGTTTAGGTGTAGTTTCGAACACTATTAACGAGCAAGTCATATGATAACAATGTTAGAACCTATATCAAAGCATTGCTCTCACTGTTATATAGAAATTGTTCATCCATGCCTTGATATTCTTCCTTACTGCTCCAACTTCTAAAAGCCTCTCAATGAAGTATGACTTGACTAGGACTTTAGACTAATGGTTAGTGTATCAGTTCTGGAAAGCTTACAAATGTAAATTTAGCATGCAAATCAAGGCATCTGTGTTGGGATCACTACGGCAAAAAATTGAGGATTTCCAGATTTATATGCAACCATAAAAGGAAAATTACATAATTTCATGAAAAGCAAATGAACTAGCAGCAGATTGTATGTTGCAGAGATTTAGCTTCTATGTAGAGTGTTGACAATGGATTCTAATCCCAACTATTCAGTGGAATATTTTCATCAGTTCATCGGAATCAACATAACAGTCTCTGAATGAATGTGGAAATCAATCAAAGTATGACAAATTTGACTAAAAGCAAATCAAAGTTTAATAACAACCAAACAATCAGTAGACCCTACTAGACCCTTCAGTCAATTTTGAAATAATATTCAATACTAGATAACAAGTGAATCGAGTATTGAGAAGGGTTTTGTGAGAAGCATGTTTTCACTTGAATGACAATCAAGGAAAGTCTCTTACATTGTTTGGTCACAGTGTCTTAAAGACTGACCATCTTGCCATTGTCCTTACTGCAAAGTTGACAAATACAATAAGCTGTGTGCTGATTGGATACTGCCTAGCCACTTCACCAATCAAATTGTTTGGTTTTGTTGAAGTACCAGAAGGGGAGTAACTCTACATAAACAACAAACTAGGGGAATATGTGATGAGAAGGCAATCCAGTGTCTGCATTATCAAACCATGAATGAAACTTTTATCATTGATTTTTTATCACTGTTTGTAAAAGAAAAATTTAATCTAAGACTCTGGGATCCATAATTGTTTGTGGAAGTGAAAAATCACTTCCCAATGACGCAGTACTGTCTTGTACCACCCACCACTCATGAAAACGTGAGTAAATACTCAAAACACTATGTCCAGAGGAATTAGCTGGAGTGCTACTAATGTCTTCCTAGATTTCACGACTCACAGCTTAACACTCATCACACACACGCTTGCAACAACTCTATTAGGGGACTCCCAGCAATTAGCCAAGAATCAATACAAGCTTACTGTGTTGCTGCTACAGAACTGTTGCCCTTCACATGCAATGGATCATGGCTGCAGATTGGGCTAGCTGTTAATTAAGGGTATTATCAGCATATCTGTTTATAGAAGTTCGCTCTAACAACAATACAGATCAGTCTTGAACGCTTTGTATATCCATGATACAAATCACAACACCATTTTGAATGATTTGCATATCCATAATACAGTTCACAATATTATTTTTAATATTTTAAATTTTTTTGTAGGGACTCAATTCAGGGTCTCAGGTGTGACGAGCAAACACTTTTAACCACTAGGCTGCCCCAGCCCGCCCCTGGCTTGATTGCAGGTATGATAAGGTGCATTGAGGTCAAAGGCCATATTGATGATAACAGCACTTGTACAGCAATGTGCAGTTTTCTTATCAGTGAGTGAATCATTAGCATATGTAATTGTAATTTGATAGTGAGTGGTACACACTGACGCAGTGGCTCCTTCATCTATTATAGAACTGAAAGCCTTTCTTAAGTGGCATTTTCTTC
The DNA here is from genome assembly GCF_037392515.1 of Haliotis asinina. NCBI lineage: Eukaryota > Metazoa > Mollusca > Gastropoda > Lepetellida > Haliotidae > Haliotis > Haliotis asinina. Next base: position 35,087,504 of record NC_090280.1, read on the forward strand.
AACTTTAAACATATTACATTTGAAGACTGTTTATCAGGAAAATTTGCATACCTGACAATAATGAAATGGTAAGCTTTCTGTGTAGGCTCACAGATCTGGACAGTACTTTGTAACACTTACTGACAAAAACAGCTGGTGATTTTTTTTTTTCGCAATTCATCCCTAAACATGCTGTACATTTAAGGGCTGGCCATAATGTGGCTATCATCACTTAAGTTGTGCATAGGTTGAAAACTCAAAACAGATGAAAATTAATTGATCATTGCCAACAAGAAATCATTTGAAAAAAAAATGGTGCACATCACTTTTCCTAGATTTCCTATTCGGGTTGTTAATGCAGGTAAGTATAACATAGTTTTGTTGCATTTTGTTTCATTTAGAAATTACGCAAATTGCCTTTTCAAATTTCATGTCCTGTGCAAAATGATGCAACTTGCTACTTCAAAGTGATGACAAATATAACATGAACATAAAAGTACCTGGAGTCTTCAAGAAATAACCAGTCAGGGCTTTTTAGTTAATAAAGTGAATTTTCTAAGATTTAAAAATGTTTTCAGGCCCTGAAAACTTCTAAGATATGATCTATCATCAAGTGTTTCAAACACTAAAACAGTAGTGAATTATAGAAATTTTGATCGATTGCTTTATGTGGTCAGTGTAACCAATCTTCGATTATTTCAAGTAATCGGAAAACCACAAGTCATCAGACATACTAAATTAACTACTAAATTATTGTTCATCACCTATATGGTTTGTGTTTATGATCTTTAAAAAAAAAAAAAAAATCAAACTTCACTGAATGTTGACATTACATTGATTAAAACTAATCAACAAAAATCACAAGACTATCATTAGTATCAAGCCTACTAATTCTATTTATACACTGAAATGAAGATTTGTTGATAATGGATCAATAGATCACAAATGTTACATTTTGATTCATCAGAAGTCATATTTGTCGAAGCATCAGAACTGTGTTTCAACAAAAGGCCACATTACCTGGTACATGGAACTGCCGACTGTAATCTGTGCTAAATTTGGTTCAGTTTTTCCATTTTTCAAAATGTGCTAATAAATAAAATCCAAATAAATATTCAAAAAATCTCCTTCATTGAAATCAAATTTCTATTACAAATAGGGCATTGTTGCAAAACAAAATTTTAAACACGGCAACAAATTAAAGACCAAATTAACATTACTTAGTTCAAATGCTGGTTCTTGACAGATGGCATATTCTATTTCTTATTTGAACATAATATAAAATAGTATTATTTTGTAAAACTGTTATTTAATCCATAAACAATTAAGTAATAAAAAGCGTGGACTACATGGGTAAGGAGCAGGAGAACTTTTATATAAGACTGATTGAGTGTCAGGGTATATCTAACAACAGGCTGTACAAGATTGGTACATTTCGCAATGTCAAATTAGCTATATTTTTAAGTCATCGTGTGAAACTTCCTTGTATTACAGTATTGGGGTTTTTTTTCACTGAATCACAGATAAACTGGGAGATGTGTCCAGCTGACTGGTATTTCTGCCTTGGTTTCTGTCTCCACTTTAACATATACTGACAAAGTTTGTTATCCCTCATTTATTCACATGAAACTGCTGTTGTAGTCTTTTCACTGAGCTTTAAACAGTAACATCCATTTTAATTTCACATAGTAACCACTGGGTCATTTACTAACACTTTCATGAATGAAGAAAAGAACATATCACCAATTAAACAAAATGCAGAATTAGTTCAGTAACTTTAAACCTGCTGACTAAGACAATAACTAACAAGTGACAGGTAATGACAGACTATCCTCATTGAGTTATATCAATTACAAATTAACAGCAAAAGAATTATACAATAAAGATAACAAGGAAGAAAAACTGTCACTCATTGTCACAACTTGGTTATTATTTTTATTACCGGGTAACCCATGTGATTTTGTTTTTCTAAACAACACTAAAACGAAAACAGCAATCTCTATAACAAAACCAGTGATGGGGAATCCCCATATTGCAGTGCATTGATTGGCAATCTTATTTTCTGAAACAGGAAATCAACTCTCACCACAAGGTGTAACCTCCAGAGGGACTTACAGGAAAAAAACTACTGTGTCCTCTATCCCATATAGGTAACAAACCACAATATCCGTACAGATAACATTAAACCAAAAGACACTGTAGTACTAGCACAGGTAAAATTAAACCTAATGACACTACAGTACTAGCTCAGGTAAAATTAAATCTAATGACACTACAGTACTAGCTCAGGTAACAGTAAGCATACGGACATTACAGTACTAGCACAGATAACAATTTACTTACTGACCCTACAGTATGAGCAGAGGTAACAGTAAACCTACTTACACTACAGTATTAGTACAGGTAAAAGTAAACCTGCTGACTCTACAGTATTAGTACAGGTAACAGAAAACCTGCTGACACTACAGTATTAGTACAGGTAACAGTAAGCCTGCTGACACTACAGTGCTAGTACAGGTAACAGTAAGCCTGCTGACACTACAGTACTAGTACAGGTAACAGTAAGCCTGCTGACACTACAGTATTAGTACAGGTAACAGTAAGCCTGCTGACACTACAGTACTAGTACAGGTAACAGAAAACCTACTGACACTTCAGTATGAGTACAGGTAACAGTAAACCTACTTACACTACAGTATTAGTACAGGTAACAGAAAACCTGCTGACTCTACAGTACTAGTACAGGTAACGGTAAACCTACTGACACTAAAGTATGAGTACAGGTAACAGTAAGCCTGCTGACAGTACAGTACTAGTACTGTAACAGTAAACCTACTGACACTACAGTATTAGTACAGGTAATAGTAAGCCTGCTGACACTACAGTACTAGTACTGGTAACAGTAAACCTACTGACACTTCAGTATTAGTACAGGTAACAGTAAACCTACTTACACTACAGTATTAGTACAGGTAACAGAAAACCTGCTGACGCTACAGTACTAGTACAGGTACAGTAAACCTGCTGACACTCCAGTACTAGCACAGGTAATAGTAAGCCTGCTGACAGTACAGTACTAGTACAGGTAACAGTAAACCTACTGACACTTCAGTATTAGTACAGGTAACAGTAAACCTACTGATACTACAGTACTAGTACAAGTAACAATAAGCCTGCTGACTCTACAGTACTAGTACAGGTAACAGTAAGCCTGCTGACACTACAGTACTAGCACAGGTAATAGTAAGCCTGCTGACAGTACAGTATTAGTACAGGTAACAGAAAACCTGCTGACTCTACAATATTAGTACAGGTAACAGAAAACCTACTGACACTACAGTATTAATACAGGTAACAGTAAGCCTGCTGACAGTACAGTATGAATACAGGTAACAGTAAACCTACTGATACTACAGTACTAGTACAGGTAACAGTAAGCCTGCTGACACTACAATACCAGCACAGGTAACAGTAAACCTACTGACACTACAGTATTAGTACAGGTAACAGAAAACCTGCTGACTCTACAGAATAAGTACAGGTAACAGTAAACCTATTGACACTACAGTACTAGTACAGGTAACAGTAAGCCTGCTGACAGTACTAGCACAAGTAATAGTAAACCTACTGACACTACAATACCAGCACAGGTAACAGTAAACCTACTGACACTACAATACCAGCACAGGTAACAGTAAACCAACTGACACTACAGTATTAGTACAGATAACAGTAAACCTACTGACACTACAGTATTAGTACAGGTAACAGTAAACCTACTTACACTACAGTATTAGTACAGGTAACAGTAAACCTGCTGACTTTACAGTACTAGTACAGGTAACAGTAAACCCACTGACACTACAGTATGAGTACAGGTAACAGTAAACCTACTGATACTACAGTACTAGTACAGGTAACAGTAAGCCTGCTGACAGTACTAGCACAAGTAACAGTAAACCTACTGACACTACAATACCAGCACAGGTAACAGTAAACCTACTGACACTACAATACCAGCACAGGTAACAGTAAACCTACTGACACTACAGTATTAGTACAGGTAACAGAAAACCTGCTGACTCTACAGTATTAGTACAGGTAACAGAAAACCTACTGACACTACAGTGTTAATACAGGTAACAGTAAGCCTGCTGACAGTACTAGCACAGGTAACAGTAAACCTACTGATACTACAGTACTAGTACAGGTAACAGTAAGCCTGCTGACACTACAATACCAGCACAGGTAACAGTAAACCTACTGACACTACAATACCAGCACAGGTAACAGCAAATCTACTGATACTACATTACTAGTACAGATAACAGTAAACCTACTAACACTACAGTATTAGTACAGGTAACAGTAAACCTTGCAAGTCACCTGTGAGGAAGGGAATGAGCTCGCTTCTCGTCCTCTCCACGCCCAGAGCCAGCGCTATTGTAGACAGCTTCTTGATACTGTTCAGTCTCAGCTGGAACAGGAAGAAGAAATCATTAGTGTCAGATGAATACTCAGGGATTGGGAAAGGTCGTTGCCATGGGCCATTTTGCACATTTGAATAATAATTGGCCTATAAATATTTTGAAATTTACGCTTGATACAAGGGCAGTGGCATACACTAAACTCAGAAAATAGCTAATAATCCTGGAATGACACACTACCGAAGTTCTCTATCCCAATCCATGAAACTCAGAACACAAATGAGTCCAACACTTTCACACAATATTACATATTTAATTATCAAACCAAGCAAAATTAAAAAGGTATCTGACTGGCAATTCAGTGACTGATGCGCATTAATTCAGGATCCGGTAACATGCATTTAAGATGCTTCTCTCAGAGATCAAGATCAACAGTAATTTATCAGATGATAATACAGTTTTTACATTATGTCACACTACAGTATTAGTACACTGTCCACTGATAAAGTACTGTTGATCTTGATCTATGAGCGAAGCATCTTTGCATAAGCAAAACAACTTGCTTGAGGGTGATCTACTCAAGTAATTATTGTGAAATGTAGTGTTGAATTATCAGAGAACTTGTGGATTATCAGAGAACTTGTGGTGAATGATTACTGGTCATAACTGAAATCGATATATTATTAATGCAATTCCCCCAGGTTTTTATTCTAATCAATGTTTTTATAGCTTATACTGCAAGCATGCAAGAAAGACACTGGAATTGTAATTAAACAACAAAAGTGGTCACAATTTGACAATGCCCATAGCCTTACCCTGACGAGTGCATGTTTGTTTGTGAGTACTTGTCAAGTTCAATCATTAGTTTACTTCGTGTAAGTTTTATACTGAAACAAAATTCTGATATCAATAATGTTTTTTAACAATAGATAATTATCTTTAATCCTTCTTTCAATCAATTTTCAATAATTTTTTAACACCAAAACACCAGTAGTGAAATGGTTCCTTATATTCAACTCACACAGACGAATTCAAGGTCCTCTCTTCATTTTGAAAAGTATATCACAATTACACAATAATCACGATAATTTAAACACCTAACCGAGATTTAAAAAGACCTGGCACTTTGAAGTAGGTCACTCGGGACACTTTACAGGTCTTAACATTGATCTGACTATATGGTTCATGTATGATCACAAGATTATCATTGCAAATATCATAAACTGAAACTTTGCAGATATCACGTGATCATAAAGAGAACATAATAACCAGCCTAAGCCTTAATGTTTACCTGTACACATAAATATAGCTCTGTACCCCATTCTCATTCACCTGATGGAGTAAGCATTAACTCCGAAACGTTGTGTACTCATAATAAAGAAATTGATATCCATAAAAATCTTCATTCTTATGTATTTCAATTCTAAATGCCCTTCAAAGACTTAACAGTCTAAGCCATTACCTATAAGCACAAATTTATTCTACAATAAACAAAGAAACAAACTGTCTCCTGCTAGTTGAACTATTTAATAAACTATTCTTCAGTCTCTCTTTACTGTCCACAGAAGCAAGTTTTGATGATCAGTCCACATGTATAACTATAAAATTTAGGTGCACCAAACTGGTGATGGCTACTTCAAGTATGTGGCATACATACACATACCATGTATGTCTTGTCCAGTTTACAGAGATATTTGACTAAGACCTGATAAAGACTTGTTCAGCTGTTCAGACAGAAAAAGTGAGAGAGGCACCTCACAATGCATTTTCACTGACACTTTAGATTAGTGACGACTGTGTGCGTGCATGTGCACACTTATATAAACATGTCAAAGTGTCAATGAAAATGCTTAAATATCTACAATCATCCTCACAGTAAAGGAGTTATGCCATTTAAGCATTTCACAATGTTGGTAAATCAATTATTGATAAAATGCAGTCCCAATTTCAATCAAAAACTTTTCATAGTAACTGGCAAAAAGGTGAGAAATGCTCATTTTGCCTTATTTTATTCATACATCTTCTTACCCTTCCATTTATCACTTTTCCCCACACCCCTATCACACCAATTTACATTGTTCTTAAATTTTACAATCAGCTTACTGCCTTGACAGAATTCTTAGTTGTCCGAAAATGGATGCGCATCATAAATTCATTATCATATTAAATGTTAACATTTTCTTTCCATTTCACAAACTGGCAAATACCACTGGAAATTCGAGGACAAGACAGACAATCAAACTCAAACAAACAAAAATGCTACACTTGTTCATTACTACTTTAGATATGCACAATGCACATCAATATATGCCAAAAACGCATAATAGGATATGTAATCCATTTGAAACCAACTACATAAGATTCAAATCCTGTCAATCATGAAACAGAAACTCTTTGAATGTTATGTATCAACGGATCATTCTTAACTGAATCACATTGAGGCACCTAAAGCATTTCCAGCTATTGCCATTTCCAGTCTAGTTATCACATGATAATCCTTGGCTCTATTTATTCAAAAAGTTCCTAATGTACCAGGAACTACAACTGAAATAGTAAATTGTCATGTTTCTTACACAGCACACTCTGCAACATTCCAGCTACATCAGTGATACAATAACATGCATCAACCAAATCCATCTGACCCATTTGGTGCTGCTTTGGACAAGCATGGACTGGTTACCATGTCTGTCAATGTTGAATTGTAATGGGTCCATGGACTCCAATCTCCTGCTTTAAGAGAGTGGCTTAAAATTTACATCTTAATCTAGTAAGAATTTTCTGACCTCAAGACAAACATGTCAGTGATCATGTGACACTTCACAAAAAGTGCCTTGAGTACTACCTAGAGACACTTTATATCTTTCACATTATGAAAAAACCTGCAGGACTTGAATTTCATACACAGATTGGGCATGCCAAATCATTAGTGCACATTGATGTTAGGCCTATGACAGTTTATTAAGGAAAATGAGAGCTTATGCCTCATTTAATTCATAATCACGATAATGAATTCTGCCCTTTCACCTACATAATGCTAAAGCACTGGTTATTGTCATCAATGTCAACACGTTCTCATCAATGCTTACGGATACTGCCCGACAAGAACCGACTTGCACTTTTGAGAGTAACACATTTAATAACGTGAAGGTGTTAAAATTGCTCTAAGAAATATTTAACAATCGGTTGTCACGTGAAGGCGGTTGTAGAAAATGCTCTTTCACTTGAAGTGAAATGCGCATTAAAATAACATTGATCGGTTAAAAATATCTGTATGCACAGAATTGTGTTAGACATAAGTTTAAACACGTAAGATTAAAGCATACAGTTACATGCGCTCAGAATATATCTTCCAATGGGACAAAAATCGTGTTGTCAAAACACTGAGATAAAATGTCGGCGAACAATTCTGTCAGTGGAATGCCGATACACTACTAGGGAATCATTCAGCACTTCGAGCGCTCACAAGGCAAAATACTTTTTGTATGAACGCTAAAAAGAACGATTCTGTATACCTGAACATCTTCGTTTCTTAATTCATCGATTAAAACCGCAATTGGATAGAGAGAATCATCTCCAGACTCGCTCGCCGCCATGTTGGATTTTGAATATGTGGGATTTCCGCATTAACATAAAGGACAAATTCTAAAGATTGGAGAAATAACAACCAGCATCACTGCCTTATATCAATGTGGCAAAAAGCACGAGAAATAGTAACATATAAATAATTTGTACGCTAAAACTGTTTACCCATGTTGGCCTTGATCGAGACTATTCAGATGACGTAATGCATCCCGATTGTTTCCGGAAATGCACGAACATCCGCGACAGCAGAAGTTATCATAACATACATTACTCACTGGACATAGATCTACCTTTATTGTTATATCTGTTATCAGCGATGAACCTGACGTGCACATGTTGACTCATGGTGATAACAGTTTCGGTTTGATTTGTAAGGCACTATATTTAAGCATTCAGTCATTTTGAGTAGAGATTGACCTGGTTAGAGTGAGTATGGTTTTACGCGGTTGTTTGAAACAAAGCAATGCTTTGCTTTACACGGTTGCGTATTGACATTGAAAAACGCAGCAAAAGATTTAAACACTTGCTTATAAATGACTTTGTCCCAAAGGCATGTCATCGGGATATTATCAATGTAAGCATTATGCAACATATCCTGTTATAGCACTAGCATTTTCACACGAGTATGAACTAAACCGTTTTATTTAGGAGCTAGTTTACATGATTAACCTTAGCACAGATTTGTTCATATGCTACTTCCAGTGATGTGAAGATGTTAGTGAAGGATGTACTAGTCAAGGGCTTGTAAGCCAGTGTCTATTTCGCACATTGTACTCACTGCGTAATCAGAGGAAACTAAACGACTTTCCGAGTAGTACCATTTTTATTAAACGAGTTACTGATTCTGTGAGTATATTAAAAATGGCATTTCACGGAAGCGAGTTTAGAATTCTGTTTATTACTCGCCATCATTAATTGACAGAAACTGCGGCGAACATTGCCTACAGTGCGAGGACTCTCAGCTTTCAAATCAAGCAAGGTCTAGTAAAATTAGTATTAGCATTGTGAAGTCAGAACTTTGTACCATTTTGACGTCATACGTCAAGCAGTATTACACTAGTGTAATATTGCCATAAAAATCACTCTCATGCGCAGCGATGATTTAGCACAGGGCGGCTACATATTGTTGTAGATTATCCCTGCTGAGCATAACATCACTGCCACAGGCTCATTTGCACATCACGTGACCGGACTTTGTTTGTAAACAAATGCGCATATTCATTAATCAATGTTACGCAAATATATTTCTACAACTGCGTTAGTAAGGTTTATGACAATACATATTTATATGTGAATCGTCACACCTTTCTGACCTGTGGCAGAGGTACTATGCTAGCTCGCCGCATGGAAGTCTCAGTAGGAGAGTGTGTAAAAATATTACACTACGTCTTCAACGGGTGAGGCGACCCGTGAAGGTCCCGGGGTAGAACAGGCCTTCAGCAACCCATGCTTGCCACAAAAGAGGCGACTAACGGGATCGTGTGGTCAGGCTCGCTGACTTGGTTGACACATGTCATCGGTTCCCAATTGCGCAGATCGATGCTCATGTTGTTGATCACTGGATTGTCTGGTCCAGACTCGATTATTTACAGCTGGAATATTGCTGAGCGCGGCGTAAAACTAAACTCACTCACTCACTCTCTCAACGGGCGAGGCTTACTCATTCGCTTATTACTTGATCTGACGTTTGTGGTGCCTATTGTTATATGACATCATCACATTAAACATGACGTGATTCAGTTTGTACGTTCTAACAGTCACGTTACTGACAGATAAGCACGCATCTCCATCGCCTCAACCACGGAGCTAGTACCACTTGAATGCAATGGTTTGGATCCTATGTCATCACCTAGAGGGTTCTCTGGTAGATATATACACATATCACAGTTGTTACAATATAGAGGTGTAAATTCAGTAAAACCGCATCCCAACCATTTTTTCTTTCTTTCTTTGATTGTTTGGTGATGTTTTTTAGGCTAAATCCTTTCTTGAAAAGCACTGGATCAATTGTAGTAACATTTGACTGTTTGCGACAAATCATTCACTGCTAAAACACAATACAAGAATAACATGATTTACTTTTACTGGACTAGGAAGGAAGGAAGAGCTTTATTCGGTATTTATGGCCACATGACCAAGAGTACAATTAAATGAGCATAATATAGCACATGGGCAGGTGAACAAGTTTATACGGGTAGACATAGTTTCAGGTAAACTGCAACATTTTTTAGTAGTTTGACGTTCTTTGTTGCAAGCAACTGAGTAAACTTTGATCTGGTTGGGGATATAATATAAAAATCAGGAATGTACATAGAACGTTGTTGTGAGTAAAATGGACATACGAGCAAGAAATGATACTCATCTTGTATTAAATTACAGTTACATTTATCACATTTCATGGAATCAGAGTTTATCATATTATAGCGACGGTGTTGAATTTTAAGTTTATGACTCATGCATCTGAATTTAAATAAAACACGTAAAAGATCTTTTTCGTAACAAAACTCTGATATATATTTTTCAGGTTCAAGTACAGATTTATATGATGAGTAATGATTTAAGAATGACGAAGAAGTGATTTTTGCATACCAATTCTGGAAATCTATATCTTTATATCTCTGTTTAAAAACATTAATAAAGCTTGTTACCTCGCCACAATCTTGCGATAACAACACAAAAGAAAATCCAGAATGAAATAAAAGTAAACGTACATGGGATACCCAATTGTGACCACCACTGTCGTCATATCTCTTTAGTAGTTCATAGCATGCCTTTGGGATGCGATAACTTTCCATATTCAGGAGTCTACACCAGTATTTTATACAACGGGTGAAATACTGCACACAAAGGTGGCTTCTACCCGTTTCACCGAGTACAATATTTGACGATACGTTTTTGCTAACACGAAGGTATCTTTTGAAATAATAGCTGTGCATTTTTTCAATGCTTGCACGATAAGTAAAACCCCATATTTCTGCACCATAAAGTAAGATTGGTGCAATTCTGCTATCGAATATAGTGGATGCCACAGACAGAGATATACTTTGATATGTCTTGAATAGAGAAAAAATAGGAAATGAAGCCTTCCTAGCTTGTAAAGCTAATGTTTCACATGCTTTAGACCAGTACAATTTCGATGTAAAGACAATGCCAAGATATTTATAATGAGGTAAAACATTCATGCTTGTACCGTCATAAAACCATTTTTCGTTATTACGAAGGTAACCACCATTCCTGAAAACAATAATGCTGGATTTATCCAAGTTAACCTCTAGACCCCATTTGAAACAGAATGAATTTAACGTATCCAGTTTTCTTTGTAGACCCATTACTGTGTCATCGATAAGAGTGACGTCGTCTGCAAATAACCGTAAAAGTATATCATTCATTCCATTTTTCACGAATATTCCTCGTAGGGCACATGTATTCATTTCATCAACTAATTCATTAATAAAGAAAATGAATAGAACAGGACTTAGAATGCATCCTTGCCGTAGTCCCGATGATGTCGAAAATACGTCTGAGCGCACACTACCTATTTTCACACAAGCAGATACCTTATCATACATACTTTTTAAAATTCGTATTATTTTCCCATGTATACCTTTGGAGATAAGAGCATATAGAAGCTTGTCTCTGTCTACATAATCAAAAGCCTTTCGAAAGTCTATGAAAGCTGCGTAAAACCGATGTTTCGGTTTTCTTAAATACTTTTGGCATAATGCTTGCAGAACAAACATATTATCAACTGTTGAGTAATCAGGTCTAAATCCAGCTTGACATTCATGTAATATTTCGTTCAGATCTAGCCAGATACGGATTCTGGTTTCGAGGATAGAAGTGAATATTTTTCCCATTACATTTAAAAGAGAGATTCCACGATAGTTATTTGGTTCCTGAGTACTTCCATTGTTATAGAGTGGAATGATCAAGCCAATATTCCAGCTATCAGGGAAAATGCCGCAATCTAGAACAGCATTAAACAATATTTCTAGGTAGGGAAGTAAACATTGGGCATGTTTAAAGAATTCGGGTGGTGTACCATCAATACCTGGGGATTTACCAGATTTTAACGCTTTGATCGCGTGATCTATTTCTGTTCCTGTAATTGGTTCAGATAGAAAGTCAATATTGTTACATTCCGCACAGTAACATTCTCATTGAACTCAACATTTGTTTCCCGACATGCCGGGTTTAACAGACTCTTAAAATATGTCACCCACTTGTCTGTTGTAATTGTGTTACTTTCATTACAAGTGTTCAGTAGAGATTTTATCTTATGCCAGAACTTCTTACAGTCACCACTTACAGCTGCACTCTGAATCTCATCAGCAATACCACTGTTAAAGATTCTACTTTTATTTCTGCATAGGAGGCGAAAGTGTCTCTTTGCTTCAAAGTATCTGTTTAAATTTTCTTTTGATCTGTATTTGCGGAACATATTAAGCCAGTAAAACTTACATTTTTTAGAACCTTCGCATTCTTCATCGAACCATTTTGGTTGCATATTCTTTGCTTTCGGGATATGATCATCACGACATTTAAAGTGACTACCTACACAGTGTAGAAACTCAACCAGTTTCTCGGTGGCACCATTGATATCAGAATGGACTAGTTATCTACATAAAATGATTTGATGGCGTCGAGACGTTATATGCTGTAATTTCATATCAAAGGAATTTCAATTTGTCTTCAGTAACCCATGTTTACAGGAAGACGCGACCAACATGTTCGAGTGGTCAGGCTCACTGATATGATCACACATGTCATCGTATCCAAGTTACATTGATCGATGCTTATGCTGTTGATCACTGGATTGTCTGGTCCAGACTCTACTTTTTTTCATAGACCACTGCCATATAGCTGGAATATTGCTGAATGTGGCGTGAATCTCTCCCACGTGTCTGCTGATATCAAATATATCAACACGAGTTGATAAAGTAACAAATATCCGATGCATTCCGAGGACATTTTTACCTTTATCAACGGATGTTGATATAATTGATATCAGTAGACACAAGTGTGACGTTAAATATTGACTCACTCATTCACCCAAAGGGTCAGATTCTATTTATCATCCAAAATCATTCAATGAAAAATGTACATCTCTGAACACAGCGCTGGCATTAGATTTGCAGTGCAACCATGTCATAGCATTGTGACGTCATCAAGTTCATGACGTCATAGCATTGTCAGGCCATTGTGAAAAAATCTACTGTCAAAGCGATATGTCCTAGGAGATATCGTCTGATCTCACACAAGCGATATCTCCTGTGGAACACAGTTTTGGATGATGAAGACTAATAATTATTATCCAACCCTATCACCCACCCACAAGTGCATTACGAACAATATTTATACAGTATATTATGAATTTGACGAGTCCTATTCAGTAACTTGTATTTTTAAACCGGACAAATAGTGCAGATCGTTCTGAATTAATTAACGCCAATTTGTATTCTGTATCTTTTACTTGGCTTCAGTTGTGTATTATTTTATTGATCCATACTGATCAGTTCTGCGAAGACCCGTTATGGTTAGAAAAGATCTGACGCCTGTTTCAGATGCGTTCGCGTTTATTTTGGAGGGGTGTTGTTAGAAGCGGCGGAAAATCCCATTCACTTGTCGGGTAAGTGTGATGACACGACAGAGTAAGTGTGATGACACGACAGTTAGAGTAAATGAGTATGGCTTTCCATATTGTAGCCATGAGGGGAATCGAAACAAGACATCGGCTGAAATAGAGAAAGTTTAAAGGTCACATGCAACCAAAAAATCAAACATTATTAAAACACAGTTATGTGTTGTTTATGATATATAAAATGCATTGGTGATTGTGAAAAACCAAATAAACAAAATTGTAAGCGTATAATCGCAAATCTAAAGTGCAATATGTTGCACTTGGGTTTATCTCCCTCGAAACGAAGCACCTGCGATACCGAAGAAAGAAGAAGAAAAGTTAGTTTATTTAAGTGTCACGTGTGGCATGATCCAACAAAAATGGCATAGAAGTTACAAATTAAACGTAACACCCGACCAATAGGCCTATGAGACACTAATTAACGTTAAGACCATAAACTATCATTTTAATTTTTAAACCCAGCGAACCCAGCCGAGGCCGGTGGATGTGCACTCATGTGTAACGACGCCTTGTCAATTCAATTCAAATCTTTATTCGCAAAAACTACATTGGTGGTACAAGAGCATATAAAACATATATACAAAAACAAAATCATCTCAGATCCAAAATGGCAGGAAAACAACATGTTAACATCTTCTTCTGACAAAGGATGATAGGTTTACACTATATTTTGATAGGTTCACTATAATTTGCGAAGTTTTAACAGATAATATTTTCGTAAACTTTATTTCATTAGGAAAAATGATTAGATGGGTGGGTAGATATTGCTTCCTCAAAGTATCTAATGCTCTACAAAGGAAAATATAATGGTACTCGTCCGCATTGTTTTCAGAAGTGCGTAGCTGGCACGTTCTCTCGTCCCATGGAATATTATACCAGCGGCCCGTCCCAATAGGTAAATTATGGTTACATGTTCTAAATCTCAACAGTGGCAATGAAATACGTTTTGGGAGGAAGAGATATTCATTAAAATTAGGAAACGGCTTTAGATGTTGATAGTAAATTCCCTTGGGGCTAGAAATAATGTCATGGTGCCAGTTTGGGATAAACCGATCCTTAAGAATACATTCAACTTTTGAGAAAAGCCGCTGGGTTGTGAAAGTTGATGGATTTTCAAAAACATAAGAGAGCTCAGTTGTGTCTAATATATTTTTAACGTACTGTACCCAGGGATTATATTTCATAATTCTAAAAGGGAATCTTCCTTTTTCCTCACAGCATGAAACGAGGGGTTGAATTTCTTAATCCTGTAATGAGTCTTAAGAATTTTAAATGAATTTTTTCTAAAAATTTCAAGGTTTTCGAAAGACCACACTTCAGCACCGTAGGTCAAGATAGGTGTTACCACTGAGCCAAATGCTGACACTAAGCAATCTAAAGGCAAGTCTAACTTTCTAGCTTTTTTAACTAAATTATACTTACAGTTTTGATACTCGAAACGAGTTGTCTGTTTCTATGGAGCGTTATACCGAGGTAGGTATAACTATCAACTATTTCAAGTAACATGCCATCCAAATGGAATTTATTTTTTGTGCTTTTTGATGGTCCTCTCCCAAATATTACTATTTTAGTTTTGCTTATATTCACTTTTAGCTGAATCACAGTAGTTCTTAAATAAGTTCAAAGAGTCTTGTAGTCACTTTGGTGATTCATCAAAATGTTAGAGTGTCATCTGCGTATAAAAGAACTTTACAAATATCACCAAGTTTTCGTCTTCAATATAATTCAGATTTACACCATTACAGTCTGAATGAAGTAAATGAGATTCAATATATTCATGAAAATGGAAAAATAAAGCGGTGACAGATTTTCTCCTTGTCTGACGCCATTGTTACATGAGAAGTAGTTTGATACCTCATAATTACATTTTGCAAGTGATCTGATATTATTATACATTGATTTAACAAGATTCGGGAATTTGCCCTCTGTACCAATCGTCTGCATTTTTTTCCACAATCCTACTCGCCAAACAGTATCAAAAGTTTTGTAAAGTCTATAAAGGCACAATAGAGTTTTTGTTTCCTATCTTTCAAGGTTTGCATTAAGTTATAAATAATAAATACATTGTCAACGGCGTGGAATGATTTTCTGAACCCAGCTTGGGCAGGTGTTAAAATATTATTTGTATCCAAGAAATTTGAAAGGCGATTGTTAAATATTTTTTAGCAATTTTCCAAAACAGCTAAGTAGCGTAATTTGTCTATATGAGTTAGGATCAGATTTATCGCTTTTTTTTCTTATAAATCGGTTTAATTATTCCCGTTAACCATGATTCTGGCAGAACAACTGTTCCAGAA
This sequence comes from Haliotis asinina, assembly GCF_037392515.1. NCBI lineage: Eukaryota > Metazoa > Mollusca > Gastropoda > Lepetellida > Haliotidae > Haliotis > Haliotis asinina. Next base: position 35,103,430 of record NC_090280.1, read on the forward strand.
TTGAAATTAAATAGTTCAACTAACAATGGGACAATCAGGTCAACACTACCTATAAAATATTCATTTTCTATCAAGTCTATCCCCGATGCCTTTCATCACTTGAGTTGTTTAATTGCAGTCATGATTTCTTCTTTCGCGATAACTCTATCTAAAACATCACAAGAAAGCTGTGTAGCATTGTCAGCGTTATTGTCTCCTTGCTCCTAGGCCTGTTGTTCTGATTCATTTATTGATGTGAAGTGCTCGTAAAATATGTTGACATCTAGACAAGAATTGTCATTCTCTTGGTTAGACTTACCATTTAAAATTTTCCAAAACACTTTCTGGTCATGTTTCTGTTTTTCTCTCAACATTTAACCTAATTCATCTTTGTATAGTTTGATATGTTTATCCAATCATGCATTTTTTATAGTTCTTAGATTCAAGTCTATAGACGCGTTTGTTATGAACAGAGTTTGATTTCCATCGACGTTTGACTTTGTTGAATCTTTTCCTGGCATTGTAACACGCTACATTGAACCACGGTTTAGATTACATCACATTTTTGTTCCATCTTTCTCTCTGACTGCGAACTCCGAAGGTTGCTCGTGCGACCTCTGTCAACACGTGCGCGACCTCATCGGTGATGTCATCCACCAGTACTGGGTCACCTTGCTCAAGCCTGGCTAAATGTGCCCTGTGGCTCAGGTTATTTATCCTTATGGTGTCTAAGTTTTTAATGAATTCTTTAGATCTTGGCCTACGCTGATGATTATGTGACTTATTGAAATTGTGTTGGAGACCTGTTGTTGGAGTCTGCGGGATATTATTGGATATGTTGAATGTTACTGGACTGTGGGCATCTGGACAGTGTGCATCTGAATACAAGGATACGTTGAATGTTACTGGACAGTGTGCATCTGAATACAAGGATACGCTGAATGTTACTGGACAGTGGGCATCTGAATACAAGGATACGTTGAATGTTACTGGACAGTGGGCATCTGAATACAAGGATATGTTGACTGTTACTGGACAGTGGGCATCTGAATACAAGGATATGCTGAATGTTACTGGACAGTGGGCATCTGAATACAAGGATATGCTGAATGTTACTGGACAGTGGGCATCTGAATACAAGGATATGTTGAATGTTACTGGACAGTGGGCATCTGTATACAAGGATATGTTGAATGTTACTGGACAGTGGGCATCTGAATACAAGGATACGCTGAATGTTACTGGACAGTGGGCATCTGAATACAAGGATACGTTGAATGTTACTGGACAGTGGGCATCTGAATACAAGGATATGTTGACTGTTACTGGACAGTGGGCATCTGAATACAAGGATATGCTGAATGTTACTGGACAGTGGGCATCTGAATACAAGGATATGCTGAATGTTACTGGACAGTGGGCATCTGAATACAAGGATATGTTGAATGTTACTGGACAGTGGGCATCTGTATACAAGGATATGTTGAATGTTACTGGACAGTGGGCATCTGAATACAAGGATATGTTGAATGTTACTGGACAGTGGGCATCTGAATACAAGGATATGTTGAATGTTACTGGACAGTGGGCATCTGAATACAAGGATATGTTGAATGTTACTGGACAGTGGGCATCTGAATACAAGGATATGCTGAATGTTACTGGACAGTGGGCATCTGAATACAAGGATATGCTGAATGCTACTGGACAGTGGGCATCTGAATACAAGGGTGAGAAGTCAAGTATATTCAAATCAGTAATTAAAGGTAAGCATGAGGCAGAACATATTACATAGTCAACAACACTAGCATCTTTGCATGTCCTTCTACCAATATCTTTGTCATGGCCAATTCTATCATTACATACTATTGATCATGAGAGAATAGCTGGGACATTGAGAGATTCCATTGGTGTCAACGGGACTGTGCTGAAATGGTTTGTGTCCTATCTTTCTGACAGAGTCCAGTCTGTTTGTATTGGCGACTGCAGCTCGGAACCAGCTGTCTTGAAGAACGGTGTTCCCCAGGGATCAGTGCTCGGACCAATCTTGTTCAGTCTGTATACTTCAAACCTAGGGAAGTATATCTCATCAACAGAAATGCTACATCACATGTACATCGACGATACTCAGCTACTCAATGTTTTCTAACCAGGGATTCTGCCCAAGCTGTCAGTGCGCTTGAAGCTTGTCCTGATGGGGTCAAGTCATGGATGACCCAGAATAAACTCAAGCTAAATGATAGCAAGACTGAGGCACTTCTTGCTGGTACTGTCCCAAAACGTCTTGCTGCTGATGTAGTCACGAGTAGGGCACTCTAACATTCCTCTCTCTGAACGTGTAAGAAATCTTGGAGTTCTGTTTGACAGCAATCTCTCCATGGACGATCACATAGGCAATCTGTGTAAAACTTGCTACATGTACTTCCACCTGAGGAACATTGGATCAGTTCGGGATTACCTCTCAACTGATATGGCCCATAGGCTGGCTAGAACTCTTGTCCTGTCTAGGCTGGACTACGCGAACAGTCCTTTTGGTCAGTTAACAAGAAATCAGGTAACAAAGTGTCCAGTATAAAATCGTGACTCTAACATATCAGTGCTTCCATCAGACCACACCAGAGTACCTGACAGAGTTAGTTGAGCAGTATGTCCCGTCTCGTGCATTGAGATCAGCAGATCAGCTCATTCTTAAAGTGCCCAAATCCACAATATGGATTCCCAAACTTCTTCTCTAACGACTGTCACATATTTTTCATATTTATGTCTAAAAGCAACCCCAATACCACCAGAATCGTTTGAACTCTGATTTCGCGGGCTTTCTTTTGCATTTGTGATGATTTGTTTCGGTAGGCGCTTACCGAAAGGTATCAGAATCTGCAAAGTTGTGTTTTACGTTGCATGTGACCATTAAGCAAATCTCAAACCTGAAACGTTGCGGCTTGTTGAGGCTTCCCCTTGTAATTGATATCATTTCGGTCTGGTCACAATCAGGGGTCACATGTTTCAGATATGGTTATTGATGCCCAACATCAGTACATGAATTCACCAAAAGCTTGACAGGAAGATCACATTAACTTTTCATTTTTTTGTAGTACTGTTTTGAGATTATCTGACTTATCATCAGCTTACAGCATTCTTTGCCAAAGGCCCCACTACCTGTGCAACTGCTTGTTATATATGTACTGCTGTACGCTCGGTATTCTCATCTCATCTCATCAATAAAAGGAATAATTTTGTGATGACGTAACAATTGCATGGCGTTATCCCGCTGTTCCACGTTGCCCCCTCGTAGTCACATGTGTCCACGGTAACGTTTGATCTATCTGTTCTGTAGATCACATCAGTCAGAGGCCACAGGAATGAGCAATTACTTGCTATTGTCGTAACTGGGTTTTGGGTGTTAGTAAACCCTCTTACCAGTTACCTGTTACGGCGACCGTTCTGCCTTATTGGGGGGTGCTGCCAGCTCTGGTGGCATACTCGCTTGGTCTGTCCGGGGGGCTACATCTAGGAATAACTGGTCTGACGACCGGGATTCCTAACTAGCGCATATCATTCGTGTACTGGCACTGAGGCATACAATGAATAACTCAACACAAGTTCCTATACTCACATCGGTTTACTCGATCCCTCTCTTCATAACAATTGATCTTGGCCTGGACAGGGTAGGGCAAGCTCTCGGGATGTGAACGTTCTGCTGTCTCTTCAACCCGCACCGCACCTCGCACCTTTTTAGTGCTGACGGTATCTTTGTAAGGTGTTCGAGCCTGCTCCACCCTTGTCACATGACCCTCTACAATCTCTCTGATTCGTTAGAAGTTACATCATTCCCTGGTCTCATGTCGTACCTCGTGATTGGAAATCTCCCTTAATTCTAATCAGTGACTCAGATTTAATTGCTACTTGACGAATCTGTTCTGTTCAGTTGTTCGACATTTATTTCCCTTTTCCATCCCTTAATATATTACCCAATAGTAATAGCATTGGTGCTATGTCGAACTAACCGCAAATCTCAATGAAAGATGTATAAATCGTTTCTTGTATACGATTGCAATTTTCACCTTATAACACTATAATACCGCGCCATCAGTAGCTCAGCGAAGATCATACAGTAACATATTGCAGAGCAACAACAGCGGAATCAATGTTCTTCCTCCACGCTTGTTGAGTGACAACGTTGTTTCATGTCAGGTGAAGTTGGTCCAGTCGTTGTTCAGACAGAAACACTGTGAGGGCCGTCTCGCAATGTATTTTGACTGACACTTTGGATTAGTGACACTGGTGTGTGTGTGTGTGTGTGTGTGTGTGTGTGTGTGTGTGAGAGAGAGAGAGAGAGAGAGAGAGAGAGAGAGAGAGAGAGAGACTGTGTGGCAGTTAGAGATAGATTCAAACTGTTACTAGCCAGTGGGGCTAGTGACCCACAAAAGACACCTTACTGGCCCAAATTGTTCATGGTAATTTATAAACAACAAAACAGCGCATATGAGAATAGTTCGAGTAATCATTTCAGGAACTGATCGTTTCAGACTATTAACTCTGAGTCTCTGACGTTGATGGTACACATTCTAAGAATACCCATAATTTTCCAAACAAGAAGACAAAGTCATCAATATCCGCCGCAGTGGCAAATACTCTTCATGAATATGTCTACTAGTTATGATTATGTCAAGACCCGTAAAGGTCCCTGGATAGAATTTGCCTTCAGCAACCCATGCTTGCCATAAGGGGCGACTATGCTTGTAAGAGGCGACTAACGGGATTGGGTGGTCAGGCTCGCTGACTAGATTGGCACGTCATCAGTTCCCAATTGCACAGATCGGTGCTCATGTTGTTGGTCACTGGATTGTCTGGTTCAGACTCGCTTATTTACAGACCGCCGCCATATGCCTGGAATATTGCTGAGTTCGGGGTAAAACTAAACTCACTCACTCACTATGATTATGTCAAATGTCTTTACGCATATATAGGAAAGTAGAAGGAGAGCATTGAAGGTTTTTTAAGTTCTGCCGCATAAAGGCTCAATAAAGGATCAATTGAAGACAACCTTGCTGCCATGGAAACACACACAAAATTTTTGATCAGAATACCCAAACTACCAAAACGCACCAGTACACCACCGGAGCAATCTATGTGCCGAACTGAACTATTGAACTACAGAAATATGGAACTGCTTTAAAGATCGGGGCCTAGATTTTCGAAGCTTTCTTAGCTCTAAGATTGTCGTAAGTGCCATGCATTAACAATAACGCACGACTATCTTAGAGCTAAGAGAGCTTCGAAATCTAGGCCCCGATCAGTAAAAGACAAATATGCAGTCTATTCTAATAACCACTACCCCCCCCCGTCTTGGTTTTGTTTTCAACTAATAGTGAATCACAGGGGTCATACTCTGGTACTTCAGAACTGACCAGTCACGTTACTGCTTACGATTTAGATAGTTATTTGTAACAACGTGCAGTAGAAATGTTCACTCTAAACTGATAACAAACTCTGAACTTTAAACAGGGGACAGTAAGCTTGCAAGGTTTAGGACAAAGGGACAGTAAGCGGTACGCTTGGGCTGGCTATTGTGTGGCAGTGCTCTAGGTGACCGTAAGCTGACAGGGGTCAAGGAAACTGAAAGGTGAAGTGCAGAATGTTTAAAATACATTGAATATGTAATTCAATTAAAACTAACAACAAAAACACTGAATATATACAAATGTTTTATCCTGTCACACATGTATACTCTTTTAACCAGTCACCGGCTTGTCTGGTCGAGACACGACTGCTAACTTGTTGAAACACTGCTGCTGAAAAGCCTAAAATAACCCACTGGAATAAAAACAAACAAATTGGGAAGAAAACATTCAGTTGCTGGAATCTGAACCCAGACAAGCAGATCCAGGGACTTAAGGGACATAACCCAACCCAGCAGTTGCTGACTTGCGGCCTTTGAACACCCGGTCTCCCATGATATGACCTCAGTCATTAGGCTTGAGTTCAGACAAGTCTATTGGTGTTTTTATTTGCCCCAGCTACTGCCGTTATCTTCCAATGAAGGAATTTCCCCGGTACTATCTGACCAAGGACAAGCGTCTGACCTCATTACCCACTAATAGATACAGTGTTCCAGCTCAGCCCTGTTTTAGACAAAGGTTATTATCCGTGTTGGGTTTAACGTTAAAGCTGCATGCCCGTTATTTATGGTGTTGACAAAATGTCAAATTGAGAAGTGGATATTTTATGGCAGGGGTGAGTGAGTCTGCACTGTTTCATGCTGATTTCAGAGTCACTTTATTATCATGGTGTTTCCGTCTTAACGACAAAGGGACCAACAACATTTTCAGTGTTTTATGTCCCGTCAATGAAGGTACCGCGATATTGACCGATGCCCTGTATATCAAGGTACCACGGGATTGACCGATGTCCCGTGTATCAAGGTATCAAGACAGTGACCAATGTACTGTATGTCAAGGTAAAAAGATAGTGGCCAAAGTCCCGTGTATAAGTGTACTAAAGAAGTGACCGATGTTCAGTGTATCAAGGTAACAAAGAGAGTGACCAATGTCACGTGTGTCAAGGCCAACACTTACTCAGATCTTCGAGTGTTTGTAAGAAAGGAAAATACGTAGAGTGCATTTAGGAAATTACAACCAAACTAAGGGCAAACACTAAAACATAACACCTATTATCAAGACAGCCTAGTGATATCAATGTAACGATAATCATACCTTTCACAGATGAACATTCATCTACGCGAATAAGAAATAAAATACTAAACTATGTCCCGTGTAAAACCACATTTATGAAACTCGTGAGGGGTTTGGGTATCTAACTCACTTTCTCTCGTTACATACCAAATCATTCACTCGTTTCATAAATATGGAATTTAGTATTCTCTATATACAGTGTATATGAAATGAGAAATCATACAATTATCTATATTCACTTTGGAAAGCAGTTACAATCAAAAGAAAGAGTTGGGCTGATATTTTGTTGGAACGAACTAGTGACATACAATATCGACTAGCCCTTAGGACCAGTTAAACGTTTTAGTGAGTGTCGATCTATGCAAAGTTATTTAAGATAAAAATGTAAACAGGAGAATGCTGTGGTTTTTACTTCCTTACTTAAAAAATCTATATAATGCACAGTGGTTAGTCACATATCTTGTGATTCAATCTGAAGGTCAAAAGAAAGTTACAAAGTGGACAGACATAAATAGCTGTTCTTTCACGATATATCGCAATACGTATTCAATACAGGAGAGAGTGTATCGCAATGCATCGCAATACGTCTTCAATACAGGACAGAGTGTATCGCAATGTATCGCAATACGTATTCAATACAGGGGAGAGTATATCGCAATGTATCGCAATACGTATTCAATACAGGAGAGGGAGAGTGTATCGCAATACATCGCAATACGTATTCAATACAGGTGAGGGAGAGTGTATCGCAATATATCGCAATACTTATTCAATACAGGAGAGAGTGTATCGCAATATATCGCTATACGTATTCAATACAGGAAAGAGTATATCGCAATGTATCGCAATACGTCTTTAAAACAGGAGAGAGTGTATCGCAATATGTCTTCAATACAATAGAGTGTATCGCAATATATCGCAATACGTCTTCAATACAACAGAGCGTATCGCAACATATCGCAATACGTCTTCAATACAATAGAGTGTATGGCAATATATCGCAATACGTCTTCAATACAATAGAGAGTATGGCAATATATCGCAATACGTCTTCAATACAGGAGAGAGTGTATCGCTATACGTCTTCAATACAATAAAGTATATCGCAATATATCGCAATACGTCTTCAATACAATAGAGTGTATGGCAATATATTGCAATACGTCTTCAATACAATAGAGTGTATTGCAATATATCGCAATACGTCTTCAATACAATAGAGTGTATGGCAATATATCGCAATACGTCTTCAGTACAACAGAGTGTATCGCAATATATCGCAATACGTCTTCAATACAATAGAGTGTATGGCAATATATCGCAATACGTCTTCAATACAATAGAGCGTATCGCAATATATCGCAATACGTCTTCAATACAGGAGAGAGTGTATCGCTATACGTCTTCAATACAATAAAGTATATCGCAATATATCGCAATACGTCTTCAATACAATAGAGTGTATGGCAATATATCGCAATACGTCCTCAATACAATAGAGTGTATTGCAATACGAAATTCGGGGCGATCCAGAGCCCTGATAATAACGCTTGCATTCCAAGTCTACTGTCGTGCCCTTTTCAGTGCCCTTTGTTTGGGGTCTCCATCGGGAGCACAGCCATTTTGACAGTCTGGGTAATCCAGAAGGCTGCGCATTGTCCGCAAGGTTCTTGGTTGATTCGACGAAGCAGCGCTTCCTACGTCTAGGCTGTGTGTATAGGGGGCAAGGGCCCTCGGATGATGAGCCTTACCAGCCTGACTGTTTCAGGATCACCAGAACCCTCCCTGCCGCATATTATCATTATTATTATCCGAAAAACATAATAAATATTTCGATATATACATGAGAATGAATATATTTTCACGAGAACAGCCAAAAATTTTAGACATATTGTTTTCAATGCCGTTAATGTGACGGCACCCAACTGGAATCTGCAAGCATGTATAGTTGCTGATGTCAGCATTTGTATGTTAATTTCATAAAATAATCTTCATAAAACATTAGCACTAGATGTATGCAGTGCACAACCCATATTGGCCTATTACCTTCTGGAATACTTGGAATGTGTATCAGATTGTCAGTGGGTGAGTGAGTAAGGTTTTAAACCGCTTTTAGCAATAATCCAGCAATATCACGACGGGGAACACCAGAAATGGGCTTCACACATCCTACCTATGTGGGGAATCGAACCCAGGTCTCCGGCGTGACAAGTCAGCGTTTTAACCACAAGCCTACCCGCCGTCCCATGACTGATCAAACGGGAGACTGGTGACACTGAGTGAAAGCCATGGTAAGGTGCACGTGTTCTCCTGTTGACAACACTAGCCCTGGATCCGTGGTTATAGAAGCAATTTCGTGTTCAACTCAGTTTTATGGTCCAGTGCATGCCCATGCTCAAGTCCTTGTTGTACTCAAGCTGAGATTATGCACCGCGCTCAGCTCAGTACAACTCAAATTCGGTGTATGCTCAATCAATTCTCAAAAGGATATCCCAGATAAGTAAGAAGGATGAAGTCTGCACCGTGCGCTGTCCATGGTATAGTGGTTATGTCCTGCTCTTGCGCAACTTTAATAACTATCTCTGCTCCACTATTTAATGAACTTGACTCTACCTGCCTTTTGTGCCATTGGACCTCCCAGGTCATGCATATATAGAGTAGCCCAGGTACAGCTGAACCAGCTGTAGTGCTGTAAAGTGACATGTCACGTGAATAAAGAATGTAAAGTTTTCTTCGAGTCACAGTAACCGCACCTATATCATTACGGATCCGTCTCTTAAACAATCGCTTAATCAAACCTTTCTCATTCTCCTCACATGGTGAATTCATTAAAACTGGATGATGTATTAAATATTCATCAGGAGCACAGGGTATGGAAACTGCAACTTAATCTATATGCATATGACACTTCATTAGTCGAGAATAAAGAGTGAGGTCATACATAACCGTTCATACACAACCCTACCATGTACAAAGATCGTATTCTCAACATTGATTAACTCAATGGTGAATGTATTGTCAATTATATCGTATGAATTGTATATATCCTATGTATAATGTATTCCATGTGACCTTCTCACAGGTATGTTGACATTGATTTGACTGAGTATCGCTGCTGACCCATTTTATTACTGTGATTGCAAACAGGTTAATTAATTAGTTAATTAATTTGTTTTAAATTCTAATTTATCATTTCATGATTCCACAACTTAGTTCTGTTTTCAAATCGGAAATCAACTTTGTTGTTTAACATCACACTCAGCGGCTCCCATGTTGATGCAGTAAATGCTGAGAAAGAACCGATTGTAATAAAGGCGTAAAACATAACGTCACTATTAACGTAGCAGAGACGACACTGTTGGGGTAAACATAACGTCACTATTAACGTAGCATAGACGACACTGTTGGGGTAAACATAACGTCACTATTAACGTAGCATAGACAGCACTGCTGGGGTAAACATAACGTCACTATTAACTATTTAGACCAGTCTGTAGAAATGGGTGAAGTTGATAAGGTGATACTCGAATCCATCATAACCAAGGCTGAAATTCACAAGGCTATACAGCATATGAAAATGGTAAATCTCCAGGAATTGATAACGCCCTCATAGAAATTATTAAAACAAGTGAATCTAAAATAATGCCTTTTCTGTTGGCAGTGTTTATTAAATGGTTGTTTTCCACAAGCGTGGAGTAAAGCAATCATAGTTCCTCTGCATAAAAAGGTGATACAGAATGTAAGGTTAACAAAATGGGCAAATGTTATGGATAAAGTTTCAGAAACGCAAGCTGGTTTTCGGAAGGGCTATTCAGTTGTTGACCACATCTTCACACTGTAAGCCATCATCGAGGAAAACCTATCTCAAAGAAGAAAAAAGATGTAAGTGGCTTTCATTGATTTTAATAAAGTTTTTGATTTTGTAAATAGCGATAAACTATGGAAGTTACTCTCATCACACGGTGTAAACGGCAAAATGTTACAATCTCTTAGGAGCATATAGTCCATGCAGGAAGCAAATGTACTGTAACTCCCTATGGTCCTTAATATGTTGACCTACCTTCAGTTGTTGGCAACCTATAGCTCAGGTTTATATTGTACTGTCCTCTATAGATACACTGTTTTAGGTATAATCACTAGCTTTACATTCTACTCTGTGATATTCTAGTTAGTTTTACTGTCCTTCGTTGACAGGGTCTTACAATGTATGTGCTATTAATTCATTAGGGCTTCTTTCCATAAGGCAAAAGACCTATTGTAATTACTGATGTTTTTATTAATATTATTTATTTATTTTTCCGCTGTATTTTGTTCCAGTGCTACAAAGAGCACCAGTGGACAGAATCGCTTGAAAAAATTCAGGCAGATGCGCACCGAGGTGTAGATATTCCCAGTTACAATCTCTAGGCTGTAGGCCCAATAGCAAAGGGCAGATAAATCAAAATTAATTCAAAATTTTCAATTTTAAATGCAAATATCTCCAAAAACTACTGCTGCAATGACTACCAAACTTCTTGAGCAGATGCGCAATCAAAATGTCTACAATTTCGCCTGGATGGGTCGAGTCGCTAAAATGCACCGTTTGGCCGCTATTTGCGATTGAAGTTTTTGCTGCTGTTTTTCAGCCAAATTCTGACTACTTTACTCCCAAAATCTGCTGCACTACAACTACAACAGCTACCGCTTTCAAACTTGGTATACTTTGTCTCTAGGCACCTCCCTACGCAACGACATCATCAAATGTGACAATGTGGATTTGATGGCCGCCATATTGGATGCTACTTCGGGGCAAAACTTGTCTACAAAAACGTATACACGCTTCTCTGTGAATTGTTTTGCAAGCCAAACTTAGCAGATACAACACTTGAAATACATATTCTGAAGTTGCTTTTGGCTGGTGAACAATTTTTGTTCTTAGTCATATATCAAAAGTCACGTTGGATTGAAGCTGTTGAAAGGAAATTTGCAGATTTTGTGAAGTACGCATTTTCCGCAATCCATAACTCTCCATAACTTACATCGTTGCTAAAATGCACCGTTTTGACTGCGATACACACTGCATTAGCTAAAAAGAAGGCAAAACATTTGAGGCGTGCCCCAAAGGAAAGGAAAGAGTGCGGAGCAAATTTACTAATATTTCTGCTTAGACCGCTTTAAATATCTATCGAAAGTGCTTGCATGTATGTACACATCACCATAAAGAACACTAGTCTTCAAAATCCCGAAGTTGCTGCATATTAAGAAAATAAGGACTTCTTTTTATCACCGACGGCACAGGAATACGCGGCGGAATGTGCCAAAAGTTGGTGCAGCATTTAACGTTTAACCCTTGGAAAGAGCACGAAAATGTGAAGGAAAGCGGGAAAACGATTACGGCCGCTCTTTCAAACACCAGTCTCACAGGACTGCACACCAGCACTCAAAGTTGTTTGTAAGTTCAACTGTTCCGTTCAAAGTTGTATGAGTCCTGTGTATATAAATATGTGTCTTTGTGTATGTCAAAAGTACTAACACTTACCGGATGCATTTTATCTGAGCTTCAGCTGAAATTCGCTACAGTTATTTGCTTAAACTCCATTTACAGTGACTATATCTGACAGCAAACTCAAAATGCGAAAAAGTTAAAGGTTTTTGTGTGTTCTGTAGTGCATACATGGATTGATACAAGTAAAATTCATAAACAAGCAAAGGCTGATGTGTATCGGTCAATATCCCTTCTGTTTTAGGCGTGGGGCCTCCGATGCGTCTCCATGTCTAAACCAGTAGAAATATTTACCGATGCAGCGAGGAAACCATGAATGTAACTTATAATTACTTATACTATCGAGCTTCCGTATTCTTTCTATATTATAAATGATTTTACATGCATGTGAATATATTTCAAGATCAAGACTGATTAAAAATCCATTTACTTGCATCTCTCTCCTTTTCACCCTCATTGTCTCTGCATGAGCATGAAATGCACGTGAAATTCGTTCCAGGTCGCTAGTAAACAAATCTGCAACGTCTCGCTAAGCAGCGGCGTGGTAGGCCGACATGCTCGTATTATTCCAATTTCAAGCATAGAAAAGTTCCTTAGAGAATCATAATTGCAAGTGTTTACAAACTCTTCAAAATCACAAATGAGTATGTTCACTTGATTAAATACAACAGACTTCCTATGAATGCGCCCAAGTTCATGTACTTTTCAACTCAAAGCTTATTTACTGCTTTTCCATAGATAAATTAACTTGAAACTGAGACGTTGTCTATTATTTATGCTATTACGTTTTACACGTCGTAATTTATAACGTCTTCACAGGGACAGTTTGGGCTACAACAACCATACATAATTCATCTAATTAAGGTTGTAAGGTATTGGTGAACTGCAGACTTCAGGGATTGTACATTGTTAACACCGAGAAGTGACTATGGCCGAAAGACAATACTATATGTAATATCTGTAATTAATTTTTTTGTGACTGGAGGCCATTTGTTTTCAAAGGCATTATAGTTGTTGTTCATACATGTAATAAACCTTTCAATGGCATAAAATTGTCTCTGTTATTTATAACCTTATCCATTGATAAGGTGTTGCCCTTTAGATTGCATTGAAAAATATCATGCCTTTTGCTCGGTAGGATTAAGTGATTCAGCAGGATACGTTGGCCTGGATAGCCGAAAGGAACTGATTCGTATCCAAAGTCATATCCATATTAATATGGGCATTCACAAATAGTTCCAAACTCTCCCAAAATTGTTTTACGTATTCACATTGACAACTATTCCTAAAGAGTAAATATCATCGTTTGTTAGGTTCATAAACATTAATTCCTTCTTAGTATAGATGTGGTGTAGAAATTTCAGTGGAATTCTATAGGTTTAATATCTTTTGTACAACACCGGTACTGGAGTAATATACTAGTATTTGTTCATTTGGAGAGGTCAGATTAAAGCTTTCCACTCACTTATCACACACCACGAATAGGTTGAGTTATTCAGTCATGTGGGTGCTATATCTATGTAATTATTCTTTCTCAAGATGTTTTGACATTTATTTTCATTGCATGTGGACTAAATTGTTTTTTTAAAGAGCGTGTGCACTGTGTACGCCGACTTGAAATGTAGCAGCATTGAATCACATTCAGCTTAGGCTACCAAGTTTTATGTTTTGGACATTTTGAACAGATCGCTGTGCCGTATGCATGCTTTGATTACTGAATGGACAACCACCAATTTTTTTCTGTTGATGTTCTAATACAAGTAGCATCTGTTTTTAAGCCAATAAGAATTCAAAGTGACACCATTATGTTTCTTCCTTTGATATTCTAATACAGGTAGCATCTGTTTCAAACCCAACATGAATTCAAAGATAAAGCATTACGCATTTCCCATTACTGGCAGTAGTGTGTATCTATACTATCTGTAGCCATGACTACTATTGGAAGTACGTCACAGATGCAAATACACATGTAGCTGTATTGCATAACATCTAAGAAGCCCTCATCGCTGCTCGCAGCTATATTTTGTATTTTATAATTAATAGTTCTCGTCACGATATCGCTGAAATATTGCCAATGTGACGTTAAATATTAACTCACTAAGTAACTCACTCACTAGGAGCATATAAAAACAGTAACATCGTGTGTCATGGTACAGTCTGAGCTAACGGAACATTTTAACTGTCCATGAGGATTACGGCAGTGTTGTATGCTGAGTCCAATGTTATTCTCATTATTTATAAACTATCTATAAATCTATAAATTTTCCGTAGAAATCACAAAATACGGTAAGCATGGGGTCCAACTGTTTCCAGATGTACTATTTGACAGCCAAATTCAGCCAGTATACTTGTATGGATCATAGTTATGGGGATTTAAAAGATACGACAGCATTGAAAAAGGTCACTTACAAGCATGTAAAATATTGTTAAATGTCGGTCCACAGACACCAAATGTACTAGTATATTTAGAATGCGGGCGTTTTCCCGTTTATATTAATTCTTACGTTCGAACGATGAAGTCACTATTAACACAGCACAGACAACACCGTAAAACATAACGTCACTATTAACGTAGCACAGACAACACTGCTGGGGTATAACATAACGTCACTATTAACGTAGCACAGGTATCACTAAAGTTGTCGTGCAAAGCTATTCATTTTGAAATTGGATTCGACAAAAGTCAACAAACCAGACCTCACAGTAGACAAGAGACGAAACGCCAAAGGTGAAGGTTAAGACACAATATGCGGTTAAAACACGTTGCACGAAGTGTTCATAAACCTGCGACAAGCATAATATGACAGTTGATGACAGTGTGGCACCGTGTGATAGCCTAGTGGTTAAAGCCTACGTTCGTCAAGCCGAAGACCCAAGTTCGATTTCCCACATGGGTGCAATTTGTTCCCATAAGCCCATATTTTGTTCACTTGCCGTGATATTGTTGGAAAATTACTGAAAGCGGAGTAAAGCTTACTCACTCACTCACTTACTCACTCACTCGCTCGCTTTGTAGGTCGGGACACAATATCGAACACATCTCCATAGAATTATTAGCTATGTTTTGTTTCACCTTTATCGACAGTCCCCATCTATATTTTAATGTTTGCAGTCTCTGAAGTGTCTTTCTGACTGAGCCACAGCTTGTTCCACGCCTCGTCTCACAGAGGGTTTTCAGCTCCATCTATTTCTAAAGTTTCCAAACATCTATCAGGATTGCAAATTTAATTTTTGATTTATTCAATTAAAATTTAATTTATTCATGCTTTATTCGCACAAATGTAATCATTCCAAGGTATCTAAAACACCATGGCCAGACAATAATCAGTTTCACATTTTTGTTGGGATAATGGGATGTGAAAAACAAAACAGTAATGAATATGCATATGATGCAACGACGAGAAACATGCTTAATTAAGCACGATGGTTTACTTATTTTTATTTTTATTTTAATTACTTTATTTCATGCAATTTATGTTTTACAGATTAGGATTGAAATGCAGCAGAGAGGGTTCGGGTGATCCTGGTCAGGCTGGTAAAGCTCATCATCAGCTCAGGACCCTCGCCCCTTCTACACGCAGACTAGACAGCGAATGGGATTTCTCCCAGGAAACACTGCCTAGTCGAACACTCCAAGAACTTTCCGGAGAATATGAAGGCTCCTCAACACTGCAGCCTTCAGCATTACCCAGATTTCCAGACGGGCTGTGCTCCAGGTGGAGAACCCGGGCACTCTCCTGATCTGCGCCAAGAGATCAGCAGGTACCAAACCAAGGGCACCGAGAACAATGGGGAGCCTGACGACAATGTACTTGGGATGCAAGCGAGACATTTCAAAGGCGAGGTCCGCATATTTATCATGCTTTTCCTGAATCTTACCAATCACACTGCTGTCAAAAGGGACAGAAAATTCAATGATATAAATAATTTCATTGGCTTTATCAAAAAGGACAAGATCAGATGTGTTGGCTAGGACTTTTCTGAGACTGTATATGGGCCTATTCCACAGAAGTTTAAAACTGTCATCTTCGAGGACGCCCTGGGCATGTTCACCCTACCATTGGTGGACCTTGGGATCAAAGCCACAGGCATGGCGGAGATGGTAGTCAAAGCAGCGAGCCATGCCATCATGTCTCTTAAGATATGCTGTTTGTGCCAAGGAATCGCATCCACTGACAAGGTGCTGGACAGTCTCTGTAAATTCATTGCAAAGACGACATTTCATGTTACCTTTGTGATTAAGAATCAAATTTTGACGATTGGGAAGAGACTGGTCCTGAGCAGCAATAAGGAATCCCGCAGTTTCGCATTTGAGACCAGCCGACTTCATCCAGGCGAAAGAGTCGGCTGGATTACTGTTCTGTTCCACACACTGCATGTACACTATGTAATGGCTTCTCAGACAGCTTCTCCATGAAGGACCGAATCTGGGCAGACTTGGTAAAGGACTTCACCACCTGTTTTACTCTCATCGCTGTACCGTCCAGCAGTACATCACCATGAACAATCTCAAATTTCAGATTGTGTCTAACAACTTTAAAATAGCTGTGGAATTCTTTGTTTTTATCGTGAGTCTTGACGTGCATCACCAGAGGATCATCCGACAAATAAATATATGCAAAAGTACACAATGAAAATTCTATCATTAAGAGCCTCCACATTAATCACACCCCGACCTCCAGAATTGAGTGGCGTATATAAACGATTAAGAGAGAAACGAGGATGGTGTGCTCTGTTATCAGACATGATCCTTCTGGTCAGGCGGTCAAGACTGGATTTCTTGTTTTGTCCAATCAACTACTCCAAAAGAACAGGACAGGACTGGCACAGCAAAGGTATTTGTGGCTTTGACCTTGTTTCCAGTATTTAGCTCTGAGCTCCAGATTTTCTTTAAACGAGATTTATACTCGGCCCGAAGTTTATCTTGTATCTGGGCATTCTGGAGCTTGTCTCGAACTTGCTTCCAAGGTATGTGTAGGCCTGATCTTCCACAAGATGCTCAATAACTCATCCCCCTTGAAACCTGACCGATCCATCATGTCGAGTCCAAATATCAGGCCAATATCATTAGGAAAGGACTCGACAAGGAGAACCTGTTCTTTCAAATTGGTATCTCCTTTCGCAAGGACCTTAGTGTCATCCATGTAGAGGGGATGAGTAAGAGGTGTTGGCGATCTGTGCTGAAGAGGTCCGGAATGGTTATCCTCCCTATTGAGCAGAAGACGCAAAGCTTTACATACAAACAAAAATGCAAAGGACTGTAGGAGTCCCCCTGAAATATCTCCCTTTTGATTGGAATAGATTCATTCCGACGTCTGCACCTGCCCTTGCGAGTACATCTCAAGTTGAGTCGACCATCAACTCATTAAAGACTTGAGTAAATCAAATAGTCGCTCAGGGAGGTCACTACAATGAAGAGGCTTCAGAATCCATTCGTGAGGGACAGTCATATGCTTTTTGTAGTCAATCCAGCACGTGGAGAGGTTGCGGTGATTCATTTTAGCCTCCTCCAAAATCACTTTCTGTGCAAGAAGTTGATCCTCCCCAACATCCCTTTCTCGCCACCTGCTGCTCTCTGTAAATTATGCCATTGGAAGAGCAATAAGATGACACGAGGTTTGCCTAACACCCCCTGAATAGTTTTTATTGAGTATTTAGACATATGATAGGGCGGAAGTTTTTGGGATCAGTTAAGTCTCCTTTTCTGGGAAGGCGTATTGAGCGACCTTTGCAGAACCATGGAGGAACAATTTAGTATTAATATTAATTTTATTATTTTATTTTATTTTATTTGTGTTATGTACATCATTTGACATACGACTGAATTGGATCTATTATGGGACTATCGAAGATCTGTTTTACAGTACTTGAGTTATGACAGTGTTGGATTTGTGTAAATTATGAACTTGCGAATATCGAAAATCTGTGTCACCATATTTTGCATACAACTGTTTTGGATCTATGTCAAAGTATGGGACTTACGACATTCGTAGATCCGTGTCACCGTAACTGGCAGACAACTGTTTTAGATCTATGTTAATGTAATGGACTTATGACCACCGTAGATCTGTGTTACCATATTTGGCATACGACTGGTTTGCATCTGTGATAAAGTATAGGACTTACGACTATAATACACTATACTATTATATCATGCACTGTGTATAACTGATGCTTCTCGCGAATATACCTTATCAGTGTTTGCTAGATGAAGGATTATCATGCACTTCTCAAAAACACTTTTTTCAGGATTACATCCAGGGAAAACAACTTTCTGTGAGTAAACCCAAAGGAATAAAACCATTCTGTAACATTTTCTGGAAGAAATGATGACTTAGAACCTTCACATCTTTGCTTTGCTTTGCAATAGGTGGTCCCATGAAAACAATTCTTCACGCACACCCCAAACTTGCCATACTGGAGCGTCATCACAGTTCCCAGTCCTTTACTGGGATTCGACCCACAGACCTTCCGATACGAAGTCGGACGCTTCGTCATCATGACCAACAATTTGTCATAAAAAGGATGCGACCTTACCAGGGTGACCACAGGCTCTACCGCAATACCACACCCCCTTTGATTACCGGTGATTGCATGTTCAGTTAGAAAGACGACACTATTTAAGACATTCGTTGTAAAGTATGAGAGTTACGCCGATCGCAGATCTAAGTTAAAGTATGGAAGTTACGAACAGCTCACACCCACGTGAAAGTGTGGGGGTTACGCCTATCGCGGATCTCAGGGTTACGGTCAACTGACATCCATGTTAAAGTTTGGGAGTTACGCCTGAGACACAGATCTGAATTAAAGAATGAGAGTTACGCCTTTCGCATATCTAAGTGAATCTATACGAACAGATCACATCCCTATTAAAGTATGGGAGTTGCTCATATCACAGATCTAAGAGGAAGTATGGGAGTTACGAACAGCTCACATCCACGTTAAAGTATGGAAATTACGCCTACTCCAGATCTAAGTTGAAACAAGGGAGTAACAACCAGCAGACATCTGCAGCAGATATATGCATTAAAGTCACATCTGTCGAACATCTAAGTAACAGGTATGGGTATTTAACAGCTGAAATTGTTACTTTGCTTTGACTCGCCACTTCTACGACTAAACGACGTCTTGGCATCATCGATACAGTGACCTGATGGCCTGGTTTTACATAGCATGTACGGTAGATAGAATTTCCTACCTTGTAGACACCCAGAGGACCGGAATATACTGGATCTGTCTGACCCCATGCAGCTGTTAGTGGTTCACATTGACCTTCGACATGAGATAAGGCACACGTCGATGTCTTTGCATAACGTGACGAAAGTACGATAAGACGAGAGCAAATTGAAGATTAAAGTAGTATTTTACATCTAACAACAAGAACAATGGTAGTAACAACAACAAGAAGAAGAAGAAAACGCCGGCAATACCCCCCGTAATCGCAAAATATTCTTCATAAATATATCTAGCTTTAGTGTAGTGTATTTCACCTTACATGAGTTACTCAGACTTGTACCAGTACCAGACTTGTACCAACCATGTACCAGTGTACAAGACAAGCAATACAGAAGACCCTAGCTTATTCACTGGGACGTTTAAGAGTAATTCAATGATCACTGGCATATAGCAGCGACATCTGATCGCAAACCTATCTTCATGGTAAGCGGTTTAATTGATATTCATTGTATTTCTTTAAAAAAACGTCTTTTTGTGTGTTCTGATAAATACACGTGTTCTGAATACATTCTTTCACCGAAGTTCCAGCTCATCTCGTAACATGTTTGTGTGCATTAATCCGAAGTAACTTTGTTTTGTGCCGGTGACTACCATTACTTGATCCAATGTATCTACAGTAATAAACTTCCATTAATTAACTGATGCATATTTTCCGTTTGTTTTGTCTTTAAAATGTGTATATCGTATTTCGGTAAGCACACAACAGTCATCGGGGAATCTGTCTATGGTCCACCCCTGAAGACCTGGGCCCCCTTGCACAAAACGATCTTAGCGCTGCAATGATTGTAACTGCTATACACTAACATAGGCTTAAGATCGTCGTAGCGCTAAGATCGCTTAGTGCAATTGGTCCCGGGATTAGAATTGAACTTCAGTAGCCTATGTTTGGCGTGAAAGTTTGATTCAGGCATTCACCATCAGGTGTTCATTCACATGTTCTGATGTTCACCATCAGGTGTTCATTCATATGTTCAGATATTCACCATCAGGTGTTCATTCATATGTTCAGATGTTCACCATCAGGTGTTCATTCATATGTTCAGATGTTCACCATCAGGTGTTCATTCATATGTTCAGATGTTCACCATCAGGTGTTCATTCATATGTTCAGATGTTCACCATCAGGTGTTCATTCATATGTTCAGATGTTCACAATCAGGTGTTCATTCATATGTTCAGATGTTCACAATCAGATGTTCATTCATATGTTCAGATGTTCACAATCAGATGTTCATTCATATGTTCAGATGTTCACCATCAGATGTTCATTCATATGTTCAGATGTTCACCATCAGGTGTTCATTCATATGTTCAGATGTTCACAATCAGATGTTCATTCAAGTGTTCACCATCAGATATTCACCATCAGGTGTTGCTTCAAATGTTCACCATGACATGCTGATTCAAACATTCATCAGAAGAGGAATGATCACATATGTAATGGATATACAACTTCATTAATTCTGTGAAAGGATACGTTTCGACATAGATTCTAATGTAAAAATTAAAGACGTTGCGTATCCATGAAAACTGGTATCGTTCTTCATCAGCTCAACTTCAAAAATGCCCATCAAAGAAGTCATAAGATGTTGCTTCAAATATTTACCATCAGATGTTAACTCTGATATTCCCCTTCAGATATTGCTTCAACGTGGACGTTTCAACGTCGTTTCTTTCATATGCAACCAAAATGTAGTTTCAAGTCATTCATTCATCCACGTGGTTGTGTCTGCTTGGCTGAGGTGAGTGAGTGAGTGAGTGAGTGAGTGAGTGAGACTGTAAATAACCTGGACCAGCAATACAGTGGTCAATACAAGGGGCATTGATCTACGCAAGTAGTATACGACGACATGAATCAACCAAATCAGCCAACCTGACCACCCAGTCACGTCAGTCGCCTTCTATGACAAACATGGGTTGTTGACGACCAGTTCTAATCCGGACTCTCCCAGGTAAAGGTGTGGCAAGCCTGGACTGAATTTAAGCTTTGGGGAGCTGTTATGTGTTCTGTAGAAGGGGCACACTAACAATGCGAGGCCTGTGTGTTCCTGCGTTGTCACCCTGATGCAAACGCCACCGTTCCCGTTGGCCATGTGTGCCCCCAGGAAGTTGTCACTTAGCACTGCCAGGTGACACGTCCACCATATACAAGGCCCACTTGCATGAAGCAGTCTTAGTGATACAATGATTGTAACTCCCATTCTTCAACATAGGCTTAAGATAGTTGTAGGGGTAGGATTGCTTTGTGCAAGTGATCCCATGGTGCACCGTGACCAAACTATGCCAACCTCGGGCCAAATCTAAAAGATCGACCTGGTGTAGTTGTTAGACGTTAAAATATGGTACTTGTTGGTTCCTGCTGGCGCTCAGTACGGTATGAAAGTTACTTGGTGTTTCAACGTTCAGTTTGTTTTTGTGTTTTGGGCTGTTTTAAATGTAATAGAACACAATGAGACGTTTAATTTGTTGCTCACCCTTATTAATCCCTTGATAATCCCTTATATAAACAAACCGCACATCAAAGATTTGCCGCATGTCGATCTGGCGTATATGGTACCCCCAAAAAATGTCGATCTCGCGTGAAGACACCCAACGGAGCAACATGGCAGTGAGTATTATCGTGTGGTGTGGTTACCCTCTGGTCGTGGTGTTAAATACCCTGACAACTGACAAAATAAATACCTTCTCCTTACGCAGGGACTTGGCGCCGATATTTCATCCCATGTCTGTGGAAGAATGAGTGAGTGAGTAAGTATGGTTTTACGCTGCTTTTAGCAAAATTCAAGCAATACCACAACGGGGACAGAAGAAACGGGCTCCACGCATTGTACCCATGTGTGGAATCGAACCCGGGTCGTCGGCGTGATATGTCAAAGCTTAAAGCACTGGGTTTCCCCACCACTGGCTGTATGAAACTGCATAAGTCGAGGAGAGAAATTGAAAAAAAACAAACAATTCCTGAAAAGAAAAAGCTTCCGTATTAACGCAAATATTAGCCCATTCTTATACCAAACAATAATACCATTGTATTTGGGAGTGTGGTGTTTCTGGTGTTCCATAGTCACCATATGGCAGAGATATTGTCGGTATCACGTTCAATATTAACACACTCACTCACTCTGGAGTTCTCAAGGACTTTTCAGAACAAACTGAGGCACTTTAGACGCTAAGGGTACCCATGTCCTGTCATATTTAAGGGTCACAGTATTGAAAACATTTCTTTTCTTTAGTTTATATATGAATAGTACATTATTATCATTTATGCCTGTGTGTGTGCATGTGTGTGCGTTATTGAAACGTGAGTAGCAACCAGGACTGCTGCGTATTGTTGGGGCACATTGTATGGATGGATGGATGGATTTGTATGGTTGGATGGGTGGATGGATGTTTAACTGATAACACGGACGCTTTAGCCGTAATTTCCATGGGACTATAAAGCATTATCTTATCTTGTCTAATAATAACACAATGCCACCATGAACACAATACAGAACCGACCTAATAGTCACCTACCAGGTCACCCAACCACCTCTGAACACCGATGACATCAATGCGGCATGGGCTTCGAACAACATAAGTTTCCAACATCCATCACTTACAAACGTGCCGTGATGGGTTTCGTGATTACTACAATAATTCCAAACGCTGTAAAGGTGGTGAGGCAGCCTAATGATGAAAGCCTCCGCTTGTCACTCTGATGACCCGCACATGGGTGCAGTATGTCCATTTCTGATGCCCCCCGTAGGGATATTGGGAATGTTACCAACAGTGGGGTCTTCATAGAGGATGTGTACTGTACACTTGGGGTCGGGACAACACTGAAAGTTTCAGCACACAAAGCTGACGCCGAGTTTGCTCGATCCCGGTACCCTAAATTCGCCGAATCACTAGCCAGGTGCCTTATCACGCTCGCCCACCACGCCCCATTACCCACGAGCTCTATTTTCCTCAGTAGCGTACCTAATTCCCGATGTAACATACCATTTCTTTTTTTTCCCCTGTAACATAGCGATTCTAACCCACGCTATAAAATAATTTTAATTTACAATCGATATTCTTCAACAAACCAAAAAATAACCGTACAAATGTACAAGTCTAGGTTCCTGAAATCGGGCTGTGGACATTATGATACCACTATTTAATAGCCAGCACATTTCGCCTGCAGTTTGCACTCGGTATTCTAATTCCTTCTGTTACGAGCAACCTACGCTCCAAATTCATGGTTTCTACTTTAATGAGGGGCCTAGTGTTTAAAGACTTAGATAGATGGTCATGGTTTTGATCACTGGAATATATGGCCTAGAATTGATTATTTACAGACCGCCGCTATATAGCTGGAATACTGCTGAGTGAGGCGTTAAACAACAACCAAAACATGCCACTTCTGTATTTTTTGATGTTGTATAAGCACGTCACTGTGCACCAGTCAGTTACAAAGTCTAAAAGCGGCTTAATGATTAGATATTGCCTGTATACAAAGGAACTCTTAAATTGGAACCTGTCAATGTTAGTTGTCAGTTGTATTGGCAAGGATATTTACATGCATGGAAAAGAGACGGCAAGAGAGCCCACCCTTGTCGTAAACCTGTCTGGCACCTGAGTTAACTCACATACACTAACATCGGCTGTGGCTGGTACATGATGAGACCGTGTGTTTTACATGGGTTGGTGGTAGAGGGCGCGAACAAAGTCAAACTAGAAATATAATTTTACGTATACCAAAAATAAAAACATAGAAGCAGGTGAAAGGATAGGCGATGCGTTATTACTTTAGAAAATTTGGATAACTGAAGCAATAGAATAGCGAACAATAGCGAATAGCAACGGCCTTATGGTGAAGCATGTTATCGGAAACAGATTTTTATCGGTTATTGAGCTTGACTGATCCTCGCCGACAGCTTTTCTTTTTTTTTTTACCATGATTTATTACTCAAGGCTGAAATATTACCGATGTGACTTGAAATTCACTCACTCACTCATTCACTCTTCTGCTAGAAACCCCGTATACGAGTTATACTCACAATCGGCGCGCCAGCAACCCCCAACCCCCAACCCCCAACCCCATCCCTATATTATCTACCACACTATCAACCTCCCCTCCCTGCTGTCTCTCTAAACAGACTTTAGCGACCCTATCTTTTCAGCATACATCACGCTGCAAGTCAAACAACACTCACTATATTCTGGAAGGAAATTCCCTAACCTTCACACAGAAATATCTAATCTGATATTCCATCAGTCTATGCTGGAGACAATTCCACGCTCCTGTCACCACAATAATAAACAGGTCAATGGAGTTCCTGAAGCGCTGAATAATGTGTAAAGTTGTAATTGGGCTCGATTTCCCCCAAAAATGATAAGGTATTTTGTTGCAGTGATTATTAAATCCCAAAATAAAATACGTTTGCTCCAGAATTAGAACCCATGGAAGCTGTCCTATAGCACGTAAAACGCATTTGAAAAAGTGTTAATTTTGGGACAAAACACAGAAACACACGTCCCGAGGTCACTGCGGTGACATGTTTAACGAATGCAGTGCCACGTGCCCGGGTGTGACCCTTCACCTCTGGAATATAACCATGAAGAATCTCTAGACATACAGGGTAAATTTCCACCACTCGACCACCAGGCCTTATCTGTGCCGAACCTACTCTTTCTTCCTATCATTGTGATGTCTGTGAATATTGTCTTCGGTCAAAACATACCTTTACGGTCAAATCTAAAGATGGTTTCGTACCATAAGGCTAGAACACGTAAACCGTTTCCGCTAATGAATGGTTTGCGACAAGGTTGGGTTCTCTCGCTGACTATTTTTTCAATGTATGTAAATATCCTCGCAGCTGACAGCAACTGACAATTCACCCTTGAACATTGACACGGTTCTAATTCAAGAGACCTTTGTATGCAGACAATACAAGGGTTTTATTACTGATTTTCAGCATTCCACTCACATAAGCTAATATCTAATTTTCAAATTCACGCTTTAACTGACACAATCTCATAAGAGGAGACAGGATGGTGGCCGAAGGTAAAGACGAAGTCCTCGGTTCGATTCCCCAGAAGGGCACAGTAGTGAATCCCATGTTTCGTGGAACGACATTAGTACCGAATGAGCGAAGTTCGTTTTACACCGCTTTTAGCACCATTCCAATGATATCAGGCGGGAAGACAAGAGATGGTCCTCACACACCGTAGCCATGTGGCGAAACTAAACCAGGTCTTCGGCATGACGAGCGAACGCTTTAACCACTAGACTAATGAACAGCCCCTGTGGTGTTGATGTGAAACTGATGAGGTGTATACTTGCTCACTAACTGACAGAAGAGGATACTAATTGGTCTAAATATACATGACAAATTCGACTCTGCATGTCCTCATAGCCTCACTGCAAGACTTCCCGATACATGGCCCCAGCGTGACTTTGACTTCAAACTGACACGCCTGAGGCAGCTGAAATTAAAAAGCCACGTAAACTCCTTGCTCACTCACTCAGTTACTCGCTCGCTCACTCACGCACTCAATTGCCATGGCGATAGTAACCACCCCACCCCGTCAATTATCCGATACGTACTCTCATCCCCACCCCACCCCACCCCCCACCTCCGCACACAAACCCTCCATTACCCCCTTATGTTACTCGCAACCTGTACACAAACGCATCAACACATCACTGATAAGAACGACCGCCACCAGCATCTGTTCAATAATCCACACAATCACCGTTATCTCACGTTCTGCAGTTGTAACACGACATCATGTCATGTCAAAACTCATCCAGACAATAAACACAATTGATAACATAAGATATGTCATGATTATGTGTGATAATGCATGATAATGTGTGATAATGCATGCTAATGTGCAACTGTTTTCATAACGAGTGTTCACAGAAGGATTCAGATGGTTCAGTAATGAAAACAGCCATGGGTACATTCCACCACTGTCTTACACCTTCATGCTCTAAATAAAATTTCTTCTAAAATACTAAAATACGTTTCTCTGATGTCCTCATTACATCATCAATGTCTGTATTCCAAACCGCTCTCCGTAGGTATATCCTGGAACACATAATCCGAGTGCTCAGAATCACATGTCATTGGAGTCCATGCTGCATGCTGAACTGAACGCCGACACGACGTATACCTAAAATGTTAGACGTAGACGGTCAGACTGTAGTCACGCGCAAGGTCGTTACCATGACAACTACAAAGATCACAACGTTGGTTAGGGGCGGGGTCTAATATCGTTTGCAAAGATGTCAAAATTCAAAGTCTGGCTTAGACACATTACAAAACGAAGAAAAACTGAAGATGAAATTGTACTCGTTACCAGGTGGACAAAGAATAATAATAATGATATTATTTAGGATGATGGGTATGTATAAAGCACTGTGTCCATCAGGATACAATGTATTTCTAGATTTTGAAAACATATTTGCTGAACATAATCTCGTTCTTGACATCACGGGGCAGTATTGTAGTCTTTAGTGGTTAAAGAGTTCGTTCGTCATGCCGAAGGCCCAGGTACGATCCACTACAGGAGCACAGAGCGGTGTAAAATTACACTCACTCATTCACTAACTCTTGACACGAACTCACGGGCAACAAACTAAATATATACTCTTCTAATAACTGTAAGTGTGAGACCAGTATCAAGCGAGCACTAGAAAAAGTCCAAATCAATAAACCCGGCCATTCACTGTAGAGAACGACGTTCATGAACAATGCTGTAACTATATGTCCAGAAAGCCTTGACACACAAAGGAGTGTTCGCAGACAGAACGCCTCCCGAAAACGCAACATCTCGGAATGGAAGTTTACCCTGAAAGGGTGGGAGTTCCCAAAGCACGGCCAATGTCACATCCGGGCTCTACAGATAGTGAGATTGTGTATAAATACGCGGACAGAGTGTGATAAGGCAGATCATTCCAGGGATCACTGAGGGAACAAACATCGTGAGTACATCACAGAAATTGGCCATCCTTCTCACTGTGCCTGATAACATGTGATTTGTAATGTTATTCAAAGTTTTGAATGATTTATAATTAGAACATCTAAATGATTCCTTTGAATTACATACATACGTATACTATCTAACTCACACACTCTTCACCAATAGTCGGTTCTTCATATTGTTCCCTTATGATAACTCTCTCATGCGATTATTATTCGTTTTTACTATGGTATCAGCGGATAGTATTCACGGTATTATATCATACAGGCCGTAATCGCTGATACTATGCATGGTATTCGCTTAAACTGTTCTTAACATTAGCTGGAGATGCAGTTCTGAGTGTCTGAACGATGCTGGGCGAAACTGAGCATACAGCGGAGTTGGGATCACGAATATGAGCGAAACAGGGAACGTGTGTCTATGATCTTAGTTTTAGGAAGTCTAGGCAGTGAATGTGGACCTAAGGATGGTGGAAAAACTTATTGACTTCATGGGTTGTATACTCCCCATGGAACTGAGATTGAAAATGTGATGGGACTGACACCCAATGATCGAGAGAAAGAAAGTGCAAATATAAATACCCGTATACTATAATAATCGGGTACGGTAGGTACAGTGAAGTACGGCACGGTAGGATAGGTACGACGTTTATGATATTGTCCATATGAAATTCCGAGAACACTTAACACAGAAACGCCAGAACGAGTTTTGAATCATTAGCTCATTAATATACTGGAGGTATGACCATACAGCTGTTGTTTTCGCTTCACTGTCTATGCGCGCATTGTATTCTTGATGTTGACAGGACCGTGAAGCTGCCATAATTAATCCATATATATGGTTTCTGAATAGTGATTAATGCATGGTGTAGATTCATAACTACGACCCAGGCCGCTTCAGATTTCAGTATCAATGTACGCCAGGGTCCCGTTTCACAAAGCTATCATAGCGTTATCACCGTGGTAAGCCTGTGTTAAAGTATGGGAGTCATGATCACCTTAAGCTACGATTGCTCAATGAAATATGGGCCCGGTAGAGGAAGTATGCCCGTCGCATATTTTAGTGAAACGGGACCTGACGCGCATTCATTCTGAAGTCTGACGCTGAGCGTGACACCATGTCCAGGATGCCCTTGTACAAAGCGATCTAGGCGCTAAAGTGATCGTTCATCCCATGTCTTAACATAGACAGACTGGCGTAACGCTAAAGTGGTCGTTCATCCCATGTCTTAACATAGACAGACTGGCGTAACGCTAAAGTGATCGTTCATCCCATGTCTTAACATAGACAGACTGGCGTAACGCTAAAGTGGTCGTTCATCCCATGTCTTAACATAGACAGACTGGCGTAAAGCTAAAGTGATCGTTCATCCCATGTCTTAACATAGACAGACTGGCGTAACGCTAAAGTGGTCGTTCATCCCATGTCTTAACATAGACAGACTGGCGTAACGCTAAAGTGGTCGTTCATCCCATGTCTTAACATAGACAGACTGGCGTAAAGCTAAAGTGATCGTTCATCCCATGTCTTAACATAGACAGACTGGCGTAACGCTAAAGTGGTCGTTCATCCCATGTCTTAACATAGACAGACTGGCGTAACGCTAAGGTGGCTTTGTGCAAGGACACCCAGAGCCCCGTTTCAGAAATTACTATCGTAATTTACAGTATACAAGTTAAACAGTTGTAACGCTACCATAACTTTATGAAACGGGGCCCGATCCGTAGAGCTACGACATTCGTAAGCCTATGATAAACAATAGAATTGCGATAGGTTGTAACATTACGAACGCTTTGTGGATATGACTGTTTTATTCTGCATAATCCGTGAAACATTGCCGTTTTATATACATGTTTGTAAAACCAGTTTGGCTGTATAGATAGTTAGATTCAATGTCACAGCATCACTCTTACTCTCCAAATTACTTTCTACTCACATGAATAAACGGATTTTTATAGTTGAAGCCAGTATATTATGTTCTATCAACTCCCGAACAAACCATCTGTGCACGAAATGCAAGCGATACCGCCCTCCCTCGTTACTACCGAGGATTAAGCGCGGAAGGAGGCAGATGACAATTAAAAAATTATGAGTAAATAAGAAAAATTATACTTGTGAGAATAAACTAAAAACGAAACTTTGCTACACAGTCTTTTGTTCGAAAAAGTTGAATTTCCAAATAATTACTGTACATGTGTCACGTGTCTTGTGTCTATTTGACTTCATTTTTCTTATTATATCAAATATTAGGTAAGAAGTAACTCATACTGCCTAATGACGGACATCCCATTGTAGTACTGCTGACTCGGCAGTGTTAGCGACCATCGAGAGTAAGTCTAGTTGACGATAACGAGGCTAATGGACTCATATCCGTGAGATAAACGCTGTACATGGGCGCTGGAGTTACAAGGTCATTGGGGCACTGGTACGCTGTTTAAAGAGACACTTCCCTATCGTTTTGGGTCGATTGCATAGCCTAGTGGTTAAAGCATTCACACGTCACCCCAATGACCCGGGTTCGATTCCCCACACGGGAAGCCCATTTCTGGCGTCCTCCGTCGTGATGTTGCTGAAATATTTCTCAAAACTGCGTCAAATTCAAATCACACACTCAATGAAGAACATTTGTTGTTTAAAGCCCCACTTGATGAGCCAGTGGTTGATATTCTGAACAACGATTCACGACGTCGGGGTACGATGATATAGTATCAGTCAAGCACCCACCCCCAACATTTTTTGGAATGAGATATAGTATTGTCAGGATCTGTTACACATTACCTACTGCCAACATAAACGTTTTGCAAAATGTGACATTGAACGGTGTACATCTTCGGACTCAAACAAAGATCCACAAAAACAACAAAAACAAAGCACCAAACACAATCAGGGCAATCAAACACACACAAAAAACACAATCAAATATTCTGGACCAGCTCGTATTGTCAGAGGTCATCCATCATATGTCTACGTGATAATTCATTGTGATAACGCCTATCTTCCTAGCTGTAGCATGGCATGGTACCATATACCATTGAATGTCCATCGAACGCAAACATGTCTGTGTCAAAGTGTAAATGACCACGAATTCTAGTCGCGAAAATTGACTTCTACACATTGACGTTGATAGTAGCCTTGTGGGAATGCTTTTCTTAAAATCTTCCAACCGATTATTATGATTATTTTCTTATTTGTTTTGCTTGTTATTAAATGTATACCCTCGTGCTCATTGTTTACACTAGGCACCCAGTGTTTAGTCCAGGTCACGTATCCTTTCAGCTAACCATGCAGAACGGAAGTCAAAACGGCGCACAAAATGGCTGCCCTGTCATAAAAAATGGTGAAGAGTTCAACCCCTACAGGAACTGGAGACGCCCAGACTTGCCCAGTCGGTGCACGTACGGCAGATCGAAGGACAGCCCCCACTCCAATAAAACATGGTGAGACATGCGCCCTCAGATATTTGTTATTAACCAGTTGTTGTTCAGGCGTAATTGCGGAAACTTGTGACGCCATGTAAAAGGGAGGCAACTCCGTAGTCACAGTATTCCCTTTGGGGGATTATGCTTGAGGTATATTTCATAAATCAGTCATCAGAGTCCCCTACAACGATGATGCACGTTGTAGCTGACGTCCGCGTCATGCTTTGTTCTTGTCAATTAAACGTGTATTTTTGAAACTGATATTTTAAGCTATTACCTGTCATTCTGGCACCACACCAGCAATATTCCAGTGGTATCATGGTAAAAGTTATCTATCTGAATTCTCACAACGCAAACCCGTGATGATCCGGAATGATCCGGGTTAGAACTGACATTCAGCAACCAGCAAGAGCACATATGGCAATCGGGCATGTTGGTTTTGTTTGTGATATATTATCGTATCCCTATAGGGTAGATCGATACGCATGTGGTTGATCACTGGATTGTCTTCCAGAGCCCATTATTTACAGAACGCCGCCATATAGATGATATATTGCACATGGCGACATTAAACGACATGTTCACAAACAAACAATAATGGTTAGCCACCACGCCCCAGCGGTTGCGTGTGATCAAACAATCCTCCTTATGGCGGCCATACGGTGTTATGGATCAGTTAGGCTGGTTGCCACCCGACCAGACAATCCAGTAACCAACAGTAAGAGCATCTATCTACACAGATAGGATACAATGACATGTGTCAACCACGCCAGCGAGTCTGACCATCCGATCCCGTGAGTTGCCTCTTACGACAAGCTGAAGACCAATTCTAGCCTGTGCTTTCACATGTATACGGTGACAGTGATGATAAGTAAATTGGCCGATAGATTTATTTTACACATGGTTCTCTCAGCACCAGCCACGCATACATTCAAACCAGCAGACATGTAGCGGTACCAAATATACATTATATATTTTTATTCAGATCAGACTATATATTTTACATACATGTGTGGCATCAATGACATGGATTATACCATATTTATTCACATCAAGTGATGAATATTTATCATTTCCCATGTCACTATATGAATGTATTTCAGTATTTCAAAACGCTGCAGCCCAGGCATGCATTTTCAGGTCACAACCATTAAAGAACAAAATATGATATACCAGCGTTTTGTGAAGTTAAAATCTGAAAACTCTGGATACGAATGAGCACATGTTTTGGATACCATATTTGAATGGAAGGTGTTATGTTTTGGGGGGGGGGGGGGTTATCATACACTCGTGAGAATACCCTTTGGATTTATCAGTGTTGTCTCACTTAAGAAAATGTTACTTTGTCGAAGTTACAAGTGTAAGTTTTAACTGAACAAATACCCTGGTACGCCCAAAATGGGTTCGTCGGACCCTTAAATCTCCACAGTCAATGGTCCGACTGGCTGGTGAATTTTCATGGGGTCATTTTGTAAATATACCATTCAAGTTATAATGCACTTTTAAATGATGCAAGATTATGGCCCGATAAAATGTTCATCACATTAGCAGCGTACCTTTGTGTAATCTTTAACTTAGTTTCTGCAAAAGTTGGAAACTATGATGTGTTTGTACACTGTTGTGTACCTACTAGTCGGACGTTATGTATTTTGCTCACTGAGATACC
The DNA here is from genome assembly GCF_037392515.1 of Haliotis asinina. NCBI lineage: Eukaryota > Metazoa > Mollusca > Gastropoda > Lepetellida > Haliotidae > Haliotis > Haliotis asinina. Next base: position 35,135,857 of record NC_090280.1, read on the forward strand.
ATGCCGCCCTTTAACATGGATATCCCATACTCACTGTACAACCCGTGAAGATTCGGGTGACCATTGAAGATCCGGGATAGAACTGGACATCAGCAACCCGTGCTTGTCGTATGAGACGACTAATATGATCGGACGGTCAGGATTGCTTATCAGGCTGAATGTCCGGTTTAGATCCGGAGATGGTTACAGTCTGTGAAGTTATGTGCCTATGATATTGCTGGAATATTGCTAATAACAACGTAAAACAACATTCACTCACTTGCGCAGACGCGGTTATACACTGCGGGCTGCTTTGCTATGTCTGAAATAGTTGACTACAGGGGACTACAGGGTATACTCACGTACTCACTGCATTTTGTGTATAGCGCGCTGCCTGTAGGGGCGGTAACTCTCCAAAGGGGCAGATAACTCTGATTTTGTACAATGTTCCTGCAATAATGTTTATTTCACCACAGTCCCAAACCTGTTCGGCCGAAGATTCTCAATAGCGTGTTGGAGAACATTGCCGGCACCCCCATGATCAGAATCAACAACATCGGCAAGAGCGAGGGACTTAAATGTGAAATACGTTAGTATATGACGTGGACTGTGGTGATTGGTCTACGCTTTGTGACGTCATTTCAGGGAAAGCACGGTGTCTAGTATATGATGTAGTGTCTAATGATTTACTATTTTAACTTTCATTTCACAGACCTAAAGAACTGATAGGTATTTTCAGTGTATCTTGGATTGTGCCCGTCGTTGTTGTACTCAATAGGAGACTCTCGCCATGTCGACACAAGTTATGCCAAACCTCCAGTAATTGATACAGCGGTCTGTGTCTTCATTTTCCAAAGTCTCATAAAATTAAAAATCGACAAGTTAAAGTCGACGTAACGAGACTTTATGCTGCCTTTCGTTTTCTCGCCCTTTTCGCATTTTCGTCGCATTTTCGCATTTTGTACTCATTCAGATGTGAGAGTAGTAATAAAGAGATTTAGTCCGCCTTGTCATGTAGATCTGTTGGCAGTTACCGATACCCCTTCATGTTAATTTCAATGTAATATTTCTCTGTGCTTTCATATATAGAAATCCATGTATTGACCAGCCGAAATTGTCTGTAATCATCAATATTGATGTTCTTTCTATTCGCAGTTGCCAAGTGTGAGTTTTTTCAGCCTGGCGGAAGTCTGAAGGATAGGATCGCACTGCGCATGATCGAGGATGCTGAAGAGAGGGGATTGATTAAACCAGGGGCGACAATCATTGAACCATCGTCCGGAAACACAGGTAAGTCGTCTCCCCTTCGTCCACTTTCTTTCAAATCTGATTTTGAGGGAGAACGCTTCATGGCAATTTTAATCTCACATTGCGTCTTCAAATTCAAAATCCATCCCATCTCTCCTGTTCAAGAACCAAAGGCACGATAAATGTCGCAAACAAATTCGACGGCATGGAAAGGGTGTTGGATAACGGATGAGAGATTTGGGGTTGTACTGGTGTATTTATATACAGACTTTGATCGCAAACACACCATGTTGCTGCTGTGATCAAAACACGTAAAACAGATGTGTGAATTAAACACGTGATGGTGAAGTCAAAAGGTATGTCACTTACAGGTATCGGCGTTGCCATGGTGTGCGCTGTCAAAGGTTACCGGTGCATCATTGTCATGCCTCAGCGCATGAGTCTGGAGAAGGTAACGCCATTCATGTTCTTCTTCCTCTTCTTCGTCAGTATCATCTTATTTGTCGAGTCGAATATTAATTATGCCTTAAAACATAATTTTATGCTTTATAGGACACATATGAATGACCAGTTAGCCTTGCAGAGTTGCGTCCGTTGGTTGTGACAGTGTTCGATGCTCAAATCCAAGTCTCTTCCTGATATGATTCATAGAGCTATTTACCGAAACTTGTGGCTCCATCACCTTAACACCGCGTCATAACCTTAATATAGGACAGCTGAGTATAACACTACTCGTACAAGGACGACACTGTAAGTCCTTGCGCAAATATTAATCAAACTCGTTGTACAAAATTCGTTAGGAACATGGTATCAGATGTTATGTTCATGTATGCTGGGTTGTCCTGATCACCTGTGTTTCCCTGTGCTCACCTATGCTCACTTGTGTTCACGTGTATTCATGTGTGTTCACGCGTGTTTACCTATCTGTACCCAGGTAGCGACCATGAAAGCGCTTGGTGCCGAAATCTACCGAACTGCTAACGGCATACCGTTCGACCAACCAGAGTCTCACGTGGGCGTGGCCAGACGTCTCATGGAGGAGATCCCTAACTCATTCCTCCTTGACCAGGTGAGCTGACGCTGTGCAAAGACAGTCACTAAACATTCTACGTAAAAACTGCATCAGCGCTGTGCGTTACGCCTTCACATGCATTTGTATCAAATGAAATGAATCGCAAGGCTTGTATATTTGAAATATGTATTTACATACAACGATGACTGAGTGAGTGAGTTTTAGCTTTACGCCGCGTTTAGCAATATTCAAGCAACATCTCGACGGGGGACACCTGAAATGACGTCACTACTGACGACTCATCAACGTAAAAGTTATTAGTACAGGTGATCGACCTTTGATCGATGGGGAACGATCGATGCTCATGTTGTTGACCACTGGATTGTCTGGCCCAGACACGATTATCAACAGACCGCCGCCGGGTGGTGAGGCACGTCATCTGACCTAATTTGTGACATATGATCAATATGTCAGTCAGTGGATTGTCTGATCGAAACCTGATTATTTACAGAATGTCATAAAGCTGAGATATAGCGGGGTTGAAAGACAAAAGAAAAAAATCAAAGAAAGACCACACGTCCGTGTTGCGTTTTCACTGACACTATGGATGGCCTTTGTTTCAGTACCGCAACGCCAGTAACCCACTGGCGCACTACGACGGGACGGCCGAGGAGATCTTAGATGCATGTGATAGTAAGTAATATATCTCACAAATGAGTGTGCCGTTTTCTGAATGGATGAGCTTGCATGTCTTATTTTCAGTATAACCCGCTTACAAGCGAGTAACATTATCTTTGTTAGCAGCTGGGAATACTTGGCAATTCATTTGGTACTTCTTTATATCTTTATATCTTTATTTAGTGCTTTAGTAATTATTCAGTTGAGTCTCTATGGTTACGGAAATTGCCGATGCAGTTCGATAAAAGGGAGATAACTCTTGTCGGTATTGGCTAATTGCCTAACTCTGGATCTCCATGTTATGATCCGATACCCGTGCTTCAAACACTTCAAAATTAGCAGGTGCTCGGTAAGATAAATACGTTGTTCACTGGTTCAATGGGTTGGTGTATACCCTCTGTTTGTTTATATTTTCTGAGCCCGAGGGTCCATCAGCCCATGTCCCCTCTTGACCTGTGAGCAAATTATAATGGTATAGATGCAAAGAAAACAGGATGTATGAATTTCAGTAACTGTACTTTCAATGTCATTGTTGATAGTTGATGTAGAATTGATGCACCCATCATTTGAGTCTAACCTAGTAGTATGTTACTATTCCTAGACAAGCTGGACATGGTGGTCATTGGCACCGGCACGGGGGGCACACTCACGGGCGTGGCCAGGAAGATTAAAGAGCGGTGCCCAAACTGTAAGGTAAGAGACAATGGTAAGGCATAATGCCCGGGGGTAGAGGTGTAGACTGTTGAACAAGAGCTTTACAGGATTGAAGCTGAAGACTAAGGTGTTGAAGCTGAAGGGTGGGGTGTTGAAGTTGGGGAGTAGGTGTTAAAGCTGAAGGGCGAAATGTTGAAGCAGAGGGATGGAGATCAGCTCAGAGGTGGAATGTTGACGATAAGAGGGTAGACAGTTGAAGATGAGTGGTGGCGTGTTGAATCTGAGGGGTGGGGTGTTGAAACTGTGGAGTGGGTTGTTGAAGCTGGGGTGGGTGTTAAAGCCGATGCTGAAATGTTGAAGCAGAGGGATAGAGGTATGAACCTCAGAGGTGGAATGTTGACGCTGAAGGGTATACCTTTGCAGCTGAGTAGTTAGTGTTCAAGCTGAGGCGGGGAGTTTTGAAACTGAGGGTGATGTGTTGAAACTAAGAGTGATGTGTTGAAACTGAGGGCAATGTGTTGAAGCCTAGGGATGTCATGTTGAAGAAAGTGTGAAGCCCATTTTCTGGTGTCCCCCGCCGTGATATCGCTGGAATATTGCTAAAAGCGGCGTAAAACCAAACTCACTCACTCACTCATGCTGAAGATGAGTGGTGAGGTGTTGAAACTGAGGCTGAGCGGTTGAAGCCGAGAAATATGGTTTTAAATGTGAGGAGTGGGTTGCTGACGCTTAGAACTGCATATAAGTTCTCATGGTGCAATTTAACAAGCCTTCACAAGGCTTATGTTTAATCACTATTGTTTTTGTGTTGTCAGATAGTAGCGGTGGATCCCGAGGGTTCGCTGATAGCTGAGCCAGCTGAGTTGAATCAGAAGGGAAAGAAATTCGAGGTTGAAGGGATCGGGAAGGATTTCGTCCCAACAGCATGTGACAGACAGGTTAGTTAAGCATCCTCGATAGGGGCCCTTTGCAAAGCAAGGGTTGCCATGTCAAAAGCATATATAACATCAATTCGATTTTGTGGCCTGTAATGAATTCTTTCAAGAGATACCTTTCGTAATTACAAAACATTTGATGAAGCAGCAGAGACCTATGAGGAATAACAGGTAAACTACTCATAGTAAGTAAAAGAAAATAGCCGAGTTAGATTTTAAAAGTGCATTAATAATATTTCAACAGCTAACTGAAGTCGATGTTTTGTGTTAAAGATGTAACATCAATACTGAGTACTCTTTGAAGACAGGAACAGTATGACGCCGTGTTGCTGACAACCCGCTAGCTTTGAGAACGACTCTAGTGCAGATGGTTGATATTTGTGTTAATCTCCCAGTTTGTAGATAAGTGGTACAAGGCGGCAGACAAGGAATCGTTCCAAATGGCTCGAAGAATCGTGAGGGAGGAGGGACTTCTTGTAGGTGAGTCACAATCTAACTACATTCCCTAATTATCCTTGTCTAAAATATTAACAAAAACCCATGGCACATATATTCAGACTCATATTTTTAGGAACAACAAGAATGAACAGATAAGTGTCGAACAACTGACGCAATATACAAGTCCGAGAATCACACAATTCTTGGTGTACATGCTGTATAAATGTTCTTCCAGGCGGCAGCAGTGGCACAGTTCTGCATTACGGCATCCAGGCAATGAAGGACTTCGGCTTGAAGGAAGGGCAGAGGTGTGTCGTCATCTTCGTGGACTCCATCAGGAACTACATGTAAGAAGGCCAAACCCACCTCGTTTGGACACTCTTCTGTTCAAACACATTGACGTGTTCAGCTTGTTAGTCTCAAGGATACAACTTCTGAAAGCACACGGATCTTACGTTCAATTACAGGGAGATGTTCACTTAGATACATCTTCTATAAGGACATTGATCCTCTGTACAACCACAGTCTGATCTCATGTTGCAGGACGCGCTTCCTGAATGATGATTGGATGGCGGAGAGGGGCTACTTGGAGGATGAAGAGGAGGAACCCAGCAAGTAGACAGGTGAGAGCTCATGTAGTTTTGTTTCAAATAGAGGAGTTTCGACCAGACTCGCCGGTGCTTCTTATTAGTGCTGTAACGATGTAACTGTCGATGAATTGCAAAATTGTTGAGCCTCCGCTAGCAATTATTCGATGGATCCAAAGGCGTGTGACTATCGATAGTTTTGTAATTGACCTCCGCTGATAAATGCACAGGGCAAAATACAGTGAGTACCTCGTTCACTTTGACTAAGAGTTATTCGCCCCTGCTACGTCTCAACCAAACAGGGCGGAAAACATCGTTAGCTTGTTTGAAATTGTTCATAACAATACGTTTATGTTTGATGATGATAATGATAATGAGTTTATACATATTTGTATTTCCACACAACTAGTACATGCTCAAGGCGCTGCTTTGTTTATTTGATCTGGCTTTGAAATTTCTTGTCAATTGTTGAAAGAGACTGAAACTACCTCAGCTTGTTTTTATTTCATATAAACTATACATTCATTTGGAAATGACTTTAATAAGACAGTACAAAACTATTGCAATAGTTGGTCGCAATAGACTATCGCTACCGCAATAGTTGTTTCCTCCGCAATAATCACACCAACTTGTTATTATATACTGCGATAGACGCACTTCTCACAGAAATGAAAATATAAATGAAACGTATGAACTATGTTTCTTCTCTGTTACAGACAATGGAAGATTAGATCGGCCTTTATCAGTACTATTGTGACGTCAATTGCATGAGTGTGACGTCACCCGATGTCTACAGGAAGTGACGTCACAAGAGGCAGGTGGAGGCCAACCCTGTGTATATAGTGTATAGGTGACATCATTTCCCACACAAGTGCATGCTCATGTTGTTCAAAGTTTCAAGTCCATACAATTAATATTACAATATCAGTTTCATGTCCCACTAAATCGTATTTATTCGCACCACCGAGCGGCAATGCCGTGAAACATTGCATGCCATAGATATTGTTCACGTGACAGTAGCAATATGGCCTTCACAGGTAGACATCTAATATCATATAGGGTCTGTGTATATTGAGAGGTTTCTTTTCATTGTCAGTATTTCAATAGAAACTCAAATCTTAAGTAGAATGTTTTAAACTGGTGGAGTTGCATTGTTAAGTGATTGCTGAGAGCAACAATACATCAATGTCGATTTACACACATTCCATAGGTTACGTAGGGTTAGGTAGTAGAGCTTGTTTGTTGAGTTCAATACGTAGATATTACAGTTGAAACTCAAAAATACGACCTGTGGCAATGCATGTTTTGAATTTTGGATGTGTACATTTTGTAGAAAATTTGTGAGTCAAATCAGTCTGAAAATAAAATGTTTAATTTCCATGAACGTTCGTTACATATTTTATGAGCATGAAAATATCTGTATCGGTAAATGTGTCAATGTGGTGTTGAGTGATTGAGTGAGTGAGTGAGTGAGTTAGTTGGGTTTTACGCTGCTTTTAACAATATTCCAGCAACATCACGACGGGGAACACAAGAAATGGGCTTCACACATTGTACCCATGTGGGGTGTGGTTTTGAATCTATCTACCATGGGGTGCCAAGTTGAGTGAGTGAGTTTAGGTCTACGTCGCACTCAGTAAAATTCCAGCTATATGGTCTATAAATAAGTCTGGATCAGACAATCCAGTTATCGAGCCTTGACTTACGCAGTTGAGATACGATGGCATTTGTCAACAAAGTCATCGAGCCTGACCACTTGATCCCGTTAGTCGCCTCTTACGATGGGATGCTGAAGACTATTTCCCACCCGGATCTTCAAGGGTGAAGTCAAGATTTGTCTACCCCTCAGCTAATCCGGTCCGGATTCTGGCAGGACCAAGGGAGGCAATTCTGCACAGTGCTTCCTGATATCTAAGTCTGCTTTAAACAGATACTCCGACCCAAGTACATCATGATATCCAAGTCTGACGTAGGTAGATACTCTGGTTCAAATACATCCTGGTACCCAGGTATGTCTTAGATACTCCGTCCTAAGTGCATCCTGGTACCCAGGTATGTCTTAGATACTCCGTCCCAAGTACATCCTGGTACCCAGGTATGTCTTAGATAGATTCTCCGACTGACATACTTTCTGATGTGTCTTGGAGTGGGTGGATGTAGTTTAGAGCTGCATTTAGCACTGTTCAAGCAATATTACCGCGAGTAACACCAGGAATGGGCGTCACACATTTTACCCATGTAGGGAATCGAACCTGGATTACGTCATGACGAGCGAACGCCACAAGACATTGATCAACAAGACTACCCCTTCGCCCTTATATGCATCGGAACGAGTTTGTGCTGAACCGAATTTGAAGTTTCTGTCATTAAATTACATATTTATGTAACACTTAATATTACTTTAGACTGCACCTTGGCATTACAAGACTAAACATCACTCACCATACCACAGTATGTACATGTATACTTAGGAGATAAACATACTGTGTTTGAAATTCAAAGGTATATAACGAAATTATAGAAGCTCTAAATTGTATTTAAGCCCGAACGAGTACATTGATCTCCATTCTATCATAACCACGTTACAAAGAATTTTTAAAATACATACTGTGTTGGAAACTGGGAGATATATAACGTGATTATCTACCTCTGAAGGACTTTGATTAACCAATCACAATCCAGTATTTACTGAAGACACGGTAGAATGTTTGCTCGCTCCATTCCTGCAATTACTTTGTAGCTATTTGGACTGATAACATACTTAATTATAAAACAGCTGTTATTGTATAACATTTCGTTGTTTTGATGAGTTCGCAATTAATTCTGTTTCAGTTTAAATCGACATAAAGCACGGAACTTTACATTGCACGGATTACTATTTATGTCGACCCTACATGTGGGTTTCTGCTTTGAGCATAGACTGTCCTATGGTTCCACCATATTCACTGATTATCATGTAACGAGTGGTTTAATTTTTAAAACAATATTTGTCAGTGAATAGTCAAGAACTCAGCCTGCAATAATTAGGGCTAGGAATGCGTTATACAAGGGCGAAACCTGGATTTTGGAGAAGGAGGGGCGCACATAGATCATGAAGTCCATAGACCACGGTGACGACATCCACTGTGAAGACACCCAGGGTGCAATACTAATTTCGAGATTCTAAGAAAGATTTACTAAAGACATATCAGTGGTAAGTTTTGCCATGTCACGTGTTAATATTTCCCTCATGATATAATATGTTCTCAATAAATCCAGTGTTCGTGTTCTACTTGATACATGTTCAAAAATATGTGTGGTTGTAAGAAATTTACAAAATTACTTATTTTAATGTATCAGATCTTTTTTTGCATTTATTGTAATGTCTAATGCATTCTATTAGTCGTATTTGGATATACCTGGTTATAATTTTATACCTACGGTATGTAACAATTCGTATTTTATGTAAATGATATGTTTACATAATGTACGAAATTTCAGAAATTAACACGATTGGTCAAATATTTTATATGATGTAACTGGAACAGGAACAACTGACGTCTCTGACTTGTAGATCTAAGCAATTCCGAACTTACTTCCGGAAATTGGCGACCGTCTGGGTATGCATGACTTAGACAAAATCATTCCATTTCTAGACACTTTAGAAAACAAATACAAAAAAGGGGTTTAAAATGACGGCAAGAAAACCGAAAATACAGAACTTTTGGATTCCATTACCGTATACCGAATCAGACGTTCTGCTAATACTGCGGTATACCGTTTCCGCCCAATGAAGGGTGAAGAGATACACAGTTAGGACATCTAGAATTAAGGCATCCAGTGTGAAGACATCCAGGGGCAAGACATCCAAGGTGAACATAGCAAAGTGATAAGGTGAAGACACCAGTATGGACACATCAAGGGTGGTGAAGATGTCCAGGATGAAAACATCAGAAGTGAAGACATCCAAGGCGAAGACATCCAGGGTAACTACATACACTATGAAGACGTCCAGGGTAAATACATACACTATGAAGACATCCAGGGTAAATACATACACTATGAAGACATCCAGGGTTAATACATACACTATGAAGACGTCCAGGGTAAATACATACACTATGAAGACATCCAGGGTTAATACATACACTATGAAGACATCCAGGGTTAATACATACACTATGAAGACATCCAGGGTTAATACATACACTATGAAGACGTCCAGGGTAAATGCATACACTATGAAGACATCCAGGGTAAATACATACACTGTGAAGACATCCAGGGTAAATACATCCACTATGAAGACGTCCAGGGTAAATACATACACTATGCAGACATCCAGGGTAAATAAATACACTATGAAGACGTCCTTCGTGAAAACATTCAGGATGAAGACGTCGAGGTGAAGACGTCCACAATGTAAACATCCAGGGTTGTGAAGATATCCTGGATGAAGGCACAGATGGACATATCCAGGGTGATGACATCTAAGGTCAAACGTCAGGGTGAAGACATCCAGGGTGAAAAACAGGGTGAAGACATCCCGAGTTAAGACATCCATGGTGAGGTCATCAGGGTGAAGCTATCCAGGATGAAGACATCCAGAATGTAAATAACATCGGGTGAAAACATCCAGGTTGCGAATCCAGAGTGAAAACAGCGATCTGAGCCCAACGAGTGGCCCAGATGCGGTGTTCTGTTGCTTCCTTTTCAATAGTTGATCCCGGTTACAATGCCAAGAAGATGGTTGCTTCAAAACCGTAACGGCGGAGCCAGTCAGTCTGCTTTGTGAATGTTTCATACCGATCTTCTGAGAAACTTTTATTTCACTGTATAAGAACTATTGTTTCATGTCAGTAAACATCCCAGACATCTCCAGGGTATACGTTCCGATAAATCTCTCCTATACTCTGGATACATCTAAGGCTCAGTATGATAAATTTATTACCCCCCTTGGCTGACTGTTTATCCAATCTGGTGTCTACACTGGGAAGTTGAGCAAACCAATCATCGCCTTTTAAATAATCTAACCGATTAACCTTGGCAACACAAACCATGCAGAGGTTCTCTGAAAGAGGTAGAAGGAGATCTTGGACATATTTTAAGAACCTACGAATTTGTCTGTATTATTTCCCCCAAATCTGAGTCGCACTAAGAACAAACTTTCACAGCTGCGACCGCTACCTTTGTTGACACTGGCAAGCTCAGTGGTAACCGATTGGCTATTGTGAGCATGCGGAGCCAGCAAAGGGAGGTAATAAAATTGTCGGGCCGACCCGTAGATGCATCCAGGGTATAGTGGAGACGTATCGGAATGTGTACTCTGGAGATATCGAGGATGGTCAGTAAAGTATTGCAAAAGTTATACTTCGTCGTCGTTTGAAACCACACTGCCTTGTGTCAGCTTTGCCTGACTCTAATCCTGACTCTAATCCTGATTCTCCTTATGTTGCTGACAATGCTCATCAATATCACTGGAAAATATAATCTTGGTCTTTCGCAAACAAAAAATCCAACATAGACAAGCACCATTCTGAGACAGACATGGACATGTAAGTGGAGCAATAATTCCCATCTGGATAGGAGGGTGTGAAGGGTCGTGGACAGTTTCCCCAGCTATTACAGTAGAGCGCCTGGTTAGAGTTCGCTGCGAGGAACTTGAATGTTGAGTCGCAAGCGGCCTTTCGTCACCACTCGCTCCTTTCCGTAATCTCCCCGAATGATACGACCTGGTAAACGTCAACTGTGTTTACCGCTATGTGTCCGGCTTCATTGAAGATGTGGGCTCTTCCACGCATTTCCTAGTGATACAGACTAATAAGTAAGTCTTCACGAATTTATACTTATTTGTAATCATCACTATATCAATATTAAACGTCTGGATAATCTCGAATTAGGACTGAGAGTATTTTAAGATACAATGAAGATGACTGTGTTAAGGAAAAACACGACAGGAAACAAAGTTAGGAATTATACAAGATGTTGATTAGGACACGATTCAACAGAAGAGATAAATTAATGAACACAGCATGTAGAATTGATCATTGAAATTTTCACATATGCTTATAATCGCCCTCACACATGGTTGCACGTAAAACAGGACCAGTAAAACATCAGTTTACATTACTTCCTCGTCGTTTGTTTTGCGTGTAGCAGTGAAGTTAAAAACTCTCCTGTATTTGTCTGTGCGAGATTTCAGCTTTCAACTCGAGACTCACGAGGCCATGACAGACCAAACTTAACATATCGGGAATTGCACTGTTTACATGCGCTATAACGAGGTGTGTTGCGCACAATTAAGAATGCTTCGTCAGCGGCCGTCCATGCAGGAAGCAAATGTACTGTAAGTCCCAATGGTCCCAACCTTCAGTTGCTGGCAATCTATAGCCTATTTTAATATTGTACCGTCAAAAGGTAAATGGTGTTTGATGATTTTTGAAAAATATGAATCTGCAATAGTTATTTTACTGTCCGTCCCAGACAGGAAAGCATGCATGTTTGGTTTTTTTCGTGTATACATTTACTAATTTACAACTTCATAGTCACTGAATGGCTGAAATAATGCCTGTGTGACTTTAAATCCTAACGCGCCCACTCACTCTTAAGCGTAAAACAAACAACTTCAAGATAATAATTAAAATTCACTGCAAAAAAACTGGCGGAGTTCTTACATGAATACTGTAATTATTTGAATTTGGCGTGACAGTACTTCATCCACATATACCTTAATGATATATCTTCGGAAAATGTCATTTCACGTTGTTGTTTTTTCCATTGTCCCGAATGTATCTAACAAAATCTGATGTATACAATTGATGTAAACAATCATTTTGTGTGCTTAAAACTAAAATGTAAGAGCAACTTCAAAGTCGAGGCTAAACAAAAAACATAGTTCATTATCTTTATAGCTTCAGAACAGTTCGTTTCCTTTTCATACATGTGGAAAGGAAGACGTACATACAACAGGAAAGTTGTGGGTGTGAGCATGTTTTCTCACCGAACGGTTTGTTGCAATCTCCCCCAAAACAACTCTTGCGAGGCCTCTTGCAATTAGTGAGTCAGCTGGTGAGTGGGTGAGTTGGTGAGTGAGTGAGTGAGTGAGTGATTGGCTGGTTGTGTGTGTTAGTGATTTTAATAATATTCTAGCAATATTACTGTAGGGAACACCACATATGGGGTAACACATTACATCCTTATGAGAATCGAACACGGATCCTCAGCGTGATGAGAGACCACTTTAACCATTAGGCTTCCCTACGGGCCCTTGCAAGTAATGGGAAAAGGCGAGGTTTGACAAATACTGTCATCCAATTGATGACAGTTATGTGCGAGAGTACGACAAACAAATCATGCACGTAAGGATTGAAGTAAAGGACAAGTTTGGAATGTCCAGTCTACATAGCTACCAAAACATCTTTATATCATTGGACGATAGACTTTAATGTGATTTAGCTCTAACGATATATTTATCACAAATATCCCCCTCATAGCTTATGAAATTCGTTTGCTGTAGAAATTGGTTTTACTGTTGAAATATGTACAAGAAATATTTTCCTTCAACAAATATCTGGCAGGAAATATCTGTTAATGCAGATCTATCTGGCATGATTGAATATGTGTACCAAATATCGAAATTTAAGAGATTTAAGAGAGCAAATACAACGAATGAAAGGTCATGGGAGCCAATATCGTCGTTTACATGCACCGCATTTGCCCTCATTTGCCCTCATGGGTATTTTACCCCGAGGGTAAAATATACCTGCAATATTTTCATGCAAAATCATTTTTGACAATATTTGTTTTGGAGGCAAGTAAATCAACATCTCACTCACTGCTAAATTTAGACTTAGAAGTAAACAAACCAATCTCTCGCTCCTTCTTAATTTTTGGAATAACCTTCCTACAACAGGAAATCTAAAAATAGATTATATGCAATACTGCAGCCATACATGTTTCCTTACTGCGTCGCAAATTCCACCAAATGTCAAGTGTCTCAATGGAAATTCATGTACAGATGATGAAACAAGGTGTGTAATCGCATGAAGACATTGACAAGAAACTGCAGACAGTGCAGAGACCATCTGATGGTCAGGGGTCAATCCAAGAGACTTTGTAAACTCTACAAAGAGATTAATGAAATTCTTGATACCAGAACGACCAACTCTCCAAGGAAAGTTGTACAGATCATGTTACATAAACCAGTACTCCTTCCAAAACCGATTCTGAAATGGACACTCAAGACTTTGATGTTCCTGATCTCGAACGTGATGCTGACCGCGTTCCCGACAATGAAGAGCATGTTGCAGAACAAATCCAAGATGGTGTCATGGATGGGGTCGTAAGAGAAGATCTGGACGAAAGCAATGGAAGATCTGGACAAAAGCAATGGAGTGAAAACAAAAACATGTAATAATCAGAAAAAGAAAAAAAATACAGAAAGGGTCGTTCAGAGACCTCACTTGAACTTGTCATGGATAAATTTACAAAGTCAAATGAATCTATTGAAAAACAACAGATTTGAGAAGAAAATGATTCACCTAGATATAAAAAAGATTGATGATGAAAAGCTGAAACGAGAGTTTGAACTGAAAAATAATGGAAAAAGAAGAAACACAGAAAGCAGCTGAGAGGGATCACCAGTTGCATATGTCGTAGCTCATCATGAACACTCGACCACAAATCCCTCTTGAAACACCACTTGGTCCAGGTCATGTTCTTCCTCCTTCAATGCCAGGAACGTCCTTTGCACATGGTAATGGTGCATACCAGGGTACCAGTGTTGCTTCTCCAGATGCGTGTACTTTGAAGGGTAATAGTCCAGATCCTAGCAGAGCTAAAAAACTAGACGTGGATCAGTGACGATCTGGGACTAGTTACCTGAACAGTCAAGGCGATAATGTTTCCTTTTTCTGTTGGAGTATATCATCCGAACATCCTTGGTGCTGCAAGTTGGAGACCCATTGTTAGCAGCGTGAGTGAATGAGTTAATATTTATCGTCACATCGGCAATATGTCAGCCATATCGTGACGAGAACAATTAATAATTACATTGTAGATGAATAAAATTAGAAACTAAAACCCTGTTGAGGAAGAACAGTAAAACCACTAGTACATCAAAGATACATCACTGGTAATTAAATCTAAAATAGGTCATCGACTGAGGACAATACAGTGAAAAAACGGGCTATAGATCACCAACAACTGAAGGTAGATCACCATACTAGTGACCATGGTGACTTTCAGTAATTTCGCTTCCCGCATGGACCCTAGCTGGATTTACATCGTACCATCGACTGTTGGCAATTGAGACACACCTGGTCATACATTAAAATACATAAATGCTACGATTTAAAACAGCAGAAAGTTTTAATTTACTTTGAATGTTTGGGGACTTAAATACACTCTCAGGAGGACAATAATTTCAGTGTACTTTAACCCGCCCCAGTGAAACAAAATAGACTATCACAGCATTTACTAGCATCTACCTCTAAAGCTGGATTGCAAATTCAGGTAAGACATTATAAAAATGGGCTATAGATTACCGACAACTGAAGGTTGATCACCATGCTATGGACCAGTTAGTGAATGGATTAGGAAGTGGTATCAAAGGTATCACAGATTTGTTGAGTGCTGCATTAGCAGCAAGATCGGCCATTGCGTTCCCAGGAATGCCAACGTGGCTGGGTAACTAAGACTATGTCGTACTGGCCAGTAGCAAGATCATTATACAATTCAGTAACTTCTAATAAAAGTGGATAGTTGCAAGAACGGTTTTATTTACCTGAAGGCACGAAAGAGAGTCTAAATAGATTATATACTGCTTATATTTCTGGTGTTTATTGGTGTATTTTAAGGCTGAAAATATAGCTATGATCTAGCAGTCGAGAAGATATTGTTCTGAATCCAATGACGGAGGATCCTTGGACCCATCTGTAAGTAAGGATTTGCATATTTACTGACTATACTCTTTTTTATATTGTAATTAATTGGTGTCTGATATTTTAAATATTGTCGGTGATTTTTAATCGCCTGAAGGCAAGAAAGACGACCAGAAAAGATTATATACTGTTTATATTTAGGGTGTCTTTGAATATATTTAAGAGCAGTTAATACGGCATTTACTTTTGCTGTAAAAATAGAGTTGCTATGTGGTGTTCCAGAAGATGTTGTTCTGGATCCAATGATAGTGACACAAGCCACTGCAGCACGGGGGTAGGTCCGGGGTAGAACAGGCCTTCAGCAACCCAGACTCGCTGACTTGGTTGAGACATGTCATCGGTTCCCAATTGCGCAGATCACGTTGTAGATCACTGGATTATCTGGTCCAGACTCGATTATTTACAGGCCGCCGCCATATCCCTGGAATATTGCTAAATGCGGCGTAAAACTAAACTCACTCACTCTACTGTTCCACTGTACGATTTTATTGGAATAAACTATCTTTTAGGTGGGTTGACTGGAGATCAGCCCCACACTTTCTTTGGGGGTGACAAGCTGTGTGCCCTTGGATGAATGTGATCAGATACACCCATTTCATCCAGTGTCTTTGTCCCGTCCAGCCGAATGATTTAATCGGATTTAATCGGGCCCATTACGCCACCTGTCTAGATGAAGTAAGGGGCGAGGTGGTGTATTTGGCAGAGGAACGCTGTTCCTGGAATCAGTACCGTCAACCACCGGTGTGCCGTCCTCCACCAACACAGGAGCGTAACCTACGGCAAACAAAACATACCCCCGGGTACACACAGTCCACCACGAGGTAGTGGCTCTTCACTGGTGCCAGAGCAACAGAGGAGATGTTGAAGAGGGGAAGGGGCAGGGAGAGAAAGAAGGCAGAGGAAAAAAGAAAGTAACAGAAGGGATCTGAAGAGGGAAGAGGACGCTAGAAAAAAAGAGCTCTCACGTGGGAAGTGTGATATCCAATGAAAAAGTGTAGGACGTTGTACATATTCAAGCGTTTCTGTTGTAGGATGATGTTTGTGACGGGTTCATATCAAAGACACTGCTGAATGACAAGTGAAAAGGGAAAAAGGCTTAAAGTTTTAAATGTGAACATTATGCACGGGAACTGAATTCGAATATACCTGGCATGGAAAGCGGCCATGGGCAGACGGATGTTAGTGATACGAATGGTAGTACACCATCAGTGTATAGAACAGACAGTGATGGACACACATCATCAGAACACATGAAACCTGCAGCTGTTGCCAGGGGCAACCCAGAAGGAGCAACGAAAGGAGGATTCCTGGAGGATGCTGACAATTCAAATGTTGATGAAGAGAATGCTGACGAAGTTAGTGATGACACCATAGACGAAGAAACATGGGAAAGGATATATAACTTTGTGAGAGGTACTACTTTCAGTGATACTATGTGTCTTTACACTCAAGGAGAGTTTAGTTTGAATTGTAAAAAAGTACGTATATGCTCCGTACTGTAAAATGTGGACCGAGCATGTGCTTATTATGTGAAAGTGATGAAACCTTTCATCGAAAACCTGGTCGACACCAATCGTAAACAGAAGCCAAGGCTTGCCAATTGCTTATCTTTCCTGCCAAAACCTTAGGGCAGAGTTATAACTATTCTTACAACTACAGTTAGGTGACGTCATGTAGAACCTGAATGGTCATTTCCTCTCCACTAATGCTTGGCGTGTCATTGTATAAGAATAGCCTGGGATTTGAAGTTGTCTAGGAATGAAAAATCAAATCACAATGTTTAATTTACTTGTCCTTGGATATCCAATTGCAATCTGTGTGTTTAATTCGCAGACCTCGCGTCACCACAACAACACATTGTGCAATGTTGTCAGCAACCACATGGAGAAATAGCATCGGCACCACAGCAACAAGTGCAGCTCCAACCTTCAGCTGGTCACGATGATCAAAGTCAAGGACCGCTAGCTGCAGCTACAACTCTACTGGTTCAGGGAACATCAGCCCCAACACAAGCGTCAACAAGTACCACTTGCGATGTGCCAAAAACAACCAGTCTACGGACACCGGGAACATCAGGCCTGACACAAGCGTCAACAAGTACCATTTGTGATGTACCACAAAAAACAAGTCTACGAGCACTGGGAACGTCAGGCCTGACACAAGCGTCAATAAGTACCACTTGCGATGTACCAAAAACAACCAGTCTACGGGCACCGGGAACTTCAGCTCTGACACCAGCCTCCACAAGTGCTACGTGTATAGTTCCCAAAACAACACCTCCTCTGCCGAAAATACCAGCATCTACTGTATCAGAGAGACAGCCCTGTGGGCTGCCTGTTGTACCAGCGAATGGAGATTCTTCTAAGAGTGAGTATTGTTATATTATATATATGTTTCAGGCATCTTGTATCTTGTACAAGTCTGCAGATGAGTGTTGTGACTCGATCAGTTAGGTTCAGTCGTAGAATATCTTCAAGAAGTTTGTTTTGTTTTGTTTTGTTTTTGTTTTCAAAAAGAGGGTGTTATGTTAAAAGGTAGCACACGCCAGTGCCTGGGAAGGAAAACAAAGGGTGTTATGAGAACATTGCTGGAGAGTGAATGAGTAAGCTCAGTTTTAGTACTATCCCAGGAATATCACGGCAAAGGACACCAGAAATGGTCTTCACACATTGTACCCATTTGGGGACTCTTCATGTTTTAAGCAGATGACTAATCCATCGCGCCCATTTCTGCAGAAATCTATCTCCCAGACATAAGACCTGGAACAACCCATGGATGAGATGATATGCTGTATCTATCTATGCAGACACATTTTAACCAAACGCTGAAAGACACCTCACTGAATCTTGTTTATATGCCTTAGGTATGCTGTAGGTGAATATTGTTCCCCCGTCAGTGCGTGGTTCAGGCAGTCAGAACTGGTCGGTTTAGGTAACATTTACATGTATATGGTCCATGTGTCATTCAGCAACTTAGTGAGCGTCACCTGAATTAGAATCACCAATGATACAAAGAACGTCAGCACTGGTTTGACTGACATTTCTCTCATGTCATGTTTTGTGTGAAATCACTCACGACTTGCATGACCAAGATTTCAAGTTTAGAGACACCCTTGATAGCTTGCTCTGAACGGTACCGGTATAGAGTGTGATCGGTTTTGTTTTGGGTCCAGAAGGTATTGGGCTGCATGGCAATGACTGGCCATATAGTCGAGTGCAGATTGACAGATCCATACCATTGGGAAAACATATTCTGATGTGTTGGGCATTTCTCAAGATGACGATGCATGTGCTCATCATGTCAGGATTGTGACACAGTTCCTGATGTCCTGACCCCTTCCGACACTAAATACTTCTGGCTTTAATACGTCCTAGTCAACTAAACTCTCAATGAACACACTGCTGTCCACAATCAGTCGATCTTAGTCAACCCACTGCTACCCGTACGCCACACCCACCCCTCTAAGCTTCAGTCTACTGGTTTCTGTTACAGTCACACAGTACAACCTTATACAAGCCCTGCAGAAGTTTGGAGATGTGACAGTGAAGGGCAGTGAGAATCTGAACATTGGCGGAACTCAGAATGTCGGTACAACCCCAACCACACATAACGAAGAGGAGAAACCGCTGACTGCCGCACAGAAGATCAGGAGTGAGTTATTTGACTGACAATTAGATTGTTCCTCTGGTGTTAAACTATTATGTAACCACAGAAGAGTACATTTTGCAAGCTGTCAAGATAGTAGTATAGGAATACAGTCTATCGCTCTCACTCTCTTGACGCGTTCCAATTCGTAATCTGTCAAAATCTTCACTTTTACTCATAGTTAAATGTGTTAAATATGCCTTGTTTCCACAGAAAGAACGGCATACAGGATACAGTCGTGGACTAAAGACATGGTGGAGACAAAAGCCCTCAAGAAAGTGAAAGAGAAGCTCGACAGAGGTGCAACATGGGTGACAATTAAAGGAAGACCAGGAGAGGGGAAGTCCACAACAGCCTACATGGCTCTCAAAGACCAGTACAGTCAGGGGAGACAAGTATACCAAGTGGTGTCACCAGTAGAGTTCAATGAGGTCATAATGGCCTGCTCAAATCCTGTCATACTGTTAGATGATATATTTGGTGATTTGGAATTTGACACAGCCGAGTGGGCTAAGTGGAGGCCAAGTCTACGACCTATTTTAGATGTTCAGAAACCTGACCAATATACTGAAACGGTTCATGAAACACAGCTAAAACAAACAGGTCCAAACAAAGACAAAACTATCATTATTCTCGTAGGCCGTGACTATGTGCTGAAATCCTCATTGGCAGACTTGGGAAGGATGGCAGACTACATTTCCAGTCCCCAATACGTAGTGGATGTTTCCTTACAGAGAGACTGTCATGAGCGAAGGAAGATATGGCGTGTTCATGCTCAAGCAAAAAACATAGACTTTGAAGAGTCAGTTGTTGCTCTGATATGTATGGCAGACTGTCCACACGGCTTCCCCCATGTCTGTGAAATGTTTGCCACAGCATATGAAAAGAATTGGACTCCTCTTCAAATACAAATGTTTTTTCAAGCTCCACTTGATTTCCTGAGACAGACTTTGGATAAATGTCTTCAAGATATGAGAAAGCGCTCATTGTTCATGGCTATGATTAGAAGAGATGGGAAGATTAGTGGACTAGAAATGGAGGAGGATGCCAGTCTAGGATATGAATGCATAGAAGCTGCTGATGATTTGGTTGGATCTTACCTGAAGAAGGAAGATGACACTTACATGTTTGATCATCCGTCTATATATGACAGTGTTTCTTTTATTCTCAGTACAAAACTGTCGAAGTTTGTTATCGAAAATTGTAGTTTGTCGTTTATCCGACAGCACCTTCACCTTTCGCCGGCCACAGAAACAGAGACAAACGTTGCCTGTGAGACGGGTATTGTTGCAAATATCTCGTGGACTTATGCTGGACATTTAGCTAGAAGATTTGCAACTGAAGTCGAAATGAGCAATTTGTTTCATGTTTTATCACATCAGGCATTTAGTAATTCAGACTTTGTTGACTTGCTAATGGACTGCCTGAAGAGACACTGTCGCATGTCTGTTACTGATATCGTGAAACTAACTGATATTACATCCCACCAGTCTTTTTGTGAATTACTTTCCTACAACAAGTCACATCATCTCATCAAATATATCATAGAGGCAGAAAATATCTCATTCACCCAGAATGAAAGAAGGGACATTTTTCTGGGTGTGTGCACGAATGCTGCATGCAGAGTACTGAAATACATTAGTGGACATATGAAACTTGAAGTAAACGCTAGATACGGTCGGTACGCGATGACGCCGCTTATGTTAGCAGCTGAAACCAAAGACAGTGTGTTTGTCAATCAGATTATGTCTCTTCACCCTGACCTGAATGCTAGAGACAATTGGGATTTTAGTGTGCTTAGATATCTTTGTAAAAATGGCCTTACATCAGCTGTGGAACATGCAATTGACAGGGGTGTAGATGTTAATGAGTGTCATGGGCCATATAAGCACCCCATATTTGCTGCGATAGAGGGAGGTCACTTACAGGTGGTGAAAGTGTTAATTAACAGAGGATGTGATGTAGATAACCGGAAAGGTCTAAGATATGCTCTTCTGGGTCGGAACGAGAAAATAGCGCAGTTCTTTTTAAACAGAGGAGTAGAGGTTGATGCTGATGCTGTGTGTATAGCATGCGAGGTCGGGGAGGTGAATGTCGTCAAGATGTTGTTTGAGAGGGGTGCTACTGTGAACATGAAGGCATCTGATGGAAGTACTCCTCTTCTGAGCTCCTGCAAAGGAAACCCTAATGTTGTCGCGTATTTGCTGAAGAAAGGAGCCAGTGTGAACCAAGCTTCAAATGTTACAGGAGACACCCCACTTCATACAGCAACAAGATTACGATCTACAGATGTGGTGGATGTCTTACTGAAGGCTGGAGCTAATGTTACTGCGCAGAATAATACAGGTGACACACCACTCCATAGAGCAGCGAGACAGGGATCTACAGATGTGGTGGATGTCTTACTGAAGGCTGGATCTAATGTTATTGCACAGAATAACATAGGTGACACGCCACTTCATGAAGCAGCAGAACGTAATTCTGCAGATTATGTTGATGTGTTATTGAAGGCTGGAGCTGATGTCATTGTGCAGAATAGTACAGGTGACACACCACTTCATGGAGCTGCAAGATATGGATCCCCAGATGTGATGGCTGTTTTACTCGAGGCTGGAGCCGATGTTAATGTACAGAATAATACAGGTGACACGCCACTTCATGTAACAGGAGCACATCGACCTAAAGATAAGGTGAATATGTTGCTTGCGGCTGGAGCTGATGGTAATATACGGAATAACACAGGTGACACCCCGCTTTCCACCTTGCAATTCTGGATTAATATAGGGAAGGTTGAACTGTTGCTGAAGGCTGGAGTGGGTGTTAATGTAAAGGATGATAAAGGTGACACACCACTTCATAAAGCAGTAGGATGGAGATCTACAGAGTTAGGAGATGTGTTACTGAAGGCGGGAGCGGATATTAATGTACAGAATAAAAGAGGTGAGTCACCACTTCATAAAGCTGCAGGACAGGGATCGATAGAGTTTGTAGAGGTGTTAGTGAAAGCTGGAGCTCATGTTAATGTACAAAACAATACCGGGGTGACAGCACTTCACCTTGCAGCAGGACAGCGATCTATAGAGATGGTGGATGTGTTAGTGAAGGCCAAAGCTCATGTTAATGCACAGAACAATGAGGGGGATACAGCCCTTCATACAGCGGCAAGACAGAAATCTTCAGAGTTGATGAAGGAGATGTTGAAGGCCGGAGCTGATGTCTATATACAGAACAATGTTGGGGACACGCCACTTCATATACTGGTAGAAGGGTGGTCTAAAGATTGTACTATTGTGCTATTGAAGGCTGGAGCTAGTGTCAATGTTCAGAATAATACAGGTGATACATCACTTCATAAAGCCCTACTGTGGGCATCTTCCGAATTGTGGGTTGATGTGTTACTGGAGGCTGGAGCTAATGTTAATTTGCAGAATAATACAGGTGACACACCACTTCAAATAGCAGCAGACAAATGGTGGGTGCCTATAGAGACGATTAATGTGTTACTGGGATCTGGAGCTTATGTTAATGTACAGAATGAAGCAGGTGACACGGCACTTCATATAGCAATTGGAAGGGGATCTACAGAGTTAGTGGATGTGTTATTGAAGGCTGGCGCGAAAGTAAATGTACAGAATAATACCGGTGAGACAGCTCTTCATAGAGCAATAGAATGTCGATCTACAGACTGTGTTAATTTGTTACTTAAGGCTGGAGCTGATGTTAATGTACAGAATAATACAGGCGACACACCGCTTCTTCAAGTGACAAGATGGAGATCGACAGAGTGTGTTGATATCTCATTGAATGCTGGAGCTGTTGCTAATGTACAGAATAATACAGATGACGACAGCACTTCACAAAGCAGCAACTGTTTTCGTGGGATCTGCAGAGTATGTTGATTGCTTATTGAATGCTGGAGCTAAAGTTAATGTACAGAATAATACAGGTGACACACCACTTCATACAGCATTTATGTGGAAGTTTGATGAGTTACTGAAGGCTGGAACTAATCTTATTGCACAGAATAATATTGGTGACACGCCACTTCATTAACAGCAGGACGTGGATCTGCAGGTTGGAACTGATGTTGATGTCAGTGAACACAATGAAACAGTAGCCATTACGCAAGTACTTTCAAGGTAGAATGGGTACTGGGGGTTTGAAGCAATGCTGCACAATTAGTCCCTCACTGTTTACTTAATGAGCGTGTTTAACTGAGAAATCAGAAATATGATATTTGTAAATGAGTCGGTGGATAATGTCACCACACTGTTTGTAATATCTGCAACGGAAACGGTCGCAAACTATGACAAGGCAAAAGAGGCTTCCGACAGTTGTCAGTTTGCTGAAATATATTGATCGTGAAGAAAGCTGTTATAACTCTCCAGTATGGAGGGAAGCAAACTCAACTCAAATGTGGAAAAATGCATCAGCATACAACTGCTTAAGAATACATTTTACTCCTCAGCCTAGTGGGTCTTGGTGGAAATACGTTAGCACAGGGTCATTGAACATACAATAAATATCATGCTTAACTATACTCTTCAAAAACGTAGGGGATCTTCATGCTTTTTTATTTACGATTAAAACTAGTTTAGGAGATTTATCGGAGTTAATTACGTTGATATGATATTACTGAATGTTTTGAGAGTGCATCACCATTTGTGCTTCCATACAACCATAGTTATTTGGAATGTAGTCGCTTTTGAAAGACGGTTGGTGTATGGCATGTAATTTACATGTATACGATTTTCATTTTAAAACAAACGACTAGAAACAAATACTAGCAAATGTGTGATGCAAGATGAGTGTTAAAATTAATGTTCTAAGTGATTTCTTGACCTTATTGAAAAAACGTCAAAATCAAGAATGGGACCCCATGCGCGTGTATGGGGCTACCGCATTGTGCACGTGCATATCATGCATTGAGTTTAGGGGTGGTAATAGAGGGAAATGGTGGTGCGTTCATAAGACACGTTTCTTAACGTTTACACTTCCTATCCAAATTGAAAGTTCATTATCCCCTACTGTTTTTTAAGTATGTATGTATGTATGTATGTATGTATGTATGTATGTATGTATGTATGTATGTATGTATGTATGTATGTATGTATGTATGTATGTATGTATGTATGTAGTGAGTGAGTGAGTTAAAATTTAACGTCACATCGGCAATATCTCAGCCATATCGTGACGAGAACATCTACTATCAAAATTAATTATATGTCTGCAATAAAACCTGTCAACGAAGGACAGTAAAACAACTAGAATATCACAAATGGAATTAAAACTAGCATGGACATTTAAAAAAAACATCACCATTAGGACAATACACTATACGATCAGGCTATAGATCGCCAACAACTGAAGGTAGATCACCACACTAGGGACCATGGGGACTTACAGTACCTTTGCTACCTGCATGGACCCTAGTTGGATTTACACCATTCCCCCAACCGCTAGCGAGTATACAAAATGCTGACCAAAATAAAAAAAAACAAGAATACAACGATTAAAAACCTGGTAGATTTAAATTTACATCGAATGTTTGTGGACTTACGTACCCTCTCAGGAGGACAATAATTTTACAATATTTCAACCCCCTTTGAGGGTACAGCCACTAAAAATTCTAAATCCTAACCTAAACTACCAATCATTAAAATACATTTATATACAGAACATATTACTCAAAATTCAATCCAGAAATCAATTTCCTTTCAAAAACCAATAATTAAATGAGCGCTGGCTGTGTTAAAAAGATCCTTAACAGTTTTTACAGTAAAATACTTATCCTTTGTGATGGAGAATTCAACACAGTCAAGCAGGATATGCTTGACTGTGACTCTCTCATCACAAGGGATACAAAACGGAGGATCCTCACCTTTTAAAAGGTATGCATGAGTGTATCTTGTATGGCCAATACGACATCGTCGCAAAATGACTTCTTCAAATCTGGACTGACAACCCAAGTATGTATAACCAATGTAGGGTTTTATTTCATGTAGTTTATTTATACCTACTTGGGTGTCCCACTTCTTCTGCATCAGATCACGAGTGTAAGCTCTAATGCTAGCTTTGTAATCAGAATAAGGAATAAGAAGTGGTGTCACAGATTTGTTGAGTGCTGCTTTAGCAGCAAGATCGGCCATTGCGTTACCGGAAATGCCAACGTGACTGGGTAACCAACAGAAGACGATGTCGTACTGACCAGTAGCAAGATCATTATATAATTTAATAATTTTAATTAAAAGTGGATGTTTACAAGAAAGATTTTTAATCGCCTGAAGGCAAGAAAGAGAGTCGGAATATATTATACACTGTTTACGTTTCTGGTGTCTTTGAATATATTTAAGAGCTGTTAATATGGCGTTAGCTTCAGCAGTAAAAATAGAACTGGTGTCTGGTAATCTAGAAGATATTGTTCTGGATCCAGTGGCAGTGGCACAAGCTACTGCGCCACCGTCCTTGGACCCATCTGTAAATAAGGATTTATAACTGCTATATTTATGTGTCAATTCATTATATTCTTGTTTATACTGTAATTCATTAGTGTCTGATTTTTTAAATGTGGTCAATGTTAGGTCCACTTGGGGCCTAACCAACTGCCAAGGAGGAGAAGAGAGAAGACGGGAAGGAGCTATATTTTCCAGCTCAATGCCGGCAGCAGCAAAAAATGGTTTTATTCTTAAACCAAGAGGCGGTACAAGCGAAGATTTCATATTGTATAAATCCTCACACAGAGGGCTGAAAACACAGTTACATGCAGGGTTTGACTCACTGGAATACAATTTTGTTACATACTGTAAAGCTAATTTGATACGTCGCTGCTCAAGAGATGGCTCATCGGCCTCAACGTACAGGCTGTCAATGTGTGAAGTTCGAAAGGAGCCAAGACAAAGTCTTTGACCTTGATGGTGAACAGAATCTAAAAGTTTTAGGCTGCTTTTACAGGCTCCACCATATACAATGGAGCCATAATCAAGTTTAGACGGGATCAGTGATCGATAAAGTTGCAGGAGGGTAGCTTGGTCCCCTCCCCATTTAGAATTTGAAACAACTTTCAACAAGTCAAGTGCCTTCAGGCATTTAGTTTTGAGGGATTTGCTATGTGGTAGAAACGTTAAATGTGAGTCAAAAATTAGTCCCAAGAACTTGGCCTCCTTTACAGCTTTTATGGGAGATCCATTTAGAAACAGTTCAGGATCTTTATGCGGTTTATATTTTCTACAAAAATGTATACAATTAGTCTTGGTTTTAGAAATTTTAAAGCCGTTTAAGACACCATTTATTTATCTTGTTTAAACACAATTGCAGTTGCCGTTCAATAGTATGCATATTTTTACCACGACAAGAAATATTAAAATCATCCACAAATAACGATCCATCAATTGAATCGTTTAAAACTTTGGACAAACTGTTGATCTTGATGATAAAAAGTGTGACAGACAAGATACTGCCCTGTGGAACACCCTGATCCTGACTATAATGGTCAGACAGGGTAGAGCCCACCTGAACTTGAAATTGCCAATCTTTTAAAAACTGAGATATAAAAAGAGGTAAACGACCCCTCAATCCAAAATCATGTAAATCCTTCAAAATGCCATGTTTCCAGGTGGTATCATACGCTTTCTCGAGATCAAAGAATATCGATACTGCCTGTTGCTTATTTATTATTGGATTTTTGACAAAGGATTCTAGTCGTACCAAGTGATCAATGGTACTACGATTCTTCCTGAAACCACACTGAATATTTGTTAGAAGGTTGTTGGTTTCAAGATACCAAGTTAATCTATTGTTTATCATTCGTTCCATGGTTTTACAGAGCCTTTGCCTTTTATGCGTTGAATCATATTCAACACCTTTGACATCGGTGTGCGTGAATTAATGTGGGAAACATACTTTCGCCAAGACTGACGCTTATTTTCCTTAAAAGCACGTCGAGCCTTGGCATTTAAAATTTTAACTTTATCTAAATTATGTACTGTAGGATGTCGGCGAAAATATTTTTCTGCCTTCTTCCTACTCTTTCTGGCTTGTTTACAGTCCTGATTAAACCATGGTTTACGAATATGTGGAATTGCAGAGGACCTTGGTATAGTTTCATCAGCAATAATTTTCAGTTTATCAGAAAATAACTGAATTGGATCCTGAGCAGAGGAAACAAACTCATATTTCAAGTTGTCAGTACACATTGTTTGAAATAATGGCCAATTGGCCTTACTAAAATTCCACCTTGTTGCAGGTGGGTCATCAATTGGGTTTATAGCAGAAAGTATTGTGGGGAAGTGGTCACTTCCACACAGGTCATCATGGACCGACCATTCAAATTCGTTATAAATATTGGGATCCGCCAGAGACAGATCAAGTGCAGAATAAGTTCCAAAACCAGGATGTAAATAAGTGGCTGATCCATCATTAAATATGCATAAATTATTATTAGAAATGAAATCTTCGAGGATTTTGCCTTTATTGTTAGTATCGGTACTTCCCCACAAAGGGTTGTGTCCGTTAAGATCACCCATGATAATACAGGGTTAGGGAAGCTGATCGTAGAGATCCTGAAGATCAGACTGCTGAAGAGCCGAAGATGGAGAAATGTACAGTGAACAAAGCGTAAATGTTATTTGTAAAGAGAGGCGGGCAGCAATGGCCTGAAGATTGCTTTGGAGAGGAGCAGGACTATGTATCACATCCTGCCTCACTAACATGGAAGCGCCACCAGTGGCTTTCTCACCTGGAGGTGAAAACGAATGAAATGAATTGTACTGACGAAGATCAAATTTGTCTGTATTTTTCAGGTATGTCTCCTGTAAACTAAAGGCTGATGTAAACCGTTTAAAGTCTTGAGATAAAAACTGTAGATCTTCACAATTGGTCTTAAGGCCTCTGCAATTCCATTGTATTACTTTAGGATTTTGTCTCATGGTGGTTGTATTGGCGACCTCTCACGAGAACTCTTAAGCTTATTTTCTGAAGGTGGAGTTACCTCCATAGAGTTGTGAACCTCTACTGTAACAGGCGTCTCTACAATAGAGGGATTTTTGGATGCTTGTTTCCGATTTAAGCGTTTCCGGCAAGCTTTCGACATTTCAACATTCTCATCAAGATTAACAGTTTTCTGAGCAACTGTTTGATCTGATTGGCTGACGGTCTGAGATGCACATGTCACAGTAGTCTGGTCACTAATAGTTTGCACAGAGATTGGTTGTTTGGATTTAGTCCAAGTCAAATCAGTTTGGCATGAAACTGACACTGATGAGGGTTTTTTGGAGACAGCAGCTGAATAACTGATGGTCGAAGATGATGTCGACTGCATTTGATGTACTTGTTTTTTGGCCTCTGAAAAGGAAATGTTCATATTTCAACTTCAGGTTTTTGGATTGGAATTGCCATTCAGGGCAGGATTTTGATGACGAAACATGATCACCTCTGCAGTTTACACATTTAGGATCTTTGCTGCAGTGAACATCTTCATGATCCTCACTGCAACGGTGACAACGATGTACATTTCGGCAGGATTTTGAGCCATGTCCAAACTTCTGACATGTATAACAGCGGAGTGGAGTCGGGATGTACACTTCCACTCCGATATTGAAATAACCAGCTTTTAATGATTTAGGGATTGTGCTCAGTGAAAAAGTAAACAGATAGGTGTTGCTTGGAACAGTTCTACCATCTTGTTTCTTGACTGTGAAACGCTTTACAGACGTGACATTTTGGTCTTTAAGTTCTTCAACGATTTCCTCTACTGACATGTCTGACAAACAACGGGCTCGGTCTCGCACAATTCCTCTACTCGAATTGAGTGTTTTATGTTCAGTGACCTTAACGCTGACATTTGCAAGCTGGTGTTGTTGCAATAGATTTATTGACTGCTGTCTCCTTGCACATTCTATAAGGAGCTGACCACCACGGAGACATGAGACGTTTTTGACTTCTCCACATATAGATTGGATTGTCTTGGAAATCAAAAAAGGATTTAATTTGAGGGGTTCACCATTAGTAGCCTCATTGACTATAAATTTTGACCAGTTATCTTGTTGTTTTGGAACTGAAATATCTTCAGCCTCCAGACGCCTTTTCTTGTCATTTCTAGCGGAACCAGAATGTAATTGATTCATGATGTATCTGAGATGTTCAGCACCCTTGCTCCCCACCCGCCACCGAGTGTCAACAAGGACAGTGTCCATCTGCAGCGGATATCCAGCATGCAAACACCAGGGATACAAGGGTGATATACTCCAGGGAATACGACATAAAAAGCTATATTTGTCCACCAAATATAATGTCAGGCTGGTTCGGCTCTTAACAGAAACTTAGGGACATACAGAATTTAGAGGTCGACATCACCAGATTGGCCCATGAGCCACCGCCTTCTGGCATAGGACTCTAGGTAAACGAATTGTAAATAAGTTCTGATATAAACATTCATTTCACAAATGCACAATGACATTCAACTGATGCAATAAGAATGTTGTCCACACGCAGGGCATGGCGTGACCAGCCGATTGATAGAACCAAGCCAGTTCGACCACCCGTCTGGGTGAAGTCAGGGCCAAAGTGGTGTGTTGAGCAATAGGAACACGGTTCCAGGCCCCTATTGCCCTCAACCACCAGGATCCCCTCCTCCACCGACACAGGGCCGCAACCCACGGCCAACAGGTTGGTGGACCAAATATACCCCCGGGTCCACAACGGGGGTGTAGGCGAGCTCTTGGGGTTACCCAGCACCCACCACGAGGAGGTGGCTCGCCACGGGTGCCATGTAACCAAAACGGGTGCCAAAAATTTAACGTCACATCGGCAATATCTCAGCCATATCGTGACGAGAACATCTACTATCAAAATTAATTATATGTCTGCAATAAAACCTGTCAACGAAGGACAGTAAAACCCTGGGAAAGTTGTTGCCTATTACATGAAGATGCACACGTTGTTGTTCTGACAGATACTCAGTTGGTAGATTTGAGAAATCACTTTATTATTAAGTCTGCAAGAACCGGCAGTGGAGGTAATTCACACATTGCACATTCTGTGCAGTCTATCTCCAGACGGGCCTGATTAACAGAGATAATTCTGTAAGCCCAGTGTTTAACATTTGGGATTCTACTGCTATTATGGTGTCTGGGTGTATTTGTCATGGTTCTATAAAGTGTCTCTGGGTACGTGAACATGGAGGATTGTATCTGCATAGGACAGTCTTGTATTGCATGTTTTGTCTGCAATTTTATCTACAATTTTGATTACATTGTCTGTAACAATTCAGTTTAGGTATATGAGTCGTACACGTTACCTACATATAGGAAATTTTGTATTGTAGGAGTTGTCAACATTGTGACAAGGAAGTTTTGGTATATCTATCAATCAATGCTTTATTGCGCAAAAGGCCATAGACCCATATACAAAAGTTACATTACATTTTGTGACCGTGAAAAAGTCGTAAACATTGTGAAAAATATGCATCGTCATATTGCCATCATCATATAGAACGTTGCCATCAGAATTGTGTTCACATATTTGACGATTTGGTAAGAATCTGGCCACAATGATTGATTCAAATACACAGTTTCTTTCGTTTTTAATTAAGGGTCCTCATGATTCCCATAAGTGCAATGGTTTAGGGTGCAAATACTTGGAGGACTAAAGCACGAAACTTTGCAAAGCGCTGGGGAATATCATGATAAGATATTTCATGGGTACCCGTTTTTTTTAATCCGCGATGGCGTCCAAGATGGCCGCCAAAGATCAGATATTTCTCATTCTAACGTTATTCTCCTGTCGAATAAAGCAGAATACCAGGGACAATGCTTCTGCTGGACAAGTATTAGATGAGCCACGACTTGACAAATGAACCCAATCTGCATATATGGGAACGCCCTCCAGAACATTCCATTTGAAACAAGAGGGAAACGTCTAAATATTGAAAAGTTCAATTTCCTCGTGAGAACTAACTGAACTAGTCGCTCTACGAGACACGTGTTAAACAGTAGTGGTATTGATTTCAGCATGTATTGCACGTGCTTAATCGCCAATCTACCTGTAGCAACCAAGTGTAATCGTCCAGATTACTTGCTCCGCCTGCTTGTCACAAACATGTTTACTGCACTGGCTCATCTAATACTTGTCAAGCAGAGGGAACATCTTGATGAAACCTATTTTAGGGAGGTGCCCGATATTTGGGCCTAGTTTCCGAAAAATCCAGGGGTGAAGGCCACCCAGAATGATCACCGGACATACAAAAATCTTCATTAAATTAATCCAATTAATGAAAACTCTGTTGAATATTCTCTTGATGTGATAGTGTCTGAAGTTTTTTTCTTGTCCAAATAACACCCTCAGCTGAACAGCACACGTTAGTGTAACCAGTTTGAGCCCCAATATCTGTGTCGTTAGTGATACCCATGGTGTTTGAAGTACCTTTTTGCAAAGCATCTTTGACATGAAGGCAATTTCTAGTATCCGCCCCTTCTTGATCATGTGCACTGCATATCCTCTTTACTTTCTACGGTCACCATTGAGTCCACAGCTGTCATGAACACACTATCCTTTACGAATGAAAAGAGTTCATCTTTGTCGACCCGTGAAGGTCCCGTGGCAGAATAGGCCTTCAGCAACCCTTGCTTGCCATAAAAGGCCACTAAGCTTGTCGTAAGAGGCGACTAACGGGATCGGGTGGTCAGGCTCGCTGACTTGGTTGACACATGTCATCGGTTCCCAACTGCGCAGATCGATACTCATATTGTTGGTCACTGGCTTGTCTGGTCCAGACTCGATTATTTACATACCGCCGCCATATAGATGGAATATTGCTGAGTGCGGCGTAAAACTAAACTCACTCACTCACTCGTCTTTGTCCTTTGATTGAAGCAGGGAACCTATTTCAAGTTCTCCCAGACCTACACTTTCAGACTGTATACTTCCTGCAGTGGCCTGCAAAGTGGAGAGAGCTGGTGTACCTGGAACTCACAGCCATCTTTAAGTCGAGGACAACCCAGGCTTGGTTCTAGAACTTATTTGCCTTCTTTCTAAATAACATTTGGAAAGGGGTGAGTTTATTGCCTGGTGTATTTCATGAACTTATCAAACGTAGCTGCAAGCCTCTATGTTCAAAGAAATGCAATTGTAAATCTTCTCAACATTTGCGCACATTGCTCTGTAACCCATGTTTGTCAAAATGAAGTCACGTTCCTGATCAAAACAGTAACGTTTTCATTAATTGGGTAATGAATTATTTTTGTAACTACTGAACACAAATCTTGCTTTATAGATTTTTTTAGAAATCAAAGTGTCACAATATGAAATGTACGGTATAACGTATTTTGTTTTCCTTAACGGCTGGAGCGTCGAACGCCATTGTGTTAACGCCAAGTCATCTCTATGCAATACCGGAACATCGAAATTCTAAAATTTCTGTTTTCGACAGACCTGGTGGACACCGTCGGTGCTGATGATATCTTACTTAGCGTTTCCGAAATAACACCCGCGTTTGATGTACCGGAGCCGAGTATACCTGCCGCGGATATAGCAACAAGACCACAACAATTGGCTAAAGGTAAGATATTTGCAGGAACGAACAATTGCGAATATTTCAGTAACCTATGCTTCATATACAAATGAGCATTAATTAAGCACCACCAAATGTAATTGTCGTTTGTAACAAAAAGGGATCAAAACAGAGAAGTCAACCAGGTATATCTAAATACATGCACTTAGCACGAAATATATGTGCTGACTCAAATCTTACAGCATGAAAATGGGTGGTGCTTAATTAATGCTCATGTGCATATATCATACCGTCCTTTTAAGGTATAGTTACTCGTTTTACATTCTTTTCTGTGATATTCTAGTTGTTTTACTGTCCTTTGTTGACAGGTTTTTATAATACACATGTATTCCGTTTCAGTGTTCTGCTCCCATCACGATATGGCTGAAATATTGCCAATGTGACGTTAAGTATTAACTCACTCACGTCCTCATGCTTTCATTACAATAGTTCAGCGCAAAACTATACTTTAGTACAAAATACACTGGGGCAGAGCGAACTGCATTTCCTAAGTAAGTAATCTGCTTTACTTTTAAACTCTGTGCTTAGGTGTCACTTCCGTGGCTCAGTTTCGTCTTACTTTTCCTTCACACTTTTTTCAGCGTAGTCATTTTAAATTTCACCAGATTCATGGAGGCAAGGTTACAGACACACGTTCACACAGCTGGTAGACATCCCGTTCATTAAAACATGTTTGGACTCTTCGGGAATTCTTGAGTTTGAGGTCATTGTAAATATGTTATGTGTATCTGTTGTGTTTATACCGCGAGTTGCTGTTCGCAAGAACAGGCCTGTGTTCACTCTAATTTCGCCTATTTCTGGTGTCCTCCTGCTCAATATTGCTGCAGTATTGCTTGAAGCGAGACCTGTGAAGGTCCGGGGTACAATAGGCCTTCAGCAGCCCATGCTTGCCATAAAAGGCGACTATGCTTGTCGTAAGAGGCGGGTGGAGGATGCGGTGGTCAGACTGGCTGACTTGGTTGACACGTGATCGGTTTCCAATGGCTCATATTGTTGATCTCTGGATTGTCTGGTCCATATTCGATTATTTACAGACCGCCACCATATAGCTGGAATGTTGCCGAGTGCGGCCTTAAACAAACAAACTATCCACGAAATAACGGATGCGTTCTGTCACACAACTTTTTTGCGAAGAGACACATTCTCCGCATTGGTACGAATGGTGTCTCCACCGTAAAGACGGCGTGAAAACATACTTACTCACTAGCATTCACCCACGTTACAAAGTCTCACACACATTAAGTCACCTCTTACGACAAGCAGTTATTGCTGGAGACTTTGTCATTCAACCCGGAATTCAACCAGTGTTTGAGTGGTACAGATGATGTAATACAGAACATCAGCTAGCTGATTATAGCTTGAGCCTTTGACTAATTACACAACTGATCAACCAAACAAATGACGGTCGCCATTGTATTATATGTGTGTTAGGCTGTAGTTTGGAAACTATGATATTGCCAGCACTAGTCTCATGAAATCTCGTAAGCGAGCGAGATTTCTATCCAACGTCACGGTCTCCATAGGAACTAACGAATGCTGAGGTACAATAATTGTGTTCTGTTTGTGAGGTACGCATGATTATTACGTATTGTTATGTGGTGTGCACCGTCAGGTATCTAGGCAGTGGTGAGAGTCGGTCAGCAGTGGTGAGAGTCAGTCAGTAGACCATGAAAATACTCACACACTCATACTCACCAATTAAACACACAATAATGAAAACCGCGTTGGTAGCCATGATGCCTGACAATAGAAACAAAATTACTTATCATTCTTCAAATTCCAAAACACTCCTTTCTGTGAAACCCATATCTTAAATATTTCTTATTGGATATTTAGAGAATGGGTCAGAAGCCCAGAAGATCAAATTCAAAGACTTTTTCAGTACATGCCAAGACGGTACAGAGCCTCTGTTTTGGTTCAATGCTGAATCATGCGTTTTGCTTCAGTGCCTTGGAAATAAACGTTTTAACCCAGAATGTGTTTACCGATATGGTGACATGTAGAAATATATTGTGTGCGCTTTAAGGGCCATTTAACTGATGTTAGGTTGGAAACGAAATCCTTGGGATTCACGTGGTTTCGATCATTGACCGTCACAGGGTGTTGTTTCAGCAACAGGCCTCACACAACACATTCCACGATTCATTATCTTCACACTGCGAACATTTCAGTCCATCCACCGCTTGCCCGACTCGAACGAGCTTTTGTGGAAGGTAACCTTGGCCCATGCACACGTGAGCGTCAATCGGCGCCGCCAAGACGGGAGATAAACTATAGCAGATACTAACTGTCAGAATAACATAAAGTCGAATTCAAAGACTTATTCAGTTCATGCCTGGGCGGTACACGTACATGATGATCGGCAATTATGTGTACGTTGTATTAATTATTATTATTTATATTTCAAACACAATGGAAAGTGAATTGGCGATGAAGATTCCCCTTGTCTGACTCCAACATTGCAGTGAAATTTCAAAGTTCAAACATTAGCCTTTATAACATTGTTTATTAATCTAATTAGTAAACATTTTCACAGATACAGCTACAACACACAACCTTCTGCAGTTTAAATGTATGTATTGCATACCTTGAACAGATAAAGCTGAACTTGATATGAATGTAGACTAAGACTGAGCTGTTTCCTGACCGCCTCCGTCGTGTCTATCATTGTGTTTGCCACAGCAACAAGCACCTGTGGAGCTCCTAATGCTGGAGATTTTTGGAAAGCTGGGATCCAGGTCCAGGTCGACATTAAATGACATGACACTCACGCAGGATGCGTGAGAGTTTACAGGTATGGGACCAGTGTGATTCATGATTCTACACTTATTGTGAAAGTCTTTCCTACAGAACCCCTTGCAGAAGACGTGCTAATTCTGCATGGGTTGAAAATACGCTGACACGATCACCATGGAAATAAACATTGTCGTGTCTAGGTACAAGGGGGAGAGGTGGGTGTATACACTTTGCACACGTCACTGTATATTCTCGGTTACAACTCGGTGTTTGAATGGACACACTTCAGTCCAGGCATGACAGCATAGAATTCTGGGTAGGAGAGTGTGAAACGTCGGAACCAGCGACAACACTGACAGAAGTCGGACAAACTGTTTACGCTAGTGCTGTGGAGAAGTTGCATTTGCTATCACACGAGAGAGCCTAATAAGACGTCGCTATGAGGAACACGAATACTCGCAAAGAGCCTTTCGTCACCACTCGCTCCTTTCCGTAACACACGGAATAACGCAAGTGAGTAAACAACAACCTTTGTTCAGCATAAGATTTTCGACTACATTGAAATTGTCTCGACTCTGGGCTCATCCAGGCATTTTCAAGGCTAATATGTAAGTGTTGAAGAATTTATGATTATTTGCAATCATCCCTATATCAATATTAAACGTCTGGATAATCTTGAGTTAGGACTGAAGGTATTAAATATGCATGCAGTGATGGTGACTGTGTTAAAGACACCAGTCGACAGGGAACAAAGTCAGGAGTAAGACATGATGCTGGGTAGGTCGCGTGTCTTACCAACGAGTTTCAACCAAAGAGATTAAACACGGAACACTGCATGTGATACTGTAATGACAAAATTTCACGTATGTTTATTATCGTTCTAACACATCAGTGCAAGTGAAATAGAACCAGTCTGAATTCATGTTACTACCTCGTCTTTTGTCAGACCTGTAGACCTGAACTATGAGGAACTCATCTTTCTATAATCTACGTGTGTCATATCAACTAATTTCACGTTTTCCAACGACATGCGTTTTTTGACGACGCTTGCGCAATAAAGAGGGGTGTTGCGGCACAAGAAAGAATGCTTCTTTACCTTCCAAAACTCCCAAAGAAGAAAAATAAACTGGCACAGTTCTCTCATGAACTCGCGGGAAAGCTGATAATGGTGCGTGTGTGTGTGTGCGTGCGCGCGCGCGAGCGAGCGCGTGTGTGTATGACGCACACACACACACACATATATATATATATGTGTGTGTGTGTAATATATATACATATATGACGCAGATACTATATATATATATATATATATAGATAGATAGATAGATAGATAGATATATAACAGATATATATTGATATATATTTTTTTAGTTGTTGTAAATACCCATGAAAGTACGTTATTTCATGTACGTTTCCAGTAGAAATGTACTGAGTCCAAAAAAACCTTCACAAAATGTTATTTTTAAAAATAATGAATAATGTTTCTCTAATGATACATCTGTGTATTCGAAATGAGATCCCTATCTTTCGACTATAGAAAAACGTGAGCAAAACCCACTCAAACCCATCCATTCGTCGTGCAAATGGCGTTAGTTCCAAATCAGGTTTTTCCAAAAGTGCAGTCAATCACGTGGTCTACGCATCAAAGTTTTCTTCATTTTTCTTCATTTCATTTCATTTTAATCCACAGTTATATGGGTACTTTAAATGCCATATTGTCAAATGTGCAACGTGAACGTGACGTGTCGTTGGCATGTTGTAGGTCGGAAGATCAGTTATTGACGTCGCAAGAGCAATGGTATGCAGCCGTCGTACTGTGTTTGACTTGCGAGATCGTCTACAACAAACTGGCTCCACTTCTGATCGCCCAAGGTCGGGTCGTCCACGTGTGACGTCACGAGCAGAAGACCGTCAAATCGTCCTACGTTACCTACGAGACAGATGCCGGCTACACGAACCAGGGCTGAGATGCCAGTCTTTATTCTCGACGTCCATATCGTGTGCCAGTATTGACGCCGTTTCATCAACACCAACGTCTGCTGTGGGCGCAACGTCACCTCCGATAGATCCAGAGAGATTGGAATCGAGTCGTCTTTAGCGATGACTCCAGGTTTACCCTCAGATTCGCGGACGGCAGGCATAGAGTCTGGCGACGACGTCGTGAACGGTATTCCCAATGTTGTGTACAGGAAGTGGACAGATTCGGGGGCGGAAGTTGCATGGTGTGGGGTGCTTTCTGTGGGAAACCGTTCCCGACTTCAGGTCATCCGTGGAAACCTCACAGCTGCTGCTTAGAGCGATCAGGTTCTCACCCTTGAACTCATTCCCCTCATGACGACTCATGGCCCAGGTCTACAGTTCCAGCATGAAATGCTCGGCCGCATACAGCGATGTTGACACGAAATGTCCTTTAAAACGCTGGAATCAACGTCATGGACTGGCCATCGAGGTCCCCTCACCTTAATCCAACAGAACACGTTTGGGATGCACTTGGGAGAAGGCTTCGTGGTCTTAGGAACCAACCTCAGAATTTGCGGGAACTTAGCGCTGCCTTGCAAGAGCAATGGCGCAGAATCCCCAACCACGTGTTCACAGGACAGTCGATGAGGAGAAGGCGTTTGGCAGTAGTGAGTGCGCGGGGCGTCCATACACAATATTGTACTGAGAAATTTCGAATTTTTATTCTTGTGACTTCACATTCTGTATACCCATGTTTTGGAACGGCGGTGTAGCCTAATGAAACTGATTGTGGCACTGTCAGTATACCGAGTACTTCACACAGATCTCAGCAATGAAATAATAACAATTTAACCATCTTACCATCTCTTGTTCTTCATCTCTTATAGTGCCCTGAAGACAGACCGTGAAGTTTCTTTTTGACTCAGTATAGTTCACAGCAAAATGATGTACCAAATGTATGTTTATTTAAAACTAATCATGCAAAAGCATCTTTACACTATCTTTCAACATATCTGTGGGTTTGAAGTGATTCGCTTCCTTTTGATACACGCGGACGAAACTTTAAGACGTAATGACAACAGGAAACCTAGATTGTGAGATCGCTTTCATAACAATGCCTTTGTTGCATTCTACTGTCAAAACTTATGCTGAGGATCAGTGTATAAATTGTCACTGGCCCGCTAGCTCATGGTTAGTGAAAATCCACTCGGGCCAGTAAATCTCCAGTCACTGGCCAGACTTACTGTTGAATTTTCATGGGGTCATTTTGTAAGTATGTCACTCTCTCCGACTTGTTAAGTTAAAATAAACTTTTAAATCAATCACGATTATGGACTGACAAAAATGTTTATCACATCAGCAGCTTAATGTTGTTGTCATATCGGCAATGTTTTAGTCTTATCTATCAGTACGTCAGGTCTTACGATCTCATTGGTGTACCACTGAGCCGTTAACACAACATGACCAAAGCTCTGTTCCTGGTTTACCCGGATTCTGCCGTCTGATTTGCGATCTCAAACATGAGGTGGGTTTGAGAGAGAGAGGGAGAAAGAGACAGAGCGGGGGGAGGGGAGGAAGGAGAGAGCGTGTGTGTATGAGAGAGTGTGTGAGTGAGAGTGAGAGTGTGTGAGAGAGTGAGTGAGAGTGAGAATGTGTGAGAGAGTATGTGGGAGAGAGTGTTAAAGTGAGAGAGAGTGAGTGTGAGAGAGAGTGAGAGAGAGAGTGAGAATGTGGGAGAGAGTGTTAAAGTGAGAGAGAGTGAGTGAGAGAGAGTGAGAATGTGAGAGAGTGGGAGAGTGAGTGAGGGTGAGAGAGTGAGAGTGTGCGAAAGAGAGTGAGGGAGTTGTGAGTGAGAGAGAGTGAGAGAGAGAGGCTTGGTGGCCTCAAACATCACACACTCATCACACACCAAGATGACAAAACGAAGACCGTTGGTACATTTTGTTGTTGAGAGAAGAGAGGTAGGTGGGGAGGGAGAAAGACGGAGAGAGAAAAGATATGAGGGGACAAAGAGGGAGAGATACAGAGTTGAGAGACAAAAAGGGAAGAAGGAAAACGGGTAGACGGAGGAAGGGAGGAATAGAAGATGGACTGAAGAGGGGAGAAAGACAGAGAGATAAAGGGGTTGAGGAAGACACATAATAATATTAAGGCGTCTATGTTGTAGGAGTTCATATGAAAAGTAAAAGAGGAAGGATGTTTGAATTGAACGCTGAAGCCTGAATTAGAACAATATGCTTGGGAGCTGAATATTGGCAGGATGAAAGAAGGTCAAGGACAGACGGATGATAGTACAACAGCAGAGTACAGAACACACAGTGATGAACACACGTCATCAGGCGAGGAACACGTGGAACCTGCAGGTATTGCCAGGGACAACCCAGAAAGAGTAACTGAAGGAGCTGGCATGGAGGAAAATACAAATGTTAATGAAGGGACTGCTGGCGAATTCAGTGATGGCACAGACGAAGTAGAAAACGATGGGATACTAGACATGTCACAACTTGGAGCAGGTGCCCCAGGGGTCAAATTTCAGACTGTTCATCAAGAGCCATATCAACTTGAAGGTAAAGTATTATTATGATTCTTAAAGGTCACATGCAACCAAAAAC
This sequence comes from Haliotis asinina, assembly GCF_037392515.1. Classification (NCBI taxonomy): domain Eukaryota; kingdom Metazoa; phylum Mollusca; class Gastropoda; order Lepetellida; family Haliotidae; genus Haliotis; species Haliotis asinina. The sequence continues at coordinate 35,175,824 of NC_090280.1, forward strand.
TCAAACATAATTGTAACACATTTATCACTTATTCATGATATATAATATACATTGCTGCTTTTGAAAAAACAAATAAACACAATTATAAGCGTACAATCGCGATTCAAAAGTGCAATATTTTGTACTTGGGCTTACTTCCCCCGAAACGAAGCCCTCGGGAGACCGAACCCAGTCCTAGCAGGTGGGGGTGTAACGACGGCTTCCGATTGGCTGTTTCATTTGCTGATACGCTGAGGGTTCATTGTGTGTACAGAAAGATAATCTGTTTGATGGGCATTTTAGAAGTATAGCCAGTCACAAGGAAGTAAGATTCTTTATGGATAACAACTTCTTTTTGTGTACTTGATGCGTCGTTTCAGTATGGATTCATATACTGTTGTCAAACAAAATCATATGCACTAAAAGAAGTTGTTATCCATGAAGTATGTATATAGAGATGTTGGGTTTTGTAAATACATGTTCTCTGAATTTGCGCTCGATCCAATGAAAAATCATGTCAGTGGAGATGGTAAACTACTGCGTGGCTGGAATCTGTCATTCGTCCAAGTACAAAGCAGGACTTCAAACTGACAAGAGTTTGCACCAGTTTCCGTCAGATCCAGTCATCCGAAAAAAATGAATGTAGCTTGTTTGTAACCCACTGAAATAGAACGTCATGTGTATCACATGTGCCTGATTACATAATGTGGTAGACACGGGACTCGGGTGCACGAGTCATAAATCAACTTATTTTCTTTATGTCGTATAGTCTGATAGGTGTTAAGTTCAAATTGTACGTGGTCAATGATTGAAGCTGTGTATTGCATGTTGTCTTTAGCAGACAGGCAGGCAGACATATAGGTGTGAATAAACCAGACACTGAGCTTTCTCTGTGACAGAGACTGCTTACCACAATCCACAAGTTGTTTTACGTAACGAGTAGATAGTTTACTTGTTTGTGTACACAACCAAGATTAGACTACTGCTCACGACCTCAGACGCTGGGCATGCATACTGTTCCAAGCTCCGCGAACCTATTCACTGCGGATGCGTTATGGACGCAGCGCAGCACAGCTGTTGAAACCAGTTTTCCCCCCAGCGCTGGGGGGAATTTAGTGAAACGTTTGAACTCCGATTTCGCGGGCTTTTTATTCATCATGTTTTTTTTTCAACTTTATAGGTTGAATTGGCATTTTGTATTATTTGTTTCGGTAAGTACATACCGAAAGGTACCAGAATCTTCAAAGTTGTGTTTTACGTTGCATGTGACCTTTAAGGTAATAATGACAGCAAGTGATGCTTGCTTTATTCTTCACTAGTCACACCTAAAGCGTTATAATCATCAAATCTTTATAACAGTATGCATATTGTTCTATATCCTGTGGGACCTGATCAAACGAGTTGCTCACTTTATGTACCTGTAGTGTCTTGTAGCTTTGTGTGAAGTACTACTTTCAGCTGGCGCTATGTGTCTTTACCCTCAAGTAAGTTCTACGGTTGAATTGCAACTTAGGTAAATAAAAGTTGGGTAGTATAACCAAAGTATCCCTTTAATAAGCATATTATGTAAAATTTGGACCGAGTAAGTGTTTTTAAATTAAAGCAATGAAGCCTTACAGGGAATTACAAGCACACGTCCAGGCCAGTGTTGCTACCAAAACTTTGGAGTTGTAAGTCTTTATTTAACTATTTATTCTGCAGTGCATACACTATATTGCCGGTGACCACTAGGCATATGAAAATACTGTTCCATTTAGTATGTTGTCAGATTTAATCCTTGTGATATGTACAATTACACATTCTCACCGAACTATAGATTCACTTACTTTCTGTTGGGTGGGATCCCATCCCGGATTCGAACCTACCTCTTCAGAGTAAGGCACCCCAATGAAAGCACACAAAGCGCCTTCTAACCCCCTCAGCCACCAACAGTACTAGAATCCGTACAATACCGAGAAAGTGTAATCCCACATATAGCAAGTGCTATATCGACAAAGTTACCCATATGGGATCACTTCTCAGTATATGTACACAAATACCATTCCATGACTCGTGATATACTACGGCTATGATCCAGCAGTCACTCGCTCGCGACGTTCTGTAAGTATATGTTCAATAAATAGTCATACATGCATGGTACCTTGCAATCGTGGAAAAACAAATCCATTACAGGCTAACTAAAATAACACTTAGTATGCATCCTTCTGCGTCATTCATTTCATGCGCTCACTTACACACATACATATATACACACCCACACATACTGATATATATTTGAGTACACATAAGTACGAATAACATATATTGACATAGACTTTAAAAATGTAAATATTGTCTTGGTTTTAGGTTAATACGGTACGTTATTTTGGCAAATGATGGAACTGATTAAAGAGGGCCCACGTCCTGGCATAGATTCTGCATATTAGTTATATATAATCATATTATACTTTCATATTACAAAGTGTGGGACATCGGGTATCAGAGTTTCCATGTGAGAACTCTGACACTTCATATCTTCGTTACCTGTAATTAACTTAACTGTATGCTGTGCTTACCTTCAAAATGTAGGTGTTACTGACACTTTGATGTCCTTGCGATATTGTATCTAAACAGGACTTGTTTGTTTCCATGACGATCCAACTGCAAGCTGCTTATTACCTTCGTAGATACCGCATCCCTAGCACATCACATTATGGAGTGTTGTCAGCTCCCACAAGGAGAAACAGTATCAGCAGCACAGCAACAAGAGCAGCTCCAGTCTTCAGCTGGTGAAGATGATCAAAGTCAAGGACCGCTATCTGCAACTACAAGTATACATGCTCCAGGCACATCAGCCTTGACACAACAGTCCCCAAGTGCAGTTTGTGCAATTCCTAAAGCAACACATCTACATGTACCGCGTACATCAGCCCTGAGACAAAAGTTCTCAAGTACTATTTGTGTTGCTCCGAAAACAACAAGTCTACAGGTCCTCGTAACACCATCCCTGACAAAATCATTCACGAGTACAGCCTGTATAATTCCTGAAAAGACAGGTCTACAGGTTCCGGGAACACCAGCCATGACACAGTCGTCAACAAGAACCACATTTGTTGTTCCGAAAACAACAAGCATGCGGATCCTAATAAGACCGTCCCTGACACAGGCGTCCTCAGGTACAGCGTGTGATGCTCCGAAAACAAGTCAACAGGTCCCAGGAACATCAGCCCAGACAAAATCATTCACAAGTACAGCCAGAGTAATTCCGAAAACAACAAGTCTGCAGGTCTTGGTAACACCATCCTTGACACAGGAGTCCTCATGTACCACTTGTGTTGCTCCGAAAACAACAAGTCAACAGGTCCCGGGAACATCAGCCCAGACAAATTCATTCACAAGTACAGCCAGAGTAATTCCGAAAACAACATGTCTGCAGGTCTTGGTAACACCATCCCTTACACAGACGTCCTCAAGTATCGCCTGTGTTGCTCCGAAAACAACAAGTCTACAGGCACCGGGAACACCGTCCTTGACACAATACACAAGTACCGCTTGTGCAGTTCCGAAGACAAATGCTTTACAGGTTACGGGAACGTCAACCTTGACACAAGTGTTAACAAGTACAACTTGTGTAATTTCAAAAACAAGTCTACGGATTCCGGGAACATTGTCCCTGATACACCCGTCCACAAGTACCACTCATGTACTTCCGAAAACAGCAAGCCTACAGGTTTCGCCAACACCAGACCTGAAACCAGCCTCCACCCATACTCTTCTACCCAGAATACCAGGATCTGTTGCAACAGAGGTAAAGTCTTCCGGGTTGCCTGTTGTAGCAGTGTCTGGTGGTTCTTCTACAGGTGAGCACTGTTTTATGATAAATGCTTCTGGGCCCACTTGCACAAAGCGATCTTAGGGCTACGACTATCTTAAGCCTATATTGGAGAATGGGAGTTACAATTATTGCAGCGCTAAGATCGCTTTGTGCAAGTGGGCTCAGGTCTTATGCAGTTTTGCAGGTAAGTGATGTACACACGCTAAATTAGGTTAAGTTATGGAATACCTTCAAAACGATATTTTCGAAATCAGGATGTTTTGTTAAAAGGTGGAGAAACTCATGGAATACCTCCAATAAGTTATTTTCAAAAAGAGGATTGTTTTAAAAGATGAAACTGGAACATACGTCAGTGTCCGGGTATGAAAACAAAGGATTAATGTATCGAGAGCATTTCTGAAGAGTGAGTGAGTATGCTTTGGTGTAACTTGTAGTAATATCACAACAATATCAACAGAAATGGACATCACAGATCTGAGCGAAATGAACCTGGATCATCGGCGTGACGAGCGAAATCTTTATTTTAAAAGCCACCCTATCTCCCCCATTTCGGCAGAAGTTAATTTCCCACATATAAGATCGTCTCTGTCATGTCCTCAGACAACACATAGAAGGAGTGGTATGCCAGATTTACAATATGCGCAGACGCATTTTTTTAAACAAAGACACTTCACTCAACACATTTAACAATAAAGGAGAGAAAGGTCTCCTGACGCTTGCAACGCCCTACTTTTTTACATGCCGTAGATATGCTGCTGGTGAATATTGTCCACCACTCGGTGCATGGTTCCCATTCTGTTATCAGCCGACTTTGGGACCAACACGTATAGTCACATAATGTCACCGACCAACTTTACACTTTAACTCTCAATGAACACAGTGCTGCCCTCGTTCACTCGGTCTTGGTGACCATATCACAGATCTTTGAAACGCTCTGCTTAGTGCTATCTAAGTCATTTCTTGAACAAATGTAACTAGTGAGTCACCTATTTTTTACAATATAGCTATGTGTAATTCACACATAGTGTTAGTACATGTACAAGTTTGGTACGTCATCGTCCACCAAACTCTCAATGAACAGAGTGCTGCCCGATCTTAGTGACCCTAAGTTTTGTAAAGCTCTGCTCAATCTGATATAAGCCATTTATGAACAAACGTAACTTGGGTGTCATCTAAAATAAAAACAGAATTAGTTCCATTGCTAAATATTAAAAGCCGTGAACGGCATGCAATTATGTACAGCTCATGAACAGTTTTAGTTCATGTTGATGTTATCAGAATCACTAACGAAATTCATGTGTGAAACGCATCTATGCCAGCTTCAGCCAAGTTGTTTCTGTTACAGTCACACAGTACAACCTTATACAAGTACAGCAGCACTTTGGAGATGTGACAGTGAAGGGAGGCAAGAATCTGAACATTGGCGGAACTCAGAATGTCAGTACAACCCCAACCAAACAGGAAGAAGAGGAGAAATCGCTGACTGCCACACAGAAGATCAGGAGTGAGTTATTTGACTGACAATTAGATTGTTCCTCTGGTGTTATACTATTATGTAACCACAGAAAAGTACAGTTTGCAAGCTGTCAAGATAGTAGTATAGGATCTCTCTCACTCTTACTTACTTGGGTGTGATATGTTAAGTTCTATCACTTTTACTCAGATTGTGTACATAGTTAAATGTGTTAAATGTGCCTTAATATGATTTCATAAAAAGTCGACAAAGGCTCAGTTCACAATACGTTTGAAACTGTTAAGTCAGTCATTCACTTGGCATATTGAAATTGGGATTTTGGAATAATATGCTAGAATCTGAAACTACACAGATTTTGTGTATAGTTAAATGTGTAAAATATGTGTTATTTCCACAGAAAGGACGGAATCCAGGATACAGTCGTGGACTAAAGACATGGTGGAGACAAAAGCCCTCAAGAAAGTGAAAGAGAAGCTCGACAGAGGTGCAACATGGGTGACAATTAAAGGAAGACCAGGAGAGGGGAAGTCCACAACAGCCTACATGGCTCTCAAAGACCAGTACAGTCAGGGGAGACAAGTGTACCAAGTGGTGTCACCAGCAGAGTTCAATGAGGTCATAATGGCCTGTTCGAATCCTGTCATTCTGTTGGATGACAAATTTGGAGATTTGGAATTTGACACAGGTGAGTGGGCTAAATGGAGACCAAGTCTACGACCTGTTATGGATCCTGATACGGTTCCAGAGAGGACAAAGGTTAATCCAACACAACTAAAACAAACAAGTCCCCCAAAGAGCAAAACTACCATTATCCTCGTAGGTCGTGACTATGTGCTGAAAGCTTCACTGGCAGACTTTGGGAAGGATGGCAGACTACATTTGTAGTCCTCAATACGTAGTGGAAGTTTCCTCACAGAGAGACTCTCATGAGCGAAGGAAGATATGGCGTGTTCATGCTCAAGCAAAACATATAGACTTTAAAGAGTCAGATGTTTCTCAGATATTTATCGCAGACTGTCCACACGGCTTCCCCCATGTCTGTAAACTGTTTGTCGCAGCATATGTAAAGAATTGGACGCACCTTCAAATGGAAATGTTTTTTCAAGCACCACTTGATTTCCTGAGACAGACCTTGGATAAATGTCTTCAAGATATCAGAAAGCGTTCACTGTTCATGGCTATGATTAGAAGAGATGGAAAGATTAGTGGGCAAGAACTGGAAGAGGATGACAGTCTAGGATATGAATGCATAGAAGCTGCTGATGATTTGGTTGGATCTTACCTGAAGAAGGAAGATGACACTTACATGTTTGATCATCCGTCTATATATGACAGTGTTTCCTTTATTCTCAGTACAAAACTGTCTAAGTTTGTCATCGAAAATTGTAGTTTGTCATTTCTCCATCAGCGACTTCGTCTTGCACCCGCCGGAGAAAGAGAGACTAACGTTGCTGGCGAGACAGGTATTGTTGCAAATATCTCGTGGACCTATGCTGGCCATTTAGCTATAAGATTTGCAAGTGAAATTAAAAAGAGCAATTTGCAGTATGTTTTATCACATCAGGCACTTTGTAATTCAGACTTTGTTGACTTGCTAATGGACTGCCTGCAGACCCAGTGTCACATGCATATAACTGATATTGTGAAACTAACTGATATCTCGTCAAAAGAGTCATTTTGTGAATTACTTCCCAGCAGTAAGTCACATCATCTCATCAAATATATTATGGAGAAAGAAAATGTGTCATTCACCCAAAGAGAAGAAAGGGACGTTTTTCTGGGTGTGTGCAAGAATGCTGCGTGGAGTGTACTGAAATACATCAGTAGGCATATGAAAATTGACGTGAGTGCTAGATACGGTCGGTATGAGATGACGCCGCTTATGTTAGCAGCAGTTACCAGGGACAGTGTGTTTGTTAACGAGATTATGTCTCTTGACCCGGACCTAAATGCAACAAACGCTGTCGATGAAACAGTGTTTGATTATCTTTGCAAATATGGGCTCACGGCAGCTCTGGAACATGCGATTGACAAGGGTTTAGACGTTAAAAGGTATTATGGACCATATGAACACCCCGTATACATTGCGATAAGGGAAGGCTACTTAGAGATAGTGAAACTGTTGGTTAACAGCGGTTCTGATATAGATAACCAGAAAGGTCTAAGATATGCTCTTCTGAAACGGAAGGAGAAAATCGTGCAGTTCTTTCTCAACAGAGGAGTAAAGGTTGACGCTTTTGCTGTCTGTACAGCATGTGAGGTCGGGGATGTGAATGTCGTCAAGATGTTGCTTGAGAGGGGTGCTACTGTGAACATGAAGTCATCTGATGGAAGTACTCCTCTTCTGAGCTCATGCAAAGGAAACCCTAAAGTTGTCTCGTATTTGCTGGAGAGTGGAGCCCGTGTGAACCAAGCTTCAAATGTTACAGGAAACACCCCACTTCATATAGCAGCAACAGGAGGATGGCAATCTGCAGAGTGTCTTGATGTGTTACTGGAGGCTGAGGCTGATGTTAATGTACAGAACAATATAGGTGACACGCCACTTCATAGAGCAGCAGGACAGGAATCTGGTGAGTGTATTAGTGTGTTACTGAAGGCTGAGGCTGATGTCAATGTACAGAATAATACAGGTGACACACCACTTCATACAGCAGCAGGGCGGGGATCTGGAAACGGTACTGATGTGTTACTGAAGGCTGGGGCACACGTCAATGTGCAGAATAATACAGGTGACACACCACTTCACAGAGCAGCAGGGCGGCGATTTACAGAGTGTGTTGATGTGTTACTGAAGGCTGGAGCTGCTGTCAATGTACAGAATAACACAGGTGACACACCACTTCATAGAGCAGCAGGACGGGGATCTGGAAACGGTACTGATGTGTTACTGAAGGCTGGAGCTGCTGTCAATGTGCAGAATAATACAGGTGACATACCACTTCACAGAGCAGCAGGACAGAAATCTGGAAACGGTACTGATGTGTTACTGAAGGCTGGGGCACACGTCAGTGTGCAGAATAATACAGGTGACATACCACTTCATATAGCAGCAGGACAGAAATCTGGAAACGGTACTAATGTGTTACTGAAGGCTGGGGCACACGTTAATGTACAGAATAATACAGGTGACACACCACTTCACAGAGCAGCAGGGCGGCGATTTACAGAGTGTGTTGATGTGTTACTGAAGGCTGGAGCTGCTGTCAATGTACAGAATAACACAGGTGACACACCACTTCATAGAGCAGCAGGGCGGGGATCTGGAAACGGTACTGATGTGTTACTGAAGGCTGGGGCACACGTCAATGTGCAGAATAATACAGGTGACACACCACTTCACAGAGCAGCAGGGCGGCGATTTACAGAGTGTGTTGATGTGTTACTGAAGGCTGGAGCTGCTGTCAATGTACAGAATAACACAGGTGACACACCACTTCATAGAGCAGCAGGACGGGGATCTGGAAACGGTACTGATGTGTTACTGAAGGCTGGAGCTGCTGTCAATGTGCAGAATAATACAGGTGACATACCACTTCACAGAGCAGCAGGACAGAAATCTGGAAACGGTACTGATGTGTTACTGAAGGCTGGGGCACACGTCAGTGTGCAGAATAATACAGGTGACATACCACTTCATATAGCAGCAGGACAGAAATCTGGAAACGGTACTAATGTGTTACTGAAGGCTGGGGCACACGTTAATGTACAGAATAATACAGGTGACACACCACTTCACAGAGCAGCAGGGCGGCGATTTACAGAGTGTGTTGATGTGTTACTGAAGGCTGGAGCTGCTGTCAATGTACAGAATAACACAGGTGACACACCACTTCATGGAGCAGCAGGGCGGGGATCTGGAAACGGTACTGATGTGTTACTGAAGGCTGGGGCACACGTCAATGTGCAGAATAATACAGGTGACACACCACTTCACAGAGCAGCAGGACAGAAATCTGCAGAGTGTGTTAATGTGTTACTGAAGGCTGGAACTTATGTCAATGTACAGAATAACACAGGTGACACACCACTTCATGTAGCAGCAGGACGGGGATCTGGAAACGGTACTGATGTGTTATTGAAGGCTGGGGCACACGTCAATGTACAGAATAATACAGGTGACACACCACTTCACAGAGCAGCAGGGTGGCGATTTACAGAGTGCCTTAATGTGTTACTGAAGGTCGGAACAGCGGTTAATGTACAGAATAATACAGGTGACACACCACTTCATGTAGCAGCAGGACAGGAATCTGCAGAGTGTGTCGATGTGTTACTGAAGGCTGGAGCTGCTGTCAATGTACAGAATAACACAGGTGACACACCACTTCATGTAGCAGCAGGACGGGGATCTGGAAACGGTACTGATGTGTTATTGAAGGCTGGGGCACACGTCAATGTGCAGAATAATACAGGTGACACACCACTTCATGTAGCAGCAGGACAGGAATCTGCAGAGTGTGTCGATGTGTTACTGAAGGCTGGAGCTGCTGTCAATGTACAGAATAATGCAGGTGACACACCACTTCATGTAGCAGCAGGACAGGAATCTGGAAACGGTACTGATGTGTTACTGAAGGCTGAGGCACACGTTAATGTACAGAATAATACAGGTGACACACCACTTCACAGAGCAGCAGGGCGGCGATTTACAGAGTGTGTTGATGTGTTACTGAAGGCTGGAGCTGCTGTCAATGTACAGAATAACACAGGTGACACACCACTTCATAGAGCAGCAGGGCGGGGATCTGGAAACGGTACTGATGTGTTACTGAAGGCTGGGGCACACGTCAATGTGCAGAATAATACAGGTGACACACCACTTCACAGAGCAGCAGGGCGGCGATTTACAGAGTGTGTTGATGTGTTACTGAAGGCTGGAGCTGCTGTCAATGTACAGAATAACACAGGTGACACACCACTTCATAGAGCAGCAGGACGGGGATCTGGAAACGGTACTGATGTGTTACTGAAGGCTGGAGCTGCTGTCAATGTGCAGAATAATACAGGTGACATACCACTTCACAGAGCAGCAGGACAGAAATCTGGAAACGGTACTGATGTGTTACTGAAGGCTGGGGCACACGTCAGTGTGCAGAATAATACAGGTGACATACCACTTCATATAGCAGCAGGACAGAAATCTGGAAACGGTACTGATGTGTTACTGAAGGCTGGGGCACACGTTAATGTACAGAATAATACAGGTGACACACCACTTCACAGAGCAGCAGGGCGGCGATTTACAGAGTGTGTTGATGTGTTACTGAAGGCTGGAGCTGCTGTCAATGTACAGAATAACACAGGTGACACACCACTTCATGGAGCAGCAGGGCGGGGATCTGGAAACGGTACTGATGTGTTACTGAAGGCTGGGGCACACGTCAATGTGCAGAATAATACAGGTGACACACCACTTCACAGAGCAGCAGGACAGAAATCTGCAGAGTGTGTTAATGTGTTACTGAAGGCTGGAGCTGCTGTCAATGTACAGAATAATACAGGTGACACACCACTTCATGTAGCAGCAGGACAGGAATCTGCAGAGTGTGTCGATGTGTTACTGAAGGCTGGAGCTGCTGTCAATGTACAGAATAACACAGGTGACACACCACTTCATGTAGCAGCAGGACGGGGATCTGGAAACGGTACTGATGTGTTATTGAAGGCTGGGGCACACGTCAATGTGCAGAATAATACAGGTGACACACCACTTCATGTAGCAGCAGGACAGAAATCTGCAGAGTGTGTTAATGTGTTACTGAAGGCTGGAGCTAATGTCAATGTACAGAATAATACAGGTGACACACCACTTCATGTAGCAGCAGGACAGGAATCTGCAGAGTGTGTCGATGTGTTACTGAAGGCTGGAGCTGCTGTCAATGTACAGAATAACACAGGTGACACACCACTTCATGTAGCAGCAGGACGGGGATCTGGAAACGGTACTGATGTGTTATTGAAGGCTGGGGCACACGTCAATGTGCAGAATAATACAGGTGACACACCACTTCATGTAGCAGCAGGACAGGAATCTGCAGAGTGTGTCGATGTGTTACTGAAGGCTGGAGCTGCTGTCAATGTACAGAATAACACAGGTGACACACCACTTCATATAGCAGCAGGACAGGAATCTGGAAACGGTACTGATGTGTTACTGAAGGCTGGGGCACACGTTAATGTACAGAATAATACAGGTGACACACCACTTCACAGAGCAGCAGGGCGGCGATTTACAGAGTGTGTTGATGTGTTACTGAAGGCTGGAGCTGCTGTCAATGTACAGAATAACACAGGTGACACACCACTTCATAGAGCAGCAGGACGGGGATCTGGAAACGGTACTGATGTGTTACTGAAGGCTGGGGCACACGTCAATGTGCAGAATAATACAGGTGACATACCACTTCATATAGCAGCAGGACAGAAATCTGGAAACGGTACTGATGTGTTACTGAAGGCTGGGGCACACGTTAATGTACAGAATAACACAGGTGACACACCACTTCACAGAGCAGCAGGGCGGCGATTTACAGAGTGTGTTGATGTGTTACTGAAGGCTGGAGCTGCTGTCAATGTACAGAATAACACAGGTGACACACCACTTCATAGAGCAGCAGGGCGGGGATCTGGAAACGGTACTGATGTGTTACTGAAGGGTGGGGCACACGTTAATGTACAGAATAATACAGGTGACACACCACTTCACAGAGCAGCAGGGCGGCGATTTACAGAGTGTGTTGATGTGTTACTGAAGGCTGGAGCTGCTGTCAATGTACAGAATAATACAGGTGACACACCACTTCATAGAGCAGCAGGGCGGGGATCTGGAAACGGTACTGATGTGTTACTGAAGGCTGGGGCACACGTTAATGTACAGAATAATACAGGTGACACACCACTTCACAGAGCAGCAGGGCGGCGATTTACAGAGTGTGTTGATGTGTTACTGAAGGCTGGAGCTGATGTTAAAGTAATGGATAATACAGGTGACATACCACTCTGGCCCTCGAATACACTCATTGTTGTTAGACGGTTACTGGAGGCTAGAGCTGGTATTAATATTCAGAACAATACTGGTGACACGTCACTTCATAACGCAGCAGGGCAGGGAAAATCTACAGGTCATACGCTATATCATAAAGCAGCAGAACAGTGTTCTAGGGAGTTGGTGGATATGTTACTGGAGGCTGGAGCTTCAGTCAATATTCAGAACAATACAGGTGACACACCACTTCATAAAGCGGCAGGACAGTGTTCTAAAGAGTTGGTGGGCATGTTACTGAAGGCTGGAGCTGATGTCAATTTACAGAATAATACAGGTGACACCCCACATCAACAAGCAACATTGTAGGGATCTACAAAATGAGCTGATGTGTTTCTGATTACTGGAGCCGAAGTGAAAATGCGTTTATGTGTTTCTGATTCCTTCAGCTGATGTTAGTGTACGGAATAATACAGGTGACACACCACCTCATAAAGCAACAGCATTGTGGGGATCTGCAGAGTGCGTTAATGTGCTACTGAAGAACGGAGCAGTGATTAATGTACAACATAATACGTAGGTGTATATATTCATGCAGTGGCATATATATCGTTGGAATAGTTATGCACATTTTAAAAGTCACAGTACAAACGTATGTCTAGAATGTGCACTGGAGTAGTAGAATGTGCACTGGAGCAGTAGAATGTGCACTGGAGCAGTAGAATGTGCACTGGAGCTGTAGAATGTGCACTGAAGTAGTAGAATGTGCACTGGAGTAGTAGAATGTGCACTATCAGTAGGAGCAGATAACTGTTCAAGGTCTGACATATGTGTACAAAAAATTGAATATGGTGCTCACGAATATCTTGGTAATATTTGCACATATTCAGATAGTAATTCTAGACAGTGTCATAAGTGCTATAAAGGGTTCCTTTCCCTGTAGAGGCAGTAAACTGGTTGACGTGTACATGCACAGAATGTGGATACGGTATGCATTTGTTATGTTGGTAATAATTGCACATATTTAGAGATAGAAGTGAGTAGCTATAAGGGTTTGGTAAAACTTACAGGTTGTTCAGCTTGACCTGAGCTACTCTACATATGCATGACCTAGGAGGTCAAATGGCCCGAGTGACTGTCGAGTTAACTTCATTAAACAGGGGAGCAGAGAATGTTGTTATTGTTGCGTTCGTGCAAAACATGCGTACATGGATTCTTTACAGCACTTGTCCCGGAGAACAACTCTTCTTAAAGGACAATCGCTTTATATTTTAATTGAGTTGTATTTACAGTCATAGGCCATCTAGTTTGGTTTACTAACTTTACAACATAAAGTCAGTTACTTTCAGAATCCGACTCACTGCTGCTGCTTGCTGCCTGCTGCTTGCTGCTTAAAAGCCCGAATAGGAAACATTAAGCCATCTGTGCCTAACTGTTTAAAGAAAGAACATTGCTAACGATTTCCTGACACTGAGGTGTTAACTGGGGACCTTGTCTCGGCTGTTCGGACATGTTGACAATCATCTGACAAAGGCGCACCCCTTCACAATAATAGACCCAACCAGTTGTGACACGGTCACGCAATGCACTAGTATTCACCAGGTCAGGTCAAGCTGAACAATCCGTACTAGATGGAAAAGATGAGGCAGAGAGATAATGCGCTAGAGTATTATGCTGCTATTATGATGCAATGTAGTATTGTCTAGAAAATATATAATCAGGTCATGTAATACTTGTTTCTGCACAACCAAAACACATCAATGATTAGACAGCATACAGCTACTTCTGTCTGGGTGAGTGAGTTAAAATTCAACGTCACATCGGCAATATTGCAGCCATATCGTGACGAGAACATTTAACGCTGAAATGGAATATATGTAAATCATAAAAATCTGTCAACGAAGGACAGTAAAACTAACTAGAATATCACAAAGTAGAATGTAAAACTAGTGAATAGACCTAAAACAATGTATCTATAGAAGACAGTACAATATAAAAATGAGCTATAGGTTGCCAACAACTGAAGTTAGATCACCATATTAAGGATCGTGGGGACTTACAGTTCATTTTCTTCCTACATGGACCCTAGTTGGATTTACAGCATGCCTTCAGCCGTTAGCAATTTAGACAAATCTAGTCATAAGGTAAAAGAACACTTATTCTACGATTAAAAACCTGGAAAACTTATTTTTACTTCAAATGTTTTGGGACTTAAGTACCCTCTCAGGAGAATAATTATTTTACAGTACTTCAACCCCCTTTGAGGGTACAGTCACTAACGATTTGAGTTACTAACTTAATCTTCCAAATATAAAATATTTATCTATTTACAATTCATTTTTAACAAATCTAATTCCTTTAAACATTTAATAATTGAACGAGGACTAATTTTGCTAAAAAGATCCTTCATAGTACGTGAATTAAAATACTGATCCCTTGTGATGGAATACTCAACACAGTCAAGCAGAATATGCTTGACTGTGATTCTTTCATCACAAGGGACACAAAACGGAGGATCCTCACCTTTAAGTAAATATTTATGTGTGTATCGTGTATGGCCAATACGACATCGTCGTATCTGGACTGACAACCCAAGTAGGTGTAACCAATATACGGTTTTATTTCATGTAATTTATTTATACCTACCCGGGTGCCCCACTTCTTCTGCATCAGATCACGGTTGATCTGTTCTAATGCTAGCTTTGTAATCAGAGTATGGAATAAGAAGTGGCGTCACCGATTTGTTGAGTGCTGCCTTGGCAGCAAGATCGGCCATCTTGTTACCAGAAATGCCTACGTGGGTGGGTTACCAACAAAAGACGTACTGGCGAGTAGAAAGATCATTATACAGTTCAATAATATATATTAAAAGTGGATGTTTACATGATAAATTTTTAATCGCTGACATAGTCTGAATAGATTATGTATTGTTTATGTTTAGGGTGTCTTTGAATATATTTAAGAGCCGTTGATATGGCGTTGGCTTCCGCTGTGAAAATACAGCTGCTATCCGGTAGTCTAGAAGATATTGTTCTGGATCTGGCTACTGCGCCACCGTCCTTGGACCCGTCTGTGAATAAGGATTTGTAATTGTTATATTTGTTTTTTAATTGATTATATTCTTCTTTATATTGTAAGTCATTTGTTTCTGATTTTTTAAATGATGTTAATGTTAGGTCAACTTGTGGCCGAACCAATTGCGAAGGAGGAGAAGAAAGAAGACGGGAAGGCGATATACCTTCCAGCTCAATACCGACAGAAGAAATAAATAATTCTGGGCGGAACAAGAGAAGACGTTTTGTTATACAAATCCTCATAAAGCGGATTGAACACACACTTATAACCTGGGCTAGATTTATTAGAATATAATTTAGTAATGTATTGTAAAGACAATTTTATACGACGTTGTGTAAGAGATGGTTCATCAGCCTCAACGTAGAGACTTTCAATAAGTGAAGTTCTGGAAGACTCAAGACAAAGTCTTAAGCCTTGATGGTGTGATGGTGGACAGAATCAATAAGTTTAAGGTTTCTTTTACAGGCTCCACCATATATGATGGAGCCATAATCGAGTTTCGAAAGGACCAAAGTCATGTAAATCCTTCAAAGTACCATGCTTCCAGGTCGTGTCATAAACTTTCTCGAGATCAAAGAAAATCGACGCAGCATGTGGTTTATTTACAATTGCATTTTTAACAAAAGATTCTAAACGTACCAGATGATCAATACTACTTCTATTCTTCTGAAAACCACATTGAACATATGTAATGAGGTTATTGGTTTCCCGATATCAAATTAATCTGATATTTATCATACGCTCCATGGTTTTACAGACACAACTGGGTATAGGGACTGCAATGGCATTACGCCATGAAGAAGGAAAGTTTCCAGATGTCCATATTTTGTCAAATATATCTAAAAGTGAAACCAGACATGGTTCAGGCAAGTGTTTCAGCAGCTGATAATGAATACTGTCATCACCAGCGGCAGTGTCATGAGCTTGCTCAAGAGCAGTATGTAGCTCATGTAATGAAAACACTTCATTATAGTCCTCACCGTTATCTGAATTAAAAATAAGTTTTATCTTCTCCTGTTGTTTCTGATATCTCTGAAACTCAGGGACGTAATTTGCCGATGAATTTTTAGTAAGAGTTTTGCCAATTTTATTTGCAATTTGACATTTGTCTTTGAGATGGTGAATGACAGATTGTGAACCTACTTTTGACATTAGCGTACGTGAATTAATGTTGGAGATATAGTTCCTCCAAAATTGTCGCTTACTTTGTTTAAAGGTACGACGCGTTCCTATTTAAATCTGTTTAAGTTATGGACAGTTGGGTGATGGCGGAAATATTTCTCTGCCTTTTTCCTTGCTTTTATAGCATTTTTACAGTCCATCGTAAACCATGGCTTTCGTACATGTGGAGCTGTAGAGGATCGTGGTATGCACTCATCAGCAATTACATTTAAAACGTCAGAAAATACCTGAATAGGACCAGCAATATCACTGAAGCATTCGGGTCTTAGTCTAGATGTGCATTGAGTTTGAAATAAGGACCAGTAAACAGATCAACCAAGTGAAGTGTTGAAGAAGGCGGAATATATAGTGAGCATAATGTAAGGACAACATGAAGTGTAAGTCTCACTGCAACGGCTTGGAGATTGGTTGTAAGTGGTACATGACTGTGGATAACATTCTGTCTAACAAGTATTGATGATCCGCCAGTGGCCCTATCATCCGAAGGTGAGAAATAATGACATGCATCGTACTGACGTAAATTAAAGGTATCTGTTTCAGATGAGTTTGAATGCTGATGGTCCAAGGTCTTGGACTAATAGATGTAACTCATTATAATTAGTCTTCAGTCCTCTACAGTTCCATTGTACTATGTGTTTGGAAAACATTATCTTTTTGGTGGATTGATTGGGGATCTCCCCCGCACTTTTTTGGAAGGCGACAAGCTATGTGCCCTAGGGTGGATGTTTTCTTACACATCCATGTCCTCGAGTGAACCATATTTGTTGTATTATCTGACCCTTTCGGGGCTCTGTCACTTAGTTTTTTCAAAGGATCTGGCTTTTTAGACTTAGTTTTAACAGTTTCTGAAGATTTTGGAGTTGACTGAGAAGATGACTCATGATCAGAAGATGCTACTGGTTGGATCTGAGACGAAAGTGACTCAAGCGTTTGAGTAGATATTGTAGGTGAAAAATCAGAGGACCTTCTGATGTAATCCAAGTCAAGTCATTTTGACAGCCTGTGGTTGATTTTGTTATACTTGCTTCCGACGGTGTTTTGGTTATGGAACCATAGCTTTCTTTAGTTTCAGAACTTTGGACCAGTCTTTTGACATCTGCAAAACTAATGTTTAAGGTGAATTTTAGTTTGTTGATCTCCATGTGATACGTCCAGACAGGACATTCTTTAGAAAACGATGAATGGGCACCAGTGCAGTTTGTACATTTCTTAACGTTACTGTCACAATCCTCTGTGGTATGTGTCTTTTCTCCACAGTGAGCACAAACAACAGACAATGTGCAGTTATTAACCCCATGGCCGAACTTTTGGCATTTGAAGCACCGAAGAGGGTTTGGAATGTACATTTCAACGTTGATGTTACAGTATCCTGCTTTTAGTGATTTTGGAACATTTGGAGAAGAGAAAGAGAACAAATGTTATTTGTTTTTACAGAAGCATCATTTCTAAGGTTGTAAAACGTTTGACATAAAGGACACCTTGATCCTTCATCTCCCAGACGATGTCAAGTTCTGACATGTTAGCAAACAATCGTTCATGGTCCCTGACAATTCCTTTGCTCGTGTTAAGTGTTTTGTGAGCCGAGATCGTAACTGGAATGCCGACAAAAGATTTAGTACTCATAAGGTTGGTGGTTTGCTGCCTTTTTGCACACTCAACCAGAAGGGCACTGGAACGTAATCGCCTAATGTTCTTAACATCACTGGCGATGCCTTGTATGCCTTTAGCTACGGCAAAAAAGATTCAACTTCAAAGGTGCCTTGTCAATAGTTTCAACGACAAGAAAACGTGGCCAGTAATCAATTGAGTTGGGCAGTCTGTGGTCAGTTTCAACGGGATCAGTATCAAGTTGACGCTTGCTCTTTTTTTGCGGGCTTTCGTAAGCCATGTTTAGTTAAGTTACATTTCATCATCTGAGCTCCCCACCCACCACGGAGTATCACAAGGACAATGCTAAACGCAAGTGGGTCTCCCACTTGCAGCACCAAGGATACTCAGATGATATACTCTAGCGGAAGATTTATAAATAACTAATCCACCAGATTGGCCCATGAGCCATCGCCTTCTGGCTTAAGACTCTAGGCAAAGTTCATATGATCATAATTCATAATCCCAAAAGTTACAGATCAACAGTAGTTCCCAGACAGAAATTCAAAACAATTCCAAATAAAATCTGTGCAATGACACATACATTGATTGGTTGAACCGGGCCCATTCACCACCCGTCTAGGTGAAGTCAGTGTCAAAGTGGTGTGTTGGGCAAGAGGAACACGGTTCCAGGCCCTCAACCACCAGGATCCCCTCCTCCACCGACACAGGGCCGCAACCTACTGCAAACGGGTTGGTGTACCAAATATGCCCACGGATCCACACTAGGGTTGGCGAGCACTTAGCGTTATCCAGCACCCACCACGAGAGGGTGGCTCGCCACAGGTGTCCCCTCTGTCTGGTGGTTTTGGCGGAAATACTTAAGCACAGTGTCATTTGGTAGTGAGTAATCAATTTTCTTATCAGATCTGCAAGGACCTATACAATAAGCATGTACCTCAGTGGAGGTAACTCATGCATTGTTCAGTCTATGCCCTGTATCAGATAGGCCTGGTCAAGAGACATAATTTAACGAGTTTTACATTAGTGATACCACTGATGTCATGGAGTCTTAATGTACTTGTCATGGACCTGTAAACTGTCTGTGGGTACATAGAGGTGGAGGATTGTAAATGTTTAGGAATTCTTGCATTTTAAGTTACTGTCTCCATTGTGACAAGCCAGTTTGGGTGTATGTGTTTTACACATTACCTGCCGTATAGGAAATTCTTGTATTTCAATTTTTGTGTACATTGTCTGTGACAAGCCAGTTTTGGTGCATCTAAGTTTTACACGTTACCTACCGTATAGCAAATTCTTGTATTGTTAGTGTTGTCTACATTGTCTGTGACAAGGAAGTTTGGGTATATCAAGTATTGCACGTTACCGTTAGGTTGTTAGTTGTTCAGTTACATTAAAACGAAACCCCTAAATTGGTAGAATATATCATGTCTTCAGGATGAACTGTGGCAATTTTGACCAAACTCACCTTCCAAAGGTGACACAACATGTGTCAGATGTGGTTTGTTGTAGGGGAGGACCAAAGTCCGCGAGTCAAGCTGCGAAACACGGTCACCCAACTGTCTGACAGACTGCAACATACACTCCATTAGATGTGACATGATATAGACTGTAGCAGTCCTGTGTATTCAGATCTCAGGTCACCCATCCAAGGACTATCTGAAATTTCAGATGTAAAACCAGGGGACACTTTGGACGAATCCATGTTGTTCCCAAACAGGCAGACGGTAGGTTGGTAAAGGGAGGTGTTCTGGTTAAAAATTTGCTTTGACAGAAATTACCCCAAAGAACCAGCATTGACAAGTCTAAGATTTTCAGTATTTTTGTATTCAGCAAAAACAAAGGCAAAATATAAAGATTCACAAGAGAGGTTTCATGCACAATACAACTGGGTCACTCTTTCGTAATGCGTCACAAATATAATGTCAACTCATCGAAGTCTTGATATGAGAGTGAGAAACAGTTATGCAGAATGTAACACAGCGAGCAGTCAGATCAAGCGTTGACGGAGATGCAGAGTTATGTACTCCAGTTAATCTGTGTGCATTTCCGTGTCGACAACACGGCAACTACCCTTTATATATACAGTCATTGATTCAAGAACTTGCCAGCACTTACGACCATCGCCATTAACGTAGAATTCTCTCGGTCAGCCTCGTGTCGTGTGTAGCTTTTTCAAAGGGAGGTAACCCCAGAGAACTACCTTCGAGGCCTGTCGATAAAATACTAATTCCACGGAACATTTATGATACGAAATGTAAGAATAATAATAACTACCACTTAAAACACTAACGGTTGTGACCCAATAATAGTTATTACTTAATTAATAATACAATTTACGGAGAATACACTTTCATAACAGGGGTAATTCTGGTACAGGGGGACAACATCTGTTTGTAACGAGGGGTCACACAGATATTGTGAATAATGAGAGTTTGTGTTCAAAATACAGTTAGTGGCATGTTTTGCAATTGTTCATGCAATAATAGAGACACCAAAGGATGTTCTAGAGTGTCGAAAAACCCACAGCATATATTTGTGATGAAACATCCACACTTAGTGAGTCAGTGGGTTTAACAAGTTTTATTACAGCCTCATCTTCATGGTGCTGAGCAGAAACTGGGATTCTGTCAAGACAACTATGACAATTATGATAACTAGTTTCGCAAACTATCGTCAACATGTCCGCACTGAAACGCATTCCCTGTTTGAAATTGGTAATCGGTTTAATTCATTATGTAAATAACTTAATAATTGCCGAAAGATATCCAAACTGGCATATTTGATCATCAATCCCTAGAAACGAATTTCAGACAATTATAAGTCAAAATGACCACAGTGCGGTCTGAAAGTCAATAACGTGTATGGCCTTTTATGAGCGTTGATTACAGCTTGACATCGTCTGTACACGGAGTGGGTGAGTGAGTGAGTGAGTAAGTGAGTTTAGGTTTACGCCGCACTCAGCAATGTTCCATCTATATGGCGACGGTCTGTAAATAATCGAGTCTGGACCAGACAATCCAGTGATCAGCAACATGAGCACCGATCTGCGCAATTGGGAAATGATGACTTGTGTCAACCAAGTCAGCGAGCCTGACCACCCAATCCCGTTAGTCGCCTCTTACGACAAGCATAGTCGCCTTTTATGGCAAGTCTTGCAGACTTTGCCATACCTCTTCGGGGACCATCACCATCTTCCGTGCATGCTTCATCATGGTGCAGAGACAACTAACCCCAATCCGAGAGGATCCCTGTATTTATGATCATCGCCCCAACAGACCAGACACCAAAGGACCCACCACCGAGGCCAAGGCAGACACGAGACCCAATCCCCTGCCTTTCTGTTGTAACAGTTTGCGTTTCTTGGCCACAGACACTTTCTTTTTCATCAACGTATGCATGAGGGGTCCATGCTTCTGTAAACGATGGCGTTGCTGTGCTGTCATGGGAATGTTACCTCCATACAAATTCACCACACATTCGCAGATGGCTTGAATCAGTTCAGACGGAGCATGTTTCAAAAGAGCCTGTCGCATGGCTGGTGTTGCTGTAGGACTACACACATGACAGAGCGCTTCTTTGTGACGTTTCAAACGGGCAGACATGATGTTCCTGCTGCTACTGCTGCTACCATGGAACTGACGAGGATAAGGATGGGATACCTCTATTTATTTAGGGTAGCGCTGGTGGAGGAAGTGGGAGTAATGCCGTTGTCTTCTTGTTCTTCTTCTTCTGGCTTCGTAACACCATGCGGGTCAAAGCTGCCCCTGGGTCTGTTTTCTTGTTGTTGCCCTTCTTGGTCTGTTTCCTGGAGTGACGACGCCCCTGAAGTTTCCTTTGAGGCTGCCTTTGAGGTGGCCTTTGAGGCTGCCTTTGAGGTTTCCCTTGAGGTTTCCTTTGGCGACGAGTTGGGTGTTGTCGCTTCTGTTGTTCCTCCTGCAGGTAGGACTGCCAGTTCAACAAGATGCGTGTCAACACGCCTGCCAACGTTCCACTGCCACTGCGTTTCATCAAGTAATTCAGACGTTCATCCACAGGCAAACGTGGATTAGTAATCTTGGTTAACACGTCTTGGTGTCTCAACAGCCAGGTCTTGTGTTGCGTTTTCAAAGGAACACGCCCTGCTCGCATATTTCTCACGGCGATGGCAAACCATTGCAACAGCCGATGACGTCCTTTGATAGCCACACTCTCTGCCAAAGGCAAGCGTTTCACAAGGCGGATGGGTTTGACTCTTCTGCGTGTCGTCGGTTTGGAGCGTGTCGGTTTGGTGGAGCTAGGAGCACGAGGTCGTTGAATCATGGCCGGAGACGTCAAGGGTTGAAAGGGTTGAATCATGGTAGGAGACGACGACGACGAGAACGAAGGGGTGGCATCAAAAGAAGAAGAAGAAGAAGAAGAAGAAGAAGAAGAAGAAGAAGAAGGAGGCGACAAGGTGACGGCAGGTGAAGCACGATGCGTATAGACAGGGACAAACGTGTTTGCTGCTGCCGCCATGGTGGGAGTGGCGGGGTACAACTCTTTTAAGGAAGGTCTTCTGAGTTTGGCAGAGGAGGAGGTGGAAGCAGGAGGAAGAGGTGTCCTGAGACTTTCGTACAACCGTTGTACACCCGAGCGATGACGTTCGGTGGGATCACCTCCCAAGGTGGTGGGGAGGGTTTTATGAGCGGGTTTAAACAAGCCTGTGGCAACAACAGCACGTTTGCGGGGCTGGGTCTGTTTTCGTCTGTTTCCCATGGCAGGTCAGACTCAACTGATGGGTCAGGTCGACAGTCAGCGCTATTTATCACTTGGGAACGTAAAGGGTGGTGGGGTTGCGAAAGAGATGGGTACGCACACGATGCTCTTTGGCCGTGGTGGGTTTCAAGTCCAGAAACAGATAGGAATAAGGAGCCAAGGTGGCATCCTCGTAGGCTTCTCGAAGGAAAGCCGTCTGTCCTGGAAAGATTTGTCGAGCCAAGTGATCCATTTGAGAGGCATCTCTCGGGTTTTTAAACAGCACCAGATAGTGAGCATTTAAACTAATGGTGCGATGATGAGGTGTCGAGGCAAAGAGGTTTTGCGTCAGGTACAACACGGACGTGTTGCGATGGTGACTTTTCTTGGTAAACCATCGCAACACGTCTGCCTCTTCCTCTTTGCTATGATCGCCCAGCAAATCGTCAATGATCAACCAGTGGGGTGCAGGCAAACCACCCCCACCCCCAGCCCCAACAGACCCTGCTGCAGGTAACTGCGTGTTGGCTTCGCTCATGGTTTGCACAAAGGTCAGGGGAAGGTTTAACTTTGATGTCAACACTTCCAAATCTTCGTGCATGGGTTGCCATTCACTGTACACCCAAACGATCCCCTGAGGGGGTAGATCGAGAATCCCTGGTTGAAACACGTGTTCCAGCAACGTTTTGACGAACGACGTTTTACCCGACCCTGTAGGGCCTGCAATCAACATGGTAAAAGGATGACGTAACGTGAGTGGGGTGACCATGGCATCCACCAGGTCGTCGCCCCTTAACAGTGTCCCTGACTGTGTCCCTGACATGGTCCCTGACAGTGTCCCTGACATACGTCTTATCGCTCTGCAGGTGACACCAGAAATGACCTCAAGGATCGATGAACCTTGAAGATATATACAACACATTCAAACCATTCACGTTGAATTTTATTGGAACAACACCAACAACTTGTGAACCACAACAACAACAACAGATCACCACCAGTTCAAATGGTCGTGGGGATTACAAGTCGAACAACGTAGAAAGTCCATTTGTCCAGGATGAAAATGATTTTCATCGTTAAACATGGGAATGTCTGGATAGTCCTCGGGAGGCATCATCTCTGATGCAGTCATCTCGGATGAAGTCGTCTCTGGAGCCATCACGGATGTCATCATGGGATCTGTCGTCATCAGGCCTGAATGAGCAGACGTGTCGGCGGAAGTCTGCCCTGACACTGTTGTTGTTGTTGTCTGCTTTGCATCAGTCATGGGGACAGTCGACGGTGTCATCTCTGGTGACAGCATCGGTAGTAGATCATACAAGTCTTGTAGATCAGGAGGCAACTCATCGTGGGGTGTTGCGTCGGGGCTAGCAGGAGAGGTTAACTTGTCGGGGCTGACATCAACAGTTTGCTGATCATTGTTCCACAGCACATCAGACGTCATCTGTTTCTTGACACTCTGTGGGTCTGCTGCCTTGGTGGTGGTGGTGGTGGTGGTGGTGGTGGTGGTAGGGGCTTCCTTCTTCTTCGTCTTCTTCGTGGTAGGGGTACCTTTGGGAGGGGTACCTTTGGGAAGGGTACCCTTGGGAGGGGTACCTTTGGGAAGGGTACTCTTGAGACAAGTACTCTTGGGAGAGACACTCTTGGGAGAGGGACCCTTGTGAGAGATACTCTTGGACACCTTCTTAGGGGATGTCTTGACGGGAAGTACCTCGAAGGGGATTGGATGCATTCAGCCCTCATGATGTGGTCCATGTTGGAAGAAGGGAGCAGTGGACAATCTCTAGTACCTGTAACATGGAATGGTAAAAAATATTAACATCAACGTTTCGACGGTTGCATTGTGCAAGCATGATGCCCTCGGGCCTACAAATGCTCTGTGCGGTCGCGTACTTTGTTGAGTTAAGTAAGTGAAAACCATACTTACTGTGCTGACGTGGAGATGCTGCCATGCTGACTGAACTGGTACGACTGAAGACGTCTCGAGGGATCCCGAGTTTTTTATACAGCAGCTGCACGTGCTATGACGTCACGCATTGACGTCACGAACCTGTTGCTTCTGCACCGCCTCTTGCACCGCTTGTCTGATCTGTTCTAAGAAGTGTCTCTCTTCCAGATACATGGCGATCACAAACAGCAACGTGAACAACATGATGATGAATGACAAGTCTCACACACAAACTCTTCTTTATATATACACACACATGCGATGACATCATGACCTTGGATGACATCACTCGGTCGTCTCTGTCACTGTGACTGGTTCTGCATCGCTTCTCTGACCTGTTCTAAAAATTGACTCCGTGACTCCGTCCCTCCATAAGATCAACATTCTACGATCATCCCAAACATCCTGCAGAGTCAGTTGTCGTCTGTCACTGGGTGGAGCCTCTCTGGGAGTCTCTGTGGGAGTCTCTACTCCCAACACTCTCATGGCGTCTGTCTCACCACATTCCTTCAACGCTTTGCAAAAGAGGGTGTAAGCTTGGGGTCCTCGCCGGGGTAGAACATCTAATAAAGCTCTGATCCGATTGTAAGAGGTTTGTGGTACCTCCATGATGTCAGCCTTCATGAAGAGGGTAAGGAGTTTAAACTCCACCAATTTGTCGACCACAGCTTCGATATCTTTGATGGCTACGACGAGACTGAGGCGATTGGTCCTGAGCTTATCACGGTGAACAGACTGCATCCTTTTGTGTTTTTTGGCTTGAGGGTGCCGAAACATACCGAAAACCAAGAGGTGAGTGTGTGCTCTCTCTCTGACGACTAAAGTCAGAATGAGGAGTTGCGTTGAGGAGGTCTTTATGACGCGTGACGTCAGGACACGTGACGTCAGGACACGTGACGTCAGGACACGTGACAACAGGGTTTGACCAATGAGGTGTTAGGAGGGTGTGCGACCATGGACTCTACCAGGTCTGTGCCTAACAAGATCATCATAAAAAAGGGTGACCATGGACTCCACCAGGTCTAACCCTGAAGACAAATGACACGACACATGAATATCCATACATCACATGATGTTTTTTTTATGACTCTTGATACACATACAAACAAACAAACCATGTATACAGTATCATTAGTTTTCTTGTCCATGACATGATCAGCAACCACCACAACAGTCACTTTGTTGAGTCCTCAGGCATAGTCACTCGCCCTTATAGCCATAAGGTAGTGTTTCCACGGGCATGCCTTCGGAATCGTAAATCACGCGTCGCTTGGTGTACACCATGCGGTACACTTTGCTGGTGTCCTTGGACAGCAAGGTGTTGTTCTGGCGGAGTCCTGTCCGTATGATCCGACGTGGATAGGGGACTGTGATGCTGACTCGATCCCTCTTACAGATGAGGTTCTTCATGCTGTCAAAGTGAACGTAATGACTTGCCCTGTGATTGAGAGTAAAACCTCGGACTTTGCTGACAGCTACTACGCTGCCGTCGGGTTGAGGATGCCGTAGCTTGTAGGTGTAGTTCTTAGGCCCTGCCGAGGCAAAGATCTGAATGCTATTGCCCCCTCCCAGCTCGTCGGTGAGTTCTCCCAAGGTGTCTCCCAGGGGAGGGTTGTACTGTAGGGGGCGGTGGATGTAAATGATACTGTCTGTATCAAAGTACAGGATGTGGCGATCCAAAGGTTTCAGGTAGGAGTAGAGCTTGAGACGGGCTTGTGCTGTGACCCAGGCTGCAATGACCACGTTGTGAGCAGGATGTGGATCGTGAAATTCTGGGCGAGGTTCATACGTGACACAGAGGAGGTCTTCGTTGATAATGTTGACATCCTTTACTTGGCACCGTTCATCCCGAAGGAGGGCAAAGTACCTTTGTGGAGAACTGATGTACTCTGTCCTGTCGAACCCGATACGTTGACCAAACTTGCCCCAGTGGTTGTTTAGGCAGGCTTTCGCGAGGGCACGTAGTCCAGGGTTTTTGCGAATGTGAGCACGATCCAACGTGACTCCTTCTTTTTGCTGAATCTCCCTGATGTACTCCTCGGGGTCTGTACAACCTTCAGGGTATCCGCTGGCCTCTTGTTTGATCTGGAAGAAATTGTTCACATACTTGGCAAACAATCCTCCCTCTTGCGTGTCAGGGTCGTAGGTGGTAAGTCTGTCAAAATGCCAAGCCTCGTAGATGTCAAGGACTTGATAACCGCACTCTTGAACGGCATACTGCTGACGTAGGTGCCCACCCATGCTCGGTCTTCGTCACCGTGGGGACAGGAGCCAACAAACTCTTCTTCAGCACAAGTGCGACACAGAGGAAACAGCAGCTTGCCATGGACGCGGTAAGGAAGCAGTGGATGGTAGAGGTCCGTGGGTGGCAAGACCCGACACTGAATGAGTCCATGAAGGTCAAACAAGTCTGACACGGAAGGATGATCCTTGATCTCGGGATGTCCCAAGGGGTACGTGCCATACTTGCAGATGTAAGGGTAGACATATATTTGATCTCTTCCTCTTCCTTCGCTTCATAGTAGAGTTTGGTGGCGTTGGTGCGTCCTCCAAAGAAAGCCTCTCTGGGATCCAATGGGTCAGGCAGGTAAGCATGAGGTCCTTGCAGGGTGGTCAGGAACGCTCTCAGATCCTCGTTGTCTTTCTGTTCTTTCAAGAAATCACATTCCCACTGGGTCACTACTTGGTCGATGTCAGGATGCTGTCGTAACACACCGAGCCGGTACATGGTGTGATGGAATCGTTCCCAAGGGGCTGTGCCCAGGGTGGCATGGGGTTCACATCGGTCTGTCTTGTAACATCGAGTACAGCCATGCCAGAAACAACCCAGGTATTCGTACACGGTACGTGTGTTGGCATCGTAACCGTCTACCGTGTAGCGGCTACCATCACCACCATCAAAACGAGCTTCCCCACCATTACGAGCATGTTGAATGTGGAGGCCAGGGTGTTGATGCATGATCCAGTTCAACCAGTGCAGACACTGAAGAGAGTAACGACGCTGTGGACGATAACCTTGAGGAGGTATGATGGCAATGGTACGTGGTTCCAAAAACAGCTTTCTGAAAGTGAGCATGCAAGCCATGGGGAGAGTCACTGCTTCGTAGAAAGGGTCCACGTCATTCTGCTGAATGAAGATGTGACGGAAGGCAGCACAACCTCGACGTAAAATATCCACATCACTCTGACAGTAGGCCAACAGTTCTTCGTCCAGATCAAAGACGGACCCTTCAGCCACTCGTGCATAGTACCAGGTCAAGAAAGCTTGACGTTCTGCAGGAAACATGCTGTCAGGATCATAAGTGGAGACGGGAGGATAAGGACCCACATAGCCTTGGTTATAGTCAGTGTTGAAAAAGTGTGGAAAGTATCCTTTCTTGAGTTCCGTCAATCCAAACGTTTTTGGAAACTGTTTGAGAGCCATGGTGAGGAAATTCAGGGAATCCTTAAAGACGAGACGCCCCACAGTCATCTGCAAGATGTGATTCCCTCGTAGCGTGACCTGCGGTGCTTTCACGAGATGGCGGTGGAAGTACTGTTGGAGTAAGTGCCCATCATACCCACGGTAATTGTGAGCCATGACCAACACTTCGTCATCGTCAATGGCAACGTTTTCTTCTTGTTGTTCGTCATCGTCTTCTTCTTGTTCCACATCAACTGGGGAGGATGGTTTGGCGCGTTTCGAGGGTGGGCGGTTTGATGATGGTGCCTTCCGTTTCTTTACGGTTTTCTTTTCTGCCAGACTGAGCAACCAGTCGCCCATGTCCTTCCAGGTGGTCGCCCCTCGAAACACTTTCATGCGGCTAGGTCCTTCTCCTTCTTTACGCCAGGGACACTTTTCGCAAAGTTCGCTCGAGGCCTCGGAAATACATTTGCCACATCCTAGATGGACGACACACAAGTTGGGAACGTGTGTACCTTGATCTTGGGTGCATTCAAAGTCGTAGAAGATAAACTGACGCTGTTGCCGTTCTTTGTCTTCATTCCTTTTTTCGCCATCATCGTTGCATTTGGGTGGTTCGATGGGTGTCATGTAGCACTGATGATTGGGTTTCAAAGGCTCTTTGCAGATTTTGCAATTACGATTCGTGCCACACTTGTGGTTTACCATCCCCTGGATGTGTCGAACGTTGACTTTGGCATAGCAACGGTGACAGGTGTGGATGGTGGAGCAGGTGCTGGGATGCTTGGGGGAAGCTGCTTGACGGCGCTGAAAACAGGTGGGGTTTCGAAACCATCGTCCACATTGAAGGCAGGAGAGTCCTTCGTTGACCACGTCACCACAGTACCCAGCATGTAGACACCAATGGCAGCAAAATTCCCGAGTGCAGCGATGATCTTGTGGGTGATCGTATCCTTGGTCACAGGTGTCGCAGTAGTAACTATAACCTGTAAAAGCGGCCATGGAGGTGATGACATCGTAGTGGTGATGGTGATGATACAAGTGTAGGATCTTGGTCGGTTGAGGCACTTCGCTCTTGTACAGGAGCCGATTCATGACATCCTGAGAGTAAATTTTGAGTTGGTAGTCAGGAGCCAAACGTTGACTGAACAAGTCCCATGTGGCATGCCCTGTACACGGTCCTCCGGGAATCCCAAGTTGTCGAAATAAGGCCTTGGCGACTTCCAGCTGAGCGGGTCTACGATGGTTGCAGAGGTACTTCCATTGCCGGGTCCATTCCTTCGTCACGGGATCCGGTTGGTGGACATGATGCATGGCCACGACGAGGGCGCGAGCAAAACAGAGTGGATCGTTTTCATTCTCGATTTGGACAATGCATTGTTTCTTTTCCAGGAAAACGTTCAAGCCAGCAATGTGTTTGAGACGTCCGTGTCCCTCGCCAATACGATCAGGATCATCTACGTGCAGTAAGAAACTGTCCATGGTGTCGTCGATGTTCAAGTCACGGTTACTCTGTTGCACATTTTCCACTTTGGCCATGATGTGTTCCCCCTGGAGGTTCTCCATACGTCGAAACGTGATTCGAATGGGTGTATCCAAAGCAGGGTGTTCTAGGGTCAGTCCCACTCGATCCCCATCATGACCATTCACTTCGTTTCTGAGATCTTGCAAGACGGCATCAAATTGATCCCTGAGAACGATGGGTAAGTCTTCAGGTTGTTGACGTTGCAGCCATGCTGGGTTAAACCTAAGTTTGTAGCAATGACTGTCAGTACGGAACTTTTTAGTGACTAGTTTGGACGCCGGCTCCAACTGGTAGGGCACAGGATCCTCTTCAAGGTCTTCTGCTTCCAGTTCATCGCTGTTCGTGGTCGTTGACGGCATGATGAGAACTGACAAGACCCACGCGGAGCCGGCTTTATATAGACGGTTTATGACGTCACCCTATGACGTCATCGTAGGCTGAGCAGTGTGAGCCAGTGCTGGCAGTGTTGGTCTTTGTCGGCCAGTGTCAGTCAACCAGGAGTTCGTGGAGTGCACCAGGAGTTCGTGGAGTGCACTAGGAGTTCGTGGAGTGCACCAGGAGTTGGTGAAGTGATTTTTTTTTGTTTCCGAGGGGCAGGCCCATGACGTCACACATCCCTATGGCGTCGCGTCACACGAGGCCAGTGATACTGATTGGTGGTTCGCATCAGCGTGACGTCATCGACTCTATATATAAACTCGAGGTGTTCCAGCTTTTCCTCATCAGTTGCTGACTGAAGCTTGAAGCATGCAGACGTCTCCCGCCGTCGCCGCCTCCTCTGTGTCCTTTCGTTGCCGCCTGTGCGAAACAGATAACCACAGTTATCTGCACTGCCCCAAGGTGACCTGTACCGAGTGTGGTGTTCAAGGACATCGCCATTACATATGTCCAAAGAAGACCAACAACGGCAGTATCAACAAGCACGATAACGACACGTGTTACAACTGTGGTAAAAACGAAGGTCATCGCAGTTACGACTGTCCACATCCCTGTCGTCACTGTGGCCATGAAGAGCACAAGAGCATGAACTGTCCTAACAAGACCTGGAAACGTTCGGCTCCCACCAACCAGTCGAGTGAACCGCCGAAGAAAGTGAGTAAACAGGAAGACAATCGCCTACTGACTCGTCTCCACGACAAGATCACCCTCGTTCAAGAACGCATGGACACCATGTACACTCTCATCCAACGCATCTTGGAGTTTGTTGAACCCATGGACGATGACGTCTCCAGCGACAGCAGCAGTGGACCACAGTCATAAACCAACCCCCCCAAACAATATCAACGGCCCTTTTCAGCGCCACCCACCTGCTCCCTAAAGACTGCTTGAAACACGATGCATCCCCATCCCATCGCCGTCGTTCCACTCACTCTTCCCTCCTCCCCCCTCTCCCCCCCCCCCCTCTCTCCCCCTCTCCTTCCCTTCCCTTCCCTTCCCTTCCCTTCCCTTCCCTTCCCTTCCCTCGTCCCGTCCCGTGCCGTCCGTCTGCCGCCATCTTGAAACACGCTTCCTTCTCGCGAGATCCCGCGAGATCCCGCGAGATCGCGCACAAACCACCGTTGCTTAGCAACACCCCCGTTGCTAACGATCACGTCACACCTCGTACACACCAACTCATGACGTCATCACAGAACAATCGAATGACGTCACACCCCGTACACACCAACTCATGATGTCATCACAGAACAATCGAATGACGTCACACCCCGTACACACCAACTCATGATGTCATCCTAGAACAATCGAATGACGTCACAATGGGGGTCACGTGACCGAGAACAATCGAAAGACGCCAGAGAGACGTTGTTCACTACTTGCAAACCAGTTGTAAAACCAAAAGAATATAGAACAGTATGCTTGTATGCATGCACATTGACACTCTCTCTTGTTTTTTTGTACATTATTTGGCGAAACAGTACGAATCATAGCTGGCAAAGACGGTTGTGCCCACAAACTAAAATTTCAATTTGAACTTCCAGAAAGTATTTTGAAGTGGTATTGACAATATATGAATACGCATGATTGTATTACGTTTTCAACCTGACCAATAACACGCCATCACCAAACTGTTATCTTGCTCACATTGGTGTTTTTGGTTTACGTGAGTGAGTGAGTTAAGATTTAAGTGAGTGAGTGAGTTTAGTTTTACGCCGCACTCAGCAATATTACAGCTATATGGCGGCGGTCTGTAAATAATCGAGTCTGGACCAGACAATCCAGTGATCAACAACATGAGCATCGATCTGCGCAATTGGGAACCGATGACACGCGTCAACCAAGTCAGCGAGCCTGACCACCCGATCCCGTTAGTCGCCTCTTACGACAAGCTGAGTCGCCTTTTATGGCAAGCATGGGTTGCTGAAGGCCTATTCTACCCCGGGACCTTCACGGGTCGAGTTAAGATTTAAAGTCATATCGGCAATATTTCAACCGTATCGTGACTAAAACTAGTTCTAAATTTATACGATAGACATATGATATAGAAAATCCTGTCGACGAAAGATAGTAAAACACTAGATTATCACAGACTGAGTTAAAACTATCTAGCAGATATCTTTAAAGGAGAAAAAATCAGTTTGGACAAAACAATGTAAAATTGGGCTATTGGTCGCCATCAGCTGAGGATAGACCACCTTACCAGGGACCACAGTGCCTTTGCTACCTGCATGGACCCTAGCTGGATTTCCACCATCACCTCAGCTACTGGCGACTGTAGGAAAAACTAGCCGAAAATTAAAATAACAAAAATGCTATAGTTAAAAATTTGGTATGTTTCAATTTTTCTTTGAAAGGTTTGGGTCTTACATACCCTTCCATGGGGACAATAATTTTACGGTACTTTAACCCCCTTTGAAGGTACAGCCAAAAGCAATCAAAGTTACTAATCAAAACGACCAGTCATTAAAACACATCTACTTACAGAACATGTTTATCAAATTTCATTAATGAAATCAATTTCTTTTAAAAATCAAAGAATTAAATGATAATTAAGAGTATCAAAAAGATCCTTAAGAGTTTTAACATGGAAATATTTATCCCTTATGATGGAGAATTCAACACAGTCAAGCAGGAGTTGTTTGACTGTGACTCTCTCATCACAAGGGACACAAAAGGGAGGACAAGTTGACAACCCAGGTGTAACCAATATACGGTATTATTTCACCTAGTTTGTTGACACCCACTTGAGCGTCCACACTTCGTCTGCATTAGTGAGTGAGTGAGTGAGTTAATATTTAACGTCATATCGGCAATATTTAGCCATATCGTGACGAGAACGTAACACTGAAATGGATTATATATATTTCATAAATAAACATGTCAGCAAAGGACAGTAAAACAACTAGAATATCACAGTTACAATTTAAAACTAGTCTGGAAAGTTAAAACTAAGATCACTATTAGGACAACACAATATAAAACACGGGCTATATATCACCAACGACAGAAGGTAGATCACCATACTTGGGACCATGGGGACATACAGTACATTTGCTTCCTGCATGGACCCTAGCTGGATTTGCATCATCCTTTCAGCCGTTAGCAATTCAGAAAAGCTAGCCATAAATTAAGGGGGAAACCATTATAAAGCTTGTGATTTGAGATCAGCATCTTGTAATGTTTGAATGCTCACTCATTTCCCAACATAAACAAAACACATTCCCAGATTTCTCTCAGCTGGGTCCTATGACTGATAATATTGCTGCTCAGATCGATGCTGATAGCGAAGAAGTGTTGAGATAAAACGGTCTGCGCGTGAGTGAGTTAAGACCTTAAGCAACACTAGCAACATTGCAGCCTTATCGTGACTGCAAACAAGTATATTCTACAATAAATAAAGGTAAATTATATAAGACTATCTATAAAGGTCATTACAACAACTAATATATCGAAAATTTCAATTTGAAACTAGTAATTAAACACAAAAATACTTTAACTATAGATGACAACGCAATATTAAAACTAGCTGTATGTTGCCAACAACTGTATGATCGCCATGATAGGGACCCTAGCTAGATTTACACCATCCCTTCAGTGTTACGTGAGTGTGGTTTCTGTAATTTGTACAATCACGGATTAAGTGATAGTTATCACTGAGTCACAATCTTTAGCGTTTTGTGGGTCACTTTCCATATCATATTTGTTCAATGGCAATAGCATATTTAGCGGCAGGCTTTCGTCATAGCACTCCAGTTACCTGTCCTTGGCAATCTATTGTTTACTTCCCGTACGCGAACATTCTGAGTTGGCTTGTTGTGATGATGCACACACTCACGGACCTACACTTGGAATTACTGCAGTTGTGAGCCTCTGCAAATCGTCACCTGTCTATCAAAACATGTGACCTTGCATTGAAGACTGAAGCTTCGTGTCTGCTCACTGTTGACACACGCTTCATAAATACTTCACCTCTATCTGGTGAGTAAATATTTGATATGTGTGACCCATTACTTTAGACTTGTGACCCAATTACATTGTACTAGAAATGTACTGAATTGTGTCATTGTAACGTGTTCATTGTTTGCTCAGTTATTACTGAATATCTTAGACTTGTCTGTTTTACTCATTGTTACGGTTAAGAATTTACCGTGACAACAATTTAAGAAATCCCCTTGTAAACCAGCATAACAGAACAAAGACAAGTTGTTTACGTTCAAATTATGTATTGTTATGTAACGAGAGCAAGGTATACAAAGTCACAAGTCAATATAACAATGCTGATTTCAGGTACAATTCAAGAGAGACAAAATCTAAGTCAAAACCAACTACAACGTTGACAGAATGCCCACGTGCAACCAACGCACATATTGTGGCAAAGACATGGTCATCCCAATCAGCTATGGGCATGCTCAGACAACCACCCGTCTTCCAAGCACTGGCTACAGTTCTGCGCATCTCAGGGTGGGAGTTTTAGCAGAGACTTGAATGCTGATGCAAAACCCAAGACAGTAGTGTTGAATGGCCAGATGTTGTCATCAAGTTACATGCTCTTTGATTCTACGAAGACCGACAGAAAAAAACAAAATGGAACGAATGGGTGTTCATGGTCCCTGAATCACAGGTCCTTGCAACAAACAACATCAACATGACATTTCAAAGCGACGGTGGCCATGTGTCTTCTGTTGGCCTCATTGTCGGTAAAATATAGGGCAAAACACTTCCCCTCAGGAAATGATCTTATGGCTGAAATTCCAGTATACGTAGATAGCTACCTGTCACTGAAGGAATATGCTTTCTTAATCACTATGTGTGTTGTGATACCTCTGCCCACAACTATTACAGTCAGTGAAGAACGACACCTGTGTCAAAGTGCGTTATGAGTGAACGACGCCTCAGCAATATTTCTGCTTTGATGTTATAAAAAAGTTAATAATAGTGAGCTGACCAAGTTGCTTGCAAATTATACTCTAACTGAGGCGAATCAACGGATTGGGCCGTTTCATCATTGATGTATGATGAATGCGAGATAAGTTGGTCACTGCGCTATACTTAGGTCAGGTCCGAGAGCGTAGCCAAGAGGAAAAAGCGTTCACTGGTCACGCTGAAGACCTCGTTCGATTTCCACGTGGGTACAATGTGTGAAGCGCATTTTGGATGTCCTTTGCAATGACACCGCGAGTGTAAAACAACACTCACACGTATAGCC
This sequence comes from Haliotis asinina, assembly GCF_037392515.1. Lineage (NCBI taxonomy): Eukaryota > Metazoa > Mollusca > Gastropoda > Lepetellida > Haliotidae > Haliotis > Haliotis asinina. The sequence goes on from NC_090280.1 coordinate 35,211,177, forward strand.
ATCTAGGATTGATCATGGTCCCAGGTCTAGATGCTGACAAATGGCTGGAATGTACTCTTTTGAATGGTGGCGTATTTGATCTTGCATCAAATTGTCGGAAAATCCTAACTAATTTGTTTAAATGGCACGAAGAAAAAGGGAAAAATATTTCTCATTTCTTAATACAATCTGCATGTTGCATACTGGACAAAATAGTCAGGGATACATGTAAATTTTGAAATTATGAATGACAATCTATCCATTCACTGACACACCGATAAAATGTCAGTCATAAAAATATCAATATCCCTAACTTATTTTTTCCAGTAAATTACCGACTCGACAGATAATTTGTGAGCTAGTTCCTGGCGACATATACCCTTTGACATAGAGATGGCGTTTAAGCCTAGGTAAAGAAATCTTTACTTTCTGCGTTGGAAACAACATATACAAAGAATAGAGACAGTATGTAGTACGCTCATGTGAAGTTCAGGTGGCTTACATGAAATCACTCGGCTATCTCTGTTTGTAGAATAACATGGCCTTGGGTCATGAGGCCTTTGGTCATAAGGACGTTCCAAATTTAACATGTTCTTGATTGGTTGAATATGTCGTCTACCTTCCACAACTTCTGTTGGAAATCTAGTATTGAGAGAAATGGTAGAATTCTTTAAATTCTTAATGAATGTATGGCGTACCCGAATGGTCAAAATAGTCATACAGACAAGCCTCATTATTACATGAGTGTAAACGGTGATGTGAGGGGGTCATTAATAAACAAGGTCATTTTGCGATGCGGTATTGGCCTTCATTCACAAATATCTGCTAAACGCAGATGGAGAAGACTGTGCGAGTTAATATTTATCGTCACATCGGCAATATTGCAGTCACATCGCAATGTAACAATTAACTATCAGTGAAAATCAATACTGTTAGGAGTTAGAAAACTGTTTACGATGAACAGTGAAACTACTAGTGTATCACAGATAGAGATAAATAAACTAGCATGTAACTAAAGATGTATATTATAATGCAAGAACATACATTATAAAACGGGCTTTAGTGAGTGAGTTATTATCTCATCGGTAATTTGTCTGCTATATCGTGACGTGAACGCATTTAATATCGAAATGGAATGATTGAGTGAGTTAAAATTTAACGTCACATCGGCAATATTTCAGCCATATCATGACGAGAACATTTTGATACTCAAATGAAATGTGTATACATCATAAAAACCTGTCGTCAAAGGACAGTAAAACAACTAGAATATCACTGCTACAATTAAACCTAGTGTGGAGAGTTAAAACAAATACCACTATTTGGACAATACAATATAAAATACGGACTGTAGATCTCCAACAACAGAAGGTAGATCACCATACTAGGGACCATGGGGACTTACAGTACCTTTGCTACCTGCCTGAACCCCAGATGATTCACACCATCCCCTTAGCCATTGGCGATTATACTGACATTTAGCCATTATTATAAACAACAAATATACTACGATTAAGAGTTTCGTCGTACTAAATTGACATAGAGTGTTTTGGTCTTACGTACCCTCTCAGGAGGACAATAATTTCACAAATCCCCCCTCGAGGGCACAGCCACTAACAATCTCAGTTGTTAATCTAGACTACCAATAATACAATATTTAATTATTTACAATTCTGATAGCAAATCTAATTCTTTTTAAAAAGCAATAATTAAATGAGAGCTGGTATTAGACCGAGAGGTTAGTATCCCACCAGTATCTTCAATACCTGGCGGTGAAGAGAAGGAAGGCTTGTAACTGCGTCTGGTAAGAATCCTACTCATCTATCTACGTAAAACGAACGCCACACGTCAGAAGTGAAGACGACTCTTCATCCGTTCATGAGAGATGTAAAAAAATATCCTTCTGGATGAGATTGGGCTTAGAACCTCTCCCAGCTTCCAACCAACACGAGTAAGAGTACTATATGACATTTTTGTTCCTTTGGACAATCAAGGAAAGGATGCTTTGTTAATAGTTTTCCTTGTATATTTAACCATTTATATTTGAAATCATTTGCGAAGAAAAACTCAATTCATACTATCCCATCACCAACTGTAGCTGTTGTACACCTGAGAGGTCATGGATACATACGAAAAGTACGTTCCTACAGGACAACGCTACATCAAGCGTCAACATCGTGTCAGGAGTTGGTATCCTGTCTGTAGTAAAGGGTGTAAGAATCCATGCAAGTGCAAACAGTCTTCACTTCATGACATTGCCGAAGCTATGATTCAAGATGTTTAACATGTATTTCGGTTCAGGATATTTTTTTTTAAAAAAAAGTCCCAGTAGAGTATTGATGGCAAGCCCAAAGCTATAACAGTATCCATAAAAAAGCAAAATAGTATTTATCTACTGCACATACGCAATACGCCTCCATATCCTAAAATGTTCACCATACATCAGTCTACAAATGTGCAAAGGTTCATCACTTTTATCACTAAATGCACATTTTATCTACTTAACCGCTATACTAATACAAAATTTGATCATAACGCCACCGAACGCCCCCAAGTTTTCATGCATTGGTCTACTGTGCCTACATCGTCAAGGTGTGACAGGACCCTAATATAACATCAGTAATGAAGACGTGAAGCTGGAATAGTCCTGAATATTTATTACTCACAGATATGAAATGCTGGATAACTGAGGATGCAGTAACTGTAACCGAAACATCTTATATATCCACAAGGTAGGATTGTTGTGCGTGAGAAAACACACACTTACGAAAGACAGTACCTTGATCTGCATACTCGCCCTATTGTGATTAACATTAGAGAATAAGGTCAGTATATGCCCTGCCCATTACATATTTCTAGCAAATATAGCCGTATGGTCAGAGAAAAAATACATGAGTATTCACCTCCCGATTGGGAGAGTAAAAAGGGTTCATTGTCTGTGATGTGAAGACTTAGATACTTGTGAATTATGAATCCAGCTCTGTTAAACGTTGGTGAAAAACATTTGCTATGAGACCGTATGGGAATTTGTCAAGCATTTAGTACTTAGTTGAGATAAACATAAAGTAGGTTATGGCAGAGTATACGTTTACCGTTATCTCGGTGTCAGGAATGACAAGAATGTAGTGTAGAACTTTTTATTGAAACCCTTAAGAGATTGGAGTGCCCCTTTTTGAAACGACTGTTCACGTAAGGCTTCATTTGTTTTAAGGTGGAATTGTATGTAATTATTATATTATCGGGTTTATTGTTTTGTTTTTTTTTCTGTTTGTATTATTAAGACTACGATAAAATTTCTGATAATAAGTAAAGAAATTGTGCCCGTCTTGGATCTACAAAGAGTCTACTTAGCAATGGTTCGTATCCAGTCATAATCAAAGCCATATATTACCTTAGTGAGTTAACATTTAAAGTCACTTTGATGATATACTGACTCAAAAGAGAAACTTTGATTCTTTTTTAAGGGCAATATAAAAACAACAAGAGATGGTAAGATGGTCAAAATGTTATTACTTCATTGCTGAGATCTGTGTGATGTACTCGATACAGTGCCACAATCAGTTCCATTAGGCTATACCGCCGTTCCAAAACACGGGTATACCAAATGTTAGGTCACAAGAATACAAAAAATTTTCAGTTCAATAATGTGTTGTATGGCCGCCCCGCGCATTCACCACTGCCAAACACCGTCTCCTCATCGACTACCTGATGTTTGTGAACACGTGGTTGCAGATTCTGTGCCATTGTTCTTTTCAAGGCAGCTCCAAGTTCCTGCAAATTCTGAGGTTGGTTCCTCAGACCACGAAGCCTTCTCCCAAGTGCATCCCAAACATGCTCTGTTAGACTAACGTCAGGAGACCTCGATGGCCAGTGCATGACGTTGATTCCACCGTTGTGAAGGAAATTTCGTGTCAGCATCGTGGTATGCAGTCGAGCATTATCATGCTGGAACTGTAGACCTGGGCCATGAGCCGCCATGAAACGAACGAGTTCACGGGTGAGCACCTGATCGCGGTAAGCAGCAGCTGTGAGGTTTTAACGGGTGACCAGAAGTCGGAAACGCTGGTTCTCACAGAAAGCACACCACACTATGCAGCTTCCGTCCCCGAATCTGTCGACGTCATCTCTAGACTCTATGCCTGCCGTCCGCGAATCTGAGGGTAAATCTGGATTCATCGATAAAAACTAGTCATTTTACTGTCCTTTGTTGACAGGATTATATAATCAATCATTCATTATTGTTAATCTATATATTGTTTTAGTCACGAAATATTGCCAAAGTGACTTTAAATTTTAACTCACTCACTCACTCACTCTAAACATCTCAGCCCTGTTTCGTGCAGCCGGTAGAAATCGTACTGTAAAATTAAGGTCCTCCTGAGAGGGTACGTAAGTCCAAAAACATTCACAGTAAATTTAACCTTTCCACCGCTATTAATCGTAGAATATGTGTATTTTTTATTTTTTGGGTAGATGTGTCTAAATTGCTAACGGTAGAGGGGATGATGTAAATCCAACTAGGGTCCATGCAGGTAGCAAAGGTACTGTAAGTTCCCATGGTCCTTAGTATGGTGATCTAACTTCAGTTGTTGGCAATCTATAGTCCATTTTTATATTGTATTGTCCTCTATAGTTAAACTGTTTTAGATTTAATTGCTGGTCTTAAATGGACATCTGTGATATATACTAGTGGTTTTACTGTTCTTCGTCAACAGGGCTTTGGTTTCTTATATTCATTCATTCTATAACGACTTCTCATTATTTCTTGCTCTCGTCACGATATGGCTGCAACATTGGCGATGTGAAGATAAATATTAACTCACTCACTTATTACAGTTCCAGCATGATACGAAATTTCGCTGGAACCAATATCATGGACTGGCCATCGAGGTCTCCTGACCTTAAACTAATAGAGCACGTTTGGGATGCACTTGGGAGAAGGCTTCGTGGTCTGAAGAACCAACCTCAGAATTTGCAGGAACTTGGAGCTGCCTTGCAAGAGCAATGGCACAGAATCTCCAACCACGTGTTCACAAACATCAGGTAGTCGATGTGGAGACGGTGTTTGGCAGTGGTGAATGCGCGGGGCGGCCATTCATAATATTGAAATGAGAAATTTCGAATTTTTGTTTTTGTGACTTAACATTTTGTATATCCGTGTTTTGGAACGGCGGTATGGCCTAATGGAACTGATTGTGGCACTGTCAGTGTATCAAGTACATCACACAGATCTCAGCAATGAAATAATAACATCTTAACCATCTTACCATCTCTTATTCTTTTATAGTGCACTGAAGAAAGAAGGACGTTTCTTTCTTGACTCATCGTTTGCTCAGTATGTTATTAAATATCTTAGAGTTATCTCTGTCATATTTTGCTGGTTCAAAGGGGATTCGTATGACATTTGTCTCGGCACTTTATTGACTGTAACACTCTTCAAAATGTATCATCCTTTTCATCACAATATTAAATAAATATTAATTCACTCTGTCAGTTTTATGTTGTAATGTCCTAATGAATATATCTTTTTGCGTTCCATCCAGTTTTAAATCTCTGTACTTTGTTGACAGATATTGTAGCATCACAATGTAAAATATTTACTTATGACCCGTTCTGTCACGATATGTGTGAAACACTGATGATGTGACAGTAAACCTTAATTCACTCACTCACCCATATCAGAGGAATGATGTTGAAGCATTCCACTTGAACATGCATATGTTGAACGACATTACTAAAAGGTCTTGGAACATATTCTTGCACATGTTCATACAATGCAGTCGAATTAACAGCGACATTAAAGTAGTTTGTATGAAGGGCTGTTCGACAGAATGAAACGACATTTAAGTTAATGTCAATATATTTTTTCAGACGCACCAAAGGCACAGTCGCCATGTGGTTACCCAGATCCTACATATTGTCTAACCCTTTTTCTCGAACATAGAAGGTATTAGATGTTGTTATCTCTTTTAGAAACATAATAAAAGGTGATATAGTTTTAGAAAGACACTTAGGAAAAAGTCGATATCGAACAGGTGTTCCAGTGTCTGACGTAAAACGGAATGCTTTAGCCATTACATCTTTTGTCCTTCAAATTAAAGGTGCAGGATATGACCCGTTAAGATCATGGGTTGGATAAATCTTAACAACACATGCTTGCCACAAATGGCGACTATGCTTGTCGGAGGAGGCGACTAACGGGATCGGGAGGTCACACTAACTTAACACATGTCATCGGTTCCCATTTGTGTATATCGATGCTCATTTTGATCATCAATGGATTGTCTGGTCGACACTCGATTATTTACAAATCGGCACCATATAGCTGGAATATTGCTGGATCTGAGGCACCGTTCGTTATCAATTCTTCTGTCGTCTGTTATCTTACATGTTTTTCCCACACTCTGCGCATGTCATTTTCACATGCACATTGCTCGCCTAAACTTAACGTTCTCGTGTTAGAGAACGAAATTGGCATTGCACTCAAGCAGAATGTTCCTACCGGTTCTGTGCACTTTGTTGCTGTGGGGATCGGTGTTCTCTTACACAACCGTCACAATCTACAACGAGTGGCTCTCCCAGGGCGGGCATGTCCACTATGAATTTAAAAGATGGAGCAAACTTAATGGACTGACGCAAGAAAACCTAATACCAAAATGTAAATCTATCGGGACAGCTGCTGGTCGTTGGCTGAACAGAGACCAGAGAGCCAACCTCTTTCCTAATGTAAGTATGGTCTGCAATAGAAATGCTGGTGAATGGTTTAATTATTGAATGATATCCGTGGACAAGGAGCTATTCATGTGATACTGTAGGGCTTACCATTTCCATTCTCAACAGCCTGAAGCATACTATTCTAACTGACATTGTCAAATATGTTTGGGTGAATATAATCCTATAACTATTTTGTGATACATTTGGACTGACCGCCTCTGTGGTGTAGTGGGTAGAGCGTCTGCCTGGAGAGCACATGGTAGCCGGTTCGATCCCCGGCTGCGTCATACCAAACAACATTGACATATTGTACTTGTTGGTCCCTGCCTGGCGCTTGGAATTAATGGGTTGGCTCAGTATAATGTGACTGAGAGGAGTATTCATGCTTAACTGAGGTATTAACTGAGCTAGCACTTTGAAACCAGCTTAGGTTTGCTTGAGTACAAAGCAGCCACACATACACACGCATGCACGACGTCATATGAGCGAAAGAATCTTAAGTCTCACGTTTAACCCTATTTCACCTCACCTTGGACAATGTATATCCATTCTACCCCAACATGGAGTGAGTGGAGTTTTATGTAACCTTTAGCAATATTCCTGCAAGATCATAACGGGGAACGCACGAAATGGACTTCATTACAATATGGAAGTCACTTATCGATTTTATTCATGGAAGACCTAACACAGCCTAACACTGTAATGTATCATTTTATTTTCAGTGGCCAGAAAGTCGAAGTCACCCTGGGTACCCAGACCCCACCTATCTCCAGGACCATGCACTTCAGTCGAAGACTTGGGCGACGTATATGCGACAACTAAATGGCTACGGGAGTGCCGTTGACAACATGGTCTGGAACATAAGAGGTATCCAAAGTCATTAAACTGGTTGAGGAAATGTCTAAACAGGGGACTAAACATTTTTCAGAGATGTCTAAATCAAAGACAAATAAGGAATAACAGTTCCACAACATTAGTTCGATTTGCTACTGGAGCTGCTAATATAGAATATCAACTTTTAAAGCACTTACCAGAATCATGTTTAGAGACACTTTTACATATTTGTGAGATATTCGGATGTCACGGAAATTCCTCATGGTGTGACGCTGTGGTATTACCAGTAAGAAAACCTGGACGTGACCGTACGATTCCGTCGAATTTTCAACCGAATTTCGTTGACTAGCTGTGTTTGAAAACCATGGAAGGCATGTTAAATAATTGACTTGTTTTGTACTTGGAAACAAATAACCTTATAGCAGTTACACATGTGGTTTCCATAAAAATAGAAGTACTGTCAATCATCTAGTGCGTTTGGAATAGCTTATTTAGAACGCTCTCATTAATACAAAACACGTTGTGTTTATCCTTTTTGATCTTGAAAAATCATACGACACGACGTTGAAATCAGGCATTTGAAAAGATTTACTCGACTTCGCAGACAATTTGAAGGCCGCGTGGGTTCTACCCTGTGCCATCATTACAGTCAGGATCAGAGTGTCCCACAAGGCAGTATTTTTCGTAAGTTACTTTATTTAGTGTCAAGATCTAAAGTTTATCCAAGATTATAAATAATTCAATTGATAGATCACATTTTTGTGGATGATTTTAACATTTCGTGTCGCGGTAAAATGTGCACAGTAGTGAACGGCAAATTCAGATGTGTCTAAACAAAATATATAAATGGTGTTTAGAAAATGGTTTTAAATTGAAGCATAAAGTCCGAAACTAATTGTATACATTTCTGCCGTAAATACAAACCACATAAAGTCCCTGAAATATTTCTAAATGACACTATCAAAGTTGTAAGTTTCTGGGTCTTATTTTTGCCCCCCACCATTTGACTTTATATATCTCTAATTCAACATGGGGAGGGGATCGAACTACCCTACCTATACGGATCTCTCACTCGCTCCAAACGTGATTATGGCTCCATTGTATATAGTGGAGTCAGTAAAAGAACCTTAAAATTTTAGATTCTATCCATCAGCAAGGTCTAAGACTTTGTCTTGGATCTTTAAGAACGTCTCCCAATGACATTGAGGCAGATGAACCACTTCTTCCACATTAAAATCATCTTTACAGTATACTACTAAAGTACACGTTACCAAATCTAACCTTGCATAAAAATGCCGTCTCTTGATCCACCTCTTGGGCTCAGAATAAAGCCATTCATCGCTGCTAGTGGCACTGAGCTGGGCAACATATCTCCTTCTTGTCTTCTTTCTGCTCCAGCTTGGCTATTATTTAGGCCCCAAGTTGACCTGAAAAAAATAAAAAAATAAGAACATTTAGTCAATTTAGAAATACGCATATCAATAATCTAACCCCGCATATAACTGCGTCTTCAATCCTTTTATGTGGATTTGTATAACACACAATGCCATCTCTTGATTCACCTCTTTGGCTCAGAATAAAGCCATTCATATCCATTGCTGCTGCTGGCACTGAGCTGGAAAACAGCTGCTTCACGACTTCTCTCTTCTTCTCCTTGGCATTTGGTTAGGTTACAAGTTGACCTAACGTTGTGTACATTTTAAGAAATCAGAAACTAACGAATCACAATATAAACAAGAATATTATCATTTAAAAAATAGATATAGCAATTATTTACATATTTACATATGGGTCCAAGGATGGTGGCGCTGCAGCTTGTGCCATTGCCATTTGATCCGGAAAACATCTTCTCGATAGCCTGATAGCAGCTCTATTTCCACTGTTGAAGTTAACGCCATATCAACAATCTTAAAATAGACCAATACACATCCAAAGTGTAAACAGTAATAATCTTTTCTGAGTATCTTTCTTGCCTTAAGGCGATTAAAATATATCGTGAGTGAAAACACCCACTTTTAATAGAAATTATTTAATTGTATAATGATCCCCCTCTCCTGACCAATACGACATCGTCATCCGTTAGTTATCAAGCCACGTTGGCATTTCTGGGAACAAAATAACGACCTTGCTGCTCAGGTAACACTCAACCTGTGACACCTTGTACTGGCCTATACTCTGATTACAAAGCCAGCATCAAAACCTACATCCGTGATCTCATGCGGAAGTGCAAGACACCCAAGTAGGTATTACTAATTAACATGCAGTAAAAACCTGTACTGGTTATACCCGTGAAGGGCCCGGGGTAGAATACGCCTTCAGCAACCCATGCTTGCCATAAAAGGCGACTCAGCTTGTCGTAAGAGGCGACTAACGGGATCGGGTGGTCAGGCTCGCTGACTTGGTTGAAACATGTCATCGGTTCCCGATTGCGCAGATCGATGCTCATGTTGTTGATCACTGGATCGTCTGGTCTAGACTCGATTATTTACAGACCTCCGCCATATAGCTGGAATATTGCTCAGTGCGGCGTAAAACTACACTCACTCACTCACTCACTGTACTGGTTGTACCTACATGGGTTGTCAGTCCAGATGTGGAGAAGTCATCATGCGACAATGCCGTATTGGCCACACGATGTACTAAATATCAATTGAAAGGTGAGGATCCAACGTTTTACATAGGAGTTGAAGTCCTGTAAAATTATTGTTCTCTTGACAAACACAGAAGTCCAAAAGCATTCAAAGTAGATTCTTCTTCCTTTTTCAATCGTAGAATATGTGTCTTTTTAATGTCTGGGTGTCTGGGTAGATTTTTCAAAACTGCTTGCAGCTCAAGGGATGGAGTAAACGAGGGTGGGGTCCTTGCAGGAAGCCAATGTCCCCTAAGTTCTCATGGTCCCTAGTGTGGTGATCTACCTTCAGTTGTTGGCGATCTATAGCCCATTTTCACATTGTATGGTACAAAAATTTTGTGACAGTTTAGTAATTTTATTAGGCGATAACTTTGCACAATCACCAGTTAGTGAATCTCGTGAAGGGAGTGAGTTTAGTTTTACGCCGCAATCAGCACTATTCAGCTATATGGCGGCGGTCTGTAAATAGTCGAGTCTGGACCAGACAATCCAGTGATCAACAGCATAAACTGCGCACTTGGGAACCAATGACATGTGTCAACCAAGTCATCAATCCTGACCACCCGATCCCGTTAGTCGCCTCTTACGACAACTTTAGTCGCCTTTTCTGGCAAGCATGGGTTGCTGAAGGCCTATTCTATCCGGGACCTTCACGGGTCGAATCTCTGGAATGGTTATTATATAAGTAGTATCAAACTTTTTTAGATGTTGAAAGATCATTGCGTTGTGATATCCTATGCATTTTAGATTGCTATATCAAGGTTTAGATTCAATGTTTTTAATACTGCGGCTGATATGATACAAAAGTCTCCCACATATATGTAATTTGGGCGCATAAGATAGCTCTGGCTGTGATACATGGGTCTCAAAACGGACATTTACTATTCCAATATGGGTTTGGCTATGCTTGGAAAAAAACAAGAAATTGGAAATGTTAAATATTTTGTTATCTATTCAAAAACAGGCTAGGTGATAGCTTACAACAATCTTGGTACTCATCAATTAGTGAATCTCTTAAATACATATTATATAACGAGTATGAAACTTTGTTCAATTTTGAAAGATATTTGTGTTGGGATATCCTGTGCATTTAAGAATTGCTATATCAAGGTTCAAATGGAGTGATATCAAATATGCGGTTGATTGTGGCATGTATGATGGAACTGAATATGACGAAAGACTATGCTCTATATCAGCATTATATAGACCATGAACATCATGTACTAGATATTTGTAATGCCTATCATATGCACACAACTAAATATACAACAAAGTTCACTAAAGAATCACTTTCTCATTTCTCTTTTGTAAACGTTTTGCAAAGCTGTTATATACAATGCTGACCTATACTTTCATCATGTACAGAGCTTGAGGAACTCCAGGAGTGTCTGTCTCTCCGTTTGACTAATGTTTGACTTTCCTTTTCTCTCACGCTCTTCTGTACAGGACTGAACTGGCCCGACTGGATGAATAAATCACGTCATCAAGGTCAGTTCCCAAACAACGTTGATGCTGCATCAGAATTTGTGTCGCTAATGGTTCAGAGTGCTAAGGACTACACAGGAGGACGCCTTCCTTACACATTTGAAGTCATCAATGAACCTGATTGGGTCGAAAAGATTATTGACCAACAAACAAATATAGATTTTCACAACTCTGTTGCCAAGAAGCTCAAATCACGATTTGGAATGAAAGTTGCCGGACCAACATACACCAGTATGGCCTTACGACAAGCAGATGAAAATAACTTCAGCTATTGGAAAAGAACTGCGAAGTTTATGGACATGACGCTTGATCATTTGGACTTTTTCTCTTTCCATTCCTACAATTATCTGCGGGTGTCAGGTGGAAACTATTCACGTTTTGGCATCAACGAAGCTCGTCTGGTCGCCTCTATTGACATGGTGGAGAATTACTCCCATCTCAAGAAAGGCAAAAATGTTCCGTTAGTTGTCAGTGAATTTGGTAGAGGAAATGTTTTCGGACTTCCCGACGGTTTCGAAAATGGAATCATTGACTTTGAGACCATTTATCAACCCAACGGTTTCATGTTTACTTTCCTGAACTTGAGGGAGTTTATCGAAATAGTTCTAGTTTTTCTTCACGGAAATGTTCAATATCCGGGTCATCCCACTCTAAGGAATTCCTTATTTACCAAAGACGGTCATGCTCTTAACATGACGAAATATTTCACGTTTTGGACAAACTTCGTTTATAACCACAAGTTTCTCCGTGTTTCAAGTCAATACAATGGACAAGAAAGAGTAATTGCACCCCTGGCTCTGGCAAACCCTCTCACCAAAGAGGTGGTAGTTCTTCTTCACAGCTATGATAGAAATTGGCAAAATGTACAACTTGACTTCTCCAAAAGCTGGATGAATCCTCCCACAGGCGAACGAACATGCGTTCTTTTCGAAAACAGTAATCCAGCAATTCATCTCAACTACCATTTCAACATATCTAAGGATCATGGCTCCGTGGGTCTGCCTGGATCATCAACATGCTTCTACACATTTAAAACCAACTACAACTTTGGCAGAATGCCCACGTGCAACCAACGCACATACTATGGCAAAGACATGGTCATCCCTATCAGCCATGGTCATGCTCAGACAACCATCCGTCTTCCAAGCTCTGGTTACAGTTCTGCGCATCTTAGGGTGGGAGTTAGCAGAAATTTGAATGCTGACGCAAAACCGAAGGCAGTTGTGTTCAATGGCCACACGCTGTCATCAAGCTACATGCTCTTTGATTCTATGAAGACCGACGGAAAAACAAAATGGAACGTGTGGGTGTTCATGGTCCCCGAATAACAAGTCCGTGCAACAAACAACGTCAACATGACCTTTCAAGGCGACGGTGGTCATGTATCATCTGTTGGCCTCATTGTCGGTAAAATATAGGAGAAAACACTTATCCTCAGAACATGGCTGATCTTAGGACTGAAATTCTCGTAGATGGCTGCCTGTCATTGATGGAATAAAGATTATTAAATCTCCATGTGGGTTGTGATTTGGTATGTTTCTGTCCAGATTTATTGAAGTCAAAGAAGAAAGACACATGTGCTTTCACGTTGAGTGAGATAGTTAAAGTCTAACGTGGGCAATATTTCATCTTTGACGTTATATAAAACTAGTAATAGTGTGCTTATAAAGCTACATACATTATATCAACAGATTGGGTCTTCACTTATTGTCGCCGAATGATGAGCGTGGGAGAAGTTTCGGTACAAAGGGTACTATGTGTGAAGCGCAGTTGGGGTGTCCTCTGCAGCGATCATGCGAGAATATAGCAACAAGTATCTAGGATTGATCATGCCTTTGTCAAGAAGCCGTCGACAATCTTTGCATCTTAACGACTGACCCAGACAACATAGTGGGTGTTATGGGCAAGACAACATTGTGGGTGTTATGGGCTGTGGCACTGGCACAGTGATTGCGATTCTGTTTCAGAACACTCTGCAGATACCTCAGTGAATGAATGAGTAGTCTTTTACGCCGCTTTAAGAATATCCCAGCAATATCATGGCGGATAGTGTTACATAATCTTGACATAATTCTTAAGAATCAATTATTGTGCTAGTTTAAATAATGAGTGAGAGAGAGAACTTATATGTATTGTCACATCGGCAATGTTTCAGCCATACAGTGATGAACACAATCATTTATGATACAATAACTTAATATTTACCAAACAAATGTTGACGAAGAACAGTGAAAATATAGTATCAGAGAGAAGGTAAAAACTTCCAGGTAGTCATAAAACGATATCATTAAATGAGACCAAGACAAAAATATAAATGGGCTATAGATCACCACAACTAATGATAGAACGCGATACTAGGGACCATAGGAACTTCCATTACTTAAGTTATCTACACGGACCCTAGTTAAGAAATACAGTTCGTTCTACCACCATGTATAGTGTAATAAAGCACTATTTCGCCCTGAACTATTATACTTGCGTCCGAGTGCTTTAACGTTATAATAGTTCAGGGCGAAAGTGTCGGACAACATAAAATCCGGCTATAGATTGCCAACACCTGAAGGTAGATTACCATACTAGGGACCATGGGGACTTACAGTACCTTTGCTACCTTCATGGACCCCAGTTGGATTTACATCGTCCCCTCAGCCGTTAGCAATTTAGTCCCATCTAGCCAAAATTTAAAAATAGACATATGCTACGATTAAAAACAGTGGAAGTCTAAACGTACAGGAAATGTTTTGGGACTTACGTACCCTCTCAGGAGGACAATAATTTTACGGTACTTCAACCCCCTTTGAGGGTACAGCCACTAACAATTCAAGTTACTGATCTAAACTACCATGAATTACCATAATAATCAAAATTCAACAATGAAATCAATTTCTTTTAAAAATCCAAGAATTAAATGTTAAAGAGTTAAAAAGGTCCTTCATTGTTTTGACATTGAAATATTTATCCCTTATGATGGAGAATTCAACACAGTCAAGCAGGATATGCTTGACCGTGATTCTCTCATCACAAGGGATACAAAACGGAGGATCTTCACCTTTCAATAGGCATGAATGAGAATATCTATAGCTAGTATGGCCAATACGACATCGCCGCATGATTACCTCTTCAAATCTGGACTGACAACCCAAGTAGGAATAACCAATATAGGGTTTTATTTCATGTAATTTATTGATGCCTACCTGGGTGTCCCACATCTTCTGCATCAGATCACGGATATAAGATCTAATGTTAGCTTTATAATCAGTGTATGGAATAAGAAGTGGTGTCACAGATTTGTTGAGTGCTGCCTTGGCAGCAAGATCGGCTATTGTGTTACCAGAAATGCCTACGTGGCTGGGTAACCAACAGAAGATGATGTCGTATTGGCCAGTAGCAAGATCATTATACAATTCAATAATATCAATTAAAAGTGGATGTTTACAAGACATATTTTAATAGCCTGAAGACAAGAAAAAGAGTCGGAATAGATTATATATTGTTTATGTTTAGGATGTCTTTGAATATATTTAAGAGCCGTTAGTATGGCATTGGCTTCAACTGTAAAAATAGAGGTGTTGTCTGGTAATCTAGAAGATATTGTTCATCTGTAAATAAGGATTTATATTTGATATATTTATGTTTTAGTTGATTATATTCTTGTTTGTATTGTAATTCATTCGTTTCTCTTTTTTTAAATGTACTTAATGTTAGGTCCACTTGGGGCCTAACCAACTGCCAAGGAGGAGAAGAAAGAAGACGGGAAGGAGCTATATTTTCCAGCTCAATACTAGAAGCAGCAAGAAATGGCTTAATACTGAGCCCAAGAGGCGGAACAAGGGAAGACGTTTTGTTATACAAATCCTCATAAAGAGGATTAAAGACACAATTAATTGCAGGATTAAACTCATTAGAAGCTAATTTTGTAATGTACTGTAAAGATAGTTTTATACGGCGATGGTTGAGAAAAAGCTCATCAGCCTCGACTGTCGATAGGAGAAGTTGTAAAAGAACCGAGACAAAGTCTTAGGCCTTGGTGGTGCACAGGATCAAGTAGTTTTAGGTTGCTTTGACAAGCTCCACCATATACGATGGAGCCGTAATCAAGTTTCGATCGCACGAGTGATCTATATAAGTGAAGTAGGGTAGACTGATCCCCGCCCCATTTTGAATTAGAATCAACCTTTAATAAATCGAGAGCCTTCAAGCATTTGGCTTTTAGGGATTTAATATGCGGCAAAAAGGTCAAATGTGAATCAAAAATAAGTCCCAAGAACTTAGCCTCCTTGACAACTTTGATAGGGGTGCCACTTAGAAATATTTCTGGGTCTTTATGCGGTATATATTTACGGCAGAAAAGTACACAATTGGTTTTTGATTTAGAAAATTTGAAGCCATTTTCAAGACACCATTTATCTATTTTGTTTAAACAAAGCTGCATTTGTCGTTCAATAGTATGCATATTTTTTCCACGAGAAGAAATATTAAAATCATCCACAAATAACGATCCATCAATTGAATCTTTTAAAACTTTAGATAAATTGTTGATCTTGATGCTAAAAAGAGTGACAGACAAAATACTGCCTTGTGGAACACCCTGATCCTGATTGTAATGATCAGACAGGGTAGAACCTACACGGACCTGGAACTGTCTGTCATTTAAAAAGTTGGCAATAAATTGAGGCAAACGACCTCGCAAACCGAAGTCATGTAAATCCCTTAAAATGCCATATTTCCAGGTTGTATCATATGCCTTCTCAAGATCCAAAAAGATAGATACAGCGTGTTGTTTATTGATCAGTGCGTTTTTAACAAATGATTCTAAACGCACTAAGTGATCGACTGTACTTGTTTTGACGCACCCGTGAAGGTCCCGGGGTAGAATACGCCTTCAGCAACCCATGCTTGCCATAAAAGGCGACTCAGCTTGTCGTAAGAGGCGACTAACGGGATCGGGTGGTCAGGATCGCTGACTTGGTTGACGCATGTCATCGGTTCCCAATAGCGCAGATCGATGCTCATGTTGTTGATCACTGGATTGTCTGGTCCAGACTCGATTATTTACAGACCGCCGCCATATAGCTGTAATATTGCTGAGTGCGGCGTAAAACTAAACTCACTCACTCACTCACTCACTCACTCTGTTTTGACGGAAACCACACTGTATATCTGTTATGGGGTTATTAGTTTCCAAGTACCAAACAAGTCGATTATTTATCATGCGTTCCATGGTTTTGCAAACACAGCTAGTTAATAAAATCGGACGATAATTGGATGCATCAGTATGATCCCGTCCAGGTTTAGGTATTGGTACTACTATGGCATCACGCCATGAAGAAGGAAATTTTCCGGCAGTCCAAATATCATCAAAAACCGATAAGAGCGTCTCTAAACAGGATTCTGGTAAGTGCTTCAGGAGTTGATAATGTATGTTATCAGCTCCTGTAGCAGTGTCATGAGTTTGATCAAGAGCAGTATGGAGTTCATGAATAGAAAAAGTTTCATTATATTCTTCCCCATTATCAGAATTGAAATTAATATTTTTTTCTTTTCTTCCTGTTTTTGATATTACTGGAATTTAGGTGCATAATTTGAAGAGGAAGAGTGTTAAGCAAGTGTTTCACCCAGTTTGTTAGCAATATCTGAATTATCAGTAAGCAATTGATCTCCATGTTTAAGATGATGGATAGTGGATTTAGTACCTTTACCTTTAATTTTCTGGACCATGTTCCATACCTTGGACATGGGTGTCCGAGAATTTATTTTGGATACATAATTTTGCCAAGATTGGCGTTTGTTCTATTTAAAAGTACGCCGTGCTTTAGCATTAAAAAGTTTGAATTTATTTAAATTATGCACCATAGGATGGCGACGGAAATAATGTTCTGCTTTTTTCCTTGCCTTCCTAGCTTGTTTGCACTCATCGTTGAACCATGGTTTTCGAATATGTGGAACTACAGAGGAATTTGGTATACACACATCAGCTATGGAATTCAATTCATCAGAAAAACACTTAATAGCATCAGGAATGTCAATAAAACGTTCAGGTTTAAGCTTTTCAGCACACAGTGTTTCATATAAAGCCTAGTTAGCCTTTTTAAAATTCCGCCTTGATGATGGAGGAACATCAGAGGGAATTACAGCTTTTAATATTGTAGGAAAATGGTCACTTCCACAGAGGTCATCGTGGACTGACCATTCGAATTCATTTAGTAGTTCTGAATTTGTGAGTGACAAGTCGAGAGCAGAATAGGTCCCTGTACCAGGGTGTAAATATGTGTTGGAACCATCATTATAAATACATTAATCATTATCAGAACAAAAGTCCTCCAACAATTTACCTTTAGCGTTTGTAGTTACACTACCCCAGAGTGGGTTGTGCCCATTTAAATCTCCCATTAGAATACAGGGCTTCGGGAGCTGATCGTATAGAGCTTGAAGATCGGTTTTGGCAAACGCCGAAGACGGTGAAATATAAAGAGAGCATAGCGTAAACGCTACATGTAAAGTAATTCTCACAGCAACAGCCTGCATATTAGTAGTAAGTGGAACAGGGCTTTGAATAACGTTTTGTCTGACTAGAATGGATGATCCGCCACTGGCCCTATCACCCGGAGGGGAATAACAATGATATGCATTAAAATGACGAAGGTCAAATGTATCTGTTTGCTTTAAATATGTCTCCTGGAGACATATCGCTGAAGGTGTAAAATCTTGGACTAATAGCTGTAATTCATGTAAATTAGTCCTCAATCCTCTGCAGTTCCACTGTACAATATTACTGGAATAAACTGTCTTTTGGGGGGATTTATTGGGGATCTACCCCGCACTCTTTTGGAGGGCGACAAGCTATGTGCCATAGAATGGACGTTTTCAGAAACGTCCATGTCTTCAAGAGACCCATATTTATTGAACAATTGAATTTTGTTCTCTGACCCTTTAGGAGCTCTGCCACTTTGTTGTTTTGAAGCATCAGCCTTAGGCTTCGGTTTACTTTTTACCGTTTGCTGACTATCAGCTGTCGACTGAGATTTTGAGTTCGACTGAGATGATGATTTGTTAGCAGAAGAAGACTTTGAGGTACTAGGAAGTGATTCCTCAGTCTGAGATGACATAGTAGGGGATAAAAGCTGTGGAGAATCGCAATTTACCCAAGTCAAGGTAGTTTGGCAGCCTGTAGATGATTTTGTTATTTTAGATCTGGACTCAGATGGTGGTTTTGCGACTGTAGCATAACTTTCTGTAAGGTCAGATCTCTTTACCAGTTGTTTTGCTTCAGAAAAAAAGATGTTTTGGGTATACTTTATTCTGTTTATTTCCATTTGCTCTTTCCATATTGGGCACTGTTTTGACGAAGATGAATGGTCGCCTGAGCAGTTGGTGCATTTTCTAAAGTCACTGTCACAATCTTCTGTTGTGTGTGTCTTCTCACCACAGTGAGCACACACAACAGACAATGTGCAGGTAGATACACCGTGTCCATATTTCTGGCATTTAAAACACCTGAGCGGGTTGGGGATGTATGTATCAACCTGAATATTACAGTAGCCTGCCTTCACTGATTTGGGTGCATTTGGAGAGGAAAAAGTAAACAGACTTTTCGTCAAACAATCGGTCTCGATCCCTAACGATACCTTTGCTTGTGTTCAGGGTTTTGTGAGCAGACGCTGTGACGGGAATGCCCACGAAAGATTTGATGTTCATCAGGTTGGTGGATTGTTGTTTTTTACTACATTCAACTAACAGTGCACCCGAATGTAATCGTCTAATGTTTTTCACATCTCCAGCCATACCTTGAATACCTTCGGAGACAGCCCATTCAACCACCCGTCTAGGTGAAGTAAGGGCCGAAGATGGTGTGTTGGGCAAATGGAACACAGTTAAAAGCCCAACTGCCCTCAACCACCAGGATCCCGTCCTTCACCGACACGGGACGCAACCCACGGCAAACAGGTTGCCCAATTTAGTCGCCTTTTACGACAATCAATGGGGTGCTGTGGACACATTCTGTCCCGGGTCCACACGGGAGAAAAGCACTTAGCGTCACCCACCACGAGGAGGTGGCTCTTCATGGGTGCCAAACACATCTGGGGTGAACGTTTTACCTAAAAGTGTTAAAAAGGTCCTTAATTATTTTACCGGTAAAATACATATTCCTTATGATGAAGAATTCAACACGGTCAAGCGGGATATGCTTGACCGTTACTCTCTCATCAAAAGGGATACAAAATGGAGGATCCTCACATTTCAATAGGTATGCATAGGTATATCGACATCGTCGTAAAATAACCTCTTTAAATCTGGACTGACAGCCCAAATGTAATGCCAAGTAAGTGTAACCAACATGCGGTTTTATTTCATGTAATTTATTCATACCTACTTGGGTGTATCACGTCTTCTGCATCAGATCACGGATGTAAGTTCTAATGCTAGCTTTGTAATCAGAGTATGGAATAAGAAGTGGTGTCTCAGATTTGTTGAGTGCTGCCTTGGCAGCAAGATCGCACATTGTGTTACCAGAAACGCCAACGTGGCTGGGTAACCAACAGTAGCAAGATTACTATACAAATCAATAATGTTGGCAAGAAATATTTTAATAGCCTGAAAGCAAGAAAGAGAGTCTGAAAAGATTATATACTGTTAATGTTTAGGGTGCCTTTGAATATATTTAAGAGCCGTTGATATGGCTTCAGCTGTAAAATTCGAGCTGTTATCCGGTAATCAAGAAGATATTGTTTTCGATCCAATGACAGTGGCAGATAAATAATGATTTTTAATTACTATATTTATGTTTTAATTGATTATATTCTTCTCTCATTTTTAAATGTAGTTAATGTTAGGTCCACTTGGGATCTAACCAATTGCTCAGGAGGAGAAGAACTATATTTTCCAGCTCAATGCTAGAAGCAGCAAGAAATGGCTTGATTCTGAGCCCAAGAGGCGGAACAAGGGAAAACGTTTTGTTATACAAATCCTCATAAAGAGGATTAAAGACACAATTAAATGCGGGGTTAGACTCATTAGAAGCTAAGTTTGTAATGTATTGTAAAACTAGTTTTATACGGCGTTGGTTGAGAGAAGGGTCATCACCTTCGACGTAAAGACTGTCGATAGGAGACTCTGAGGTTCTAAAAGAACCAAGACGAAGTCGTAGGCCTTTAGAATAACTGTTGATCTTTATGCTAAAATGAGACATAAACAGACAAAATACTGCCTTGTGGAACACCCTGATACTGATTGTAATGATCAAAAAGGACAGAACCCACGCGGACCTGGAACTGTCTGTCATTTAAAAAGTTGGCCACAAATCAGGCAAACGACCTGCCAAACCGAAGTCATGTAAATCTCTTAAAATGCTATATTTCCAGGTTGTATCATATGCCTTCTCAAGATCAAAAAAGATATACACATCGTGTTGTTTATAGATTAAAGTGTTTTTAACAAATGATTCTAAACGCACTAAATGATCGACAGTACCTCTATTTTTACGGAAACCACACTGTATATCTGTTACAAGGTCTTTTGTTTCGAAGTATCAAACAAGTCGATTATTTATCATGCGTTCCATGGTTTTGCAAACACAGCTAGTTAGTGAAATTGTTCGATAATTTGACGGATCCGTATGATCACGTGCAGGTTTAGGTATTGGTACTACTATAGCGTCACGCCATGAGGGAGGAAAGTTAACCGATGTCCAAATATAATCAAAAATAGTCAACACAGTTTGAAGACAGGATTCTGGTAAGTGCTTCAGGAGTTGATGATGTATGTTATCAGCTTCTGTAGCAGTATCGTGGGCTTGCTCAAGAGCCGTATAGAGCTTGTGAGCAGAAAATAGTTCATTATAGTATTCCCCATTATCAGAACTGAAGTTAATAGGTTTCCTTTCTTGTTGTTTTTGGTACTTTTGGAATGTAGACACATAATTAGAAAAGAAAGAGTGTTTAGCGAGGGTTTCACCCAGTTTTTTGCAATATCTGATTTATCTGTAATTGATCTCCATGTTTAAGATGATGGACTCCAGATTTAGTATCTTCACCTTTAATTATCTTGACCATGTTCCATACCTTGGACATGAGTGTCCAAGAATTTATTTTGGATACATAATTTTGTCAAGGTTGGCGTTTGTTCTGTTTAAACGTACGCTGCGCTTTAGCATTTAAAATTTAAAATGTATTTAAATTATACACCATAGGATGGCGACGGAAATAATGTTCTGCTTTTTTCCTTGCCTTCCTAGCTTGTTTGCAATCTTCACTGAACCATGGTTTCCGGATATGTGGAACTGCAGAGGAATTTGGTATGCACTCATCAGCAATGGAATTCAGTTCATCAGGAAAGCATTTAATAGCATCAGGAAAGTCAATAAAACGTTCAGGTTTAAGTTTTGCAGCACACAGTGTTTCATATAAAGCCCAGTTAACCTTTTGTAAAACGTCAAAGACGGAGAGATATAGAGAGAAGATAATGTAAACGCAACGTGCAAAGTTAGTTGTACGGCAAGGAATTGGTATTAAGTGAAACGGGGCTATGGATAATGTTCTCATTGACTAGAATGGAAGATCCTATTGTGGCCTTATCACCTGGAGGTGAAAAGCAATGACATGCTTTGTAATGATGAAGGTCAAAAGTGTATGTCTGTTTTAAATACGTCTCCTGCAAACAGATCGCTGAAGGTGTAAAAATTTGGACTAATACCTGCAAATCATGTAAGTTAGTCCTCAGTCCTCTGCAGTTCCACTGTACAATATTAGTGGAATAAACTATCTTTTGGGTGGATTTATTGGGGATCTACCCCGCACTCTTGTGGAGGGCGACAAGCTATGTGTCCTAGAATGGACCATTTGAATGGACCTTCAAGAGATCCATATTTGTTGAACAATTGAATTCTATTTTGTGACCCTTTGGTGCTCTGCCACTTTGTTGTTTTGAAGCATCAGGCTTAGCTTTGGGCTTATTTTAGCAATTTGTTGTCTGTCAGCTGTTGAGTGGGACTCAGAGCGTGACTGTGAAGAAGAAGGGGATTTATGACCAGAAAAATACTTTGAGGAACTAATAAGTGATTCCTCAGTCTGGGGTGATATAGGAGGGTACAGAAGCTGTGGACAGTCGGAACTGACCCAAGTCAAGGTAGTTTGGCATCCTGTAGATGATTTTGTTATTTTCGAGCTGGATTCAGGTGATGATTTTGCTACTGTAACATAACTTTCTGGAAGGTCAGATCTCTTCACCAGATTTTTTTTGCCTCAGAAAAAGAAATATTTTGGGAAAACTTTAGCTTGTTTATCGCCATTTGCTCTTTCCTAATTGGTCATTGTTTCGGAGAAGATGAATGGTCGCCTGAGCAGTTCGTGCATTTTTTAAAATCACTGTCACAATGTTCTGTTGTGTGTGTCTTCTCACCACAATGAACACACATAACAGACATTGAGCAGGTAGATACACTGTGTCCATTTTGACAGACAGACATTTTTATTCGGTAATATACGGGCTTATGGACCAATTTGCAGTTGAGATATACTGCGTTTATAATGTCACGTGAACACAAATTAAAATAATTATCTAGCAATAAATATATGTTTTAACAAAGTTGCAACTGAATGTATCAGAAGGGGATTTTGAGATGTTAGTAAATTTACCATTAACATATTGTTTTTATGCCTGAGCGGGTTGATAATGTGGGTCTCAACTTGGGTGTTACAGTAACATGCCTTCACCGATTTGGGAGCATTTGTCGATGTACATACAGCACACTTTGATCTTTCATTTCTGATGTTTGGAGGGCCACCATTCGATCCTTTTTGTCAAAGATTGAAAACAAAGTGGCTGGAACACCCCCGTTATTACGCTAACGCCGTGTATCGAGATGGGTACACGATTGTTTGTGGACTTGTGTATGCTTGTTGTCGTGTAGGGTGACTTTGAAAGCAACCCTGGACCCAGAACTGGTGGTCGGTACTATAATAGTGACTCCAATAATAACGGATTACAAACAACATTGACAACAAAAACGTGGCGGGCGAATGTTTATCGGGTGGGAGTGAACAGGCACAGTCCGACCGGACTAATATAGCTGCCATTGCAAAGACGTTGAAAACAATTCAGGATGAGAAATCATCTATGAACTCAAAGTTTGATAGACTTTCTGAAGACTTTGGGGATAAATTAGTTGACCTAAAGGCAGAAAAGTAGGATTGCAAACAGAAACTGTTTGATTTAGAAATTAAAACTGACAACATCGAGGCACAGTCACGTAGATCAAATCTGATATTTCTTGGAATCGTGGGAGGATAGTGAAGCCAAAGTGAGAAACTTCTTTTACGATATCCTTAAACTAGAAAACGCCGATACTGTACCGATGCAGCGGACACATCGACTGAAAGCAAAAACAGCCATTCACCCTGCCCTTGTAAAGTTTACCTCTTACAAGGATGAAAGTAACATCCTACAGGCTCGAAAATCTCTCCTGAAAGATGATATAAACTTTCGCATCTCAGAAGATTTCACGGAGAGGGTGAGATGGCTTAGATCACAACTCTTCCCTTTCATGGACAATGCACAAAGTGAGGGTTGTACTGCCTTCTAGAGTTATGACAAACTTATCAACGACATGGTCTTGAGATGCTCACTCTTTGTAAAACCATGCACATGCATATCGCCAATGGGCTAACTGGACATATATTTCTAACACTGGAACCAGTATAGTAGACTATGTTATCTTCAGTACTTGTTTATTTCCTAATATGGAGGATATGTCAGTCCTCACAAGGACAGAATCAGATCACCAACCACCACCAACCACCTTTACTAATATTTTCTCTACACAGCAATGTACAAATGTCCATAATGACATACCGACGGTTCGAGTACCTCGCTTTAGAATGAATGATACTAGCTATGAACAATTTTAGGCGGTGGTTTCTGATGATATTATAGATACATGTAAGTAGGAATTTGTTTGATCCCTAGACACGTATGTTAATGTCGCTGTGAGCTATAATGCAAACAATTTTAAAGAAAAAAGTAGTAACCAATGAGTGCAAGTTTCTGAAATCAGAGAAGTATAAATATCTCACTAAACTTAGAAAGTATCATTGCAAAAATGACCTAACAAATTATTTGCAAGCTAAAGCAAACTTTAAACGTTACTGCAAGCTGAGGAAAGACCAATACGATAAAGTACATGCAGATGAGATCTCAAATGTCGCCTCTGGAAGGTGATTGTAGACTCTTCTGGAGAACAGTGAAACGTCGATTTTTATCAGACAAAGGAACGGGTAACATCACACCAGACGTATGAACCCAAAGAAAAAACAACAGAATAATTCGTTCGATGATGAAGTGTATAGTTTTGTTGATAACCACACTTGTGAATTTTGTGATAATTCCCCAATAGACCTTACTAATGACATACTGATTAGTGTAATATCTCAGAAAAAGAGTTACTTAACAATGTTCGGGACTTGAAACCAGGTAAAGCCCCCTGGTGATGATGGTATACCACCTGATTTTTTAAAGCTGAGTAGTTCATATCTCTTACCTTTTCTACTCTTATTGCTCCATAAAGTCTTGGATAGTGGTGTATTTTCAGATAGCTGGAATACTGGTATGATAATCCCGTTATTTAAATCATGGCCAAGAAATAATCCAAACAACTACAGAGGCATATATCTCTTGACCTGTTGTGAAAAGACTTTTACATTAATTATAGAAAAAAGTATAAGAATCTGGTTGCATTTTAATAAACTCATTGCTGAATCTCAAGCTGGGTTTCGCCCAGAGTATTCCACTGCAGACCAAATATTTACTTTACAGGCCTTATGTACTAATATCTGAATAAGCACAAAGGTAGATTTTATGGTGCATTTATAGATTTTTAAAAGGTCTTTGACCTCGTTGACAGAAGAAAATTGTTATATCTGCTTGTAAAAAGCTATAATGGTAAAAGCTATAATGTCTTAAGAAACATGTATAATGTCGTTAAAGCAGCGGTCAAAGTCGATAATCATAAGACACCAGCGTTCAGTACATCAGCTGGAGTTAAACAAGGTTGTATTCTAAGTCCTGTATTATTTATATTCTTTATCAATGAACTTGTGCACGAAATGTGTGAGGCCAGCAATTATGGTATATTTGTTAACCACAGTATTGACGATTTAATGTTGTTGTTATTTGCAGATGATGTTGTTGTTTTCCTTCTTCACTGTTGGTCTGCAAAGGCAATTGGATGTCTTACCTGAGTATTGCTCGAAATGGGGACTAAGTGTAAACATAAACAAATCAAAAATCATTGTCTCCAGAAATGGAGGTATACTTTCCAGACTTGAAAAATGGTCTTATAATAATATAAATCTCGAAATTGTGACTTATTACAATTACCTGGGTATTATGTTTTCCTGAAGATTGATATGGACAAAGATATTGATATGTGAAACTTTGGCAATTCAGGGACGGAAAGCAATGGGACCAGTCTTATCATTGTTTACTTGCAACAAACATATTGATTTTCAAACTGCGTGTAAAATATTTGATTCCAAAATATCTCCTCTTCTCACATATGGGTTACAAATCTGGGGTGTAAAATACCAGGAAGTTATAGTGAGTGAGTGAGTTAATATTTATCGGCAGTATCTCAGTCATATTGTGACGAGAACAATACAAAAACATGATATATATCAATAATACTTGAAACAATCTGTTGACAAAGAACAGCAAAACCACTAGTATATCACAGACATTCATTTAAATCTAGTAATGATATCTAAAACAGTTTAATTACTGAGAACACTACAATATAAAAACGGGCTATAGATTGCCAACAACTGAAGGTAGATCACCATACTAGGGACCATGGGGACTTACAGTACTTTTGCTACCTGCATGGACCCTAGCTGGATTTACATCATCCCTTCAGCCGTTAGCAATTTCGTCATATCTAGCCATATATTAAAACTACACGTATGCTACGAGTAAAACAGTGGAGAGCTTTAATTTACTTCGAATGTTATGGGACTTACGTACCCTCTCGGGAGGACAATAATTTTACTGTACTTTAACCCTCTATTTAGAGCTCAGACAACAAATCTAAGTCTTTTTAAAAAGCAATAATTAAATGAGAACTATGATTAATAAAAAGATCCTGCAAAGTTCGTGATGTAAAATATTTGTCCCTTGTGATGGAGTACTCAACACAGTCAAGCAAGAGATGCTTGACTGTGATTCGTTCATCACAAGGGATACAAAACGGAGGATCTTCACCTTTCAATAGGTATTGATGTCTATACCTGTTGTGGCCAATACGGCATCGTCGGATGATGACCTCCTCAAATCTGGACTGACAACCCAAGTAGGTGTAACCAACATAGGGTTTTACCGCATGTAATGTATTGATACCTACTTGAGTGTCCCATCTCTTCTGCATGATATCCCGGATATAAGATCTGATAACAGCTTTATAATCAGAGTAGGGGATAAGAAGTGGTGTCACAGATTTGTTCAGTGCTACCTTCGCAGCACGATCGGCTATTGTGTTCCCAGTAATACCAACGTGGCTGGGTAACCAACAAAAGACGATGTCACACTGGCCAGTAACAAGATCATTACATAATTCAATAATTTCTATTAAAAGTGGATGTTTACATGATACGTTTTTAATCGCCTCAAGGCAAGAAAGAGAGTCTGAATAGATTATAAATTGTTGATGTTTCGGGTGTCTTTGAATATATTTAAGAGCCGTCAATATGACGTTTGCTTCAGCCGTGAAAATTAAACTGCTATCGGGTAATCTAAAAGATATTGTTTTAGATCCAATGACAGTAGCACAAGCCACTGCGCCACCGTCCTTGGATCCGTCTGTGAATAAGGATTTGTAATTGCAATATTTATTTTTTAGTTGATTATATTCTTGTTTATATTGTAATTCATTAGTTTCTGATTTTTTAAATGTGGTCAGTGTAAGGTCTACTTGTGGCCTAACCAACTGCCAAGGAGGAGAGTAAATCAGACGGGAGGGAGCTATGTTGTCTAGCGCTATACCAGCAGCAGAAAGGAAAGGTTTCACTCTTAGTCCAAGAGGCGGAACAAGGGAAAACTTCTTGTTATACAAATCCTCATACAGAGGTTTAAAGACACAGTTAAATGCAGGGTTTGACTCGTTGGAATATAATTTGGTTATATACTGTAAAGCTAATTTTATACGGCGTTGTTTAAGAGATGGTTCATCAGCCTCAACGTACAGGCTGTCGACGGGTGAAGTTCGAAATGAGCCAAGACAAAGTCTTAGACCTTGATTGTGAACAGAATCTAAAAGTTTTAGGTTGCTTTTGCAGGCTCCACCATAGACGATGCAGCCGTAATCAAGTTTTGATCAATGATCGATAAAGTTGCAGGAAGGTAGCTTGATCCCCTCCCCACTTACAATTAGAAATGACTTTCAACAAGTCAAGGGCCTTCAGGCATTTAGTTTCAAGGGACTTAATATGTGGTAAAAAGGTTAAATGGGAGTCAAAAATTATACCTAAGAACTTAGCTTCCTTTACCACTTTGATGGGAGTGCCACTGAGAAATAGTTCAGGGTCCTTATGCAGTTTATATCTTCTACAAAAATGTATACAATTAGTTTTCGATTTAGAAAATTTAAAACCGTTTTCAAGACACCACTTGTTAATTTTGTTTAAACACAATTGCAGTTGTCTTTCAATAGTATGCATATTTTTACCGCGACAAGAAATATTAAATCATCCTCAAAAGTGATCCATCAATTGAATCATTTAAAACCTTAGATAAACAGTTGATTTTAATGCTAAATAAAGTGACAGATAAAATACTGCCTTGTGGGACACTCTGATCCTGACTATAATGATCAGACAAGGTAGAACCCACTCGGACTTGAAATTGTCTGTCATTTAAAAAGTTGGAAATATATTGAGGCAAACGGCCTCGCAGTCCAAAGTCATGCAAATCTTTCAAAATGCCATATTTCCATGTAGTGTCATAGGCTTTTTCTAAATAAAAAAATATAGAGACTGCATGTTGTTTATTAATTATAGCGTTTTTGACAAATGATTCTAAACGCACTAAGTGATCAATGGTACTTCTGTTTTTACGAAAACCACACTGAATATCTGTTATGAGGTTATCGGTCTCTAAGTACCAAACTAGTCTATTGTTTATCATTCGTTCCATGGTTTTGCAAACACAGCTTGTGAGAGAAATTGGTCGATAATTTGAAGGATCAGTATGATCACGTCCAGGTTTAGGGATTGGGACTACTATAGCATCTCGCCATGAAGACTGAAATTTTCCCGAAGTCCAGATGTCATCAAATATATTTAAAAGGATTTCTAAACAAGATTCTGGTAAGTGTTTCAGGAGTTGATAATGTATATGATCAGCTCCTTAAGCAGTATCATGAGCTTGTTCAAGAGCAGCATGAAGCTCATGAATAGAAAATATTTCATTATAATCTTCATCATTATTTGAACTGATATTTATAGCTTTCTTTTCTTGCTGATTTTTATATTTCTGAAATTCAGGCACATAATTTGTAGAAGAGTGTTTGGCGAGGGTTTCACCCAGTTTATTTGCGATATCGGATTTGTTAGTCAGTAGTTGATCACCATCCTGAAGGTGTTGAATGCTGGATTTAGTGCCCTTCCCTTGATTTTCTGAATCATGTTCCATACTTTTGATATCGGCGTACGTGCACTGATCTTTGATACATACGTTCGCCAAGAATGGCGTTTACTTTGCTTAAAGGTACGCCGAGCTTTAGCATTAAGAATTTTATATTTGTTCAAATTGTGGACCGTAGGATGGCGGCGGAAATAATATTCAGCTTTTTTCCGTGCCTTCCGAGCTTGTTTGCAATCATCGTTGAACCACGGTTTTCTAATATGTGGAGTTGCGGAGGACTTAGGGATACACCCATTGGCTATGTTGTTCACCTCATCAGTAAAACACTTTATAGCGTCAGCAACATCAGTGAAAAGTTCAGGTTTAAGTTTGTCAGCACAGAGAGTTTCATATAAAGGCCTGTTAGCCTTCTTAAAATTCCATCTGGATGACGGAGGAACGTCAGAAGGGGTTACAGGTGTTAGAAATGTAGGAAAGTGATCACTTCCACAAAGGTCGTCATGGACGGACCATTCAAATTCATTCAGGAGGATTGAGTCAGTGACAGATAAATCAAGACTAGAATAAGTACCATTCCCAGGATGTAGATAAGTGTGAGAGCCATCGTTATAGATGCATAAATCATTATTTGAAATGAACTCTTCAAGTAACCTTCCGGTCCTATATTGCTTGTATGCACACTACCCCATAGTGGGTTATGACCATTGAGATCACCCATAATGATGCAGGGCTTTGGAAGTTGGTCGTAAAGTGCTTGAAGATCAGTTAATTGAAGCAACGATGTTGGGGGAATGTAAAGATAGCACAAAGTGAAAGGAAGTTATAGAAAAAGTACAAACAAACTTCTTCAAATGATTTCCAGGAGTGGGTAAATATATGCAGCAAACAAAGCTATTCTTGGAGAAACCGAACGATACTGTTTATTCATAACAACACGGATAAAAGTTATAAAATATTGAATTAAGTTGTTAAGAATGAATGTTTCACGTTATGATCGATATGTACATCCAATCCTGACAGCAGAATATTGAATCATCATCATATATATCACACTATTTTAGTAATAAAAACCTATCCCAATGTGAAACATATATACATAAACTTGAAAATAGAAACTTAACTAAATCGATATGTTAATTTCGTTCGTATATCTCTTCATGATTTCAGGGTTAACCAAGAACATAAAAAAGTCAGTGATAAATCCGACATAGAATCGATTTGCTTGCACTGTGATATGAATACCACGTTTTCTTTATCTGTGATAGATATGTTCTGCTACGCAATGAGTACTTTTTGTCCATCAAAAAATATTGCAAAGCTAGATTAACATTACACTGTACAAATAAAAAAATAGTGTTTATGCTCTCACTTTAGTTTGGAGTATAATTCTGTGATAGACAAGTTATTTATTGTCTTTTGTAGACAGGCCAGTAGAAAGACTGTAAGTAACTTAAGTTTCATTTATACAGAAAACTTTCACCGAAATACTGCCAGTGTAATTTTAATTTTAACTTGCTCACTCAATTTGTGATTTGCTGCAAAGATTTGTCTGTTGTAAACACAGAGAAATTCTTTTCTTGGACATTAAGCCACATCGGAATAAAAAGGTAATAGTAAAGCCGATGCCCGGGAGAAATCAGGATCAAAAAGCAATCGTCCTCATACCAATTGAAGTCCCGCAATTAAGGAATTATGTTGGTGTTCAAATTGGAATAAACAAACGACAATCAAGCTGAATAACATTCAGCCAATGATCAGTCATACCAATATCAGTGTTGTCTGCTGAAGAGATGATAATGTGTTACGTCAGTGCCAAACAGGTCATTCCCACTATACTCATGGTGCCCTTCTAACATTTTAGAGTCCCTTCCTTGTCGACGTCAGGTAACTGTGAAAGCCATTCTTTTTGACTGTGTGGACAAAATGGTAATTCCTCAATATTATGGCAGTGTTTCTACAATGGCAGTGTTTGTACACAATTTCATTAGTAGGAGAATAAAATAATTGAGAGAAACCATTTTGTGACATGGCATTGATTTTAATCATAATTTCTGAGTTTTATCCTTTTCTGGTATGAGTGACTTTTATCCACTTGTTTGTTTTAACTATGTTAGAATTATCATTAACGAGTTCTCTCATCACAGAGCTGAAATATGGCTGATGCGGCATAAAAAATGATGATTTACGGTTACTTTTGCAAGTTTATGAACTACCCCTGTTATGAACTACCCGTGGTTTGTTTGCAAGAAATTTAATTTAAAGAAAATCATTGCATTTCTGGTAATACAATGCCTATTCTACGGCACTATGTTCAGCAGTGAACAAATCTGTGACAGTTGTCATAACATACTTCCATTTTAAAACCGTGGTTAGATCATACACCCAAAATCCTATGCAAACGATCCAAGAAAGTGTTAAATACACAAAATTAGACCAAATATCGGTTACACCCATTGGGTTGTCCAGATGTGAACGCTTAAGAATAAGAGCATCCTACATTTTGTATCCCTTGTCATGCATTGTTTATCATCTCTTTCAAAGTTTTATTTCAAAGTTTTATCCAGAAGGATCTTTAAAATATGGGTAATTAGTTTTCAGTTAATTGTTGGTTGTTTTTGATGTGTAAAAAGGATATCTGTTGTTTTGTTTCTTTAGATCAGATTAGTTTCACACTTCAGAATGTTTTCATTTCTATTATATGAATTGTTTTCGTCACGATATGGTTGCAATATTGCCGATGTGACGTTAAGTATTATTTCACTGACTCAGAGTTGCGACACTATTGTTTTCAGATTAGTAACAAAGATTGTTAGAAGTTGGTTCAAAAGTATTTGAAGTATTGAAAATGTTATTGCCTTCCAGTGAAAGTATGTTAGACCATATCTTTTAAAGTAAATAGAATAAATTTGGTGTTCTACAGTCCGTTCTGGAAGCATGATTAAGCGTGCATTGTGTTTCAGGACCCGGACTCTTTTCGGCATCACTTAATACAGCATTCGTATTGTTTATGAATCAAATTAATCACAACTCTACTCTTTTCTCATGTGGCAAAGGCACTGTAAGGTTCCATGGTCCATAGTATTGTGATCTACCATCAGATGTTGCTGATCTAAAGTCCACCTTTATACTGTATTGTCCTAATTTGAAATCCGATTTGAGAGAGAGATGCTAGTTTTAATTCTTGTTGGTCTTATATTCTAGTTGGTTTTATTGTCCTTCAGTCACAAACTATTTTAATAATACCATTTACATCACTTGTGATAAGAATTAAAACAAGTCAGATATTCTCAAAGTGAAATTTATCTACTGAAGTTTTCCAACAACAAGGGCGACAGATGTCACGTGACCACCATCTCCATTAAAGGTCATGCTGACGGTGTTGGTTGTGTTGACCAGTGATTCTGGAACCATGAATTCCAAAACGTTCCATGTTGTTTTACGCAAGCTATCATCATTCTTCATAGAGTCAAATAGCATGTAACCTAAAGACAAAGTCTGACCATTGAACTGCACTGCATGCGGTTTTGCATCCGCATTGAGGTCTCTGCTCACTCCCACTCTCAGGTGAGCGGTATGGTATTCAGAGCTGGGTAGGTGTATGGTTGTCTGTGCATGTCCGTCATTGATTGGTATGATCATGTCCTTCCCGTAGTATGTGGTCTCGTTGTTCGTGCGTAGTTCAGCAAAGTTGTAGTTGGTTTTGAACTTGTAGAAGCAGGTTGAAGATCCGGGCAGACCAACAGTGCCATGAAGCTTCGATATGTTAAAATGATAATTGTCATGAAAAGCTGGATTACCATTTTCGAGCAGAACGCATGTTTCTTCACCCGTGGAAGGGATAAGCCAGTTGTTTGGAAAGTCCAATTTAACATTCTCAAATTTACTACCATAGTTGTGGAGAAGAACTACCATCTCCTTGGTGAGAGGGTTTGCAAGGACAAGAGGTGCAACCATTCTGTCCTGTTCATTATACTGACTTGAGACTCGAAGAAATTTTTGGTCATTAGTAATGTTTTGCCAAAACCTGAAGAATTTGGTTGGTTGAAGGGGGTGGCCATCAAGAGTAAATAAGGAATACCTCAGGGAAGGATGACCAGGGTATTGTCCATTTGACGACAGGAAGACGGTAACTCTGTCTATAAACTCTCTCATATTAAGGAAGGTAAACATGAAGCCGTTTGGTTGATAAATGGTTTCAAAGTCTATCAGTCCATTTTCAAAATTAGGACTGACTCCGAAAATGTTACCGCATCCAAATTCAGTGTTAACTAATTGAACATTTTTTCCTTTCTTGATGAAAGAGTAATTTTCCACCATGTCCAGAAATGCAACTAGACGAGCTTCATTTATGCCAAAGTAAGAACAGTTTCCAGCAGTTGATATACGGAGATAGTTATAGGAATGGAAACCGAAAAAGTCCAAGTGGTCAAGAGACATATCCAGAAACTCAGCAGTTCTCTTCCAATATGTGAAGTTATCTTCGCCTGCTTGACGTAAGGCCATACTTGTGTATGTGGGTCCAGCAACTTTCATTCCATATCTGGATCTGAGTTTGTCAGCAACTGCCCTGTTGAATTCT
Source organism: Haliotis asinina (assembly GCF_037392515.1). Classification (NCBI taxonomy): domain Eukaryota; kingdom Metazoa; phylum Mollusca; class Gastropoda; order Lepetellida; family Haliotidae; genus Haliotis; species Haliotis asinina. The sequence goes on from NC_090280.1 coordinate 35,245,025, forward strand.
ATATTCGTTTGTGGGTCAATGATGTTTTCCGCCCAATCAGGTTCATTTATGACTTCTAATACATATGGAATTCGTCCTAATGTGAAGTCCTTGCAACCCTGGACCATCAGTGACACGAACTCTGATGCTGCATCAACATTATTGGGGAATTTGCCATGATGTTTTGACTTATTCATCCAATCTGGCCAGCTTAAACCTGTAAATAATTTCCAGAGACAAGCAAATCAAGCATTCATTCCATGTTAAACTACCTTCTGTGTACTATAAGGGATATTTAAAATTTAGTTTTGTCAGTAAACTACAGTACCGTTTTGCTGAGTTCCATTAAGGATCAAAACCAATGTTCTCTGCCCTCAGTAAGGAACAAACTGCTCAGACTCACACATATTCCTGCAGCTGGTTGCGAGTTAATTGTGCTTTAACCTAAAATCACACATACTGGCGCCCTGGTTTCTCAAGACTTCACCCAAACACAGCAATATTAATAATGGCGACCTATAAAGCTAACAAAAAAATGCAGTCACCAGTAGAAGTATTGGGGGGGGGGGGGGGGGTTCCTTTATAGGTGGCACAGGATGCATGATACAGACGCTATGGACGCGCTCTTCTGTGCAGGAGACAGACTGTTGGAAGGATAAAAAACATACCACAATAATTTACCTCATCCATTTCACTAGATACTTTCAACCATGTCAGATGAATGAGATTCTTTATGTGATATCTTAAAATGAAAAAAACGAAGTAGGGTGCTTCGGGTTTTTTTTGCTAATATGATATGACGACAGCTACATTGCAGCTTACATGGAATGTATGTACAACTTGATTCCAGGACAGTTGGCTGTGATGAGTTTTACCTTCGTCCACTCAAGTATCCTAAGCCTAACCATGGGTACTCTATAGCCCCTACAGGAGACGCTTTCTGTCCGGGGTGGTCCAAGGGCTCTGAGCCAGGGGATTCTGTAAAGGATTCTTCACTACCCACTCTCTAAGGGCTGGAACGGCTACAAACCGTGAGTGTGGTCTGGATGAACAGCTGGTTGAAATAGACATATACTGAACAAGAAATTCATATAAACATGTGGGCACTGGTATAAGTGGACATATATGCAGTATACTTAAGGATGATCAATCACGTCTATGGGTGGCGAGTAAGCCTAGCAGTTATACTGCCCGGGGTGCGGGTTTCCCTCAGAGGCAGAATGTGTAAAGTCCATACGTTGTGTCTTCTATTTTATACCACCGGAATGTTGTTTCAAGGTGTAAAGCCACACTCAATCTCCAATAATTACCAGTAAAATGTCTGTTAAAATACCAATGAATATGGAGGGAGTGACATATTTGAATAAGTATTTTCTATATACAATACAGGTGCAAGGAAACAAGCGAGGACATGTTAAAGATTGTTAATGGTGTTGTCCAGAGGAAAACACCAACAACTGTCACATCGACAATATATGTTCCTATTATATATCTTTCTTCAAACGTTTGATTGACTTGCCTTGTATGTTCCAGACCATCTTGGAGATGTTATTCCCGTAGCCATTCAGTTGGTTCATGTAGGTCGCAAATGTCACTTGCTGACGTCCAGGGTCCTGGAGGTAAGCTGGATCTGGGTATTCCGGCCGACTAGGACTTTGTGGCCACTGAAGGAAAAACGATGATTAACTGTGCACAGCTTTCATGGGATGACAAGATACAGATAAATCCTCCCAGGACAGATAAACCATTAGCTTTGAAATGGTGACGCAATCCGAATTACCAAAATAAGATATTTTAACCTGCTCAGGTACCTGTACTTCAATACCACTGTATTCTACCACAGATCTACACGGGGAAGAACTGTTAGCGTTACCCACCTCTCACCACGGGTGCCCCACGCCTAATGAGTGCTCTAAGCATTACAGTTTGTACTTTTGCTCACTTGGGTATTGCTTGTTTAATTGTTTGTTTAACGCAGAACTAGACAATCCAATCTATGAGGTAGTAAATGCTCGTGAGGATCCGGGATAGAACTGATCATATGATCACTGGATGGTAAGGTCAACCAACTTTGCTGTAAGAGTTTGTCAGATATCATTATCTACAAGTACATAAAATCATGCATGGGAGATATCATTTACAAAATTATCATTATATATGCACAAGGCGTTTTTCATAGTACTTACATTGGCAAAAAGACCATCCCTCAGGTCTCTCTATGCCCTCTCTAAATGCCCTTCAAAGACCTCAGGTCTCTGTTCACCCACCGCCCGGGAGCTGTTCCGATAGATTTACAGTTTGGAATTAAATTCTATTGGGTGAGGCCGTTTATTTTATTCCATCTTTCAGGTTCATAGTGGACACGTCCACCTTCAGAGAGCCACTGGTTGGAGATTGTGATAGTTGTGTCAGCGAGCGCTGCTCCACACAACAACAAGGGCCAAAGGAGCAGCAGGAACATTTTGCAGTGAAAGTATGATACTTCTGTTCACAGCAGAAATTTTAAAATGTTTTTTTTTTCAAACATGGGAGACATGGGAGAACAACACGTGACAATTTTAGATAGTCCCATTATTTCAGATAAATAGAAAAAGTGGATGATAAGAATGTTCTGGTCCAGACTCGATTACTAGCATTTACAGACCACCGCCATCTAGCTGGAACATTCCTGAATGTGGCAAACCAACCGTGTTGGAGAACTGACCCAATTCAAAATAGTGTACTCCCAATATGCTAACAACAAAATGCAGTCACCAGTAGAAGTATTGGGGGGGTCCTTTATAGTCTGTTTCAAGGTAAGTTTGGTGACACTGTGACCGCAAGACTGAAGAAATTGGTGACCAATAACAAATGTCACAGTTATATATATATGATGAACCCCCACTTCATCATGGTCACGTTGACGGTCAGTTCACTGTAATGAGTGAGTGAGTTAGTGAGTTGATGTTTAACGTCACATCGGCAATATTTCAGCCATATAGTGGCGTCTGTTCTTTGTAAACGTACAGGGTGGACACAATCTGCTTTACTTCAACTATAAGCTTAAGGTTAAGAACAGTAAGAATAAGAAGAATCTACTGATGATTCTTAAAACCATTATATAATTATTTCAAAATCATTATACACGTCTTGCTTAGTTAGTGTAAGGTGCATACTAGTATATGATGTACGTATGTAGCTTATGACTTAAAAGTTAAGTAGACTATACCATATACCATTGCCTACTAGCCTAATACAGACTTCACCCTAATCTCTCTGATATTTCAACACAAAAATGGGCACTGGAGAGTAAACCTTTAATGGTTCACTAGCAGGAAGGCGACTCTTTTGGACGTGTATAAACGTGATTTGTTTTTCGTTTTCGACTTCGTGCGAAAAGTGTGGACGTTTGCAACAATGGGTTCGGGTGTTTATACAATAACCCTAAAATCAAAGGAAGGCGACAGCCACAAGACGTTCACTTTCATTCTATTCATACATGTGCATTTACAAAATATTTCTCTTCTTAATTCTAATATTAACTTCCTTCTTAATCATTAACATATGTTTAAAATATGTACAAAGTATCATCTAACATGCTATCATAGTATCACTTTATAATACTTTCACTTAAAATATGTACATTGGTCGTTTACACTGCCCATCTTAATCATTACAATATGTACAAAGTATCATCTAACATTCTAATAATTCAAGTTAAGTGCATGTATTAATAATATATTATATATAGCACAAACAAAAAGGAACACCCTAAAATCTGATCGTCATATATACACTTAAACATGGTTTGGCCATTCATACTTCAAAGGTGAATGCAACTTTTTTGTGTGCTGAATGAGCACTTAAATTAACATCTTAGGGCTTGAAGTGAAGCAACTGATACAGTATTCGTTGAGTTTGAGTGAAATGAAACATTGCCAAAAACAGTGAAACTCAAATGTGTTGAAACACACCATGTTCGATTCAAACGCTCAAGCACAACAGACTGGTGCATGTGGAGGACAGACTTCCCAAGCAGCTTGTGGTGACATGTACTTTAAAAAAAATCAACAAACAGTTTTAAAGCCTCATAATGTCTTCTACAAATCGTTACGCGCCCACGTCAGAAGCAGGGCCATTGCATGGTTACAAGCTGGTGAATTCTTAAGAAGCGTTGTTCGCCGTCCGTGTCTCCCTCTGTGCTTCACAGACGAGGTGTCAACTTGAACGACCCAAGAGCTGTGTTTAGTCGCCACTCTTATGTTTATCATATCATCATCACCCGTGAACCCCATAAACATTACTGTAACAAAAATGAGACATGCAGCTTTATGGATGACAACTTCTTGTTTATTACATTGAGCGACGTATCGATGTAGATTCTTACATCGTTTTCATTACATCAAATCAAATGTGTTACTTCGTGCGAATAACTAAGGGCTGCGTAGACACGCCTTCAATATTACGGCTGGTATGCCAATCCCTGAGCAATCCATTTTCAAGGGTCTTTCACTGATTGGATATATTATTGACTGGGTTGTTGTGAGTGAGTGAGTGAGTGAGTGAGTGAGTGAGTGAGTGAGTGAGTGAGTGAGTGAGTGAGTGAGTGAGTGAGTGAGTGAGTGAGTGAGTGAGTGAGTGAGTGAGTGAGTGAGTGAGTTGATATTTAACGTCACATCGGCAATATTTCAACCATATCGTGACGGGACAATAACATTGAAATGGAATATATGAGCACCATGAAAACCTGTCGACAAAGGACAGTAAAAGAACTAGAATATCACAATTACAATTAAAACAAGCATGGAAAGTTAACACTAATATCACTATTGAGACAATACAATATAAAAACAGACTATATATCGCCAACAATAGAAGGTAGATCACCACACTAGGGACCATGGGGACTTACAGTACCTTTGCTACCTACATGGACCTCAGTTGGATTTACACCATCCCTTCAGCTGCTGGTGAGTGTACGAAACGTTAGCCAAAATTTAAATAACATGAATACTACGATTAAAAACGTGGTAGGCTTAAATTTATATCAAATGTTTTGGGACTTACGTACCCTCTCAGGAGGACAATAATTTTACTATACTTCAACCCCCTTTGAGGGTACAGCCACCAACAATTCAACTTATTTATCTGAGCTACCAATATTTAAAATACAAATATTTACAGAACATATTACTCAAACTTCAACCAAACAATCAATTTCTTTTAAGAAACCAGTAACTAAATGAGAAGCAACAGTGGTAAAAAGATCCTTGATGGTTTTGACATTCAAATACTTATCCCTTGTGATGGAGAACTCAACACAGTCAAGCAGGATATGCTTGACCGTGACTCTCTCATCACAATGGATACAAAATGGAGGATCCTCACCTTTTAACACTTAGTTATGAGTATATCTTGTATAGGTATGCATGAGTGTATCTTGTATAGGTATGCATGAGTGTATCTTGTATAGGTATGCATGAGTGCATCTTGTATAGGTATGCATGAGTGCATCTTGTATAGGTATGCATGAGTGCATCTTGTATAGGTATGCATGAGTGTATCTTGTATAGGTATGCATGAGTGTATCTTGTATAGGTATGCATGAGTGTATCTTGTATAGGTATGCATGAGTGTATCTTGTATAGGTATGCATGAGTGCATCTTGTATAGGTATGCATGAGTGCATCTTGTATAGGTATGCATGAGTGCATCTTGTATAGGTATGCATGAGTATATCTTGTATAGGTATGCATGAGTGTATCTTGTATAGGTATGCATGAGTGTATCTTGTATAGGTATGCATGAGTGCATCTTGTATAGGTATGCATGAGTGCATCTTGTATAGGTATGCATGAGTGCATCTTGTATAGGTATGCATGAGTGCATCTTGTATAGGTATGCATGAGTATATCTTGTATAGGTATGCATGAGTGTATCTTGTATAGGTATGCATGAGTGTATCTTGTATAGGTATGCATGAGTGTATCTTGTATAGGTATGCATGAGTGTATCTTGTATAGGTATGCATGAGTATATCTTGTATAGGTATGCATGAGTGTATCTTGTATAGCCAATACGACATCGTCGCATGATGACCTCTTCAAATCTGGACTGACAATCCAAGTGGGTATAATCAATGTAGGGTTTTATTTCATGTAGTTTATTGATACCTACTTGGGTGTCCCACTTCTTCTGCATAAGGTCACGGATATAAGATCTAATGGTGGCTTTGTAATTACTGTAAGGAATAAGAAGTGGTGTCACAGATGTGTTGAGTGCTTAAGCAGCAAGGTCAGCCAATGTTGTTACCAGAGACTCCCACATGGCTGGGAAATCAACAGAAGACGATGTCGTATTGGCCAGTAGCAAGATCATTACACAATTCGATGATTTCTATTAAAAGTGGATGTTTGCAAGAAATATTTTAATAGCCTGAAGGCAAGAAAGAGAGTCGGAATAAATTATATATCGTTTACGTTTAGGGTGTCTTTGAATATATTTGAGAGCTGTTAATATGGCGTTAGCTTCAGCTGTGAAAATAGAACTATTATCTGGTAATCTAGAATATATTGTTCTGGATCCAGTGACAGTGGCACAAGCCACAGCGCCACCGTCCTTGGACCCATCTGTAAATAAGGATTTATAATTGCTATATTTTTGTTTCAATTGATTATATTCTTGTTTATATTGTAATTCATTCGTTTCTCTTTTTTTAAATGTAGTTAGCGTTAGGTCAACTTATGGCCTAACCAACTGCCAAGGAGGAGACGAAGAAAGAAGACGGGAGCTATATTTTCCAGCTGAATGCTAGAAGCAGCAAGGAATGGCTTAATTCTGAGCCCAAGAGGCGGAACAAGGGAAGGTTTTTTGCTATACAAATCCTCATAAAGAGGATTAAAGACACAATTAAATGCAGGATGGGACTCATTAGAAGCTAATTTTGTAAGGTATTGTAAAGTTTTATACGGCGTTGGTTGAGAGAAGGCTCGTCAGCTTCGACGTAAAGACTGTCGATAGGAGAGGTTCTTAAAAAGCCAAGACAAAGCCTTAGGCCTTGGTGGTGCACAGAATCAAGTAGCTTTAAGTTGTTTTGACAGGATCCACCATATATGATGTAACCATAATCAAGTTTCGATCGTACGATAAGTGAAGGAGGGAAGTCTGATCCCCTCCCCATTTTGAATTTGAAACAACCTTAAATAAATGGAGTGCCTTCAGGCATCTGGTTTTAAGGGATTTAATATGCGACAAAAAGGTCAAATGTGAGTCGAAAATAACGCCCAAGAACTTGGCCTCCTTGACCATTTTGATTGGGGTATCACTTAGAAATAGTTCTGGGTCTTTATGGGTTTTGTATTTACGACAGAAGTGTATACAATGGGTTTTTGATTTAGAAAATGTGAAGCCGTTTTCAAGAAACCATTTATCTATTTTGTTTAAACACAACTGTAGTTGCCGTTCAATAGAAGGCATAATTTTACCACGGCAAGAAATATTAAAATCATCCACAAGTATAGATCCATCTATTAAATCGTTTAAAACGTTTAATAAACTGTTGATCTTTATTGTAAAATGTGTGACAGACAAAATGCTGCCTTGTGGAACACACTGATTCTAATTGTAATGATCAGACAGGGCAGAACCGACGCGGACTTGAAATAGTCTTGTTATTTAAACATTTGGCTATGAATTCAGGCAAACGACCTCGCAAGCCGAAATCATGTAAATCTCTTAAAATGCCATATTCCCAGGTTGTGTCATATGCTTTCTCAAGATAAAAAACGATAGACAGAGCATGTTGTTTATTAATTAGCGCATTTTTCACAAATGATTCCAAACGCACTAAGTGATTGGCTGTGCTTCTGTTTTTAACGGAAACCACATTGTAGATCTGTGATAAGGTTATTTGTTTCCATGTACCAAGCAAGTATTTATCATGCGTTCCATGGTCTTGCGAACACAGCTAGTTAGTGAAATCGGCCGATAATTGGACGGATCCATATGATCACGTCCAGGTTTAGGTATGGGTACTACTATGGCATCACGCCATGAGAGAGGAAAGTTACCCGATGTCCAAATATCATGAAAAATATGAAGAAGAGTTTCTAGGCAGGATTCTGGTAAATGCTTCAGGAGTTGATAATGTATGTTATCAGCTCCTGTAGCAGTATCATGAGCTTGATCAAGTGAAGTATGGAGTTCATGAATAGAAAAAAGTTTCATTATTATCTTCCTCAGTTGAAATTAATAGTTGTCTTTTCTTGTTGTTTTTGGTACTGCTGGAATTTAGGTAAATAATTAGAAGAGGAAGAGTTTTTAGCGAGGGTTTCACCTAGTTTATTTGCTATATCTGATTTACCCGTAAGTAATTGATCTCCATGTTTAAGATGAATGTCCGAGAATTTAGAATTTAGATGCATAATTTTGCCAAGTTTGGCGTGTGTTCTGTTTAAAAGTACGTCGTGATTTAGCATTTAAAATTTAATATCTATTCAAGTTATACACCATAGGATGGCGACGGAAATAGTGTTCTGCTATTTTCTTTGCCTTCCTAGCTTGTTTGCAGTCATCGTGGAACCATGGTTTTCGAATATGGGGAACTGCAGATGAATTTGGTATACACTCATCACCTATGAAGTTCAATTCATCAGAAAAACATTTCATAGCATCAGGAGCATCAATAAAACGTTCAGGTTTAAGTTTTTCAGCGCATAGTGTTTCATATAAAGCCCAGTTAGCGTTTATAAAATTCCGCCTTGATGATGGAGGAACATCAGATGGAGTTACAGATTTTAGTATAGTAGGAAAATGGTCATCGAGGTCACAGAGGTCATCGCATTTAGTAGCTCTGAATTGGTCAGTGACAAGTCGAGATTAGAATATGTCCCTGTACCAGGGTGTAAATATTTATGTGTTGGAACCATCATTATAAATACGTAAATCATTGTCAGAACGAAAGTCCTCCAACAATTTACCTATAGTGTTTGTATTTACACTACCCCAGAACGGGTTGTGCCCATTTAAGTCTCCCATTATAATACAGGGCTTCGGGAGTTGGTCATATAGAGCTTGAAGATCAGTTTTGGCAAACGTCGAAGACGGCGAAATATAAAGAGAGCATAGCGTAAACGCTGCATGTAAAGTAATTCTCACTGCAACAGCCTGCATATTAGTAATAAGTGAAACAGGGCTTTGAATATTGTTTTGTCTGACTAGAATGGATGATCCGCCAGTGGTCCTATCACCCGGAGGTGAAAAACAATGATATGCATTAAAATGACGAAGGTCAAATGTATCTGTTTGTTTTAAATATATCTCTTGGAGATATATCACAGAAGGTGTAAAATCTTGGACTAATAGCTGTAATTCATGTAAATTCGTCCTCAATCCATCTTTTGGTTTGATTTATTGGGGATCTACCCAGCACTCTTTTGGAGGGCGACAAGCTATGTGCCCTAGAATGGACATTTTCAGAAACGTCCATGTCTTCAGGAGACCCGTATTTATTGAACAATTGAATTTTGTTTTGTGACCCTTCAGGAGCTCTGCCAGTTTGTTGTTTTGAAGCATCAGGCTTTGGCTTCTGTTTACCTTTCACAGTTTGTTGACTATCAGCTGTCAATTGAGACTTTGAGTGTGACTGAGATGATGATTTTAGTTCAGAAGACGATTTTGAGGTACTAGGAAGTGATTCCTCAGTCTGTGATGATATAGCAGAGTACAAAAGCTGTGGAGAATCGCAATTTAGTTTGGCAGCCTGTGGTTGATGTTGTTTTAGAGCTAGACCCCCATGTTTTTGTTACTGTAGCATAGCTTTCTGGAAGATTAGATCCCTTTACCAGTTTTTTTGGCCTCTGAAAAAGAGATATTTTGAGTAAATTTTATTTTATTGATCTCCATTTGGTCTTTCCAAATAATACACTGTTTAGAATATGAAGAATGGTCGCCTGAGGAATTGGTGCATTTTTTGTAATCACTGTCACAATCTTCTGTGGTGTGTGTCTTCTCACCACAGTGAGCACACACAACAGACAATGTGCAAGTATTTACACCGTGTCCATATTTCTGGCATTTAAAACACCTGAGCGAGTTGGGGATGTAGGTGTCAACTTGTATGTTGCAGTAGCCTGCCTTCACAGATTTATGAACATTTGAACATGAGAAAGTAAACAGATATGTATTTGTTTGGAATGTTTCATTGATCTTTCGGGTTGAAAAGCGCTTGACGTACAGCACACCTTGATCTTTTATTTCTGATGCTATGTCAGTTTCGGACATATCAGCAAACAATCGATCACGATCTCTGATGATACCTTTACTAGTGTTTAAGGTCGTGTGAGCAGAGACCGTGACCGGAATGCCCACGAAAGATTTCATGTTCATCAAGTTGGGTTGCTTGCTGCTTTTTCCCTCACTCAACTAGCAGGGCACCCGAACGTAAACGTCTTATGTTCTTCACATCCCCAGCAATACCTTGAATACCGTTGGACACAGCAAAGGGGTTCAGCTTTAACGGTGTCAGGAGTCTCAATCACAACGAAACGCGGCCAATACTCAATCGATGCAGACGGTCTATGGTCAGTATCAACAGGGTCAGTATCAAGTGGACGTTTTGTTTTTTATGTTGGGGTTTCATACGCCATAGTTAGTGTAATATGGTTCATCATCCGAGCTCCCCACCCACCACGGAGTATCACAAGGACATTGCTAAAGCAAGCGGCGGGCCTCCAGCTTGCACCACCAAGGATACCCGGATGATATACCCCAGTAGAAGAGTGAGTGAGTTAATATCTAACGTCACATCGGCAATATCTCAGCCATATCGTGACGAGAACGTTTCATACTGAAATGAAATATATGGATACTATAAAAACCTGTCAGGACAGTAAAACAACTAAAATATCACAAATGGGATTAAAACTAGTGTCCCCAGTAGAAGAATTACAAAGAATTAATCCACCAGATTGGCCCATGAGCCACCGCCTTTTGGGCATACGACTCTAGGCAAAATTCAGAACTTAAAATACATTCCAAAGCCAGAAACGTAGATGAATAATTGAGCGAAGACCGAAATTAAAAGTCCAAATAAATATTGCGCAATGACATATATATAATCCATGCACAGGGCGTGGCATGACCAGCCGATTGGTTGAATCGGGCGCATTCAACCACCCGTCTAGATGAAGTAAGGGCCGAAGTAGTGTGTTAGGCAAACAGAACATGGTTAAAGGTCCAGTTGCCCTCAGCCACCAGGATCCCGTCCTCCACCGACACTGGACGCAACCCACGGCAAACAGGTTGCCCATTTCGGGTGCAATGGGGTGCTATGTACCTTGCTGACCCGGGTCCACGCGGCGAGCTCTTAGCGTTACCCAGCACCCACCACGAGGAGGTGGCTTGCCACGGGTGCCGACGGGTTGTTGTCAAATGGGCAGATTCCAAAGTCAAATGGACCGAAATCAAAAGTAAAAAATGCCGAAAAAAATTATACATCACATTTTAGAATAGCGTAATTAGTGTTTAGTTTGCTGTTGTTATTTTAAATGGAATTCAAACACTTGACTCAAATGTTTTCATTGTTACAGTTTACATGCATCCAATTAATCAAACGTAATTTAAACACAGTTATCACTTATTCATGATACATAAAATTGATTGCTGATTCAGAAAAAAACCAATATCATCGCAAATCAAAAATGCAGTTTTTGTACGTAGTTTTACCTCCCTCGAAACGAAGAAGCCGCGATACCAAACCAAGTCAGAGTCGGTGGGTGTGCACCCAAGTGTAACGAAGACTTTTCATTGGCCACTGGTTCACTTGCCGATACGCTTAGCCGGCTATTCGGTTATGGCTTATAAACCCGCTACGTGTTAAATTCAAAATGCATGTGGTCAGTGATTGAAGTTGTGCATTGCACATTGTCATTAGCAGACAGGCAGGCAGACATACAGGTGTCAGTAAAGCAGACACTGAGTTCTCTCTGTGACAGAGTCTGCTAAAAATCAACATGTTTATATTTATGTAATGAGTGGATAATTTACTTGTTTATGTACACAACCAAGACTAGACTACTGCCCACGTCCTCATACTCCGGGCAGGCATACTATTTCAAGCTCCGGGAACCTATTCACTGCGCATGCTTTATGATCGCATAACTTTTCAAGCCACTGGGGGAGAATTAGTGAATCACTTGAACTCCGATTTCGCGGGCTGTTTTCAACTTCATAGGTTGATTTGTCATTTCATTCGTAACTACTCGTGTCATTCCGGCAAGTCGGATGGCGTCTCGTACCCCTCTCGTGGCCATGTTTATGACTGGCTCCTGTGTAAGCGCAAACGGGCATGGAGATGAAAATAGTCTACTACTATTATCAAGGAAAGATGACTCTGAATTTTCTAACATGGCTATTAGAATATCCTACATCCCGTGGGCAAAACAGCAATACTGTCTTTCCCTTTGCAGTTATGTTTCAGTGTTGAAAGTTGTTCATCCTTTAGCTCAAAGGTTATGTTTAAACTGCGCTTTGTATAGTTTAGCGGAGTTTCCAAGTTCAACGGTTCCGCCATGTTCATGTTTTGAAATGCGTTTTACTACGCGCGGTTTGACTGGTTTGCCAAGATTCTCGGCAATGATGGCATGCGAGAGGTGTACGAGTCTTCTTGTAGGTCACTGAAAGAAGCGAGTAGTTACGAATGTTGCCATTTTTGAGGATTTGCTTCGGTAAGTGTATACCGAAAGGTATCAGAATCTGCCAAGTTGTGTTTTACGTTGCATGTGACCTTTAAGTGCCTTAACTAATCTGTACAGTATGTTTGTTGTTGTAATTTTTAATACAATTGTTTATTTTGCTTCCCAAATCTAATGAAAACCTGTGAGTCTAATGTATTTATTGTAAAGTATCACGACACGGTGTCCTAACTGAAGACTGTGAGAAGGCACAAAATATCGAAAAATGATCATGCTTGTTATAGTTTTTTTTTCACATTCCGCCGTAACTAATATAACGCGACAATGCGACCACGTGACATTTTGATGAAATATACTGAGTCAAAAAAGAAACTTCACATTCTTTCTTCAGGGCTCTATAAAGGAACAAGAGATGGTAAGCTGGTTGTATTGTGATTATTTCATTGCTGAGATCTGTGTGATGTACTCGATACACTGACAGTACCACAACCAGTTCCATTAGGCTACACCGCCGTTTCAAAACATGGAAATACAGAATGTCAAGTCACAAGAATAAAAAATCGAAATTTTTTAGTTCAATATTGTATATGGCCGCCAAGCGCATTAACCACTGCCAAACACCATCTCCTCATCGACTGCCTGATGCTTGTAAACACGTTGTTGAGGATTCTGCGCCATTGTTCTTGCAAGACAGCTCCAAGTTCCTGCATATTCTGAGGTTGGTTTTTAAGACCACGAAGCCACGTCCCAAACGTGCTCTATTGGGTTAAAGTCAGGGGACCTAGACGCCAGTCTCTCTGGGTTCATCGGAGGTGACGTTGGACCCACAGCAGAAGTTGACAGAAGTTGACAATATTGGCCCTCAATATGGACGTCGAGAATGGAAACTGACAGCTCGCAACCGATTTCGAATGGTCTGTGAGGACAGTCGACCTCTAAACATCTCAGCCCTGGTTCGTGTAGCCGGTAGAAATCGTAGGACGATTTGACGGTCTTCTGCTCGTGACGTCACACCTGGACGACCCGACCTTGGGTGCCAGTTTGTTGTAGACGACCTCGCAAGTCATACACAGTACGACGGCTGCATCCCATTGCTCTTGCGACGTCAATAACTGATATTCTCGCTTGCAACATGCCAACGACACGGTGAAGTTGCACATTTGACAATCGTGGCATTTAAAGTACCATTAGAACTGTGGCTTAAAAGTGTCTTTTTTCAATTCTTGAGGCCAATGCAAACACGTGCAAATGAAGAAAACTTCGATGCGAAGATCACGTGATCGACTGCACGTGGAAAACCTGATTTGGCGCTAACGTCGTTTGCACGACGAATGGGTGGGTTTGAATGGATTTTGCTAACGTTTATCTAGAGTCGAAAGTTATGGATCCCATTTCGGATACATAGAAGTATCATCAGAGAAAAACTATTCATTATTTTTAAAAAATACACTTTGTGAAGTTTCTTTTTTGACTCAGTATAATATCCGTATGAGAACATCATGAGATATATTGTGAATCATGGCATGTGTAGGGTTAATAAGATAGGATTCAAATAAAAGTAAAACCAGATATCACAGCACATTTTTGTAATGAAATACCTTGCTAATTTACGAAGCTTCCTAAACTTTGAGAAAGTGGAGCGGCGGAGGGGTGAAGGGGCTGCAGAAGGGAGGGCTTGGGTGGAGTGGAACGGAGCGTCGGAGGAGTGAAGGGGGAGGAGAGGAGAGGAGCGGTGTGGTGTGGAATGGAGTGGAGCGTCGCAGAGTAGCAGGAGGGGGGAGAGGAAGAGTTGGTTTCTAGAACTTCAAGGGTATCCAACCCTAACAAGCGATTTCATCGTTTGTAATATACTATTTCCAAAAAGAAACTCATAGGCGATTTGTGTTTTTAAAAATCTAGTATTTCCCGGTTGTGTTCACTCAATCGTCAAAATATGTAGCAAGTGTTGATAACATGATTTTACACATGTTACTCTCTGGCAATAAAAGCATTCCCTGCCTGGCAATAAACATTCAGATTACTTTCCGAAATTGGCATTCGTTTTGAAGGAGTTTCAAGGTCAAATCACTGCGTCATGCCTTGACTCGACACGGAACATCGCCATTGAAAGAATGCATGCTGGATATTACCAATCTTGCCAGGCGTCCGAATGTTAGTCTGAGCAAGATATAATGACTTGCAGCTCGTTGCGACCAAACAGGTAGAAGAAATCACCGTCCCCGTGCAGGCAGACCTCGAGTTACCACTGCAGCACAAGATCCGTACATCCGGGTACTACAATTGCGTGATCGTACTCCCACGGACCCGTGAAGGTCCCGGGGTAGAATAGGCCTTCAGCAACCCATGCTTGCCATAAGAAGCGACTATGCTTGTCGTAAGAGGCGACTAACGGGATCGGGTGGTCAGGTTCGCTGACATGGTTGACACAGGTCGTCGGTTCCCAATTACGCAGATCGATGCGCATGTTGTTGGTCACTGGATTGTCATTTCCAGATTCGATTATTCACCTACCACCGCCATATAGCTGGAATATTGCTAAGTGCGGCGTAAAACTAAACTCACTCACTCACTCACTCACTCACTCACTCACTCGTACTCCCACGGGTGAGAGCACAACAGCCAGGGTACCTGGGCCTCAGAGGATATTCCGCGAAACTGTACGGAACAGGATGAAAGAGATTCGTTTGAGAGCCAGAAAACGACGTCGGGGTCGTATTATGTTGTCATGATCGCTCTCAACGTCTTCGCTATCTGGAAGTATACTCTTTGTTTTATAGACACTACCCTCTTCTAAGCTCATGCACTCATTACTCATTTAATACAGTGAAACTGTGTCAGGAGCCACACTATGGAACATAGTGACCCATTCGAGGATGTCACATGCCGATGTGGCCTGAATTTTAACAACATTTCAGTTTCTCACAACCTGTCCAAAGTGATTGATGTGTATGGTGCTGGGATTCGAACTTATGATCATAGTTATCTGGTCGGACTAAGATGTGGACAGCAAATTGCCCCGCCTTGAATGACAGGGCAACCATGTGCCGTGATTTATAGGAACTTTATTTACATTGATAGGAGCTTTTCCAAGTAGAAATGTTTGGACTATATAACAACGTATTTTGAACTGTTGAATCCGATGCGACGACACAAGGTAAAAAGTACTACCATGAAGCACCAGAAGAGTTCGGAATTCCCAGCGGTGTACATTGAGAATAATACATCGCCTGTAAGCGGTGTACATTGAATATAATAGAATAGCGCTTAGCCAATCAGAAAGCGACATTCATGTGTGAGTTCACATATATATATTCACACAGGATCACTTAGATAATCTTGGTAATGAGCTGTGCGACATTGGTCTCTGATTGTTATCCAGCCACGTTTGAATTTCTGGAAATAAAATGACTCATTTTTCTGCTATGTTTAGCATTAAACACGAATGTGACATCAGTTGTCATAACATACCACGATTATAATACTGTGATTAGACCTTACATCTATGATCTACTGCAAAACATTCAAGTAGCTGTCAATACACAACCTCCAATAAGACCAAATATCGGTTACACCACCTTGGGCTGACCATAAGTAAAAACTCATGAGTGTCTATTAACATCTGAAGATCCTCCATACTGTATTCCTTGTGAAAGAATCACGGTTTAGCATCTGTTTCAACATTTCATCCAAGGAGAATATGGTTAATTAGTTTTCGGCTAATTGTCTATTGATATGTTTTGTAAGAGGATGTTGGGTATTTTAGAGTCTTTAGATCAGATTGGTGTCTAAGATTGTTAATGGTTGGTTCAAAAGGATTTACAGTATTGTAAATGTTGTCCTCTAGTAAAAGTACGTTAGATCATGTCTTTCAAAGTAAATTTAAGGCTACTTTGTTTTCAGTCGTAAAATATATGTTAATGTACTTCAAATGGTCTATAGTGTGGTGTTCTACAGTCCGTTTTGGAAACATGATTAAGAGTGTATTCTCTGCTCTCTTATGAGCATTCTTAAACTTAAACTTGTTTATGAATCAAATTAATCACAACTCTTCGGATGTGTTTTCACATGTGGCAAAGGCACTGCAAGGTTCCTTGGTTCATAGTATTGTGATTAACCTTCAGTTGTTGGTGATCTACAGCCCAGCTGTATACTGTATTGTCCTAATTTTAGATCCATTTTGAGAGAGAGATTCTAGTTTTAATTCTTGATACTGAGATATTCTTGTTGGTTTTATTGGTCACTTTTTTCAAAATAGTATAAAAGTCTTTGTTGCGAAATATAACCTTTGAAATCTGGCATTTTGCTAATGTGACTATAAATATTAATTCACTCATTTTTTTTTGTTATGTGTGATATCAATCAAAACAAGCAAAGAATATTCAAAAAATAAAATTTATCTACTGAAGTTTTCCAACAACAAGTGCAACAGATGTCACGTGACCACCATCTCCATCAAAGGTCATGCTGACAGTATTGGTCTGGTGGACCTGTGATTCGGGGACCATGAAGACCCAAACGTTCCATGTTGTTTTCCCGTCAACCTTCATGGCATCAAACAGCATGTAGCTTGAAGACAATGTCTGGCCATTGAACTCAACTGTATGGGGTTTTGCGTCGACATTAAGGTCTCTGCTCACTCCCACTCTAAGATGAGCGGTATGGTACCCAGAGGTGGGCAGATAGATAGTTGTTTGCGCATGTCCATTGTTGATTGGTATGACCATGTCCTTCCCGTAGTATGTGTTCTCATTGTTCGTGCGTAGTCCAGCAAAGTTGTAGTTGGTTTTGAACTTGTAGAAGCAGGTTGATGAGCCGGGGAGATCAACGATGCCATTCGATATGTTAAAATGATAATTAGCATGAATAGCTAGATGGCCATTTTCGAACAGAACGCATGTTTCTTCACCCGTGGAAGGGTTAAGCCAGTTTTGGGGAAAGTCCAGTTTAACATTCTCAAATTTACTTCCATAGTTGTGGAGAAGAACTACCATCTCCTTGGTGAGAGGGTTTGCCAGGGCAAGAGGTGCAACCATTCTCTCCTGTTGATTATACTGACTTGACATTCGAAGAAATTTTTGATCATTAGTAAAGTTTTGCCAAAACATGAAAAATTTGGTTGGTTGAAGCGGATGGCCATCAACAGTAAACAAGGAATCCCTGAGGGAAGTATGACCTGGATATTGTCCATTTGCGAGGAAAAATATGGTAACTCTGTCTATAAACTCTCTCATATTAAGGAAGGTAAACATGAAGCCATTTGGTTGATAAATGGTTTCAAACTCTATCAGTCCATTTTCAAAAGTGGGACTGACCCCGAAAACGTTACCTCTTCCAAATTCTGTGTTTACTAACTGAACATTTCTTCCTTTCTTGAGGAAAGAGTAATTCTCCACCATGTCTAGAGAAGCAACTAAACGAGCTTGCGTTATGCCAGAACAAGAATAATGTCCCTTGGATTCACGGAGAAAGTTATATGAATGGAAAGAGAAAAAGTCCAAGTGATCAAGTGTCATGTCTAGAAAGTGAGCAGTTTTGTTCCAGAATGTGAAGTTATTTTCGTCTGCTAGTCGTAAAGCCATACTGGTGTACGATGGCCCAGCAACTTTGATTCCAGTTCGTGATTTCAATTTGTCAGCGACAGCCCTGTGGAAGTCTATATTCGTTTTGGGGTCAATAATTCTTTCCACCCAATCAGGTTCATTGATGACTTCAAATATGTAGGGAATTCGTCCTCCTGTGTAGTTATTGGCACTCTCAACCATCAGTGACACAAATTCTGCTGCAGCATCAACATTATTGGGGAACATGCCTTTATGCTCCGACTTATTCATCCATTGTGGCCAGCTCAAACCTGCAAATGACAAATACGAGACACTTAAGCCAAAGACATTCGTTCAATGTTAAACTACCTTCCGTGCAGTATAAGAGATATTTGCGATTTTAGTTTCTAGGTAAGCTACAGATTCTGTTAAGAGTTAGGTTCAGTCTCATTCGGGATCCACTCTCAGCCATCAGTGACACAAACTCAGATGTAGCATCTTCATCATTGGGGAATTTGTATCCATGTTGTGACTTATTCATCCGCCACGGCCAGCTCAAACCAGTAAATGTGAATAAGAGACACTAGTCAAAAACATTCCTATTACGTCGGATCCCGGTACCTTTCACGTTAAATCACTTTCGGAAACCAAACACTCTCTAATCACTGTGTATCTTTGTATGTGGATAAGAGAGAGAGATACTGGAAGAGTGGCTAATGACTAAACCACTCAAGCGAATCATCAATGCTGGAACAGGACTGGAAGATGGCTTTGACCGTAGTTGTCTCTGTCTATGCTCTTTTTTTCCTATACCGTTCAAAAAACGTTTTAATGCCGTACCCTGTATGTTCCAAACCATGTTAGAGATGTTATTTCCATAGCCATTCAGTTGCATGATGTAGGTCGCCCATGTCGTTGCTTGTCTTGCAGGGTCCTGGAGGTACGTTGGGTCTGGGTAGCCAGGCTGACTAGGACTTTGTGGCCACTGAATGACATAGTATAGATTGGCCAGTTATCTATGTGAAAGAAAACTGTTAACGTCTGTATAACTTTCATGTGAGGGTTAACCCAAGAAAGATCAAGGTGAGAAATGATCTTTAGTAACACATGCTTGTGGTGAGAGATACATAACTGGACTGGCGAGGCTAGCTAACTAGCTAACCCTATCCTAATTGCGTAGAATGATGCCCATGATATTGATCACTCGATCTGCTCATTATCTACAGACCACCCCCACAGAACTGGAACTTGCTGTTTACAGCTTTAGACAACAAACCGGCCAGATTCACGTGAGGATTAAATTCATTGTCCCTGGATAGAATTTCTGAACAACGATTTGTGTTCAAAGAGTGGCAAAAACTAAGATTACCGGAAAGGTTACAAGGGCCTGATTAGTATGTTTTTTTAATAATATTCTATTTTAGTAGTTTTAATGTTCATCGTCGACCGACCTGTTTAGATCAGTTGTAAAATAGGCCTTCAGCAACCCATGGTGTCATACTAGGCGACTAACGGGATCAAGTGGTCGCTGACGTGGTTGACACATGTCATCGGTTCACAACTGCGTAGATCGATGGTAATGCTGTTGATCACTGGATTGTCTGGTCCAGACTCGATCATTTATATACATCCTGCCGCCGGATAGCTGGAATACTGGTGAGTACGGCCTAAAACTAAACTCATACCTTCACCCCATCGTGGAGTGGGTTTAATCTTCTATATTCATCCTCAAATTATAAAATGTGTTCGTCATGACACTGCTGAAATATTAACAATGTGACGATGCTCACTCATATGTTCAAGGAGTTGTACTTTATTTGCATAGTGGATATGTAATATACATAGTCTTAAAAGTAGGGGCACTGAACTTTCAATGTACGATTGTCGAAATTGGGAGATATATGGGATTTAATCAATGTTGAAGCAATAATAATGGATATTTTGAGAGTGAATCACCACATGAATTTTATTCAAAGCAAAGCTGTTCGTTCAGTTATCCCCCTTGTGGCTGGTTTACAATTTTCAGTCAATAGTGTGGGATTTGACCCTGGAAACCCTGACCATGCACAGATGTAAGAAAATTATCGGAGAAAATGATCTACAGTGATTTATCGACCTGCCTGAAAAACGTCAAGATTCATAATCACACCTCATGCACGTGTAGGAGGCTCCCACGTTGTGCAAGTTCTTCCCATGGATTTTGTTTGCGTTTGGTGATAACTTGAAATGATGCTTCATACACAAGATGAATGTCATGGTAATGTTCCTTAATGAGTTTTCTTTCTACAAGACTGAAGGTTCCCCTACTTTTTTGTGAAGAGTACACATAATTCTTGTATGTAATTAGTAAAACTTCCATTATTTCTTATTTGTTATTATCGGCAACATTTGAGCTGTGGTCAGCAGAAAGTCATTCCTCGACGATGTCGCAATGTCATACTAGATATACACACGAATACCTATTAAAAGGTTAGGATCATTTATATCGTTTGTGATGAGAGAATAACGGCCAAGCATGTCCTGCTTGACTGTCTTGATCTCTCCATTACATGGGATAAGTATTTCAAGAATTTTTCAAGTATTGCATAGAATGCACAGACCACCATGAAAAGTATGCATCTTCGCTATTGGGATATGATGAGATATGTCAACGAAATCAGAAATCAGCAAACTGATCCTTTGTATTAAGCGCTGTGTAATTTGTATGAACTGAGGTAGGGGTCGTTCTGTCTGCAACATGTCTCTAACAGTGAGGAGGGGGTGCTACGTCACATACGGGGTATACACGTGCATGTGAGATTAGTAGTATCTTCATGATAAAAGTTTTTAATGTCATAACGCTTCATCATTGTTATTTTGAGTGTATTGGTTGGATATATGATCTCCGAAATGACCATAGTGAAGTACATTACATGTTCGAGTTCTGTCTGCTTGTTAAACTCCTGCTTGAAAAACACCCCCACCAAAGAGTTAAACAAAAACTGTTGCCACAATTATTGTACTTAACACACTCGCTCGCTTAGTTTAATCGATAGCATATAGTCGTGCATGTGTGTTCTGGTGTCACCCGCCGTGATAATGGTAGAATATTGCTAGAGGCGTCGTCAATCCACACACTTGTATCTATCTCATCTAATATTGTTCCCGTTTTCAGTGAACAAGATGAGGCTTAAGGGTATTAATCAGTGTTCATTTTGGGTAAGTGGTGCCAACCTTGGATCTTTTGAACATATTTCTTCATTTAAGTCAATGTACGCTTTTGATGGGAAAGAACAAACATTTGCAGCAAAGAAAATATTACATATAAATATATAATATATTTAATATTATAATATGATATTATCACAGTTCTATACAAGTTAATCTTTGCACTATCAACAACAATCTGATAAAAATTAATACTCACACACACGGATTGCCTTGTTCAACTTTTCAGGATGGTAAAACAAGATTTTGACCAAATTCTCTTCAAACTGTGAATTCAGTAGGGTTAGAATCTACATCAACAATGACATTGAATTATATTTCCTAATTTCCAGTCACGTATGCATAAAGCGATTCATCTTGTACTTACATTGACAAAAAGACCATCCCTCAGGTCTCTGTTAACCCACCGTCCGGGAGCTGCTCCGACAGATTTACAGTTTGGAATTTGGTTCTGTCCGGGGAGGCCGTTTATTTTATTCCATCTTTCAGGTTCATAGTGGACACGTCCGCCTTGAGAGAGCCATTCGTTGTAGACTGTGACGGTTGTGTCAGCGAATGCCGCTCCATACAGGAACAAGGGATACAGAAGCAGTGACAACATTTTGCAGTGAAAGTATGATACTTCTGTTCACCAGCAGACACTTTTAAATGTTTGTTTTAAACATGTGACAGCAGCACGTGACAGTTTTATATATCTTCAAATATTTGAGATAAGGGTAAACAAAGAGGATGATAAGACCGAGTGTCTTAAACTCCATAGAAAATAACCTCAGCTCATTCTGCATTATGTCAACGTCAATTTCAAAGTGTGTCAAGCTGTCACACTATGACCTGGGCGCAGCTGGAATGTATATACGAAAAGAAGTGTTATCTCTTTGAAAATGTCTCTGACACATGAGAAAATTCACCGACATTTTCTGCTTCTTGGACAAGGCTCCACTGGCAAAAGTACATGTTTTCGAGTGTAATGACGTCATATTAGTCAGCACACTTATCCCCCTACAAGTTGGTCTAATTAGGTAATCTGCTTGTCGTGGGATTCTTTTGTTCAATACGATATCCCTATTAAGTTAAACCTTTTTGCCATTTCTATGGCTGTCTCGGGGATGTAAGGGGTGGCCTAGTGGTTAAAGTGTTCGGTCGTCATGGCGAATGCCTGGTTTTGATTCTTCTCATGCGGAAACCCATTTCTCCTGTCCCCGCTGTGATAATGCTGGAATAACACACAAAGTGGCATAACACACAACTCACGCAGGGATTTGGGGTGAAGTAAAGAACGTCCCCACAGTGATTAACTCCTGGTGGAATGAATGTTCACAGGCAGAGCCTCTTGATCTTTTGTCTGTCAAAACATTTGCCAATATTGACATTCATGTCGATGCATCATTCGGGACAGCACTGCCTGACATGCCACAGGAGAATGTTATCACAGAGCTCGTGGTGGTTTTATCGTTTGTGTGTCACGCCTAAAGCTCGCAATAGATTCCCCACATGGGTTATAATTAGACTGCAGAGCCCATTTACCCCGCTGTGATATTGCCGCAACGTTACTGAAAGAGGCGTAAACCTAACTCTGGTCACTGTAGCTATATCTTTTGGGCCAAGTCAGAAAAGTCCTGTTACTTGAGCATCAGTCGTAACACATAAATAACTCATTCATCATCAGGATCTAAGACTGAAAATCAGACATCTTCACAATCATCATTTGTTTAGCATTTGTTTCAAAGCTTAATCCAAGAAGAATCTTTTCAGTAGTTTAAGTAGTTAATTAGTTTTGATTTTTATTGACATGTCTTATGTAAATCTATATGTGTTGTTATGTGTAAGTAACTGAGATAGTTAGTGTGTGTTTACTCAACAGCATTGTGAATTGTGAACGTTGTTCATGAGACGATAAACATTAACTCACTCACACTGTTACTTTTCTTATCTTTGATATGAATCAAAACAAGATGAATATTCTTAAAGTAAAATTTATCTACTGAAGTTTTCCAACAAGTGCAACAGATGTCACGTGACCACCATCTCCATCAAAGGTCATGCTGACAGTGTTGGTTGTGTGGACCTGTGATTCGGGGACCATGAACTCCCAAACGTGCCATGTTGTTTTCCCCTCAATCTTCATGGCATCAAACAGCATGTAGCTTGAAGACAATGTCTGACCATTGAACGCAGCTGTATGGGGTTTTGTGTCGACATTAAAGTTTCTGCTCACTCCCACTCTAAGATGAGCGGTATGGTATCTGTAACTGGGCAGACTGATGGTTGTTTGCGCATGTCCGTTGGTGATTGGTATAATCATGTCCTTGCCGTAATATGTGGTCTCGTTGTCCGTGCGTAGTCCAGCAAAGTTGTAGTTGGTTTTGAACTTGTAGAAGCAGGTTGATGAGCCGGGGAGATCAACGATGCCATTCGATATGTTAAAATGATAATTAGCATGAATAGCTGGATGACCATTTTCGAGAAGAACGCATGTTTCTTCACCCGTGGATGGGTTAAGCCAGTTTTGGGGAAAGTCCAGTTTAACATTTTCAAATTTACTACCATAGTTGTGGAGAAGAACTACCATCTCCTTGGTGAGAGGGTTTGCCAGGGCAAGAGGTGCGACCATTCTCTCCTGTTCATTATACTGACTCGAGACTCGAAGAAACTTTTGATCATTAGTAAAGTTTTGCCAAAACGTGAAGAATTTGGTTGGTTGAAGCGGATGGCCATCAACGGTAAATAAGGAATTCCTGAGCGAAGTATGACCTGGGAATTGTTCATTTGCGAGGAAAAATATGGTAACTCTGTCTATAAACTCTCTCATACTAAGGAAGGTAAACATGAAGCCATTTGGTTGATAAATGGTTTCAAACTCTATCAGTCCATTTTCAAAACTGGGGCCGACCCCGAAAACGTTACCTCTTCCAAATTCTGTGTTTACTAACTGAACATTTCTTCCTTTCTTGAGGGAAGAGTAATTCTCCACCATGTCTAGAGAAGCAACTAAACGAGCTTGATTTATGCCAAAATAAGAATAATTTCTATTTGATACACGGAGATAGTTGTATGAATGGAAAGAGAAAAAGTCCAAGTGATCAAGGGACATATCCAGAAACTGAGCAGTTCTCTTCCAGAATGTGAAGTTATTCTCATCGGCTTCGCGTAAGGCCATACTGGTGTATGTTGGTCCGGCAACTTTCATTCCAAATCTGGATTTCAGTTTGTCAGCAACTGCCCTGTTGAAATCGACATTAGTTTGCGGGTCAATAAACTTTTCCTTCCAATCAGGTTCATTGATGACTTCAAATATGTAGGGAATTCGTCCTCCTGTGTAGTTATTGGCACTCTCAACCATCAGTGACACAAGCTCTGCTGCAGCATCAACATTATTGGGGAACATGCCTTTATGCTCCGACTTATTCATCCATTGTGGCCAGTTTAGTCCTGTAAATGAGAATTCGAGAACCGTATGTCTAAGACATATTCATTCCGTGTTAAACTACTTGTTGTATACAAAAGGCCACATTTGGGTGTTCAGTTTCCCTGTACGCTCCAGATTCTGTTTTATGATTGGTACGTTCAATTAACTGCTGATATTCTTAGTGGCTGCATCCTGGAAGGGAGTTAAAGTAAAATGATCGTCCTCCTGAGAGGGTAGATAAGTCTCCAAAACAAGTATTGTAAATTTAAACGTAGTACAATTTTAAGCTTCAGCACATCGCTGGATTATCAGAAATTGCTAACATCTGAAGGGATGCGGTAAATCCATCTAAACCCTGTCAGGTACAAATACACAGCCCCCATGCTCCTTGGTATGGTGATCACCCTGCTGTTGTTGGCGATTTACAGCCTATTCTTATATTCTATGGCCTTCGCTTCTATAGATTGTTTTGCATTGTATTGTCATGCATAGTTAAATATTTTAGATTTAATCACTAGTCGGAAATTAATACCTATGATAATCTAGTAGTTTTACTGTCCTTCGTTGACAAAACTTTATAAGTTATCTTTAATTATTGATAAATACATAACTTGATTAAGTCACCATATATTGCTGAAATATTTAACTTTAATTCCTCACTCACGCCTCTTTTCCTATACCACTTCTAACGTTTAATGACCTACCCTGTATGTTCCAGACCATGTTAGAGATGTTATTCCCATAGCCATTCAGTTGCATCATGTAGGTCGCCCATGTCGTTGCTTGTCTTGTAGGGTCCTGGAGGTACGTTGGGTCTGGGTAGCCAGGCTGACTGGAGCTTTGTGGCCACTGAAGGAGGAACAGGATGTTAACATGTGCTTACTTTTCATGGGAAAATCAGACACAGATACATCTTCCCTGGACAGTATTGTGAAACGAAAATCGGCTTTTTTCGAGGGGGACATAATCTGGAATACCAAATAGATTTTTGCCCCCTGATATGTTCAGATACCTGTGTTTCAATGCCATTCTGTATCTGTATTACAAAAGAACTGATACTAGTATACACATATAAAATCCACGATGTCTTGTTTGTATACTCGAATATTCCAGACAATCAAATGCTCAACATTATGAGCGTCGATCTACGCTTGGCCGACACATGTCAGCTTTTGCTGTGTAGATTGGCGCAAGTCTGACCAACCGATAATGATAAGTCTCCTCTTGAGACAGGCACAGGTTGGACAAAGCCAATTCTAACAGTGTTCATGGGTTCACTTATATATTGTAAAGGGTTAGAAATATTAGATCAGACACATTGAATTGATTGACTTTATTATTACATTGGGGCGATGGAGTAAATAATATTGGGGCGATGGGGTAGTGTAGTGGTTTAGGCGTTTGCTCGTCACACTGAAGGCACCGTGGCGACCCACCTCCTCGTGGTGGGTGCTGGGTAACGCCAAGAGCTCGCCGACACCCCCGTTTTGGACCCGGGGGGGGGGGGATATTTGGTCCACCAACCCGTTGGCCGTGGGTTGCGGCCCTGCGTCGGTGGAGGAAGGGATCCTGGTGGTTGAGAGTAACAGGGGCCTGGAACCGTGTTCCTGTTGCTCAACACACCACTTTGACCCTGACTTCACCTAGACGGGTGGTCGAATGGGCCCGGTTTGACCAATCGGCTGGTCACGCATATCCGATGCTATTTGACACCGTCCTTGTTGACACTCCATGGTGGGTGGGGAGCAGGGGTGATGAAACGTTTTCCTTTCATCATGGCACTAATAAACTCTGGTTCATCTCGCAGCGAAAAGAAAAGAAGTCTTGAGTATTTGGATGTTTCATCTGGAAATACTTCTGTTAACAATGATTCATGGGCACGATTTCTGGTGATCGAGGCTGTTGATTTTTCACCAATCAAACTAAACCCATTTGCCATTTTGAAAGCTATATTTGTCTCCGTAGTGGTTAGCTTCTTGTGGAGTGTGCACTGAGACAGACAACAGTCTCTCAATTTGCTGTCAATCAAAACATTTGCAAATATTGAGGTTGCTGTGACTATGCACAGGTCTCTGAACTCTTGTCGAGGCATTGTTCGTGACATGTTTGTTGCCTGTCTGACATGTCTGAGGATGAAATCACTACCGAGTAACTGCTGTGAAACGTTTCACAATAAAGAAAGATGGTGTTATCATTAACACCAATACATACTTAATGACTTTTGCTCGTTCGTCCCTTCCTGATTCCATCAAAGCAGGCTATTTTAACATCGGAGTGGAGGTGTATGTCACCTCTAGACATGGAGGTAAACTCTGTCCCAACAGGACAGGCGGAGGAATAGTTCGTCTTCCCATTCACGTGAAAGATGGCCCATTGAGGCACCATGACACAGTTGTCACATATACTGCAGTGGAATTGTAGAGGACTGAAAAAACAATTTCAGCGTAATGCAATTGCTAATACAGAACTTTCAGCCATCAGTGCTGTGTCTCCAAGAGACGTATTTAAAAACTACAGATACCTTTACTTTAAGACAGTTCAACAATTATCATTCTTTTTCTCCTCCGGGACATCGAACAACTGGAGGTGCTTCTATTTTGGTTCATCAGAGTGTCACTCATAGCCCTGTTACTCTAAATACGAATCTTCAAACAGTTGCAGTTCGCCTGACTTTACACATTGTTTTGACATTCTGCAGTTTGTACACTCCTCCATCTGTGTGTTGAACACTTGAAGCGTGATCTTTTGAAGGACAGTGAAGATCCTATACAGTCGTTTTCGAGCATCCTTAACGACATTGCTGGCAAAACAATTCCACAGTCCTCTCCAATTCCGCACATTCGTAAACCATGGTTTACTAATGAATGTAAACAGGCTAGAAAGTGTAGGAAGAAAGGTGACAACTATTTTCGCAAACATCCTACTGTCCATAATTTAGACAAAGTCAGAATTACTAACGCCAAGGCTAGACGTGCATTTAAACAAAACAAACGTCAGTCTTGGCGAGATTATGTTTCCAAAATAAATTCACGTACACCTGTCAAAGGTGTGGAACATGATCCAAAGAATAAAGGGCAAAGGCTCCAAATTTTCTGCTCATTATCTGAAGGACGGTGATACTATATTAACTAATAAACCTGGCATTGCAAATAAACTTGGTGCGACCTTAGCCAAGCATTCATCTTCATCAAATTATGTTCAACAATATCAGTGAGTGAGTGAGTGAGTTTAGTTTTACGCCGCACTCAGCAATATTACAGCTATATGGCGGCGGTCTGTAAATAATCGAGTCTGGACCAGACAATCCAGTGATCAACAACATGAGTATCGATCTGCGCAATTGGGAACCGATGACGCGCGTCAACCAAGTCAGCGAGCCTGACCACCCAATCCCGTTATTCGCCTCTTACGACAAGCTGAGTCGCCTTTTATGGCAAGCATGGGTTGCTGAAGGCCTATTCTACCCAGGGACCTTCACGGGTTTCAACAATATCAGAACAGGAGAAGAAAAAAATTAATTTTAATTCAGACAATGGTGAAGATTATTTTCATTATATGAGCTCCATACTGCCCTTGAGCAAGCTCATAATACTGCAACAGGAGCTGATAAAATTCACTACCAGCTTCTAAAGCATTTGCCCGACTCATGTTTAGAAATCCTTTTAGAAATATTTGATCACAAATGGACTTCAGGAGAGTTTCCAACTTCGTGGTGTAATGCCATTGTTGTCCCTATTCCAAATCCCGGCTGGGATCATACCGATCCGTCTAATTACAGACCAACCTCTTTAACGAGTTATGTTTGTAAAACCATGGAACGAATGGTAAACAATAGGTCAACATGGTATCTTGAAACCAATAACCTTATAACAAATATTCAGTGTGGTTTTAGAAAAAACCGTAGTGCCATTGATCATTTGGTACGACTTGAATCCTTCGTTACAAATGCAGTAGTTAATAAACACCATGCAATATCGATATTCTTTGATCTTGAGAAAGCATACGGTACCACCTTGAAGCATGGTATTTTAAAAGATTTACATGATTTCGGTTTGAGGGGTCGTTTCCCTCCTCTTATTTTACGTTTTTTGAGTGACAGACAATTTCAAGTCCGAGTGGGTTCTACCCTGTCTGACCATTATTATCAGGGTGTACCACAAGGAAGTATTGTCTCTGTCACATTGTTTAGTATTAAAATCAACAGTTCATCCAAGATTTTAAAGGATTCAATAGACGAATCACTTTTTGTTGTGAATGATTTTAATATTTCTTGTCGTGGTAAAAATATGCATACTATTGAACGGCAATTGCAGTTGTGTTTACATAAAATAAATAAATGGTGTCTAGAAAACGGCTTTAAATTCTCAAAGTCTAAAACTAATTGCCTTCACTTTTGTAGAAAATATAGGCATTATAAGGATCCGGAACTATTTTTAAATGGCACTCTCATAAAAGTTGTGAAGGAGGCTAAGTTCTTGGGTCTTATTCTCGACTCCCATTTAACTTTTTTGCCACATATCAAATCCCTAAAAACTAAATGCCTGAAGGCAGTCGATTTACCGAAAGTCGTTTCGAACTCAAAGTTGGGAGGGGATCAAGCTACTCTCCCACTTATACAGATCACTTGTCCCTTCCAAACTTGATTATGGCTCCATCGTGTATGGTGGAGCCTGTAAAAGCAGCCTGAAACTACTTGATTGTGTCCACCACCAAGGTCTAAGACTTTGTCTTGGGTCCTTCAGAACTTCACACGGTCACACACGGGAGGTCCAGGGTTTCGGACCTAGTTTTAGTAACTGCCTAATGTTTCACCATGTTGTTTCTTTCTCATTTCACAACATATAATTCCTCTCGTGAAAGTACCTGCGTGTGGGATGATATTGATTCAACCGGCTGCAGTCTGAGTCTAGAGAGATGGTATGAATGTTTGAAATGAATTATGGAAAACAATGATCTGATTTGAGTGAGGGAGTGAGTTTGCTTGCTCTCATGTCAATTTTAAAGATATTCTGGTGATAACACGGCGGGGGACACCGGAAATGGGCTTCACACATTGTGATCATATGGGGAATCGAACCGGTGTCTTTTACGTTTCTAATCATTAGGCTACCCCACCACCCCTATTCCAAAAGAGACGGGAGGCACTAGGACAAAGTATATCTAAATATCCGTTTTACTTGAAAACGGAATTCGAGTATGATTTAGTATGATCACGATATAGCTAATATCTTGAGAACATTGCCGGCAGTGTGTATATATTATTGGAGTGAGTGAGTTAATATTCATGGTCACTTCGGCAATATTTCATATAGTAATTATATTTTACATCACGAAAATTAGAAACTAACACCCAGCTGACGACAACCAGTAACACCACTAGTGTATCACAGATAGCCATATTAAACTAGTAACTAAATCTAAAGCATTTAACCAGAAATGACTACACAATGTAAAGTGAGGCTATAGACTACTAGCAAATGAAGGTAGGCCACCATGCCAGAGATCATGGTGACTTAAGGTACATTTGCTTCCTGCATGGACCCTAGATGGATTCATAAAAGGGCATACACGCTACGATTAAGAACATGGAAAGTTTCAGTTTACTTGGGATGTTTTGGGACTTACGTACCCTCTTAGGAGGGCAATAATTTTACAGTAGTTTAACCCCCTTTGAGGATACAGCTACTGACAATCTATATAAGTTACTAATTTAAACTGCTAATGTTAAAACATTTGTCTATTTACAAATCATTTAACAAATGTATTTTTCAAAAAAATGTCATAATTACATAAGAACTGACAGTGAAAAAGATCATTCATAGATCGTGTTTTGAAATAGGTATCCGTTGTAATGGAAAACTCAACACAGTCAGGCAGGACATGTTTGACCGTCATTCTTTCAGCAGAAGGGATACAAAGAAGAAAATCTTCGCCTTTCAATAGATAATCGTGACTGTATCTAACATGGCCAATACGACATCGTCGCATCATGACCTCTTCAAATCTGGATTGACAACCTAAGCAGATGTAACCAACAAATGGCTTTATTGTATAAACCTTATTAATACGTACTTGGGTGTCCCACTTCCTCTGCATCGGACCACGGATGTAAGTTTTTGTGCTAACTATGTAATCAGTGTATGGAATAAGAAGTGGCATCGCAGATGTGTTGCATTACCGATCAAAGAGGTTGGGGCAGAAGAAACAATTTTGAGCTAGTTACCGTCGACACAGTCGCTTTGACACAGGGATGGCTTTTAAGGTAAGGTAAAGAAATTATTGCTTTTTTCTGCGTTGGAAACACACATATACAAGGGATAGATACAGTAGGTATTTAGCCCATGTGAAGTTCTGCTTTCCAACAGGTGACTTACATGAAACCACTCAGCTATCTCTTTGGAATGACATGGCCTTCGGTCTAAAAAAATGTTCCAAATTTTACGTGTTTTTTGATTGGTTGGATATGTCAACTACCTTCCACAACTCCTGTTGAAATTCTGTTAGAGAGCATGGTAGAATTCCTTAAACTGTTACTTGACATTGAATGTATGGAATACCAGAAGGGTCAAAATAGTCATACAAAAGAACAGCTTTATTACATGCCAATACTGTATCATCGGGAGGGGTTAAGGTTTTGTAAAATTATTGCCCTCCTGAGAAGGTGCACAAGTCCTAAAGCATTCACAGCAAATTTAAGCTTTCCACTGATTTTAAGCGTAGAACACGTGTATTTTTAATTTCTGGCCAGATGTGTCTAAATTCCAGATGTGTCTAACAGCTGAAGTGATGGTGTAGATCCAGCTGGGACCCACCTTCTACCTTCAGTTGTTTCATATTGAATTGTCTTGTTGTTTTATACTGTGTTTTCTTCTTCAAATACACTTTTCATTTTTATACACTAGTTTTATGTTCATATATGTGATAATCTAGTATTTTACAGTCCTTCGATGACAGCTTTTCTCGATTTATTGTTTTTGATACGGAAATAAATTAATGACCGAGTAAATATTTAGTGTCACATCGTTACCATTGTTGCCATATCGAGACCAGAACATCGAATTTATATGAATATCAAAAGCAATATACTGAGAACGTAAAAACCTGCCACTGAAGTTTTTGTTGATTAATTATCAGTGAAAATCAATACTATTAAGAGCTAGAAAACTGCTTACGATGAATAGTAGTTCTACGGATATATCACATATAAACATATAAAACTAACATATAACTAAAAATATATACCATGAGGCAATATAGAAACGGACTATAAATCACCATTGAAGGTAGATCATCATACAGGGGACCATGGGGACTTTCAGTACTTTTGCTAACTGCGTGATCCCTAGATGACTTTACATCATCCCTTCAGCCGCTGGTGGTTGGAGAAACAATTTAGCCGAATTTTAACAGAACACAAATTCTACGCTTAAACATCACATAAACTTATATTTAACTTCGAATGTTTCGGGATTTACGTACCCCCTCAGGGGACAGATGAAGAAGGGCCTCTCAAGTGAACCCTTGTGATGTTCAACGTCAAGAGAATGTCCCTTCACTAAGTGTATTGTAAAGCTAAAAGTGATTCAACGTACAAAGCTATATATCTAGACGATCTGTTTTCCTGTGTCAGCATCCAGTACCAGTTTAACCAATATCACTTGATTGATATTGGTATGTATCATAAAATGTACAAAACATGAGAAATTGGTAAAACTGAAGTCTTTGTCTGCATTTCAATGTGGTGTGATGGCTATTGAAAATTCTGTCCAGGGAGGTGAATAACTGTAAAAACGTCCATACATTCGGAGTACCAGACTGTCTGACACTACAGATGTAAACAGACATATTGTGAAACAACAATGCGCAGAGAAGGAGACAACAATGGACAAATAAAGAAACAATAAGATTGCCTTGAATTAACTGACGGTATGACAGACGCGGTCAAAGTGACAACCAATTAATCAAGACCTTGAGGCTCAATGTGAAGTAGTCTAAATTTCACTAACGAGGGTAGTGGTTAGGCTTTAACGCTGAAACTCTTCTATGGTGTCCCTACCGTGATATTGCTGGATATTGAAATAAGAAGACTCAGTCACAATCATAAGTGACGTCATTTTCATATCTGTTTCATGTTGATGTCAAGTTGGTCTGTTCCTCATGACTCGAGGATTTTTTTCCGTTTTCATCGTCCCGCTTGAACAAATACTTAGTATTTTACAACGATTCGAAGCAAGATCAATATGCCCATTGCATACACACACACACACACACACACACACACACACACACACACACACACACATATATATATATATATATATATATATATATATATATCACGCAAAAGCGTACATTTGGAGAGTGGCGTCATAATTGTCTGACGTCACAACGTTGTTCAGGTTAACTTGTCTGAAATCTGACGTTTGCTGTTTTTACTGCTAACATTACTGGGTACTTGAATGATTTAAGCTTGTCCAATATTGACCTATCTGGACCCGACGTGATATTGCTGGAAAATTGCTTCGTAAAATACTATTCATTCATTCATTTGCTGGCGTGTTCCAAAATATACCACAAACAGTGTGCCTGTGCCACAGCCCACAACATCCACTACGCTGTCTCGGTCATTCGTTAAGGTCCAAGGTCATTTGTCGGGGCATGATCAATCATAGATTGCAAAATGTTTTGCTACCATAAGTGTTAGTGAGTGGGTATGGTTTGACGGTTGCTGCTGTTTCTCGCAGTATCACTGTGGAGGACATCCAAAATGAGCTTCATACATTGTACCAATGTGGGGATCGAACTGGGGTCTTTGGCGTGAAGAGTTAATGCTTTAACCACTAGACCATTCCACTGCCTTTAACACAAGTGTGGGGCAGTGAGCAACATCTTCCAAGTTCATTATACGTCAATAACAAGTAAAAGCCCTATCTGCTGATTTAACTCAGAGTGCAATGTGCAAGCATCTTTGTAAGCACACTATTGTTTCCTTTTTGAAACGTCGTAGCTGAAATACTGCAGAGGTGACATTAGACTTTAACTAGCTAACTCATCACGCACTTTGACACAGGTGTCGTTCTTCTTTGACTGTAATAGCTGTGGGCAGAGGCATACCAAATCCCAACACACATGGTCATTTAATAAACTTTATTCCTTTATTGACAGGTAGCCTCCTACTGGAAGTTCAGTCATAAGAACGGCCATTTTCTGAGAGGGAGAGTTTTCTTCTATATTTTGCCGACAATGAGGCCAACAGATGACACATGACCACCGTCGCCATCAAAGGTCATGTTGACGTTGTTTGTTGCACGGACCTGTGATTCAGGGACCATGAACACCCACACGTTCCATTTTGTTTTCCCGTCGGTCTTCATAGAATCAAAGAGCATGTAACTTGATGACAACATCTGGCCATTCAACACAACTGCCTTGGGCCGTGCGTCAGCATTCAAGTCTCTGCTAACTCCCACCCTAAGATGCGCAGAACTGTAGCCAGTACTTGGAAGACGGATGGTTGTCTGAGCATGCCCATTGTTGATAGGGATGACCATGTCTTTGCCATAATATGTGCTTTGGTTGCACGTGGGCATTCTGTCAAAGTTGTAGTTGGTTTTGAACGTGTAGAAGCATGTTGATGATCCAGGCAGACCCACGGAGCCATGATCTTTCGATATGTTGAAATGATAGTTAGAATGAATTGCCGGATTACCATTTTCAAAAAGAACGCATGTTTGTTCGCCCGTGGAAGGATTGATCCAGCTGTTGGAGAAGTCCAGTAGTACATTTTGCCATTTTCTGTCATAGTTGTGAAGAAGAACTACCACCTCTTTGGTGAGAGGGTTTGCTAGGGCCAGGGGTGCAACGACTCTTTCTTGTCCATTGTATTGACTTGAAACACGAATAAACATTTGGTCATAAACGAAGTTTGTCCAAAACGTGAAATATTTCGTCATGTTAAGAGCACGACCATCTTTTGTAAATAAGGAATTCCTTAGAGTGGGATGACCCGGATATTGAACATTTCCGTGAAGAAAAACTAGAACTATTTCGATAAACTCCCTCAAGTTCAGGAAAGTAAACATGAAACCGTTGGGTTGATAAATGGTCTCAAAGTCAATCGTTCCATTTTCGAAACCGTCGGGAAGTCCGAAAACATTTCCTCTACCAAATTCACTGACAACTAACGGAACATTTTTGCCTTTCTTGAGATGGGAGTAATTCTCCACCATGTCAATAGAAGCGACCAGACGAGCTTCGTTGATGCCAAAACGTGAAAAGTTTCCACCTGACACCCGCAGATAACTGTAGGAATGGAAAGAGAAAAAGTCCAAATGATCAAGCGTCATGTCCATAAACTTCGCAGTTCTTTTCCAATAGCTGAAGTTATTTTCATCTGCTTGTCGCATGGCCATACTGGTGTATGTTGGTCCGGCAACTTTCATTCCAAATCGTGATTTCAGCTTTTGGGCAACGGCCTTGTGGAAATCTATATTTGTTTGTTGGTCAATAATCTTTTCGACCCAATCAGGTTCATTGATGACTTCAAATGTGTAAGGAAGGCGTCCTCCTGTGTAGTTATTAGCACTCTGAACCATTAGCGACACAAATTCTGATGCAGCATCAACGTTGTTTGGGAACTGACCTTGATGATGTGACTTATCCATCCAGTCGGGCCAGTTCAGACCTGTAAAAAAGAACGTGAGAAAAAAAAGGAAAGTCAGCTTGCCTTAAACTACGTTCTAAGTACATTGTTGTGAGTTGATAGGCTGACATATTTACAGACAGATTGTACGTCTAGTGAGTGCAAAAACAACTTTGCAGCTATTTGTCCTGGATCTGTACATGTTATAAGTATAGATCAGCATTGTGTGCAGCTGCACGATTTGACTTTGCGAAAGGTTTACAGAAGAGTAATGAGCAAGTAGTTATTTAGGCACTATAACTAGACCCGTAAAGATCCCGGGGTGGAATAGGCCTTCAGCAACCAATGCTTGCCATTACAGGCGACTTTGCTTGTCGTAAGAGGCGACTAACGGGATCGGGTGGTCACGCTTGCTGACTTGGTTGACACATGTCATTGCTTCCCTGTAATGGGAGTCTGTCACACTCGCCAAGAACCATACAATTCAACTTACTTCCCTTCACCCTTAGGTACTGCTTACAAAATGTGCAGAGCCTTATTATTTTGTAATGACATGCCCATCACAAGGGGTGCATGTTTTACTGTTAAAACAGTTAAGGATCTTTTTAACACAATCAGTTCTCATTTAATTATTGGTTTTTAAAGGAAATGGATTTAATTGTTGAATTCTGGGTAATATGTTGTGTAATTAGATGTATTTTAATAATTGGTAATTTAGATTAGGAACTTGAACTTTTAGTGGCTGTACCCTTAAAGGGGGTTGAAGTAATGTAAAATTATTGTCCTCCGGAGACGGAATGTAAATCCCAAAACGTTCATAGTCAATGTAAATTTACCAGGATTTTCAAACGCAGTTTTCTTGTTACTTTAATTTAGGCTAACATTTCTTACAATCACCAACGGCTGAAGAGATGGTGTAAATCCAAATATGACCCATGCAGGTAAGTAACGTACTGTAAGTCCCCATGGTCCCCATGTTGGTGATCTACCATCAGTTGTTGACGATCTATAGTCTATTTTCATATTGTGTTGTCCCTTATAGCTAAAATGTTTTAGATTTCATAAATAGTTTTACATGTATATCTGTAATATTCTAGTTATTTTACTGTCCTTCGTTGAGAGAATTGTATAATCTAACGCTCATTGTTGTTAATCTGTATATTGTTTTAGTCACGATATGGATGATATATTGCCAAAGTGACTTTAAATATTAACTCACTCACTCACTGGCTGTAATGATATGTTCCCCAAATGTCAGAGCCATAACAAAGAATAGGGTACAACCATTGAATCACAACTATTAAATGTATCAGTTCAAACTGTGTTACTAATTTTCCTCATTTAAGGACATCATAGCTTTAGAGGCCTGAGGTGCAAGACATGTCCTGGCTTTACTCCTGACAAGCTTAGTTGTGAAAACTAATCCTGTGTACCTGTAAAAGGAAATCTTTTCAACAGCGGAACCATTATAAAACCATTTCTCAAAATGACGAAAGATAACACACTTTTACGACTCGGTAATATCTTAGCCAAATCGTGACTGGACTAGGCCATTTGTTAATTATGGTGTATGTTACAATCTGTCGCCGAAGGATAGTAAAGCAGACATATAAGAAGAGCTAGAAGCCCAGCAACTGAAGGTAGATCACCATATCTGGAACCATGGGGAGATACAGTACTGTTGGAACCATTCCTTTAGATGCTAGCGATTTGGGACACGTTTAACCATAAATAAAAGCGTGCATATTCTGCGATTAAAGTGAGGTGAGGTTAAATAGGGGTTTCACGTCGCACATAAAATATAAATATTTCGCTCATATGACGACGTGCATGTGTGTGTACGCGTGGCTACTTGCACAGGTCCAGCTCAGTGAGATACCATGTCACAGTTAAGCATGAGTTCCACCGTCAGACATATTATACTGACTGACTACGAGCCGACCAGTCCTTGTTGTATTCATTAATGACCAGAGCCAGACAGGGACCAACAAGTACGCTTTAACATGTTTAGGTATGACGCGGCAGGGATCGAACCCACGACCTTCTCCTCTCCGGTTGGACGCTCAACCCACCACACCACGGAGGCGGTCGTCTGTGATTGAAATCGAGGTAAGATGAAATATTACTCGAATGTTTCGGGACATACATACCATCTCAGGGGGACAGTATGTTGGTGTAGTACAAGATTAGGGGGGATATTTGTAGCTTGCTGTTCCTTATTTGGTTTTGGTTCAGTTATCTCTGAAAATGTAATGACTTTAGACACCTCTTATGTTCCAGACCATGTTGTCGATGGCACTCCCATAGCCATTTAGTTGTTGCATATACGATGCCCAAGTCTTTGACTGAAGTGCATGGTCCTGGAGATAGGTGGGGTCTGGGTATCCAGGTTGACTTGGACTTTCTGGCCACTGAAAATGAAATGATACATTACAGTATGGGTGTGTTAGTTTTTCCGTTGACAACGTCGATAAGTGACTTGTTGTGATGAAGCTAATTTCTGTTGTTCCCGCCGTGATAGGCTGGAATATTCCTAGAATATTATAAATGCTGCGTTAACCTCACTCACTCACCCCATGCTGGGTTGAAATAAATATAAGCAAACCGAAAATTTAGTTTCATCAGGTCAAGGCGACTGTCCTCGTGTGAAAGTGAAGAGGCAATGCAAACATCTCTGGTTACATTTAATTCTACTTCCACTGACCCTGTTTGAAGAGGTCGTACAGTAAGTCACAATTCCTCTGGCTCACTGATTACAATGATGTTTTTTGCGCTTATTACGCGTATTTTTTTGTAACGAACAACGTGACTGATATAATATTAAGTTCGTACCAGACCGTCAAAGATTTCTAGCGACCGAATCTCGTTTTCTAGATTTTTAGATTTCCTTTTGTTAGAGCACGTTTTATGACAGAGCACACTGCATAGCGTTTGCAAGAACTTGATGG
Organism: Haliotis asinina; assembly: GCF_037392515.1. Classification (NCBI taxonomy): domain Eukaryota; kingdom Metazoa; phylum Mollusca; class Gastropoda; order Lepetellida; family Haliotidae; genus Haliotis; species Haliotis asinina. Next base: position 35,283,418 of record NC_090280.1, read on the forward strand.
AGCTCAGTATTGCAATGTGCAAGTGACTATATGTATCAAACAGTACTGATTATTATTTATAGATCCAGTTGAATAAATTGGTGTAAAAATTCTGGACTGTTTATAGTCCTAACTTGCGCAGTAGTAACGTTCCCGAACGTTAATAAAGAAAAGAAATAGGGGAAATATTCCAGCTGAAAAAGACAGATAATTTACTGATGAGTGAGTGAGTTTAATTTTACGCCGCACACAGCAATATTCCAGCTATATGGCGGCTGTTTGTAAATAATCGGGTCTGGACCAGACAATCCAGTGATCAACAACATGAGCATTGATCTGCGCAATTGGGAACCAACGACATGTGTCAACCAAGTCAGCGAGCCTGATCACCCGATCCCGTTAGTCACCTTTTATGGCAAGCATGAGTTGCTGAAGGCCTATTCTACCCCGGGACCTTCACGGGTAGATCATTTACTGAAAGTCATTTGGGCTAGCTGATATTTGGAACTGCCGGCCCTATACAATAACAACCGGCGCTGGCTGCAATATTACATGAATGGCTCTTTGTCCAGACACATCATTCAATAATCAAAATATGAAATCATTTTGCATATCTTTTGCATGTCATACATACATTAGGAAAGAGGTTGTCACTCTCGTCTCTGTTCAGCCAACGCCCAGCAGCTGTCCCGATAGATTTACATTTGGGTATTAGGTTTTCTTGTGTCAGCCCATTAATTTTGCTCCATCTTGCAAATTCATTGTGGACATGCCCACCCTGGGAGAGCCACTCGTTGTAGATTGTGACGGTTGTGTCAGAAAACGCCGATCCCCACAGCAACAAAGTGCACAGAACCACTAGGAACATTCTGCTGTAGTGCAATCCCGCTTTCGTTCTCTAACACGAGCTTTAGACTTTAAGTGGCAGAGCAGAAATGTGGTTGTGAAAATGACTTGTGCAGCGTCTGGTAAAAACGTGTGAGTTAACAGACGAATGAAGAACTGATAACGAACGGTGCCTCAGACCCAACAAATAGCCTCCCTCTGCTCTCGTTGTCTTAATCCATTTCAGCTTCAGGATGGAACGTGGTTTTTAGTTGGCAGGGCCCTTTGAACCTCTATACAGGAATGTGCATGTTAAAATGGCTAGTGCTGTTTAGTAAAAAAGGTGTGAGATAACCGACGATAGAATAATTGATAACCAAAGGTGTATCAGACCAACCCACCCCTTCACCTGCGCACTCTCGCTCTCGTTGTTATATGTATATGTATGTAATCTATTTTCTGCTTGAGTATATAACGTGGTATAAGGTGACAGGATGCCCTGAGCCTCCACACGATAAATGAGTGAGCGAGCGTGTTAAAACGTTGGGCCACATCGGCAGTATTTCAACCATAACGTGGCTAAAACAGTTGTAAATTCACAAATTCACCACAAATACATATACATGTATTTGTATGCAAAAGTAGTGAACAACGTCTCTCTGGCGTCTTTCGATTGTTCTCGGTCACGTGACCCCCATTGTGACGTCATTCGATTGTTCTAGGATGACATCATGAGTTGGTGTGTACGGGGTGTGACGTCATTCGATTGTTCTGTGATGACATCATGAGTTGGTGTGTACGGGGTGTGACGTCATTCGATTGTTCTGTGATGACGTCATGAGTTGGTGTGTACGAGGTGTGACGTGATCGTTAGCAACGGGGGTGTTGCTAAGCAACGGTGGTTTGTGCGCGATCTCGCGGGATCTCGCGTGATCTCGCGAGAAGGAAGCGTGTTTCAAGATGGCGGCAGACGGACGGCACGGGACGGGACGAGGGAAGGGAAGGGAAGGGAAGGGAAGGAGAGGGGGAGAGAGGGGGGGAGAGGGGGGAGGAGGGAAGAGTGAGTGGAACGACGGCGATGGGATGGGGATGCATCGTGTTTCAAGCAGTCTTTAGGGAGCAGGTGGGTGGCCCTGAAAAGGGCCGTGAGGTGTGGATTCTTCACAGTCAGCATCGGCAGATGAGTTGGAGTCCTCGGAAAACATATTTGCCGGGACAAATGTCATCGTGGAGGGATTGCGTTCCTTTGGGGACACCCCCACCACAATAGAGACATACGTAAAACTTGGCTGTGGGGACGACATCGAATCGATCGGATGGACGGGCTTTCAGACAGGTAGGGCACATGATGAATCGCCATTGGTCTGCTAATTCTTGTAATGGCACCATTTCCGTGTTGGCTGTTTTCTTGGCTGTAGTGCCTGTTCTCGCGGTGGTTGTTGTTGTTGGTGGTGGTGGTCGCGCTGTCGTGCCAGCTCCCGTCGTTCCGTCGTCGTCGTCGTCGCCACCGTCTTCAATCTTGATGGCCGGTTCTAGTGGTGGTGAGGGTGTGGTGGTGGTGGTGGTGGTGGTGGTAAGAATGAGGGGCGTTGTCCCTTCTTTTTCTTCTTCTTCTTCCTTCTTCGGGCTGCACCGGAGACACTGTTTTCGTCCACAGTTTCTTCGGTAAGGGGTTGGTCGATCCATTTTCACTTTACGTGTATCCATATCTTCGTCACACACACACGGAGTCGACGATATGTGAGGGTGACTAGTCATGGCCACGTTTATACAGCCTCGACGACGTCACAGCCGTGACGTGCTTGCACGTGAGATCGTGACGTCATCATGGCGCGTGAGGTCATGACGTCATGGTCGTGAGGTGTTGTCTTGTGATTGGCTGAGTTCTGTTATATAAGATGAGGAGGAAGACGGGAGCGGACAACCATGGAAGAAAACTGGGATCTAGAACTGATCTCCGTGGAGACACCCCCACCATCGCCAGCGCCCATCCCTCCACCACCACCGGCTTTTCCATCATGGCGACACTTGCCGCCATGGCAGTGTCGCCAATGCCAGGGAGGGTTGCCCGTGTATTGCAAGGGCACGAATGACTACAGCGGGACTTTTCAATGCGTGTATTGCGGCATGGTGTTGAAAGATACCTGTCATCGTCGCTTGACTCACGGGGTCAAGTGCCCCGTGAAAACCAAGATAACCATTCACCCGTGTCAATGCATGATGCCGCCCCTGTGGTCGTTGTGATCACCACAACGGAAAAAAAACGGCCCTTTTCAGGGCCATCCAACTTTCTCTAAAGAATGCTTTCATGCTATGACAATCATAACAAGGCATGTGTTGTTTTTTTTCAACGTTTTATTTCCCCCGCTAACAAGAACCATGGTGACAAAAGAGTCAGGATTAGGGGCGTCCCTGATCTTTTGTTTACAAACGGTAGGAACTCGAACATGAAGAGAACATCATAACATCAGAACCATAAGAACAACATGTTTGACAGGGCTGTGGATCCTGGACGTCGTTGTTGTTGTTGTTGTCTGGCAGGCGTGTGAGTTGAAACCAGCGTTTCACACGTTCTTCATTGACGAGGGTGTTGAAGGGATCAAACTGTTCCATCACGTCGTCGAAAGTCCATCCACGGGCACGATGAGCCAGGACAAACAGGCAGTACATTCCGCAAGAGCTACTGAACCAGGGTTGAAGTGAATTCACATTCCACCGCTGTGCGAGCCATCCACTGTAGGCCATGACATGCCGAACGTCCGGATGCAGTTGGTAGGGATCACTTATAGAATACCTTGGTCCATAGTAGTGGGTAGGGACGCCATAACTGTCAAAGTACTCAAAGACACCCGGTGCTGGACGATACACGCACACCCAGTGTTGTCCCGGGAGATGACTGGGGTCCGTGTTGACGATGTAAGGTTTAGGATAAGGTCCGTGTCGTTCACTTAGCACAGTGATGGCAAAGTGATCTCGGGCAAAAGTCCCTTGGTAAAGGGGTCGCAGCAGGGGGTCCTGTTGGACGTAGGCATTCAAGTCCTTGGTCGTCAGTCCATCCATCCTTAGACCATCAGAGCGTTGCGGAACCGATCAATTTCCAACACGCTTTCGTATTCCTCGTAGCAGACGAGGGTGACCGGACGCGGTAAGGGTTCTGCAAACTGGAGTTCGAGTCCCAACTTGCCTGTGTGTCGTGGGTAGTTATGACCTTCGTCTGCTCCCAGATCTGCCGTCAAATCCACCACCCACAGGGTGAATCCGTTCCTGAACTCGTCTAGGGTGAGGTTGCAGGGATGTTCTTGCCACAGGTGTCCCGTGTTGCGAAACAGGTTCATGTACAACTGTTTGAGCGAACCACTGTTGTTCTGAAAGTCACTTTTGATTTCTGTGCCATGCACTTCCTGGCCATTGAGTTTCAGTTTGAGACTGGTCACGTTGTTGTGTTTGAAATGGAAGGGGTTCTTTTCCTTGCTACCGGCAAAAGCATCGTTGTCCACCAGTCCCAACACCACGCGTTTGGGCAGTTGTCCTCCCACCAGTTGATCTTTGTGGAAATCGCGCCCTCCTCCTGGAATGTCGTGAGCCGTGACTTGGACTCGGGTCAAAGGATATTTAGCCGTGACTCCTGGTGACATGTGTTTCACGTGCTGTTCCCGTATGGCAGGATCGATGTTGACTTGGCGTACGTAAAACTCGGCTTTGGTCAGTTCAAATCGACATTCCACATCTCCAGCACTCATCAAGTAGAAATCACTCGGGCTCCGAATCAGTTCTAGTTTCATGGGGACGCCATCCACCAGGTACCGGTCTTGGAGAAACAGGTCACAGTGGAGACGCCCTGTCAGTTCCACTTCTCGGGTGGGTAAAATGACCCGCCGTCGTGCGACGAGTCCTGCATTGACATTCTGAGCGACTGCATTGAAGTCATCCATTTTTCCAGCTTCATCGGTGTACCATCCTGGGCACTGGAGATGCGTCCCTTTGGCTGCCTTCCCATAACTCAGTAACGTTTCCAAATAGGCTCGGTAGGGATAGGTTCCCATGGAGGGGGTGATTTCCAACTGGTTGTGTCCCACTTGCACACGCACTTCTCGAAAGAGGGAATGCATCATGTTGTTCACCGTGGACATGACGAGTCGGTCATCCCCATCATGAGTGGCATCCGTGCCATCGGTATTCTTGATTTTGAGGCAGATGCGAAGGTAACACTGATTCAAATCGATGTACGCATTCACAGGGTTGGTAATGTTAAACTGGAGGGGACCCGCCACCGAAGGGGGTGCCAGAGGACTGTATCGAATCCACTGACCCTCTTGAACTGACGTCACCACAGGAGGAACCGAAAAGAGATCCAACTGTGACTTGCCACATTCACAAGCATCCCGGCGCATCATCTTGGCAGGTCTGCCCAACAGGTCTTGACAGGTTCGTGTCTGGTGTTGAACTGACCCTTGTTCATGGGAATGATCCTTTTTTATGTCAAGTCCAATGTCACAAAGTTCCATGACGACTCAAAACAAAGCTTGGCGTTTTTGTTGTTGTTTCTTCTTCTTCTTCTTCTTCTTTATGGCACCAGATGACGGATTTCGTTTTCTTTTGTGTGCCGGTGATGACTGTGACTGCAAGGTGGTCAGTAAGGCCTGTTTTCCATGATGTTTCAAACTGTCCCGTACACTACGACGTCCAGAACGAATATCTTGCACTAAGCCTGGCAGCATCTTCACACCGGTTTTGAGAGCCGATTTTCCCACCGTCTTCAGCATGGAGAGGGCTGAACGGCCCAAGCTTCCCAAGATGTTTCCGAGACCTCTCCCGCGTTGATGAATGCGACCTCGGTACGCGTCTAAACCTCGTCCTTGTTGTTGTAAGCCACCCAAGCCGGTGCTGCACCGGTGTCGGATACACTGATGTCCTACCATGTCAGTACGTGCCCAGACGACGGGGACGGAAATGGAGTGTCACGATGGTCTTCCCACTCTGGAATGGCACGGGTCGTCCTATGTCATCCATTAAATAGATTTGAATGGCATCCGTTGTTCCCTGACGCAATCCCATGTAGCGTACATGCTGGGGAGTTTTCATCACGACGCTGTCTTCCATCATTCGACGAGATACGGGAACATACATCAGTAAGGGAGCCATGGTATCCCCAACAATTTGATCTTCTACCACATCCGAGTAGACGTAAACCGTATCAAAGCCAGCCAGATGGTCGGCTTCCTGTTCCCCCACCACAAGAGGACGGTCAAACACACTCACTTGGACAGGGTAAGTGGAGACCTGACTTATTTCCTCTGCTTCGTCGACCACGGGGAGTTGCATGAATCCGAGCATGCGTACCAAGGAAACAGGCAACACCAGTTGAGTGGTGTAGGCAGACCTAATGGCATCGTGGTCTGGTTGGGTGGCTGTTTTGCAGGAAGAACCCAAGATGGCCCTGCACATGTCTTTTGGTGTGGGAGCATAAAAGTTGACGTGCGTTGGGCCGCACATTTCAAATCGGAGTTCTTCTTTGGGGTAGTTCACGGTGACGGTGTAACGACCTCTGGCATCCGACTGGTACACATTAGCTGTATGCTTTTCCAACAATAGTGCACAGGCACGCTGAAGCAGGATGTTCAGTCTCTGGACCAGTTCTCGAGCGGAATACACGCCTTCGGGAATGATCACCTTTTTGCTGACGGCTCGGATGATGCCTGGGTTCTCTTCGATCATGGTCGCATCCGGTGCTCCTGAACTGTAAATCCTGGTCAAGCGTTCCAAGTTCACGCGAAGCACAAACCAGTTGAAGGGGTACGACACGTTGTACCACGTCATGGGAAAATGAAGTTCACTGACGCCCACTTCCCACTCTTGACGATTCACTTGAATGGGAAAGGGGAGTTTGACTTCGTAATGGTTCACCTTGTTGTCGGGATGAACATCCATGGACGCATCGCTGGGTAAGGTGACGTAAAAGTCCCGCTTGGAGGAAAACAAGGACATGGTCATCCTTGCGCTTAGGGAACCAGACTGGACACGGAGGGAGTCGAAGATGCGGTAGCAGCAGCAGGAGCAGAAGAAGAAGTCAACAATGACGGCGACGATGATACCAACGTGGGTTGTGGGAGCAAGTATCCCAACGAACTGGCCAACAACGCTGTCCACAACTGTTTCTCACCGTGGTCCAATGCCAACTGAACCATGCTCATGACGACCACGCCATATATCAGCAACACTTGGGAGAAAAACACCACTTCACTGCGTGGCAAGTCCATGCCAAAACAACACCAACGTGAGGAGGAGGAGGAGGAAGCCTTGTTGTTGTTCTCCTTGCACCTGAGCCTGGGTTCGCTCTGCATGATTGGGCAGGGAGTATGACCCAAATGACGGTGACAGAGGGATGCCACCCTTATTTAAAAGACCAAATGAGCCGCAGGGATCCATGAATCGAAGCTGGCCGGGTAACCTGACCACCTCACTAACACTTCGTCCTTCTTTTGACGCCGTCGACGTTTCAAGACCTGATCGACTTTGTACACGTCATCCGTTTTCTGAATGGGTTGTAGTTCCTCGGGGTAAAAGGTGCCTTGGAGCACTTCTCCATGATCATCTTTCACTCGGTAGACAAGAGGCACACGCCCTTTCACGACGCGATCCACGGTGAACAATTCGCTGGTCCAGTTGGGAAGATACCCTTTGTCAAAGGTCCCTTTGGCCTTGTTCAAGCGAACACGGGTCCCAGGTAACAAGAGAGAACGCTGGTGTTGATGGTGCTTCTGCTTCTGCTGACGTTGCTTCTGCCGTTCCTTCTGGCGCTCCATGTGATCCAACACCCGAATTTCGTCGTAAGGGTTGTGGGGATGCACATCCACGGGTCGCTGTCCGATCGTGCGATGAATGCGATGATTGTAGGCATGCATCAGCTGGGGTAAAGCCTTGAGGTAGTGACGTGTTCCATGTTGGGTGAAATAACGCCACATACGGTTTTTCAACGTTCTTTGAAAACGTTCCACCACCGAGGCTTTGGTTTCTGGGTTTTGGCTGGTGTAGAAATGAATGTCCTGTTTCTTGAGGAAGGCTTGGAAAGGTTTATTGACAAATTCGGTCCCTTTGTCCGTCTGCAACATGGAGGGCACACGTCCTTCAGCTTGTTTCAGGATTCGTTGAAAGGCTTCGATCAACGTGGTGCCGGTCTTGCACTTCATGGGTTGCACCCAAGCCATTTTGGAGAAGACATCGATGACACACAGCAGATACCGGTAACCTTGGTTCTCTTTCTGATAGGCGAGGAGGTCGCTCAAATCGGCTTGCCACAATTCGTCCACGCCGCTCACACGGTAATGATCCCTGGAAAAGGATCGTCGGGCAGGTTTGTGCAAGGTGTACGTGTCCTGGGTTTTCAACCATTGTCGAACCTGATGTTGCGTGAGTGGGGGTTTCCCCTTCTGGGTCCTCCCCTTCTGGGGTTTCCCCTTCTGGGATTTCCCCTTCTGGGGTTTCCCTTTCTGGGGTTTCCCTTTCTGGGATCCCACGGCTTGCTGTTTGACTGCTGCTTGCCACAAACCACGCCACCCTCCATAGCCTGCTGGATGTTTGGGATCGTAATAAGTATGGTGAAGCCATCGTGCCCAGGCAGGCGACAAAGAGGAGGAGGAGGAGGAGGAGGAGGACTTGCTGCTGTTGTTGTTGTTTCTCTTGGGACGTCTCATGCTAACACTGTTGTAGATGTCACCCTCTGCTCTCTTTTATGATTAAAAGTCAATCCATTGACGCACTCTGTTCAGAGGGGAAGAGGGGGTCTCTGTCTTCTTCTTCTTCTTCTTGACGCCAGCAAGATTCGATTGAGGTGGTGTTAAAAACAAGGCTTCTCCTCCTGGACGTTTAACAGGGGTGTCAGGTGGTGTTGCCTGTCGTGTGCCAGGTTGCTGGGTGGTGGATGCTGATCCTTTTGTTTTCATCATCCAGGACCAACGGAGAGGGTTGCCAATCAGTTCATGAGGGACGTTGCTGGAAGCGAGATACTGAGCCAGAACGTTCCAACCCCGTGGAGGATCTGCTTTGGTACGTTGTCGCACCAATTCATTGATGAGATCCACCATGTGAGTCCCAGGCATGGGTTCCCCTTCCACCACGAATTGACCGTTTTCATTCCAACCCAAGTCAGGATGGACTTGTATCCGTGCCATCAACTGTTTGGCCTTGGCTTGCAGCGTTTTAGGAATCGTTTGCACCACGTCATTCAGAATGAGGTCAGAGGAGGAGGAGTGTTCTGAAACAAAAGAATCAAAGAACAACATGAGTCAGTGACTCTGTAACCGGCTTCACGCTCTCCATGCTTAGGATGACAGCTCTCTTAGTCTTAAGACTTGTAGACCTAAGACTTCTAGGCGACCTCTACACAGGCCAGAGTGTAACTCAGTACGTAAACCGTACTTACGGGGAGCAGCTAGGAGGGGAGGAGTCCCTCCTTTCCCGAGGGGTGTTGTTCCTTCCTGACTGGTGTTGGCAGGGATTCCGTTCCATGGTTGCGTGTGGCTGGTGCGTCGTGCTGTTGTTGTTGTTGCTGCAGCTGCTGCTGCTTTGTCTTGAAACGCCAACATCTGTTGCAACAAGGTGTTATACTGCTGCTCTCTGTCCCTGAAGGGAATCGTGTCATCACGAACGAGGGTATCCATATCGTGAAGCGTGTGTAACCGTTTCTGTTCCAATAGGTTGGACTTCTTCTACCCCGGGACCTTCACGGGTCTGGAGTGGATGAGGCGTAAATGAAGACCATAGGAACGTGCGTCCAGTCTTGGTCACACATCATTGAGCCTCCTCTGAATCTCGTCCCTCGTGTGTTTTATCGGGTTTAAGTGTGGACTGAAGGCCACGGAAGAGTTTATATGCCGAGTCGACGGAGAAAGACTGTATTTGCTCTGGCAGTACGCGTTGTCGTGCTAGAAGACGTGGTTTCCATTTTCCAAAATGTGTCACGACATTAGCGGCTTTCGTCGTCAAAGACTACAGTTCGCAACTCCACTGGGGACGAGCAGTGAGGATCAGACCCCGGATCTGACGTTTCTCTGCCTCAAACGCCTCAGCACAGTGTTGGCGTTGATTGGCCTCTGGTGATTGGCAATGGGTGTCCGTGTAGTTTTCCTAGCCCTTGCAAAACGATTTTCCACGTGATGACGGACAATTTGCCGATTTTTGCCTCAACGTTATCATGGGTGGTCTTCCACTGCGAGGACGGTCGTCTGTGCTTGGACTCGTTACTGAGGGGGTATATTGTTCGAAAATGAACAGAGAAATGGTTTGCAACATGTCTTGCAGTGTGGCCAGAATTCAGTCTTCTAAAGCTTGGTCCCTCTGTTCCCTTAATAACCGTGGTATGTCGCTACTGACGAACGATGTACGGTTCGGTGCATGTTCGGTAGCTCTTCTTATCGGGTTGACACCTCGGGATGCACATGCATTGTTGTCATTTTCATGAAATATGCACAAAAACTCGTCTCATCATTACTTTAATAACCTTGTTTTGACGACATGCTTTTTGTAGCAAATACAGAATCTGAAATCAAATTTTCTTGAGCATTGGCTACGAACCAGATCGAGCTAGATAAAGTGACAAATAACTAAGGTTATGATGAAATATATCTGGTAAACCTTTTGTAGGTGACGTTTCATCTTCGGTTCAGTATATATTGGTTGATTTATGGTTTCACATACATACAACCACAAAGTACCATGCTAAATCATGCTTCCGTTCAGTCTGTACACCTACATCTGTATTTATAGTCTTAGGAAAAATATGCATAAAATCGAAAGCTAATTTTATCTTCCTTGGGGATGTTCGAATGTGATATAGATTTAAAAAAAAGGAAAAATGCAGACTGAAAATGGAACCAAGAACGCATGTTTGCCTGACAAAATAGGTTGCTTTCTTATATTAAGTCGAACCGTGTATTTGTCACATTCTAATCTATTTTACCAAACACGGCTGTCCTGAATTTCACCGTGATTTTTTAAAGTGTTTTTTTCTAGCAGACAGGATGCCTCTAACAATACGAAGGTGGTAAAGCAAGACAAATTTAAATGCCTACAAAAAAGCATATGACTGTGCCCCTCATGAATGGATTCTGAAGTCTCTTCATTGCATTGACCTCACTGACTACTTGATTTACACAAGTCTTTACTGAGCTGTTGGTCGACTCAACTTGGGATGTACTTGCAACGGCAAGCTTTGGACATTATTTCAATCAGAAGGGGAATATTCCAGGGAGTTCGTATAGGCCTTTACTTTTTTATCATCCCAGACCAGGAGAGTTATCACCCCAGACCTCCTCAGCACAGACCTCCTCAGCACAGACCTCCTCAGCACAGACCTCCTCAGCACAGACCTCCTCAGCACAGATCCCCAATGCCACTTACTCATCTCCTTTATATGGATGACATATCCAGCTCCTTGCCAAAGGAGATACAAATTTGAAGGAACAGGATCTTGTTATCGAGTCCTCCTAACCTTGAAAGACATGATAGCGTGGCTCTTTGCCATGCTTGGGGATCATATATCATAGACTTTTAAGTTCCTTTTCACGGCAATATAACTGTCAAGATTCAGGAAAGACTTCCTACATACTAAAAGCATGCGGGCCTCGCCTATATGTCGCTTGCATTCCATGTACACTTTCGTCAGGGTCCCCATTGTCCTCGGTGCCCTTGGTTTAGTACCTCCTGATCTCCAGAGTGCCCGGGTTCCCACCGTGAGTACAGCTCTTCTTACTAACTAAATATGGTACTGAACGTCACAGGAGAAGTAGGGAAAACTGTCTTTCTTATTTTCTTATAACATGTCACATATTTGGGTTTACTCTTTCTCAGTAAAGTACAGATTCTGCTACTTTTGTTGGCTGGAGTCCCATCCGGGATTCGAACCCACACCCTCAAAGTCAGACACCTTGTCAGTGCAGTAGTTGATCACGACACACCTTGACTAAGCACGAAACGTTCAGGAATATCATGATAAAACATATTTTGAGTGTGTCCAGTGTTCTGTACTTTACTGAGAAATTGTAATCCCAAATGTAACATATGTTATCACTTTGTTATCACGTTGTCGCAGTTCGTTGACTATGTTCATTGATGCAGTGCTGTCTGACTGTCTGATGCATGTGAATCGCTCAAGTGATGAAAACGCTTCCGAGTCTTTGTCCTCAGGTTGGAAGAGATACAGTACAGGAAATGGAAATCTCTCAGTCACATCCCAGAGGGTATTCAAATCTTCCATGCAGTATTTTGCCTTTTCCACTGAACTGTGATGCTGAACCAGTAAATGCGTGGTTAAAGGAAAGCACCACTCATGTTCGACAGCCTAGATCTTGGAATATTCTGTTGATGTGATAATATCTGAAGTTATTCATTTTGGTGCATTAAGTCAAGGTAAGGGAGAAAATCTGATTGGCAAACAGGCTGTCTTTAGTTTCTGCTGTATACTGTTTCCCTGCCTTCACTTTGAATAAATGATCCATTTTCTTTTTCCTTGAAAAACTTGATGAGATGATGCGACTGGATGCTGGAAAGAAATTCGTAAAATGACTGTTTTGATGAGATATCAGTTAGTTTCACAATATCCGCTACACACATGTGAAACCGGGTCATTAGCAAGTCAACAAAGTCTGAATTACAAAATGCCTGATGTGAAAACACATGCAGATTGCACTTTTCAATTTCACTTGCAAATCTTCCTGCTAAATGCCCAGCATAAGTCCATGGGATGTTTACAATAAGACCCGTCTCACCCACAACGTTTTCTTCTCTTTCTCCGGCGGTTGAAAGGCGAAGTCGCTGATGGAGAAATGACAACCGACAATTTTCGATAACAAACTTCAATTGTTTTGTACTGAGAATAAAGGAAACACTCTCATACATTGACGGGTGATCAAACATGTAGGTGTCATCTTCTTTCTTGAGGTAGGATCCAACCAAATCATCAGCTGCTTCTATGCATTCATATCCTAGACTGCCATCCTCTTCAAGCTCTTGCAAACTAATTTTCCCATCTCTTTTAATCATGGCCTTGAACAGAGACCGCTTTTTCATATCTTGAAGAAATTTATCCAAAGTCATTCTGAGAAAATCCAGTGGCGCTTGAAAAAACATTTGCGTTTGAAGGCGAGTCCAATCCTTTTCATATGCTGCGACAAACAGTTTACAGACATAGGGGAAGCCGTGTGGACAATCTGACATACATATCTGAGACACAACTGACTCTTCAAAGTCTATGTTTTTTGCTGCAGCATGAACACGCCATATCTTCCTTCGCTCTTTAGTTTTTCTCTGTGAGGAAACTTCGACCACATATTGGGGACTGGAAATGTAGTCTGCCATCCTTCCCAAGTCTGCCAATGAGGATTTCAGCACATAGTCACGGCCAACGAGGATTATGATAGTTTTGTCTTTGTTTGGACTTGTTTGTTTTCTCTGAGCTTGATCAACCTTTCTCCTCTCTGAGACTTTTTCCGCTTTGGTAGACTTGTCAACAGGATCGTTTACAACATATTGGTCAGGATTCTTCACATCCACAATAGGTCGGAGACTCGATTTCCATTTGGCCAACTCAGCTGCGTCGAATTCCAAATCTCCAAATATATCATCCAACAGAATGACCGGATTAGAGCAGGTCATTATGACCTCATTGAACTCTGCTGGTGACACCACTTGGTATACTTGTCTCCCCTGACTGTACAGATCGTTGAGAGCCATGTATGCTGTTGTGGACTTCCCCTCTCCCGGTTTTCCTGTAATTGTCACCCATGTTGCACCTCTGTCGAGCTTCTCTTTCACTTTCTTGAGGGCTTTTGTCTCCACCATGTCTTTAGTCCATAACTGTATCCTAGATGTCGTTCTTTCTGTGGAAATAACATATTTTACACATTTAACTATACACAAAATCTGTGTAGTTTAAGATTCTAACATATTATTCCAAAATCCCTATATGAATATGCAAAGTGAATGAGTGACGTAACAGTTTCAAACGTATTGTGAACTGAACCCTTGTAGACTTTTTATGAAATCATATTAACAAAAAATACCGCAAAACAACCAGTGAGATTTCAAACGGTTTTAATTCAAAATACGGGCATAGTTTAAATGATTAGCAGTTTTACTCCACACACGATGGCATGCATCAACCATGTCAGCGGAGCTGACTATTGCGTAAAGGAAGTCGAACTATTAGTAGTCTAGCTTGCGACAATCTGTACCCCTGTACCCCTCTGATAAGTGTAAACTGGCACCGAAGGCCATGTTTATTCATTTGGAAAACGCGGTGGCTGAGCTGGTTAGACGGCTGACTGTGGGTGCTGGCGCTTTGGTGATTGACTCTGAGGCTATTGTTTCGAATCCCGAATAGAACTCATACTAGAATCTGTTCTTTACTAAGAAAGTGTAATCCTAAATATAACATGTTACATTTGAACACTTTATCCATGGCATTGTGCAGTCATATAAGAGTCAGGATTAATCGGTCACCTCCGGGAGATTAACAATCTAGTCTGTCAAATAACTTACTCCTGATCCTCTGTGCTGCAGTCGGTGACTTCTCCTCTTCTTCCTGGTTGGCTGGAGTTGTACCAACATTCTGTGTTCCACCAATGTTCAGATTCTTGCTTCCCTTCACTGTCACATTTTCAAACTGCTGCTGTACTTGTATAAGGTTGTACTGTGTGACTGTAGCAGAAACAACTTGGCTGAAGCTGGCATAGATGCGTTTAGTCTTTGGACTTAAATTCGAGTGATTGAGGGCAGCATTATGTTCAGTGAGGTTTGGGGAACTATGACGTGGAGAGTGACTCCAGACAAGACATGACAACCCAGTGCTGACAATCTCAGTGCTGACGTTCCCTGTATCACCGACGGTTTTGCTTGTGGAATGACTCGTGCACCACATGCAAAGTCAATGCAGAGTTCGAACCACCTGGACCATACACCGAATGGGTGACAATATTAACCTGCAGAATACCTGAGGCATATAAACGAGATGCCAACATTTCATGATCGTTATTTCCTTTGTGGTTAAATATTTTCGACGAAGTATCGTTCAGTGTTTGGTTAAAGTACATTTGCTTACAATGGTAAATCTAACGTATCACCCCTTCTGTCATCCTCGATATGTCTGGGGCATACGTTCTAATAAATCTCCACTTACCCTGAATGCCTCTTTATGGATGACTTCTTATCTACTGTTTACGTTTCGACGTAGGTTCTTACGTTATCAAGCTCAGCCCAATAAAACAAGAAATTGTTTTATTATCTTCTTTTGTTGGCTCCACATTCTCACCTGCAGGCAGTAAGCTAAGCAGCCGTTATAACAGCGTTTGCTAGTGTCAACAAAAATAGCGGTTGCAGCTGCGAACTTTTGTTGAAAGTGCGACTCGGATTTGAGGAAAATCATACAGAAAAATTGACAGGTGCAAAACTTTTAAAAGAAGCGAGAACTCCTCCTACCTCTTTCAGAGTACCTCTGTATCATTCGTGCTGCCAAGTTTAATCAGTAAGATAATTTAAAAACCGAATGTGAGTTGTGATTGGTATGCTCAACTTTCAAGCGGAGACACCTGATCGGATAAAAAGCCAATCAAGGGAGGTAATATATTCACCGACCGTAGATGCATTCAGGGCATAATGGTGATTTATCGGAAAGTATACCCTGGAGATATCGAGGATGGTCTTCTATGTGTTGTCCGAAGTCATGACACAGGCGATATCTGGGAGATTGAATTCTTCAGAAATGGGGCCTGGTGGTTCATTCATTCGTCACGCCGAAGATACATGCTCAGTTCCCCCAAATGGGTACAATGTGTGAAGACCATTTCTGGTGTCCTTCGCCATGATATTGCTAGGATAGTGCTAGGATAGTGCTAATAGTGACATAAAACCCTACTCACACACTCTTCAGAAATTTTCTCGTTGTATAAAATGAATCGTTTGTTTTCATACACAGGCAATGACGCATGTTACGGTAGGTCAACCTTTTAAAAAAAACTTCCTCTTTTGGAAAATACCGTATTGAGAGTTTTCCACAACTGAATCTAATTTATCGTGCTACATCGCTCGCCTGCAGAACTGTACAAGAACTCTACCTGCAGTTTGTATATCTTAAAACAGTACTCACCCGTAGAAGAACCACCAGACACTGGTACTAGAGGCAACCCGGATGACTTTAACTCTGATACAACAGATTCTGGTATTCTGGGTAGAACAGGCGACGTGGAGACAGGTGTCAAGGCTGCTGTTCCTGGAACCTGTAGACATGTTCTTAGATCAGCTGAAGGTTGGAGCTGCTCTTGTTGCTGGACTGCTGCTGCTGTTTCTCCTTGTGGGAGCTGACAACACCCCATAATGTGATGTGCTAGTGATGCGGTATCTACGCAGGAAACAAACGGGTCAAAGCTGGATCTCAGGGACACAAACAAATGTCATATCAATACCAACGATGTTAAAATGTGGAATTTGTGGACTGTAAACAGTATGACAGGTCAGGATAGTAACGTTCAAGAGTGTCATATCGCCCATCAGCTCATTAACTTAGTCTGTGTTCAGAAAAAGGTGCAATGTGGTCATTAATTTGTTGGATTTACATTGTTCACTAACGTTTTCAGGCTTTTGATCTGATCCTGCGGTGATGCTTAGGTTGCCTGGCATCACTGACTGCCGTTTCCATTTAGGCATGACGGGCGTTACCATTATCACACATACCTTTGTCTACAACTTCGTAGGACTCTTGATGAACAGTCTGGAATTTGACTCCAATAGCACCTGCTCCAAGTTGTGACATGTCTTGTATCCCATCCCCTTCTTCGTCTGTGCCATCACTATATTCATCAGCACTCTGTTCACAAACAGCCCTGTTTTCGGCATGCTCCATGTCTGCTCCTTCAGTTGCTCCTTGTGGGTTGCCCCTGGCAATACCTGCAGGTTCCAAATGTTCCTCGTCTGATGACGTGTCTCCATTACTGCCTGTTTTGTACTCTGCTGGTGTGCTATCATCTGTTTCACTATCATCCGTCTGTCCTTGACCGTCATCCATCCTGCATATATTCAACTCCCAAGCATAACGTTCAAATTCGACACTGTAAACCTCCTTCCCTTTTGTCTTCTCATTCACCAGTGTCTTTAATATAAACTCGTCACCAACATCATCCTAGAACAGAAACGTCTTTATGTGTACCACGTCCTACAATTTGTCTTTGGGTATCACACTACACAAGTGAGACCTTCTCCCACTCTTCCTCTCTGTCTCTCTCTTCTCTTCCCTTCATTCTTGAGTGGGGCATGACTTCGGACATAATGTCTAAAGTTGCATCGGCATGTTTACAATTGCCGAAACAGCCCAAAGCAGATTCAGTGATAACGAATGGAAATAACAGAGCACTAAATATACAGCCTTCTCTAAGCCAACAGCATAGTCAAAATATTGACATAGTAGGGGGTGGGGGGTGGGGGGTGGGGTTGTCGATACAGATCATTGAGATCGATAATCATTAACAAAATTTCGATCGATTGTCAACAAATATCTGAAAGAAATGAAAATATATCACTTCACTTGTGAGTGGTGACATGTTTCAGCATTGGAAATTAACTAAACAACATCCTGAACATAATTATGATGCAGACCATGATTAAAGTTCTTAACAGGTAATTTGTTTAATAAAAAAATTAAACTTTTTTCTGTCACAAAGCTTATTTTTGCGATATTACCTACAGCCCAATTTTCATATCTACAATGATTAATATTTTTTTCCTATTCTCGATAATCCGTAATTTTAGCCAGCCCCATATAACACATACCATGGCAGCATCTTACATAAAACTTTGCCTTAAGGGCATTTAACATTTTCGCGCAAAATGGACGCAAGACGGACCCAAATTCCAAGTTAAAGTCGAATGTTTTATAAAATTAAACCCATGATGATCCAGATTACAACTGATCTTGAGCTACAACTACTGACCAGTGAAGGTCCGGGGTAGAATAGGCCTTCAGCAACCAATGCTTGCCATAAAAGGCGACTATGCTTGTCGTAAGAGGTGACGAACGGGTTCGTGCGGTCATCTGCAGGCCATGTAGATATGTTGTTGCATCTGCAGCCCATAAAAGGTATGCTGTTTCATCTGCAGGCCATGTAGATATGTTGTTGCATCTGCAGGCCATAAAAGGTATGCTGTTTCATCTGCAGGCCATGTAGATATGCTGTTGCATCTGCAGCCCATAAAAGGTATGCTGTTTCATCTGCAGGCCATGTAGATATGTTGTTGCATCTGCAGGCCATCAAAGGTATGTTGTTTCATCTGCAGGCCATCAAAGGTATGTTGTTTCATCTGCAGGCCATGTAGATATTGTGTTTCATCTGCAGGGCATAAAAGGTATGTTGGCTCAACTGCAGGCCATGTAGATATTGTGTTTCATCTGCAGGCCATAAAAGGTATGCTGTTTCATCTGCAGGCCATGTAGATATGTTATTGCATCTGCAGGCCATCAAAGGTATGTTGTTTCATATGCAGGCCATCAAAGGTATGTTGTTTCATCTGCAGGCCATGTAGATATGTTATTGCATCTGCAGGCCATCAAAGGTATGTTGTTTCATCTGCAGGCCATCAAAGGTATGTTGTTTCATCTGCAGGCCATGTAGATATTGTGTTTCATCTGCAGGGCATAAAAGGTATGTTGGCTCAACTGCAGGCCATGTAGATATTGTGTTTCATCTGCAGGCCATAAAAGGTATGCTGTTTCATCTGCAGGCCATGTAGATATGTTATTGCATCTGCAGGCCATCAAAGGTATGTTGTTTCATATGCAGGCCATCAAAGGTATGTTGTTTCATCTGCAGGCCATGTAGATATTCTGTTTCATATGCAGGGCATAAAAGGTATGTTGTCTCAACTGCAGGCCATGAAGATATGTTGTTTCATCTGCAGGGCATGCACGTATGTTGTTTCATCTGCAGGCCATGTGGATATGTTGTTTCATCTGCAGGGCATGCAGGTATGTCGTTTTATATGCAGGCCATATGGACATGTTGTTGCATCTGCAGGCCATGTAGATATGTTGTTTCATCTGCAGACCATCTAGATATGTTGTTGCATCTGCAGTCTATGAAAGGTATGTTGTTTCATATGCAGGGCACGCAGGTATGTTGTTGCATCCTCAGGGCATAAAATGTATGATGTTGCATCTGCAGGCCATAAAAGGTATGTTGTTTCATCTGCAGGCTATAAAAGGCATGTTGTTTCATCTGCAGGTCATGTGGATATGTTGTTTCATCTGCAGGACACGCAGGTATGTTGTTTCATCTGCAGACCATGTAGATGTGCTGTTTCACCTGCACGGCATAAACGGTATGTTGTCTCAACCGCAGGCCATGTAGATATGTTGTTGCATCTGCAGGGCATGCAGGTATGTTGTTTCATCTGCAGGCCATGTGGATATGTTGTTTCATCTGCAGGACACGCAGGTATGTCGTTTCATATGCAGGCCATGTAAATATGTTGTTGCATCTGCAGGCCATGTAGATATGTTGTTACATCTGCAGGCCATAAAAGGTATGTTGTTGCATCTGCAGGCCATAAATGGTATGTTGGTGCATCTGCCGGACACGCAGGTATGTTGTTTCATCTGCAGGCCATGTAGGTATGTTAGCTCATTCCTTCTCAGCTTCTTATATGGGAAGGCAGTTAGAACGATCCTGAATATGGATGAGTATGAAGAAATGTTCTGTTCGCGACGGTTCTGAAAATTGGATTCCATGTCAGCTTTTGTGGGCTTAAAACAATATCCTGCTTAACAACATGTGGAAAATCAAAGAATTAAAGATCACACAACAACATTGCACATTTGATTTGAAAATGAATTTCATTTCCTCGTATTATGGTTTGGGGATGTTCAAGAAATATTTGTTCGGGTTTTTGTTTGTATTTGTTTCGTTTGTTTTTCTTTCTTTGTCAACTGCGTGTAACGTCTTTACCAAGGTTTACAAAACAAGATTATCTTAACCATGAGCTATAATCTGTATGGCGAAACAAGGAGCGCCATTGACAGAGTGGATTCAAATACATGTGAACATGTATATATAAAGTCTGTATGCTTCATTTCTTGTCAGTGAAATGTATCTTTAAAGTGTCGTTCTGTTAATTTTCTCTAACCAAACCGGACTTAAGTTGTACTTCCTCACATTGTTCTCAATTCGTAATCACAGTCACCATCACACCATGTACATTGCAATACATTAGGTCCCAGTCCTTCTCGAGGTCATCCTGACATTTAATGGTGATATAATGATGATAATACACCAGCACAAGGCAGCCGATGCTAAGTTCTTGTTTTGAGTCCGTGGAGATCCGATATAGCATTGGTCTTCAACAGCCCATGTTTGGCGGATTGTTGGTGGCAGGTTAGTCCAAGGGTAATATATATAGGTGACGATGTACCTACTGTTGTTATTTATTGAAGTAGTTTGTACCCAGAAACACAAAGTGGTTTGCTTGTGGCATCATGGCAAGTCGTTTTCACGTTTTTACCAATGACAATACTTAATTAAACAGAGGGGAATTCGTTTTGCATTTGAAAGTGGTTACATACTAAAAATACATATAGGTTGCGAAAGCACAAAACAACACAAAAGACAGACGAAGTAACAGACATATAAAAGACAAATATTTCAAATAGAATTTTGAACCCTTTTTGTTTTAATACAGGCATTTGGTAAACGCGACCTGAAGGTCAAAGATGAAAATAATACATGAGTGGGATCAGATGAAATTCTCTCAGAGAGGTTAACAACATGAAATTAAAAACAGAAGCTAAATCCGAGAGAGACATCCCAGAGATTTCACCTGCAATTAAAATTATTTTGTTAATTTTACGTGTTACTGATATATCAAGAAAAATATTTGGTGATATTTATCAATTGTTTACCATTTATTTACCGATGAATCTGTTTAAGATATCGTTGAAACAATTACCTTCATATCGTGCATAATCATGTTAGAAATTAATGAAAGCTGTCTTAAATTCACTTCTTGGTAGCTGGAAATAATTTGGATCAAAAACCGCAGACATTATAATTCTTTAGTGATATCTGTAATTCAGTATGAGATCTCTTCAAATCTGGGCGTTACTGATATCTCAAATCAAAGTAACAGTTTTAAGGATAACTTCTATTGCGGAATGTTCTGGTCTCAAAAGTCCAAAATAGCTGTGTAAGATTGACTCTGATATTTGATTGGTTGATTTTATCAATAACATTTCCCTGTGTGCTAAGGTTAATGGGTCAGTCATGACCTCATGGGTTTCGTCTTCAAAGTTGAAATCTCGCGTAGATTGAAAGCAGACGAGTTTTCAAGTTCACTACCACGTGTTAGACAAGCGCGAGTAAGTCATGTAAAGATGCCATAAGTCTGACTGATCCTATCTTACTCGTAATAATTTCAGAGTACGATTTTGTAAGAAGAATTCTACATGTATGACGTAGGAAAATATATATTTCCCATCAAATATTTAGACTCACTTAAAACAATCACTTTAAGGTATGTACACCTATATCTGGTTACATCGATTGATCTCTCCACTAACTTGGGGGAACCAACTGCAAACATTATGCAGATAAACTGCACGAGGACCGTGACTCAAATTGCTGAAAAGCATATGCAAATATCGTGTTTGTAAACAGCTGTGTTTGGATCTAAAGTTTTGTTAAGAATTCGCCAATTTTCGCATTTATTGAACTCGGAATAATAATGTTTTCAGAGCTACGATTTTTGTCTTGCAATGCATCACGATTCATATGAAAACAGTACCTTAAAGAGTATGGGATGTTTGGCAAAATCTAGTTTAGAACAGTTGGAGTAATTGTCTATATTTACACTCGGGAGTCACGACTTTTGATGAGAAGTGTATAATCCGAACACATTTGAGGTTGATATTATTTATGAATGACAATTCCCTACATGCTAAGGTTGGTGGACCCTTCATGAGCTGCACAATCTGAAATATATAAGTTGATATCAGACATGTAGATTAAAAGCACTGCTACATGTTAAACAAAGAACAAGTACTGTGAGTTCCTGTCAGACTAGTCATACTTCCAATGTACTAATTGTGATAACGATTATAAACACACGTGGAAATTTGTGGGGAAAAAACACTATTCTACATGCTACGTTCCCTAATTAATTTATTCTTTTGAATCGTCACTTACACCACATACGACTTGGTCAACGTCCTGTCTTAATCCTGACTTTGTTCCCAGTCGACTGGTTTCTTCAACACATGTTTATTAAAATACACTCAGTCTTAACTCTTCTCGAGATTATCCAGACGTTTAATATTGATATAGTGATGATTACAAATAAGCATAAATTCGTCAACACTTACTTATTAGTCTGTATGACTGGGAATGCAGTGGCGAGCTCACAGGCGAGACATTCTTCGATGCAGCGGAAAACTAGGGCTATACATAGTGGTTTAGTGCAGACACGGTATTCAAGTTCCTCAACGCGATGTGTTACTAGGCGCTTTCCTGTAACGGCAGGGGAAACTCCACAGCGCTAATGCTGGTTGTCCGAATCCTGTCCATGTTGTCGCGGGTTTCCGGCGGTTCACACTCTCCCACCCAGAATTCCATGCTGTCATGTCTGAACTGGAGTGTGCCCACCCACGTTATAGCCGAGAGTATAGTGTGAGTTGCATACACATACAAAAAAGTGAAGCAACGAAAATTAGTGAAATTGAAATTCAGGTTATCGAGGGTCACTTTTGAGTAACTTGTTTGAGATAAAATTGCTGTCAAGCAACAAATGAAATTTCGACCACATTGATCAATATTCCATTTTTTTAATGAACTAGAAATTTCATTAGAAGACACAGTGCGATGGGCGAGCTGGCTAAAGTGATCCAGCAAGCGCGAGGCGTCGGAATCGAACCCATCTGTGACCCGGTGTGAAAACCTTGAGTCAAATTTGTGTTCAGACTCTTTCCATGATGTCACAACCCCTAGTGTACAGTATACAGCCCCGTGTGCTTAAAAGAACCCACGAATCCGTTGGTATATGACCAGATGGTGGCCACGTGAATACGTGCAAACACCCAGTTGCGGGTACAGCAGTGTGCAGTAAACTTGAGCAAAGGTCTGTGACTGTGTGTCTCAGTCCACCCAGCTGTGAATTGGGTACCTTGTTAGGAGGTACAGTGGACTCGGTGCACCTAGTGACAGCAAGAGATGAATACTCCCCAGGGAGATGAGATTGATAATACGATTTGATGTTGATACTGACATTCAGTGATGGAAGGAAACAATACTTGCGCCTTGATCAAGCACTAGTTCCATGGATATGTGCGCTGTATAAATATCTATAATAATGCTGAAAAAAATAACAACACCAGACCCTATGGTTGTGTACTGGCACAGAGACAGCAAGGCGTATACATCGTGTCTCTTTTTGAATGATTTGTTTGTTTGTTGCAGTATATCGGCCGTCTGTAAATAATCGAGTCTGGGCCAGATAATCCAACGGTGTCGTCGCGGGAAAGCTAAAATGTATTTTTCCGATGTCCCTGGAAGGCTGAAATGTATATTTAGGTTTTCCAGGGAGAGCTAATTTGCAAGGATGTAGGGGAGTACCGCCAAGGCTTAAAGATTAGGTGCTGGGAAGCATAATCCATGTCAGGAGTAGAGTGCGTTTGTATTT
This sequence comes from Haliotis asinina, assembly GCF_037392515.1. Lineage (NCBI taxonomy): Eukaryota > Metazoa > Mollusca > Gastropoda > Lepetellida > Haliotidae > Haliotis > Haliotis asinina. The sequence goes on from NC_090280.1 coordinate 35,306,926, forward strand.
CAGATGTATTTCATTATACAAACATTACAATAGTCACCAGGCATAATCCATTAGTAGAAAGATTTCTTTTCCAAGTTTCCCAGTTGACACGTTAATAAACCATTTTCTAATGGTTTCTCCGGGAATTGTTTCATGGAAACCTTATGTTTTATGAAAACGTTCGGAGCAACATTATTATAACGTGATGAAGAAACAAATTACAAACTTCTACGCACCATCGTCTTAGAAACTTTCTAGAAACATTTAAACAGGTTTACATACAGTTTGATTGAAACCAGTTCACAACTTGGTAACATTGTCTTTGAAACATTTGGAAGTGAACATTTCCTGATCGGTATGTCTACGTGCACTTCAGGAAAATAATGGTTAAGAAATTACACCTGAACATAACTATTTGTGAGAAATTATACGTTTTTGAAGGGAAGGACGGGTACCACCACAAACATCGACCAAGTCGTCCGTCTTCTGAGAAGGGAGCAGTTGGCACGAGGCTCACAGGAACATAGACTCTCGACTACCACACCCTTGCGTGTCTGAACTGCTCAAGTTGTATTAAACGTTGACAGAAATGAGTTTTACTATGGCAAATGGGCAAATGACAATTACATGTCGAATTTAATAAAATGTATATCTTTACTGATATTTTTATATGTGCCCAAATTAAAAAGCGTCCACGTTAATCCTGTTTCCTTTGTAATTTGTCAGAGCCTCCCAATGATTCGCGCCGTGTTCATTCAGCCACAACACTGCATTGTAAGGAGGAAAGTAATTTATTTCATGTGTCTCACATTTGTAGAAACATGTAAAAGTTGTAATGATAAAATGCACACATATATAAAGTACAGACTCCGGCCACATGGCCTATGTATGACATACGAGATGGGGCGGGGAGACATTTGGGTTGGTACTGTAGTATTATGCAGCTGAGCAACGTCGCTTAAACATGGCTGTTAAAGTCCTTGCCAGACGCGGCTGTAAAATATTACATTTCAATAGAAATTTAGTCTCCTGATTATACTTAACAAAGGAAGATTTAATCGCCTCTGCATCATTCAATAGGTCAGACCTGTGGTCAGAATAAAAAAAACCAATTCATCAAGAAGTGACGTTCATCGTCAGTGTTATTTGTTTGACAATATACACAGGTTCTATTTTCCAACAGAGTTGGGGGCATGGTGTAAAGACCAGTTTCAGTTGCTAAAGGGAGACAACCACTCTGGAACTTGGCTAGAACACTTCTTTCTTTTCTTTTCCAAAGACATTTAACATAAGAACTAACAACAGGGACATGTTTAAAACATCTGTAGGTCCTTATCTTATTACCATTCACTTTTCCGGTATCATCCCACAATTTCTGAGACCACTCCAGGCCATCACGAAAAGTAAGAAACTCCCTTAGAAACTATTTTTCTGTATACTCCAGTATTCTGTAATAATCCACTGGGCATTCGATCAGTGGAGAGACTTGATAATTATGTTAGTCCAATACTTGTTGATTTTGCAGGACCAGTCTTATATCCTTCTAACTGTACGTGAATCAGACATATTTCTGACACGAAAGAGAAGTCTGTATAATTCAATATGTTGTATTACAGAGGAAGAAGTACACCCCATATCACCTCTCGTGGCTAGGTTGTTCGAGTTATTTCCTGTTCGAAGGTAGTATCGACATGCTTTATTCTGTACTTATTGGATTTCCCTGAACACATTAACTCCCCACACACCTGCTCCATAGAAGAGAATAGGTTCCACCAGTTTTTTGTCTAGAGTACTATACACTTTGTAGGTTAGACCTCCAGTACTCTTGAACTTGAAATACATTGCAGACAGTGCATGGGTAGCAGCTTTACACAGTTCTTTCACAGATTTCTTCATGTCCAAATCTTCATATAGCCAGATCCACGGGTATCTGTAGCAACTAGTTAATGACGCTTTCTCTTCACCACAGCAGAACGAGTAACGTGTAGGAATGCATGAACAGGGCCTGAAATGAAAAATGTTAGTCTTATTTATGTTAATCACCAGTCTCCATTTAGAGCACCATGTAGATAGAATATTCAGTATTTTCTGTAAAGATTCTTCATTTGGAGCAATAAAAGCTACATCATCTGCATATAAGAACATAGAAAGCATTGAATCTTCAAACCTAACTGCACACTGTACCTGGTTGATTTCCTCGGCAAGATTATTTATATATACAGAGAATAATGTGGATGACATTTTACATCCTTGCCTGACTCCCTGTGATACAGAAAATGGAGAGGTATAAACTTCATTTAGAACAACTTGACTCTTCACATCATCATACATGCTCTGAATAGCAGTCACAATTCTTCCATGGATTCCAATCTTCATCCACTTGAACCACAAGCATGACTGGTTAATTGTATCGAAGGCCCTTTTGAAGTCCACAAAACACACGTGTGTACTCTTCTTACTTATTTTCCGGTTTTGTATCAAATTACACAGTGTATATAAATGTTCAATACAGTTGCGCTTAGGGCGGAAACCATTTTGCTCATCCACAAGAACATTATTATCTTCCATCCATTGCTGTATCCTTCGGTTTAGAATATCAATATGGATTTTACAGGTGACTGAAGTATTGGTAATACCACGATAGCTCAGAGGGTCTCGCACATCTCCACCGGGTTTAGGAATGGGTTCTATAAGACAATGTCTCCACAAAGCAGGTGATACAGAATGTTCAAAACAGTATGAACTATAATAGTTCAGGGCGAAAGTGTGCTTTATTACACTATACATGGTGGTAGAACGAATTGTATTTCTTAAATAAAAGCCTGATGCAGTGGGGGTTTGGAATTACCTCTGCAGGTATATCGTCAAAACCAACTGATTTGCCTTTTCTTAACCTCAATACAGCACGTTCTACCTCAGTATAGTTAATATTCCTGTTCTGAATGATGACATCTGAACCCTGGACAGGGCCTGGGTTGGATACTTCCTCCACTACCTGGCTGTAAAACTCCTCATTAAAGTTAGCATTGGATGTATTATACAGATTACTGTAAGAGTCATACCAAGTATTAAGCACTGTATTATGATCAGTTATGATTTCACCATCAGCACCGTTCACTTCCATGGGAATCTGTGGAGTATCAAGATGTCCTATTCTCTTCCAGAAATCCTTTGTTTTATTAGTGCTTTCTAGTTGATGCAATTCTTGTTGTTTTTGCAGTTGGAAGTTCCTTTTCGATTTTCTTAATGACTTGTCACACTGTTTTCTTCTATCCATGTAGAGATGTTTATGATGGGATACATTAGAGTTCTTTCCCGTGAACGACAACCACCTCTCCTCCAGTTCACACACAGAGTCCCACATATCCTGCAGCTCAGGGCTCCAGTAAGGTTTACATCTAGACTTACACTTGCTCCCTGTGTTAGCTTTACTATTATTCAACTTTTTAAGTTTTTTATGCATTTCCCCTTTAACTATATCCACATAGGTATCAAAGCCTTTATCTTTTCCCACTTGAAGTTGTTTTTCGATAGACTGTATTGTCTCTTCTATTTTTCCTACTATTTCGTCATCCCCAAAGATATCACTTGGAAGGTTGATAACCGCAAAGCGTTCTTTCTTACAAGACTGGACTGGTTCCCACACACTGAACTTGCTAACACACACATCACTATCTAGTCTTAATGCTGTTTCCATCAGGCACCTTTACATTTCCACCCATGGTTTTCATATTAACTACATGAGACATAAGATGAACTTTTAAGTCAGAGACATAATGTAGCTGTTCATGAGGAAGAACAATATAATCTACCACAGCCCGTCCTTAGCTTGATACAGATGTGAAGTTAGTCATCCCCAGTCTACCATTTACCATACGCAGATCAAGATCAGTAAGAAGGTTCAGCACCAATTCACCGTGAGAGTTATAACCTTTATCCAGTATGTCACGTGCTGGGATCACATCCACATTTTCAATATCATCTGACACATCTGAGTAGCATCAATTCCAGTCTCCAGCTAGTAGTAGCTTACCCACATTCTGATATTGATGAACACCTTCTAGTAGATGGTTGAAGAAAACTTCTGGATCAGATGCCCTTGATGAACCAGCTGGTGGTAAGTATGAGACACCAACACACAGTTTGTCTGATGACTGCTTGCTAGGCCACAGGATATCTTCAATACGCTTGTCTAAAATTTCAACAATATGTATAGATAAGAAGTAATTATCAACAAGTACCCCCACTCCACCAGACCCTCCCTTAGCCCTGTTATGACCATACCATGTACAACCTTGCATGTTAATCACATCATTATTTTTCAAAATAGTTTCACAAAAGCATAAAATGTCAATGTATATGACGCAGCGTAAAGTGAAAATACTCATGAAAAGCAAAAAACTGCGTAGCTTCAAACGCAACAAAACCATTAATCCAAATCACACAATTCAGTGTTATAGTAAGTAATACATGTAACTAGATTAATTTTTTTTCTGACCACTGCATCAGAATTCATCTCGAAAATCACCGGTAAATCGCGGGGACATGTACACAGCTGATACAGTTAAATAGCACGGTAATCTTAATCCCTGCATATAATCACAATGCAAGAACACGTGACGTTCGATTGCAAATTGACTGTCTGTGCTGACAAAGTCAGTTCTTGTGACGGCAGGAGCATTACACGAAATACCTATCTTTAGTCAGTATGTCACCCACTTCCCCCGCTTAGTGTGAGACCCCCCTCTTCTGAAATAGTTAAGGGTGATATTTCCCCCTTAACCACACATTCCAGGATGCAACATTGCATTTTTGAATAAAGCAAAGGCGAAAGTAACATGTAAATAATTGAACTTTAATTTCTTGATGTTGGGCGGCACAGATACCTGTAAGTTGTCTCCACGCTTATCTGTTGAACAAGGCAAGATTATGAAGTTCCCATTAAGCTTCTGTTCCACTTACATTGTTGAGTGTGTTCTTGATCCGTGACAAGTTTCTTTGTATTAATAGTTTAATAATAAGTAAGTGGAATTTTAGATTTTGTGTCACCTTTATTTAAAAAGAAGTTAGCTTGTATAATTTAACTATATTCAACTATAATTTTACAAACTGTTGAAGGGAGATATTTCTTTACAATTTACAGACATAGAGGCATACACATTAAACAATAACTTTAAGTTGAATATTGATTATCTTTGTAAATCATTTGACCCACAAATATTGATTTTGACTCCAGAAAAATATTTGAAGAGTCAACCTGACCCCCAAATATAAATGTCTAGGGAGAACCAGGTCAGCGAATCTGACTACCCGATCCCTTTTGTTGCCTGTTACTGAAGATCAGTTCTAACCCGGATCTGCATTGGAATTAGGATAGACTTACCAAACACGTGGGTTATGTCACTGTTATCACTCTGCATGTTTTCTGTCTCGATGTGTTCACCCTCCCTGTATGTAGAATGAGTACCGTGTCACAGTAGGGGCGTGCAGGGGTTACTACCCCATTACAACAAACTACTCACTCTATAATGAGGGGCTTGTAACAGCTTCACTACCCCACTATAACATGGTACTCACTCTATAATGAGGGGCTTGTAACAGCTTCACTACCCGACTATAACATGGTACTCACTCTATAATGAGGGGCTTGTAACAGCTTCACTACCCCACTATAACAAGGTACTCACTCTATAATGAGGGGCTTCTAACAGCTTCACTAAACCACTATAACATGGTACTCACTCTATAATGAGGGGCTTGTAACAGCTTCACTACTCCACTATAACATGGTACTCACTCTATAATGAGGGGCTTGTAACAGCTTCACTACCCCACTATAACAAGGTACTCAGTCTACAATGAGGGGCCTGTAACAGCTTCACTACCCCACTATAACATGGTACTCAGTCTACAATGAGGGGCTTGTAACAGCTTCACTACCCCACTATAACAAGCTATTCACTCTACAATGAGGGGCTTGTAACAGCTTCACTACCCCACTACAACATGGTACTCAGTCTACAATGAGGGGCCTGTAACAGCTTCACTACCCCACTATAACATGGTACTCAGTCTACAATGAGGGGCTTGTAACAGCTTCACTACCCCACTATAACAAGCTATTCACTCTACAATGAGGGGCTTGTAACAGCTTCACTACCCCACTATAACATGGTACTCACTCTATAATGAGGGACACGTAACATCTACACTACCCCACTATAACATGGTCCTCACTCTACAATGAGGGGCATGCAACATCTACACTACCGCACTATAACAAGGTACTCACTCTACAATGAGGGACATGTAACATCTACACTACCTCACTATAACATGGTACTCACTCTACAATGAGAGACATGCAACATCTACACTACCCCACTATAACAAGGTACTCACTCTACAATGAGGGACATGCAACATCTACACTACCCTACTATAACAGGGTACTCACTCTACAATGAGGGACATGTAACATCTACACTACCCCACTATAACTCACTCTACAATGAGGGACATGTAACATCTACACTACCTCACTATAACATGGTACTCACTCTACAATGAGGGACATGTAACATCTACACTACCTCACTATAACATGGTACTCACTCTACAATGAGGAACATGTAACATCTACACTACACTACTATAACAGGGTACTCACTCTACAATGAGGGACAAGTAACATCTACACTGCCTCACCATAACATGGTACTCAATCTACAATGAGGGACATGCAACATCTACACTACCCCACTAAAACATGGCACTCACTCTACAATGAGGGACATGTAACATCTACACTACACTACCCTACTACAACACGACACTCACTCTACATTGAGGGACATGTAACATCTACACTACCTCACTATAACATGGTACTCACTCTACAATGAGGGACATGTAACATCTACACTACCTCACTATAACATGGTACTCACTCTACAATGAGGGACATGTAACATCTACACTACCTCACTATACCTTGGTACTCACTCTACAATGAGGGACATGTAACATCTACACTACCTCACCATAACATGGTACTCAATCTACAATGAGGGACATGTAACATCTACATTACCCTACTATAACAGGGTACTCACTCTACAATGAGGGACAAGTAACATCTACACTACCTCACCATAACATGGTACTCAATCTACAATGAGGGACATGCAACATCTACACTACCGCACTATAACATGTTGATCACTCTACTATAGACTTGTAAAAGCTACACTACTCCACCATAACACAAGTACTCACTGTATCATGAGCGGGGTGTAACAGCTACGTTACACTACTTAAGAACTAAACTGAATAGATTTATCATCAAACGCTCGCATGTTGTCAGAAATGAGCTTGCCACTGTAACTTGATAATGACCCCACATTGCTTGACAGGGAGCCTTTACCATGCACCATGTCCATGTCATAAGGAGCTCAACTCTTGATGTTCAGTCACATACAGCTCGACTGAACATGGGTTCACTTACACTCGTCACGTGTATCTGTGCCATTATGCTCTTTCTTGTCGGTGCCAGCCTTAACAATATGCAGGAATGAAAACATCGACTGGAATTCAAACGTTTGTGAGCATTGAAAAAATGGCAGCCGGTGCAAAGAATTGTACACCATCAGGTTTGGCCAAAGCATTCGAAATTATGGAAACTACTTACGCAGCACGCCTTGAGCTGCAAAATGGGAAAACTGTTTTGCAATATAGACAATAACGCATGTGAAAACATGTGTGCATAATGATAGTGTTATGCCATCAACATTTGATTGAAATATCGACGTACGCTAAGGCTGTTTACTATGCCCATTTTCGTTCATTTTCATTTCAAATAAATTACCGACAGTGAGTATCAAACTTGCACAGGTCGATAGTATTTGATTGCCTCCAGAAATTATTAAGGTATTTTTGTTATTTAATGCTGCTGATGTCATCATGCTATCAAGTACAGTGGGGAAAGACCTGCGTTCTCAGGAAGCCATTACCATGTGGCGCGTTCTCGTTTGGATAAAGACGTGCTTGTGTCATACTAACGTAAAATCAGATTTGGTAAAGAATGTTGTTGTTCTATCGGTGTCTTTTGAGGCAGTTTTTGATCTGTTTTGTTGTTGATGGGTTTTTCTTCTTTTTGTTTCTTTGTTGTTTTGTTTGTTTCTTTGTTTTGTTTTTATTTGCTGGCATGTCCTTACTACCACTATTTAAGGACAGATATATGATAGAATATTACAATACACATGCCAGTACGTGTAAATTTACTTTGTTGGTGAGCACTAATTATCCATGGAATAGCACTTGCCATGCATATCCATCATACTTTTGTATTCAGGAAAATGGTGCAAACATTGTGATTGTATGTGTATTATTGGGCGGTGGTATCGCCGAGTGATTAAATCCTTCGTTACGCCGAAGACTCGGATTGGATTCTCAACATTCCCCCGCTGCCAAATTGAATGAGTGACTGATTGACTCCCTCACTCACTTACTCAATTACTCACTTAGACACACCCCTGCCCACCTACTCACTCACACACTCACCTACCGACCGACCGACCAACTCACTCGCCGTATACACACATTGACATATCACATGTAAAGCATACTATAGACAGCACTCTCTCCACCAGGCAACCTATAAATACTCTGTATGTCGCGATTACCCGCATGATCCAACTACATACTGCAGAGACCCAGCCTTCCTGTGAAACTTCACGCTTAGCGAACAGACGGTTTCCCCTTCTGGATGCGAATGGTGGGTGAGTTGTGGTATTTCTTTACCGACTATACGTAAATTGAATAAAAGCATGTAAACAGTTGCGCACTCTAGCTTAGTAATACTTTCAAAGACTGTCACGACGCCATGTTTCTGGCTTTAAAGACGAACTGTTAGCTAGTTTCCACGAAGTGATAAGGAAATGGACAGTCACCCATGAGTGACCGATTTGACTCTTTGATGAGGGGAGGTGTCCTCAGTGGGGTTGAAAAAATTATAACGCGTTGGATTTCTCTTTTAGCGATCCGCTCAGGAAATGTAGGTCACGTGTATAGGATGGTCGGAATACACTGAGTGGTATCCGAGAAAGAGACGAATCACACAGGGCAGCGTACAAAGGATACAAGATGGCGGTGTTCGCTGATAGTATCTGCGAGCTGTGTATGTCTAACAGCTGGAACTTGAGGTACCTCGTCGAAACAGATGGTGATTGAATGAGCGAATAATTTACTTTTACGCCGTTTATAGCAATATTCCAGCAATATCACGGTTGGGGACACCAGAAATGGGCTTCACACATACTGATTGTCTGAGTCTTTTATTTGTTGTTTAGGGCCCCGCACTCTGTTTATCCTATATATCCACGAAAACAACATTGACATATAATGAAACATTTGAAGGGTTTGGGGTGGGGTGGGGGGTGGGGGAGAGGGAGACGGGTGGATTTTCTTAATAATGATAATAATAATGCACATTTATAATGCGCCTTTTCCACGCCCTTAGGTATGCTCAAAGCGCTACAGAAAATGAATAAAATTATGTGCAAAGATGAGGATGAGTGAAATTATGTGAAGAATACTGAGAAAAGGTGGGTTTTCAGTTTTGCTTTAAAACTATCAAAACTGTCAGAGTCTTTGATGTCACACGGAAGAGCATTCCAGAGGACTGGTGCTGTGTAGGAGAAACTGCGGTGTCCGAATGATTGTAGTTTGTAGGAGGGTATCACAAGAAGATTCTTGCTGTACAGTTGTTCAGTCAATACTTAAAGCACATACAACCATTCATTTTGTATCACACATGAGAAGAGGTGCATTCCGCTGAATTCATTTCTAGTAATATGTTTCCGTAATCCTTCACCCGATCGATAATGAAAAAGACAGTGTGTTAGTTCACGTTTTCTGTACAGGTAAACCGGTCAATATAAGGAGTGCCTGGGAAACCCGTTATACAGCTAACCACCAGCCAACATGTCCATCAACAATACGATTGGCATGTCCGGAGGCCACGCCGTGCACTCTAACATTGTAGGAAGGGGCAACATATACGGTAAGTCAAACAAGCACCGACTTCTATGAGACTTTGGCTGTTACATGGACACGGGGGTTCATTGACCTATTTATCATCCCAAACTGTGTTCCACAGGAAATATTGGTTGTGTGAGAACAACAGTATATTTCATCTTACCTCACACGTAAATGTCGTTTTCTGACTGGCTAAGCGGTCTTCTATTACTTTCAATGTACCATACTTACAAGCGAGTTACATTGTACCCCGCTGCAAATGGTAACACATTCGATACTTCCTGGTTGTACTTCGTTATCTGGAATTACACTGAATCACGCATGATGCACGTAAATTACCGATATTTTGGCAAATGCAAATCGATAGAAGGGAGATAATTCTAAACCTGTTTATTTTGTGTCGTCTTCAAAATCTAGCGATGACCACAAAAGATTTTCCTCGCTTTGCAATAAATAAATTTTGACAAAACATTCAAATGTAGTCCGTGTGAGTATTAAGAATGGGTATTACAGAGCTGTGACTTTACTAAGATAAATACCTCCAGGAATCCAGGAAAAAAATGTTATGTTCCCTAAACATAAACATCGAGGGTACATCAGCTCCTGTCCACCCTGTGACAGTGAACAACTTGTACTGTGCAATCAATAACATGATGTCACAATAATATGTCGTCACAATGCAATGGTATTGCTGTCGACTGTTAGTACCGTGTTCAGATATTTACATTGAAGACTTATGATGAATGGGATCTCACCTTTGCGTCTTCTGATGAATCACAATTCTGTGTTCACCGTCGATATTATCGTTTTGCCCCTAACTGCAGTGCGACAGATTCGACGGAGAAGGTTATAGTGTGGGGTGCGATATCCAGCGGACGAAAGATCTGATTTAGTAGTGGCTCAGGGGAAATCGGTACATCAACGAAGTCTTTGCACGTCACATTACTGAATATGGACCAACAGAGGCAGTTTTGCCCGTATGACACTGCTACTTCACAGCACACTTCACGGTCCACTACTTTGCTAATTCGTACGTCATTGTCTTCATATTGCATTCCCGATCACTCGATCTAAACCCGGGATGAATTTGTGTACGTCAACGTCAAAACACGCATCAGGCACAGTTGGACATCACATTGCAGACCTATCAAGTCTGTGCCGACTTGTAATTGCTGCCATTGGTAGCCATGCACAGCATGACACCATCTTTTGCTTGATAGGCTCTCGGTCTGCAATACAGGCAACATGGGACCATAAATCCTGCTGCTCTCCTATAATTACAAAACCTTGGCTACATAATTGCTTTGATGCATTTTATTTATACTATATGTATAAACCTCCGTAATAATAGCTTTTTAAATATTCAGCACTGCTTGTATCATGTACGCATTGTTGTAAATGACTTCATATCTTTATATTTTCATTAGGCGATAGTGTATATATGCATTATTTATGTTGACGTATTTTCCTTTTGCAGTCAACGACAAGGCGAAGAGAATTCAAGGTAGGTTGCGTCTCGTCACACAGCTTCGAACACGTCTAGCTGAGTGGCATGGTACTAACGCTGGCTCAAAAAGATCGATAATCGGAAATATCGTCGATGGAAGTTATTATTAATGATTATCAATATGAAAATTGTGCAATCAATAATATCACACATGAACTACTGTAAGGAAGATAATATTTCAATTTATTCAGAAATTGCACAAAGTTAGGTTTTTATTCATTACCTGCTGCTAAAGTGTTAGCAGGACGGCGTTTTGTTAATCCAAGGCACATGTCACCTTTCATCACTGATGTGAAATGTGTTGATTTCTTTCAGATTTTTGTTAGTCATTTTGCATTTGATATTCATTTAACTGTCCTTGATTTCTATAATCTATATCGACTATCGACAATGCCATCCAACATACACTGACAGGTGCGTTTTCACATTTGAAAATAGACAGGTACAGAGAACAAAGTTCGCAATTCAGTTGTAGGTCTCCCAAACACAAAACCTCTTGCCTGAAATGTATTTGAAAATACGGATGACTTCAAATTGTGTCCAACCCATTATCTTGCTATAGTTGAAAATATTGTTTATGTCAGTTACGGGTGATGCCACTTAACATTTGATGATAATAATATCGGAAGCCATTGAAATAATAGCATAATAATATCAATTTGTTTAGAGGAAATATAAAACTAAAACGACAGTGTAAAAGAATTTGAATTGTATCCAAAACCAGATTCCATTTTCAGTAAAGGGTACATTTGGTGCCAAAATCATAAGAATAAGGGGCACTGAAAATAAGCGTTTTTGTTCACGTGGCTATGTAACAGAAAACACATCACATCTATATTCAAAAACTCAAGTGAAGCAAACTGACCCAATGCATAAGATTGCACTTCGATTACCATATCGCAATGCCATTTTGATCTTTCCGTAGAAATATTGTATATGTTACATAAATAAGCTTCACTGTTTCTGTACAATGGAATTGTCCCGTCTTTAACTTTGTTTCCAGATCGAACACTTCGTCAGATAGCTCATTTGACCAAAGGGAAGGCAAAGACAAAGGGGCTGGAGTCCGTCTTGGGCAAAATCAACTCTGGCACAACCTGGGTGACGATTTCCGGTCCAGCGGGTGAAGGAAAGACAACAACAGCCTACATGGTGTTAGGAGAACTCTTGAACATTGGGAGGCCTGTGTACAAAGTTACCACACCAGATGAGTTTGCAGATGTGGTATGTGACTATAACCCTGTCATCATGGTTGATGACATATTTGGTGACATCGAGTTTGAATATCTTCGCTGGAATAACTGGTACTCAGTAATTTCCGATGTCTTAAGTGTTGAAGAAGACCAGGAAGATGCTGAGGATCACGAATCAAACAGTAAACCAACAGTGATATTTGTAGGGCGGGACAACGTTATACACTCATCATTACGTCATATGGACAGATGGTCTACCTTCTTCACTGATTCCCAATTTGTTGTAAGCATTGGCAGTGACAGAGATGTTCAAGAAAAGGTAGATATTTGGAATATTATTGTTATGAGAAGTGGTGCCAACATCGACAAAAGCAGAATCCAACAAATATGCCAACTAACATGTCCACATGGCTTCCCACACATGTGCAAACTATTTGTAACTATGTTCAAGGAAGACAGTAGTATACCCTTGGAAGAATTCTTCAGGACTCCACTTAAATTTTTAAATCAAACAATAAAGAAGTTGATGTTAGATGATTTTAAATTATGCCTTTTTAAGGAAATGATCAAGGGTGATGGACTTGTCTATTTCAGGACACTGAGCAAATTGGATAAAAGCGAGAACATTCTCAGGGCTGCATATGATCTGGTTGGATCCTATCTGTACGAGGAGGAGGACTATTTCATGTTTGATCATGCATCCATATATGACAGTGTCGCATCTCTTCTCTGCATGGAGGATCCGGTTTTCGTCATTGAACATTGTAGTCTATCCTTCATTCACCAAAGACTGCGTCTCAGTGTCTCAAACAAATCATTTCTGCACGAAACATCTTCAAAATCAACCCAAACTATATCTGTTGCATTTGCCTATGCTCCCGACCTTGCCAAACGATTTACAGACGAAATTGGCTTGGGACATTTGTATCTTGTTCTTTCTCACACAGCTTGTAAAATTTTACAGTTTGTTGAAACTTTCATGGAATATCTAAAACGATCCAACATAGATCTCTTTTCTTTAAGAGATGACACATGGGGATACTCCTTTTTGTTCCTGATATCAAGCAGCAACTCATCGCATATGTTAGCCAAACTTCTGGACCAACAAACTGAATTTGACACGCGTCAGACTGTCGAGGTATTGTTTGGTGCATGCTGGTTTGTTGCAGTGGATGTTTTGAACTATCTCACTGAACATTTTGAAATAGATATTGATTCACGAGGAGACATTAAACCTCTTCGAGGAGAGAGTTTGTTATACTGTACACCCATCATGATTGCTGCACAAAGCAAAGACGAACACTTTGTACAACAGATTATGTTACTGAACCCAAATGTGAATGCGGCTGACATTCATGGTAAAACCGTGCTTCATTACATGTGTGAGAATGGTCTTACATCTGTAGTGAAAGACATTGTTGACAGAATAGATGCTCTTGATTGTAGAGACGTCATGGGTGGTACGCCTCTTTTGTATTCGTGTAAGAATAATCAGCAGGATATAGCAAGGCTATTGGTGAACAAAGGGGCCAAACCTGACGCACTGATATTCAGACTTGCTTGTAAACATTCAAATCTAGACACTGTACGCTTGTTCCTTGAAAATGGAGCTGCTTTAGAATTCTTGAAAGAGGATCATTTTGGAAACTCAGCCTTCCACTCAGCATGTCAGGGAGGGGATATGACAGTTATTAAATGTCTGTCGAAACTTGGGTTTTCAGTACTTGATAAGAATAAGGATGGCTTCACCCCACTCCATTCAGCCTGCAAAGGCAATCACATCGACGCGGTGAAGTTTCTGTGTGACAGAGAAGCTGATGTCAACGCTGCTGCAGAGAATGGATACACACCTCTCCATGTAGCTTGTGGGTACAGCGATGCAGAAATAATCACGCACCTGTTAGACAAAGGGGCAAGTGTACATGCTTATGGAGGTAGATATGGTGCAAAAAGCACTTGTCCAATTCACGAGGCTTGTTTCTGGCATTTGCCAGAGAATGTCAAATGTCTTCTCAAAAACGGAGCTAGTGTTAACTCTCGCGACGGAGAAGGTCAAACTCCACTACATCTTGCTGCTGGGAACTCTGCCGACCAAGACAAACAATATCCTGTATTCAGGCAGGATTCACTTACATGTGAAACAGTCGATATTCTTCTGGAAGCTGGGGCTGATGTCAACAGGAAGGACCAAGTCCACAAGACACCTCTTCACTACATTCACCCTTCCAATTTGAAAGTGTTCAGGAAACTTATTGAACAGGGTGCTAATATTAATTCAAAGAGTAAGGATGGGTCCACACCCCTCCTTGAAATCAGCAAAAAGTCATTTACACTGAACGACCCGTCAGCCATGATTCAGCTAATGGTTGAACAAGGGGCTGATGTCAAAGCAGCCGATTCTTCAGGTCAGACCTGTCTTCATAAAGTTCTCAGGATCTTCTCACACAATTTTACAATGCAGCGTCGGTCATATATGTTTCTGATTGGCCACGGTGCTGATATGAACAAACAGGATGTTGAGGGCAACACACCGCTCCACACACTATGCAGAGTAGAGGAAGACACTGATGTCATTACACCTGATGGCAATATTACAGAGGCTGAGATGTACACGGATCAGCTGAAGATGATCCTGGAAGAGCTTATATGTGAAGGGGCTGATGTTAATATACTTAACAAGAAGGGAGTACCTGCTCTGCATGGCTGGTGCTCGACGGTTGTCAACTTGTGATGTGATTTGACAGTTGGAACCAGCGAGGTGTCTCATCACTCTCTTTTCCTGAAGGCCCGACAGTCCAGTGTGTGTGTGTGCGCGTGTGTGTGTGTGTGTGTGTGTGTGTGTGTGCGTGTGTGCGTGCGTGCGTGCGTGTGCTCGCATGCGTGCTTGCGTGCGTGTGTAACCATATCGTGATACTAACTCTACAATGAGGGACCTGTAAGCGCTACACCTACTTTCACATGCTGCTCACTCTACATTGAGGGACCTGCAAGGGCTACACTTAGCTATTCCAACATGGTTCTCACTCTACATTGAGGGACCTGCAAGGGCTACACTTAGCTATTCCAACATGGTCCTCACTCTACAAAGAGTGACCTGTAAGGGCTACTCTTAGCTCCTGTAACATGGTATTCACCCTACAACGAGGGACCTGTAAGGGCTACTATTACTACTATAAGTTTCCTATTATCAAGTTGTAAGAGGCGACAAACGGATTGGGTGGTCACTCGCTGACTTAGTTGACACAGGTCGTCGGTTCCCAACTGTGCAGATCGATGCTCACGTTGTTGATCACTGGATTGTTGGGTCCAGACTCGATTGTTTACAGACCGCCGCCATACAGCTGGAATATTGCTGAGTGCGACGTAAAACTCAACTCACTCACTCACTCCTTTCATCAAACATGGGGAGTATTCTATACCAGAAGCAGTTATTAGTCAGTAATAGTTTTAGAATGCAAAAAGCAGTGTGTTTCCATTAGTTTCCATTAGACTCTCTAATAATCTCTATCAAGACTAGCTAACAAAGTTGTGAGCAATTTTTCTGCCATGAACTTATTCTTAGACTCGTCAGCTTTGGAGACCCAGATGCTTAAGGTGCCACGCCTACGTGAGTTGCGTCCCTTGGATGCAATGATCAACTAATAACATCAGCTGTCCCCCCGATCGTCGGTATTTCCGTACCAGTGATGACTTGTGCGACCTGTATGATATAATCATTCCTTCCGCGTTAAAGTGGCACGGCAAATGTAGCATTATTTACGTACTCTGTATTCTTTCATGATTAAATACAGGGTACGCAATTCATTGTCTGTGCCAAGAGGAATTGTTTGTTGATTTTACAGCTTGTTCTTTCAAAAACTTACTCTCGAATACCAACACGTAACAATAACTTTTTGGAAGGTGTCTCTAAGATGTCTTCATGACATTATATAAAATATGTTCAGTTCGATAAACACTGAGCTATAATACATCGGGTCTAGATTTTCAAAACTGATGTTCAAGTATTCAGTGTTAAGAGAACTCTTGAACATCGGGAGGCCTGTGTACAAAGTTACCACACCAGATGAGTTTGCAGATGTGGTATGTGACTATGACCCCGTCGTCATGGTTGATGACATCTTTGGTGACATCGAGTTTGAATATCTTCGCTGTAATAACTGGTACTCAGTCATTTCCGATGAGTTATAATACATCGGGTCTAGACTGAACTCATGTTCATGTGTTCTGTGTAGTGTGCTGTTAAATCACGAGTTTGGGGAATTAAGTCGCTAGGCAAGAGGTATGATTATACCAACAACCCACGCACAACACAACACAACACAACACAACACAACACAGCACAACACAACACAACACAGCACAGCACAGCACAGCACAGCACAGCACAACACAACACAGCACAGCACAGCACAACACAACACAGCACAGCACAACACAACACAACACAACACAACACACGCACAACACAACACAACACAACACAACACAACCCACGCACAACACAACACAACACAACACAACACAGCACAGCACAGCACAACACAACACAACACAGCACAACACAACACAACACAACACAACACCTAGGTCAAATACACAAGTGGTTCAATGCACAGATTTCACAGGATGATTGGTAATAATCAGTCATGATAATAAGTAATAATAATCAGTACATAATAGAAATTTTCTATTTTATTTCAGTTTTATGACACGCAGCCTATACTTTGCGTCAAAGCAGAATACATTCACTTTTAAAGAGACTGCAATTACATGGCTGTACATCTAATACTACAGACCAGCGAATGCGAGACTATACTGCGAGTGAGCAGTCAAGTTACAGTAACAACGTGAAGGAACAGTTCTGTGTTTTAAAGAGGAATGTAAATATTGGTGTTACTGTTTACATTAGTTAACAGGATAACTTAAATAGCATAGACCAGTTTCAATGTCATATTGCAATCCCTTCTGTATTGTGATTGAATATTCAAAAAGTTGACAGAAGTGCTGTATTCCTTATATTTCCGTGTTCTCGATTCCGATTCGGGTAAGTATATCCGGAACTTGATTCCATTTTTTCCTACCCGTCCTAACCCTATGCTCTATATTGATTGGAAAATAACCGACAATTACCCTTTACTTCTAGTCACACATACAAAGGGGAAACCACTCCAACCAAAAATTGAACTCAGATTACCTGCCCCTGAGCTATAAAAAGGCCACGGTCACTACTGTAGCCTGCCAACGTCGTCGACTTGAAATATCATCCTTATCGAATAATCGAAAAGGTATGCCGCTTTCAGAATAGACAGGGAATGACTGTTTCTTTCGTTAAATCTTTGATACTTTGCTCATATATTCGACCCATGAATATTCGGGGTATAACAGGTCTCCAGCGTCCTGTGCTTGCCATAAAATACGACTGTGCTTGTATGATGCGACTGACGGGATCGGGTATGATCTCAATCGCATGTAATAAGTTGTGTACAGATTAGCGAACTGCCTGGGGTGGTATCGATTTCAAGACTAAAGGGTAAGCCCCTGCACACCGGGAGTTGAGTACACATTGGCTTGGTCAGCAACGACACACATTCAGTTTGAAACCTCATTTGCATATGAGCCGCCCAGCTATCATTTACTTGTCGGTTGCATTTTCACGATTTGGCGCAACATCTGTATTTTAAGAGAATTAATCTCATTGCCGACACATACCGAAGCACACGCCCAAGACAAATCCTTCAACACACAATTGCCGGCTTTGTTGACAGTCGATAACGCCCGGGTGTAGTCACGCAACAGGTCTATCTTGTAAGTATTGTTTACTGAAAATCATCCACCGAATGCATTCAATGGCTCAATATAAACTCTGTCATGTTACACTCTAGACTGCACAGATACATGTTATGAAGTGACGTCGCTTTTGCAACCTATGGTTTTCAGATATAATTTACGTGCGACCAGGATCGCTGGGCGGAATGGGAGATGAAGTGGTTTGATGTGAAACTTTGGATGAGCATTGGTCATCTCTGTTAGATAAACCAGGAAGAGCACTGTATTCACACTGTGGGTTTATAGCAGTTGTAAACAGTCTATTTCTCATCACTGCGTATTTCAACAGCCACACCTGTAACCTCGACATCGCCATCTGCAGGGTTTCTGCTTGAGTTTTGACAGTGAATTTGGTCGTGCCATAACATATGACAAACATTTAGACTTGCTTGACCAACAAGTCAATCAGAAGTCGTCGCTTGAACTCGATGTTGTTTTCATACGGTGGAAATGTTTGGTTGTAAACGAAAACGGCTATGGCCGTCTTTGATAACTATAGCCATGTTATTCGCAGTCATGCGCTATACTCGGCACTATCATCAAGACTTTGGTGACGTAATGTCTGACAAAGAAACGCATAAGTTTCCTAGCAACGGACTTCTTTTTCCGGCACCTTTAGGTCGAGGTGTTTCAAGCGAAGGTCGTGGAAATGTTTCAAACCTAGGTCATAGGGGTGTTCCAAATGAAGATCACGCATATACAAGCCGACTCCCACAAGACAAATTCTTCCTCCTTGAGACATCCCTGAGAAATGCAAGTGTTATTTCAAGATCAAATACGTCCTGGGCACCTGACGACGGCGCGTGCAAGGGCGATACCAATTTCGTGAAAACAGTTTTACACTCGCCAGCGGGAGACACACCAATCTACGTTCACCCAACGACGGAGGATATGTGGGTGTCTGCAACAATCATAAAGGGGGAGGTGTGGGAAGGGGACTTGGTGACACAATTCTATAACTTCTTCAAACAAGATGACGAACTTGTACTGGTCGACATCGGCGGAAACATCGGCGTATATGGTCTAACTATAGCTAAGATGGGGAGAAAGGTAGTACTGGTCGAACCTTTACTGAAGAACGTGAAGAAACTCTGTCACTCAGTCCGTGACGGCAATTACACAAACGCCTACATCGTCCACAACGCTGTATCTAACACAAGGGGCAAGGTCGCCTTTGGGAGCTACGCCAGGAACGTCGGTGGTACATACGTGAAACCTGTAACATCAGACAGCGAGGAGACAGCGCGGACCATGTTGCTGGATGATTTACTGGAGGTGTTTCATTTCCACAAAGTAGCAATCAAAATAGATGTTGAAGGACATGAGGATGAAGTTCTTCTCGGTGCGGACACATTCTTCTCCAAGGTCGACGTCAGGTATATACTGATGGAATGGAACACACACCAGAACAAACCAGAAGCTAAGTATATCATTGAATACCTCACCAAACATAAAATGGCACCGGTACATCCGATTAAAGAACATATGCTTCCCCTGAACAGATCTAGGGAATGGCCAGGTGATGTGATATGGAAGAAAGGTACATGATTCAAATAAACCAGTGAACTGAATTTTTCATTCTGATTATTTCATTGTCGTGGGAATCAGGTTCCACAGCAGCCACAGTGATATGAAAATAACTGAACGCCAGACTCGATGGCATAGTTGGTATAGCGACATCATTATCTGATAATGTGGCTGATTGATTACAATATAAAGCACAAGAGTTGTTTGTTGGCCCTGGAAATTCCGGGTTCAAACTGCCCTTCAGCAGCCAGAGCCACTCATATGAGTAGGTCAGCCTCGATAACATAGTTGATAGTGTCATCAATATTTCACGTGGTTTTGTACACGTCTCACAGGTGAAAACTCGGGTGTAGTTAAGCTTCATTGGTGGCAGAGGGTAGATGATGGGTGGCTGCGTTCAGGTTTTAAGGGACTGCTGAAGGCGAGTATTGCGTCAGTTAACCTATGCCACACTGACGAACTAGCTTTGTTCAGGGATTTTATGAGGTCCTAATGCCATGTTTGTTTTCAGTACAATGGGTTTTTTTCAAGCTTATTGTCAATACTGTTGCAAATGTTGGTAGTACCAGATTCAGTTACAAAAATATCATTTTACTGCGCTCAGTAATTGCAACTGAAGAAACTGAATTGGTTTCAACACCCTTTATCTTCAATTTCTTTTCGTCAAATTTTCTTTATTCCCATTTGTCCATGGAGGTCCCATGTAGAATAGGCCTTCATCAACCCATGCATGCCACAAAAGGCGACTGTGCTTGTTGTAAGAGGTGACTAAAGGGATCGAGTGGTCAGACTCGCTGACACGTCTTTAGTTCCTCTTGCTGCTGAGGCTTGTCTGGTCTAGACTCGATTATTTACAGACTGCCGCCATATAACTCGAATATTGCTGAGTGCGGCGTAATACTAATCTCACTCACTCACAGTCGATCCCATTAGCCACCTTTTACCACAAACGATGTCTGCTGATGGCCAGTACTATCCCAAATCCAGGGAAAGGATCTATGGGCTTCCAGTTTTCATTAAGAAGCACTACTTTCCATCAACAGTTGTAAATCGAACCAGAACAAAAATAAATTACAAACACATCAAGTCTGTTTACATAAGACATTTACTACATGGCCGAGCAGACCATACATACATAATCCATTAGACATGCCCAAGCCTGTTTGGCAACTGATAGTCAATCTCCAAGATTATTTTTCTTTCTGTGGGTCGTCACCATGACTGGACCCTTCATATTCATATGTTAACTGACAACACAAAAACCCTAAATAGATTTTTATGCATTTAGAGCCAAAAGAGACAGAACAGAATTGGGCAAGTCTGACAATCCAGTGCACACAATGACAATGCAATCATCCTCATGATACCACTATAAATATAATAAACACTCCGGGCACATGCACACAATATACACCTGGTTATTGTCTCACAGCTTTACTTTACTATGTGGATATTATGGTGGGTAGGTAGCATAAGGTGTGGTTGGTTAACTACCGAGTTATCTACCTTCATACCTTCGTATTAGTTGGTACATCCTTCAGGAAGTTTGAAGTTTGGTAGTTTGGTATTTATGTATTTTATCGTATTTTGACTCCAGTGGAAATATTTGACTATAATGAATTGAGTTTCAAATACTGATCCTATCTCACATTTTGTGTCTTTCCCTTCTCAATCTCCCCTACCCTTTCCCTTCTTCATCTGTGGAAACAGTTTCAAAACACCTCATCCAAGCACACAACCCTCCCTTATCAATGAAACATCTCTAACTGCCCAAGCTGCATGAGTGACTGTGCAGTGGTAGTCATGGTAACCAGCTTCAAAGAGTGAGTTTAGCTTTATGCTGCACTCAGCAATATTCCAGCTGTACGTCGTCCGGCTGTAAATATTTGAATCCGGACCAGAAAATCCTGTAACGAACAACTGCGAATCGATGACATGTCTTAACAATGTCAGTGAGCCTGACCACCCGATAACCGCCTTTCACAATCTTCATAGGTACTGGGATCAAGATTTCCTACATCTGGAAAGGACTATGCACAAGTTGTTGCTAATTTGTCCTCATACTGTCAGAATTGGTTCACACTATCTGAAACAAGAGCCAGTGAGTTTCACCACCAGTTGAAACCTTCAGTATGGCACAATCAAATTTGAGCGAGTAAGCCCAAGTAACAATAGTTCATATAACACGAGACACCACTGGAAATAATGCCCAATGCCATATTCCAGCAAGAAGATGCAAAACATCTTGGCACAGACAGAAAAATCATGAAAGCATGATGTATCCTGTATCATAGAATACAGAGTGAGTGTAAAGGTGTTGCACATTTGCCATGTCAGCATAACCTGCAAGGAACACTTATAACATACCAGTCGTACACCTAAACATGGACACTGAAATACCAAGAATCTGAGTCAGGCAGATCTGATCAGCAGATCCTAAGGGACATAACTCAGGTACATAACTAAGCAACTGGGACACCAGAGTGACAAGAAGAGGTATAACGTAAGAGTGCACACAACTAAACTATCATTAGTCAGTCTTGATAGAGGTTATTTAGTCACCATGGACTAATGAAAAGATACTACTTTTGCAAGGCATAATAAATCTATATATAGCTAACAATTAGTTCAGATCTGGTTTAAAAAAACACTCTCCATGTTTGACATTAGGAAACTTGCCTAACAGTAAATGAATATATTAATCAACCTAAACACATTTTTCTCATAACATTTCTCATGCATGACTTATGACATAAATAGATGATTTTCTGACTTTTATTCTCTCTCAAACCATCCACGAATGTCTGCTTCCACAAATGTAGAACATTATCAACCATATAGACACAATTCACTCATACTGCAACTTGCACTCTCTTCACTTGCAATTTTGTCATATATATACACAGTTATAAGGAATACAGCATAAAGCTATGGACATTCATAGTATGTGGTGTGGAAACCAGTTTCCAGTAAGTCTGATGATAGCCTACTTAACAAGTTATCTACAAGCCTCCATGTAAGGTTGTATAACCTCTAATATTAAATATTGGAGCAATACTTCAATACTTCAATACTTCATAGGGATGAACCCATTAATCCTTTGTTTTAACAATAACTTTTACAGAGGAATCAGTCCTAGTTTTACTGTTACCAGCTGCCAATTTCACTTTTGCATTTGTCCAAAATGGCTGCCTCCATGCAGGTGCTGACTGAGAGATCTTGAAAAGATCTATCCATACAATCATTCTTCCTTTTGTGAAATTTCTGAGGATATTTTTGGGAAAGGGTAATAAAAATAACAGTTCAACATAGGTAGAATCCATTTTCAGTTTCAAGAGAAAACATATTCTGAAAATTAACTAAGATCCTTCATTCCACTATCAAAATTAGCTGACATTCTTGAGCTACAGACTGGTGACACATTTACCCAGTAGGGCATGGCTGCTGTCTTGTTCATACTGGCTCACAAAATCATTCAAGGGAGGCAACTGCAAGTGCAAGGGAGATAACTGTCAATGATGTAGCTCAGTAGAAAGAATTCTGGAGTTGTGATGGAATTCCAAGATACATCTGGAGCGATACCATGGCAACACAGGCTGTGAAAACAGCTTTAGATATCAGCAATGTCCATGATCCAAACCCAACAGCATGGATGAGAATTCTGAAAGAGATGAAAAAAGTCTTCGTAATTACTCTGTTTCTTCACTGTTCATATGTATTTCGTAAAGGTGATGGATATTGCCTTTTCAGTCATTTTACACAAACACAGAAAATATTTGAAGGATTTAGGAATTTGATGATTAAGAATGAGGGACCTGTAACTGTAACACTACAACACAAAATCATGGTACTCACTCTGCTACAAAGGGCTGTAACAGCTACACTACCCTACTATGACATGGTACTCACTCTACAATGAGGGACATGTAACAGCTACACTACCCCACTATATCATGGTACTCACTCTACTATGAGGGACATGTAACAGCTACACTAACCCACTATATCATGGTACTCTACAATGAAGAGCCTGTAACAGCTACACTACCCCACTATACCATGGTACTCACTCTACAATGAGGGGTCTGTAACAGCTACACTAACCCACTATATCATGGTACTCACTCTACAATGAGGGGTCTGTAACAGCCAAGAGCCAACAGCGCCATGACGATGGGGACCAACGACTTCTGCAGGTCACTACGGCAATACAACCAGACCAACATGGCCATACTGATGTGGTGGATCTGAAACAAACACACCCATTACAGTTAAAATGAACAAGATATTGCTATGTTGATTTGAAGCATGCGTCAAGGCATACAACTTCTTGGGAAGTGACATGTTCATGGATGCTGCCTAGGTAAATGGGCACAGACAGACTCTATTTAAATCATCCTTAATCTCTACCACCACCATTTAGGTACTCTCCATGCATTAGACTGGTGCTGACAGTCCAAGAATCAAGGTCTTAATCCAATGACCAATAGATCCTGCAACAGCTAAGGGACAGAATTCTGTACTACCTCTTTTGAGCACTTACACTGCGACTTGCAGTGATGTCAATGGACTAATAATAACAAACTCAAAGAAAACTTTGAAAGATCTGTTCAATACAAAACTGACAAAGGATACATTCAATGCTCATATTTCTTGATTCAAAGGACAACTCTTTCATAGAATTTCACAAAAACGCAACACTAAAGTATTTCTCTCCTCAATGCACAGAGTAGAAATTCGTATTTATTTCAGATAAATGTTCTGGATGCAAGACATTTAAGAGTGATAGGATACCCACCAGGCTAACGTTGGAGTCGAAGCTCATTTGTACATACTTCCAGTCAAACTCGACACCTCTTGCTCCAACCCAGAGGGGCAGAAACCTGCACACAAATGATGAGTGTGAGTGAATCACATTGGTTTTACACCACTTTTAGCAACATTCCTGCAAAAACAATGAGTGCAATAGCTTGGCAAGGAACACCAAAATTGGGAATTAACTGCCCTTGTTTTGGAATTGAACCCGGGTCTTCGGTGACTTGTACATTTATCATCAGCTCTACAATCCGGCACATTGTCTAATCTGGATTATTTATTCTGTCCCAGTGAATGCCAGTTTAGACAGATTGCACTGTATTCCCTATACCATACAAACCTGAGAGTTGGGGAAAAACACAGTTGGAGCATATCATGACATTTGACCAATACCTGGTAATGTATGCATGTGTGTGTGTGTTCTCTAACACTACACTGAGCAACATATCAGCAGTACTGGGCTTCCTAAAATGGTGATTGGCTGAAACCAACAATGTAATGAGTGATCAAGTGAGTGAGTAGTTTTTTAGTTTGTAAAGTTCCACTGATTCCCGAGACTCATAGCTATATTAAGATGTCTACTACCCAGTGGGCCAGTACCTGGTCATGACAAGCTCTGCTGTTGCCCATCCCATACCAGCTATCATGAACTTCAGCTGACCCTTGCCCGCAATCCGTGACATAACAAAATGGATGCCAACCAGATCCGCCAGGTCAACAGTGCACTTGAGGAACTCCTGAAGCAAAATAATTGAAAATTGAACTGCCGCCACAAAAAAACTTTCCACCAAACAACAAAAACACGGTAAGTCCAGTGTCCTAGTGTTAGATTCATATATCAATATTTTTACATTTAGGCCTAAAAAAAGGTATTTCCGATCACCCAACCGACCCTTGAATTCTGGTGCTGAGATTATTTATTTATTTATATTTAAGTATGAATAACAGAAAATTTCAGACACCATTGGTTTATTTTGGCACCATTGGACAATGGCCATTCTGCCAGAAAAGTGGAAATGATGTCTGCAAGTTACATTGAATAAACAATTACACATTGATAAATATGTTATTAGTTAGTACTTTACTTCAACACAAAATGAAAAACAATCCTACCTACCCTAAATGTTAAAGAGGTATATCTGGCCTTACAAATCAAAATGCTTGCAATGGCTACTCAAAAAAGATTGTGTGCAGTGACAAATATATCTTTGATAACCATATCTATTGATTGTTAACTGATCAAGTAGGACAATATAAGCAAAAGGTAAAACAATCATTTTCATACATTTTACACAAAGGATTTGAATCCTCATCATAACCACGTTAGATATCAGATGCGCATTTTCTAAAAGTTAACCTCCCAAAATTAAAACAACCTGTCTCAATCTGCTACTGTGGATTACATTTATTTAGAAGACTGAAAAAATGCAAGATCTACCACTGCCCCAGCCTTTCATTTGACATGCTTTCAGCCCTAGGCCTCAGCCATTTGTGTTTTTATCGGCACAAACCTTTAACTTGATGAACTTTTACAAAAGTAATCCATGGGACACACAATAAATCTGGAATGGCAACTGAAAAATCTATTTTCAGCTGAAAACTTAAAATTGTGTCATCAAATGGGGATTCATTTCAGGGAAAAATTGTGGATATACCCTATTGTTACAACTCTGTAAATGACGTACCCCTGTAACATCCAGCCCACCAATCGGAACCTCTGATGCTGGGAAGAAAGTCGCTAGGATCAGCATTTTCACCAGCTGGGTAAACATGTAAGCTCCACCAGCTTGCACACATTTCCAGAATGCACTATACTCTGCCCTGAAATAAAACGTTTACAGTGAGTGAACTAGAATTTATGCTGATTATAACAATATTCCAGCAATATCACAATGGCAGACACCAGAAAAAGCCTTCACATATAGAATTCATGAGGGGAATCAAACCATTGGCGTGAGCAGCAGATGCCTTAACTACTCGGATATCACACCAACCAAAACAATGTTATGAAGGCACTTAGCCATTTGGAACAGTTATCAAATCAGTCTGAGAAAGAAGCTGTACAAAACTGGAAAAAACTTTTTGAAAGAACTCACATGTCATCCAATCATCAACATAATTTTCAAACATCATCAGTATTATCATGAAAATTAAATAATAGCTATTAAAAGATAGCCAGAAATCAGTTGATCAGGGCTCAACAAACCTACTAATTTATGTATTTTCTATTTTTCTATTCCAGCGTACAAAAAGAAACATTCACATGGGCATGAACAATTTTACTTGACACTAATGACAGGAAATTACCTGTACAGATACTGAATAATGAAATTTGTTCTTCAAAACATGAGTTTAAAGTGACATCTTTGAAACAGATTCTTGAAAAGGCATTTAGGAGTTGGTATTGAAGGAAAAGACAAATAATATGGATAACAACTTCTTGTTTACTGTATGTCACAACATACAATTACAATGGCCCAGAAACGCTATAACGTACAATAAACAAGCAGTTGTCATCTATAGTTTTGTCTTTTCCATTTTTGAAACAGCTTACATGATAAATGATGAGTATTACTGCCTGAAAATTGGATTCTACGAGACGTTCAAATGAAAGTAATGAAGGGGCCGGTTTGAATGGACTAGACCAGAGTCTGGCAGAGACCAGAGACCATATATAAACTTCTTGAGTTTATGCTATCCATTAAAATTGTCCTGTATTGCTACGCCAACTTCTAAATGCCTTTGAAGAATCAAAACTGGTTATGTCCCTTCGCGTGAGCCGGCTAGAAACAGTTCGATTAAATCGCTGTGATGAGACGATAAACAACAGTATCGACTTACAGTCCCGAACACTTGTATAGGATTACATATGGAATGTAAGCAAGGGCTACACAATTTCCAAAGTGAAAAAATGTCATTTTTGGTCAATATTTCCCCAAAAGATCCGATCACTTTCTGGCTTCGTTCAAACCGGAAACGCGTGGGCTTGACCGAATCGTAGATCAGCATAAAAAAAATTTGAAGGTGTTTATAAATACGTGTTACACTTCATCACATTCTGTTCAGCTATTTCATCCAACTTTTCCTCTGGAGAATCTGAAATCGATAATACTAGCAATATTATATTTGTAACGGAAGTTGTTAATCATTTACTGCAGCGTACTTGGAGACGGGAAAGGTTGTTTTGACAACGTGCTGAGTGTTTCACTGTCACTTCCTGGGAAAAGGGAATCCGGTCATTTGGGGACACCGTTTTTACCAAGCTACCATACAAGATGAGCATTAATTTCAGTGCAAACCAGGTAAACAATTACAATATTTCGTTGCTGTTGCATGCTAATATAAAATGTCTTTAAAACATAACCGTTTTCAGGAACAAAATTAGATTGATGTAAATTGAATCGTGTGTACAATATGGAATGTCAGCAGTGAACCCAAAATGCATGTCGTTTCTTAAAACGAACATCTTTCTTTCGACTAACATTCACTCCTCAAATAGATTGTTGTGGCCATGCTAGATTACAGATATCTAAGAGCGCCTTTATTCGTAATGCTTGCCGTTTTAAAACAAATGGTCATTATCAAAATACTTTCATAAATTTGTGTTACTGAACTAATCTCAGTTAGGAAGAGAGAGTAAATACCAAATATGGATTGGCAGTCAAAATGGTAATACAGAATATCGGATAATGTATTATTAAAGCACCTAATATCCACCGTAGATATGGTCAGTGGCGCTGTGACAATGTTGGGGCAGATAAAAGTTCATATAGCTTTTACAGAAAGGCAGCAGTGAACAGATGAGTCTTTAGCATGTTTAACAGTTTCTTTCAATGACATGTTCCTGATTTCCTTTGGAAGAGAGTATCACAGTTCAGGGCTAGCAAAGGAGAAGGCTCAATCACACAGCTGGTTTACAGATATCTTTTAAGATATTTGGGCAGGTAATCATTGTAGAGACAGTAATGAGTCTTTGGAAGCAAATGAGTTTGCTTTTGGTTAGGGTAAGGTTTAGGATTAGATTATGGATTAGGGTTAGGGTTTAGGGTTTGGGTGAAGTTTTGGGTTAGGTATGACGTGACACTAAACAATATGGCTGGTGGGTATCTGCATGGTAGTCTGTAGGTGTACAATGAAAATGATCTTGTGCCATAACAACTCCAGAACTGAAAAGCCGAGTATGACACACAAAAAATGTCTGGCAATATTGTGTTCTAGTATTAAAGAAGTTGTCATCCATATAAACTTATTCTATTTGTAGTATAACAAATACATTCCCCCATGTTTTGGTAAGGGGTACGCAGAAGTATCCTTCTGGGTTATGATTTCTGAATTCTTCAGCCATCATTTTCATCTGTGTTGATCTGAGCAATGGGCATAAGAATAACCCCTTGTAGAAAAGGGGAAGTGGGGTAGCCTGATGGTTAAGCATTCGCTTGTCATGCTGAAGACCTGGGTTGAATTCAAACATCGGTGCAATGTCTGGAGCCCATTTCTGGTGTCCTCCACTGAGATATTGCTAAAAGCAGTGTAAACCAAACACACTCGCCCTTGTAGAAAATGCTTTTGTAAGTAAACGTAATTTTTAGTGACACCAATATGATGAGGCTGTTATATGCCAAATATGGTCATCTTTTTTCGAGAATATTTTGAATGTTGATGTCTGATTATCATTATGTTGGAAGTGCTTTAATATAGTACCTCATTTTTTAATCATTGCTAATCTACACATACAGGAGGAACATTCTGTTTGCTGATTTCAGCATTGCCCCTTATTTTTTAAGTAGAAAGGTTCTCGCATGACATCATGGATTGTAGCCATTTATATTTTGACTTTATTTTATTTTGAGATGAGGTATTTTTTGACTGCTCCCTTTTTAGCCATTTCTGACCTTTTACAACATTGATATATGATTTTGAATGTTTAAGAATTGCCAAATTATTCAATTTTTAGGTTGAAAACTACAAATGCATGCTGTTGCTTTGTGAAAGCTTTCAATTTCAATCATTGAAGAGCAACTTTATATTTGATAAAAATATGGACTACAGGAATCTGATGTGATGCAATTGTTCACAGTCTTTTATTATAAACGTATTGTCTGGTCCAGACTCATTTGTCAACAGACCCTTGCCATATAGCTGCAGTGTTTATGAGTGGGGCATATACAGCATGGTAAATATTTGCAAAACCTGATGCACTCGCTCTGTCATTATGCTGTTATTGATTTTACCATCAGTTCTTCATTCTAATTTCAGTATGAAAATGCTTTCAAGACACTGAAGAACTGGGAAGTGCCAAAAGGATTTGGAGTGGTGAGTGGTGTCATGTTTTTGCATGGATCTTTAACAAAACATCCTGAACATATTTTAGAAGCAGACCATGATTTAAAATCGTAACTTAAAGTGATAAAAAAACCCAAACTTCTGTCTATCACATAAGTTTATGTGCGATATAAAGAACATCACAATTTATGTGTCAATAATCATTAATATGTTTTCCAGTCAATGAGTATCAATCATTCTAGCCCACCTCAGTATGTATGCCTGCACTAAATATTGCACTACAAACCAATATGGATGAATGATTGAAAATTTTGTGTACAATTTTTAAAAGCAGTTTCTGTTGTTCCTTTCAATTAATAGAATACGTCTGTGTGCTTTAAAGTATTGGAGCAGACTGTAGAATATGGAGATTTATTGATACCCCAAATTCATGTTGTGAAAATTATGGCAGGCACACAGTGTTCACGATGGTGTTTCAGAGTAACAGGACATTGGGTCCTGTAAGTTTCAGATGTCTGTCTGACCCACTGAAATTTCACAGGACCCACAGAATGAAGTTTAAAGAACATCTCACATTTAACATTTCTTATAATTGGCTTTGAAATTATTAACATTATATGATAACAAACATAATATTTCTAAACAGCAAAGTAACAACTTCACACAAAGACATTGTGAGATATTCAGACACTGGGGCTGGCGGGTTGGTGATTTCTATCTGACCACTGGCGAATCTGCCTGATTTGTCAGAGGGTCAGACGCTATTCGTGAACACTGGGCACAACTGGGTAATGAATATTCATTTACTGCTTCTAGAAAAAGGATATACATGTTGTTATCACACAGTGTTATGTCAAATTGTATTCAGTGTTTAATCCAAGGATGTGTAGGTATGAAGATTCAGAATTGGCATGATAAAATTATTCTTCATTTTCATTTCTTCATCAATTCTAAACCCTTAATCTACATACAAATCTATACACCAACCAGAAAAATACATATTGGAGTTGGCCCAAACAAAAATATTTTCTGCATAGTAAGTAAATTTAGCCAAGAGCTGAATATTCCAGAATATTTTGCACAATAAAAGCAATCTTTCTACATCTGAAGATGAATGATATTTCCAATTAGTCAATCCATTTTTTATTGAAATCAGAAAAGTTGTTAGTCTGCAATTACTAACTTTTTAATTAAGAAATACAGTTCGTTCTACCTCCATGTATAGTGTAATAAAGCACACTTTTGCCCTAGTTGAGGGCGAAAGTGTGCTTTATTACACTATACATGGTGGTAGAGCGAACTGTATTTCTTTTCTAAGATGCCGTATTCTATAAATTCTAAGCCTAATTTCGATTAATCTTTGGCAGAAAACAAACGACGGTGTCTGTGACCTAAATTTAGAATCCTCACACAGGTCTAACTGATGCGCTGTTCTTTGGACATGTCAGCCCCCTACATTAAGACAAAGGTTACTAGAAAAACAAATGATGAACAGTTTGGTGATGGTTTCGGGTTCGGGTTAGATATCTTCTCTACATCATTTTAATTACATCCATGACGTGTGACGTAATGCAAAAAGTGCACATTATCGTCTGATAAAGTATTGTCGGCGCCTTTGATCTTTCATCGAAGCATCGTAGAAAAAAAAAAAGATTCTTCATACCATACTGTGTGGGAAAATATTATAAAACAAGGAACTAAAAACTACTAAAAAATATTTGTACTGGTTCACTAATCTGTTTGTGTTTGTTTTCAGTATCCATCTTCTCGTGAAGGATTCACTCAGATCATCGCCACAGACCGGGGTCACCTGTCTCCTGGCGTGAAAAGAGACCGTTCTTCGCCATGGGGATCATTTGTGGGCACGTGGGACATGCCCACCAAAGTACCAGGTGAGGGGTGCGCCTTAACATGTGTTAGCCTTGTCACAGTAAAAGGTGACTAATGAGATCGGGTGGGCAAACTCACTGACTTGGTTGCCACATGACATCACATCCTGATTCCACATGACAATGCCTTATGACTTAGTCTGGAATATTGCTGAGTTGCCTGAGTGCACCTTAAAATAAACAAACAAACAAACAAATTTGCTCTGTTTGATTGGCATTTTAGAAGTTGATGGATAATAGAAAAGTATAATACTTTGTGGATAACAACTTCATTATTTCTATGATTATACTTTTCCATTAAACAAATATGCAAGAGACAAGGATACTACAGTTTTTATTTTCAGTATGTATGATATCATCAAAAACAGATACATGAATCATAAACTTGTATTATCAAAAATCATTGTTCAATACGTAATATCATAAACTGTATGAAAGCAGAGCAAGCATGTAGTTATTGCTTGGAGTTGAACAAAAGTACTTTATGAAGGGCAAGATCTCTGTTAGGTTTAGACCTCGGCAGCCTTGCTTATCGTAATAGCGGGATGAGGTCCTCCTTCTGCTCCTCCTCTTTTCTGGTTCTTCTCTGTTAAAACTCATGAAGATCCCAGTTAGAAGTGGTTTCAGTAACCCATGCTTGTCGTAAGAGGCGACTAACAAGATCAGGTGGTCAGGTTCGCAGACTTGGTTGATCCAAATATATGACAAAACCTAGTTTGTCTTGATCAGTGAAGAGCATCTCACAGTTCTATAGTGAGAATATTATACAAAAGTGTGAATCATAATGATCTTCAGGACAAGAGAATTCTTCTATTTCCCAAGTGAGTGTTAGGGTTACAAACTTCATTTTCACTGAAGTTTCAATTGTAATTAACAGATTTTCAGGACAAAAGAGGGGTGCACACACACACTCCACCCCTTCTGGATTGACCTATGTTTATATCTAGAAAGTCAAGCTTGCCCACCCCTTTTAGCAACAATCATGCCTAAGCCCAAGGATTTTTTAATAATGGTAGATATGTCCCTGCTAATATAAAGTAGTGTAAAACTAAACTCACTCACTAATTATTGCCAGAGCTCTCACATTTCTTAATGACAAATAGTTTTGAATTCATTAGCAATGCTGTCAGTGTGTCTGGGTGGAGTGCTCTTCACGTCTTGAAAGGTTGCTTTGATGTGTCAGATTTTGACACAAGCGAAGTACAGGTTTGGTCATGGTTAATTAGTTGAACATCATTAATTTATAGGACATCAGAAAAAAGTTCGACATTCAATCAGGGACAGGTAATAGTAAACTCAAGCTGATTTTTCCAATCCATAGTGGCTTAAGGATACTGGCTAGCAACCAGTTATTGCTATTTTTAAGTACTTTTTAACTATTTGCTCCATTATTTCTTAACAGAATGAAATAAAATTTATCTTGATGATAGATCAGCTATTCACCGGTGTTTTCTGCTTGTTTACAGTTGTTGATCATGTTTCTCCAAGATTGTGTAGATTGTGCTTTCCCTACAACTAACAAGACCAATTTTCGCCATTTCTAAAGTTTTTATGTTATTCAGCTAATTTGACATAAACTTGGTAATAAAACTATTGTGTTTCAAACCTTGACATATTGAAGAAAATGAAGAAATTTCATGATTGGAATTTGTTTAAAAAAAAAGAAGTTTATAAGAACAAAACTCGCTCTCATTGTGAATGTTGACGGATGCTGATATAAGCTGATGGGAATATGGAGATGTCACCGTGGGGTTGAACTATCAAACTTGACATATTGAGTAAATGTTTGTTTTCTTGGGGAAAAACATAAAGATAAAGGTGAAAATTGAAAGTTATATTTTGTCAGTATCGCCTGCATGGTATCCATGGTAAGTCCATAAAACAGAGATGGAAATTTGGGTTAATTCAAAGTTAAGTGATTAACTGTTGGCATTATGGGTATGTCCAGACAAATTAAAATCTGCACTTTTTGTGGACTGAATTGTCAAGTCATAGATTCACTACACAGCCAGGACGATTTTCATTCAATTCTCATCGTTTATGAAATTTCATGTCAACACACTCATGGTCACGTGACATACCCCGACGTGTTTGGGTCCCTTCTTCCTAGGGATTTATATTTGTAACGGCTACAGTGTAAAATACTCACAGTAATTCTAACTCTTGTAACCTTTGTGTTTTGTGGATGTGTCAATCTGTGAAATACTATGGAAGTACAAGTAAAGCTCTCTGCACAAGCACTACAGCCAGGTGTTCGTGATAACTGCTCACAAGCCAGTAACTTAGTTTTATAAATCTGAAGACTAACTGGCAAAGCATCATATTTCATCCTTCCTCAAGCTTGTAAGAAGTATAGTGGTCCTGACATCACTTGGGTTGACAACCACATTGTAGCTCTCTCCTTGTCTCTAGGTAACAAAATTACTAACAACACTGCCAGGTCTGGAGCAGCCATGGAAAAACTAGTGAGGATGAAGACAGAGGGAGACATCATTCTCAGTGGACAACTAAAGAGGTGCAGGGTAAGCAAGAAAACTTTTATTAATGTATAGGCTCCCAATACTATCACTGCAAGTGGTGCTGGGAAAGGGAGACAACTCTCATCATTGTGTATCCTCTCGCTCACCATCACATTGAATGTTCAGGACACAGAAAACCTCAATGAACCCAATACTCAGCAATAATTTAATGTAAGGTTGCACACAGAGAGCTGTGTTAAGAGTTCTTCATAAAAACAAGGAAGTATGTCATTATTTAACTGAACATGAATATAACAGTTTGTTCAGTGTTGGGCACATATATGCCTTTTTAGGCACAAGGTGTCCCTAAAGCTTTACCTACCTACCTACCTACCTACCTACCTACTCACCTACCCATGCTCCCAACGCCAATCTTAGTCACTGAAGTTAACTTAACCTATGCCATATGTGATTGTTTCACCCTAATAATAAATAGCTATTCTGTTCCACCTGCTAACAGCATGCATTGTCAACTTGAACAGATCCCTCCCCCACAGCGGATCAAGGACAGTGTTGAAGACATCATAGCAGGTACAACTCAAAAACCAGCCACTCCCAAACCAGCAACGCCCAAAGCAGCCACACCCAAATCTGCCACAGGAAGATTATCAGGCGCCGGAGAGCCCATAGTGGAATCTCGGATCAGATCTGGAGCAATGAACCCAGTCCCAGCCTCCAACACATCACCCAAGTCTATCGAATGGCCACGTCCAGGAGCATCACGCATGGAGAATGCACAGCGTCCATCATCCCATGCATCCAAACCACCATCCCCAACAGTGCCGACATGTCCAGCAGAGATATCAGCTGCAGGTTTTGCAGCCAACATGGTGGGAACCCCAGAACCGGAACTCCAAGCCCTGCAAAGAGGAACTTCCCCAGGAGGAATGGTGACAGAACAAGAACAAGTTTAGTTGTTTTATTGACTCCTGGATATTTCAAGTTTGGGGAGTAGATTTGAATTCAAATAAACTGTACCCAAATATCCTCATGGAAACTGGCAATGATTTGTGAATTTTCCACGTTATTGTGACTGATATTTATTAATTTTGAACTTTTGTGACTAATGTGTCAATACATTCTATCAGTTCTAACTGATAATTTTACATCCTCCTGAAATTTTGGTCTGACTAAATACATTTACATCCCCATTTACACTTATAGAAAAGTATTCCACATATATTTTAAGATCCTACAAAAGCACAAGTGATATTCTATTTTGTTTTTCTTAACAATGTTTATATTTTGTTAGCAAGTTTAACCCACATGTCCTTCTTTTGAGAGAAACACATTGAAGTTCAGTGATGTCTTTATATTTTCACTCTGAAAGTTGAGAAAAGTCATTTAAAATGAGAATAATTATCAAATTTTCAAATGTATAATTGACAAGATGGCTGTAGATACCAAGATGAAAACTGTCATAAAGCTTTAAGGTGGCTGAAATATTTATAGTAAAGGTGTGCAGGTGATGGTGAGTTTTTTGGAAGGTACAGGCAGTAAATGCTGGCTAAATCAATTATCAGAAATATTGACAATAATGTACATGAACTATTGTGATGAAATACTCATCACATTTCTATGAAATGTTACCACCACACCCAAAAGGATAAACTATGCATGTTTTCAACCTGTTTTTTCCCTTGTTATCTGAGTAGATCCTTATAATTGGAAAGCCAGACTTAACAGTTTCATAGATCTGTCAGTAGAACATTCTGTATGCAACAGTGTGTAACAGGAGTCACTTCACATGTTCTGTGTCCGCGTCTTGTCCAAACTTCTTTTACCTCAAGCTTTGTTAATAAAACTGTTAAAACAATCTTGTCTTACCTTTTGAACAGCCTATGGTGCCAGGCTGACCTAACCTGTTCAGAACAAGAAGACATGGTTATCAACATCCCCCCAGCCCGACCGTCCTGAAAATACATACCACATTTCGTTTCCCGCTTGCGTCCAAATGTGTCCGAAGTTATAATAGTTAAGGGCGAAAGTGTGCTTTATTGCACTATACATGGTGGAAGAGCAAACTGGTTTTCTTTTCTATGATGCAGATTTGATACTTACAAAGGAAAACTTCAATTAATCTAAGGCAGAAAACAAAAGACAGTGTCGGTGACCTAAAATAAGAATCCTCTCACAGGGCTAACTGATGCACTGTTCTTTTGACATCTGTCACCCCCTACCCACCTACATGAAGACAAATGTTACCAGAAAAACAAATGATAAAATATCTTCTCTAAATTATTTTCATTACATCTGTGATTAACATAAACCATATGGGGCAATATGAATGTCGCATTTCTACTACCAACACAGTTTTGATTCAGATCAGTACATCCAGATGAAGCTGACTGGTCAAGCAACACATTCCATGATTGCACTATGGGAATGTAAACATTGCAAACATTAACGTGTTGCTGTAAAATTGTTGGTCAAACTAGGAGACATTTAATCCGTTAGAAATCATAAACATAATGTTTCCACCAGTGATGTTAGCTGAATGATGCAAATGCAAACCAAAAAACAGGTTGCAATGGAGTAGTTGACTGTAGGAGGCTGTACGAGGTGATGACAACTAACATGCATCGTGATGTTGCATATATTGTGACACCATGCAAAAGTGTTCGATAGCAAGGGGGCAGACTTGAATGGCGCAGTGCTTCCAACACATTGTGACGTAAATGCAAAATGGTGCACATTATCGTCTGATAAAGTACTGTCGGCGCCTTTGATCTTTCATCAAAGCATCTTAGAATAAGAACAGTATCTGAGAAAATCTGTCCCCATCAGGGACACCATGCACTAATCAAGAACAAGACAAAGACCATATCTCTGTAACAAATTGTTACACAGTTTCTGTTTTGAACTCTATCAAAGCATTCATGTCTTGAAAGCACATACCAAATTAGGTTTTCCTATCTGTAATAGTTTCTGAGAAAGCTGGACCCATCATTTAGCAATGACAAAAGGAAGGACAGATGGAGCTCAATCCTATATCCCCCCTCCACTTCATGGCGGAGGATAACAATCATACTACTGACAAAACAAGTCTCCTGTTGTCAAGGTGACCAAATATATTTGCCAGTACATCTTGGTGGTCAACAGTACTAATCTGTAAAATACTCTTCATTATAAAAGTCTGCTGTTGCTAAGGTAACCAAATCTATTCATATGTACACCAGTGATTAACAGTATAAATTTCCATTATACTATTGACAATACAAGTCTTCTGTTTGTAAGTGCACCACAGTGAATTCTGCTGTTGTGATTCAATATCCATACTCTATGTCATCATGATCAAATTCCATGAAGTTAGGATGGTCCTGTCAACACCATGCCTTTGATCAGACTGCCCGGGTTGTGAGTGAGTTTGGTTTTAGGCTTAGCAATATTCACATGGGGGGAACATCATGAATGAATGTCACACATTGCATCCATGTGGGGATCCAAACCCGGGTCTTCAACATGAGCAAACACTTTAACCACTAGGCTACCCCACTGCTCCCCCTATCAATGTTGTGAGAAACAAAGTCAGACTCAATATCTATGTTTTCAGTTTATTTCAGTAGCACTTGTATTACATCTTGTACAAAGCAGATATCCACTAAAACACTGTATGAACAAAGTAAGTCTTTCAGCTGCCTTCACACTTCCGTGTCATGTGCTACATAATCTGTACACAATTATCATACAACCACATACTAGAAGCCGCCATATAGTTGGACAGTTGTGTGCAGTGTAAAACTCAACCAACTCACGTACAAGAAGACACTGGGTCACTCCAAAATGTAATCAGAGACCTGAACCAAGAAAGCCAGTGGTTGAGATCACGAGGACCTGTGCAAAAAGAACTACAATTTCCAATCAGCCAAAACACATGACATCACTCCAATCACACCTCAGATACATCGTCTGACACTCTCAGACATTTCCCAGTCACTTCTTCACATTCATGAGCTCTAGCACCAGTATTTTTTTAGAAACTTGAGTCTGAGTGAGGGAGTTGGGTTTTATGCCGCTTTTGGCAATGTCACTGCAGAGGACACTAGAAATGTGCTTTATGCATTGTACTCGTGGGGAATCAAACCCGGTTCTTCGGTGTAACGATCAAACACTTTAACCATGGGCTACCCCACCACCTCAGCAGCTTCACTATGTACAACATGAGCAGATTCTCATCCCCTGGATCTGGCAAAGTCAGACACAAGTATGTTATTGTCTACACAGAATCTTTGACTCATCCAGGTGGTTAATCCAAGTGACTGATCCAAGGATTTGATCCAAGCAGTTGATATCAGTGACTGATCCAAGTAGTTTTCTTTCCATGACATCTTGGCTCTACAATACATCCAGCTCAGAGCTGACACAGTTTATCTCCAAACATTCTGTCTTCCACTGTTGCCATGGTGATCATCCCATGGATTTGGTTTTCTTCAAATATGGCTATAACTTTCCTCATACCTGAAACACAGGCAACAAATTCTCAACACCTTTTCAGGAGCATCAACTCGTAAATTTGACTAACTCCTAAATTTAAAAAATAATTCCAAAAGACAATTTCTGCAAGTCAACCATGGTTGTATCACAAACTGTATTGGCTGATACACCTACACAAGTAACAGAACTTACATTTTCCTTCAAGCTGTAGCTCTCATCTTTCGCCCTGTGTCGAGATTTCTCAGGTTTGGATGTTCGTGGTTTGGCAGGTCGTGTCTGTTTTCTCTGTTGAGATTTTTCTTGAGGTTTCTTTACATTCAGCAGTGGATGAATTTCTGGTAAAGATAGTTTTAAAGAAACATAATCAAAATTCTGTTGACTGAACGGCAGATCAAGTCGATCCTACTGCACTAATAATGGCTTGAGGATACACGGACAAAAACAAGTGTTCTAAATGTGCCAAAGATCACTCACAAGGATCCTGTGTCCTTTACAATGTTTTTTCTATTTACTTATTTTTTGTTTGTTGAATGCCGCACTCAGTAATATTCCAGCTATATGGCAGCGATTAATTAATATTCAAGTCTGGACCAGACAACCCAGTGATAAACATCATGAGCATCGTTCTACACAATTGGGATACGATGACTTGTGTCAACAAAGTTAGTCATCTCATATGACAAGCATGGGTTACTGAAGACCAATTCTAACGCAAATCTACACTGGTCCCTTTGCAATATCAATATGGCAACCACAAAATTCCTTTAATAATCTCAATGCCAGGTGACTTTCATTTCATCATCAATTAGATAACACAATAAACCATGTTTATAACAAACCTGCTTGCAATAAACTGCTGGATATAACAAACCTGCTTGCAGCAAACTGCTGGATATAACAAACCTGCTTGCAGCAAACTGCTGGATATAACAAACCTGCTTGCAATAAACTGCTGGATATAACAAACCTGCTTGCAGTAAACTGCTGGAGATAACAAACCTGCTTGCAGTAAACTGCTGGATATAACAAACCTGCTTGCAGTAAACTGCTGGATATAACAAACCTGCTTGCAGTAAACTGCTGGATATAACAAACCTGCTTGCAATAAACTGCTGGATATAACAAACCTGCTTGCAGTAAACTGCTGGATATAACAAACCTGCTTCATATTCATTCCATTACGTACAAAAACGAGTAATGACGTCAGTTGCTTCCACTACATACAGAGTTCAATTAATTTTTAAGACTGTCTGGTAGAGAGATCCAACTCTGATTTCATCAAGTTTACCAGCCATCCCAGTTGTGTGAGCAGGTTGAAGGTCATGTCTACCTGCCGTCTGAGATGTCTGGCTTCTCAGTGAACTTGTATCCCATCGTCTGAGTAGACTTTGATGATGTAAACAGGTGACGAGGGGCTTGGTCACTCACGTAAATAATGATGGGGCCAACAATATTCCAAAGGGCAGGACGCTCCACTGGAAGTGTCGACCTCTGAACAGGAATCTCACGTACTTTCTCTGATGAATTGAGATGTGTAGATTCGCATGTTGTAGGTCTATGCTGTTCAGGTAATCTGCTGGACTGATGAGCTGTTTGAGCTGAGGCAGGTGGATCATCTTGCAATTCTCTGGCTTGAGGAGATAGTCTTGGTTGAACCTCTTCATGTTGTATATCGACCTGAACTCCTGTTTGTAGTTCTTCTTGGGTATCAGGAAAATTTGGCCATACAAGCCAGGCGTTAGATGATATTGATCTATCACTATTATGGTGTTCATGGCCAACAGCAAGTTAATGACTTCTTTTTCCTTTTCTGCCTGGTCGTCTGCAAAGGTAAGGCTACTAACTGGTCAAGGGTCAGTGGTGGTATGGCCTTCAGCTGCACTCGGTACCCTTCTCGTAGTGTTTGTTCGACTTAGTCACCTTCCAATATTCCACAGTTTTCCCAGTACCTTTGCAGACATCTACCAAAATGCCAATGGTTGTACAGGAACGACTCGGGGTGAAAGTGTGCAGTCATTCAAAGCCCCATCTTCGTCTTCATCATCTGGAACTTCTGGGAGTACATCCACTCCCAGAGTTGCCCCTGCTGGTTCCAGATGAGCAATGAAAGGAACTATTACCACCTTTGAAGCTGAAGTATTTCTTCTCCTTTGCGTTCTGTACTCTGGAGAACTTTGACTTCTTGCTGTACCTCTGTGACGTTTGATGGATGACGTCGACCAACATGTCAATCGACTTGATCATCATGACTTCTCTGGAATCATGTGTGACTTCCTTGGCAACTTCATTGATCTCCCTGCAGGAGATAATAGGCACCGTCCAGGGAGATCTTAGTAGAGGTTTGGTAAAGCTTTACTCCAGGAACATGTTGATAGTAGACCTGGCTTCGTAGTAGGGTGAGACCCGCTGATGTTGAGTTGTTATTGGTGACAAAATCATCCTATTCTCTTCAGTCTTAGGGTTCTGGAATCTGGATATCAACACCTCGTTGATCGCTCTAGTTCTCGCCAGGCCAAAGACCATTCTTCTAGTCATGGTGATAAGTTGATAAATCTTCTTATCTCTTATAAGACTTGTTACTCTCATGAAGGGGTCCATCTTATGCAGGGGGAACTTCTTAGAGTTGAACGTTGGTACGCTGTACGGAGGTTTGCTAACACCTTGGAGATCAGTGGAATCATGAAGGTCATCCCGCAGCATCTTCTATGTGAACGCTACATTGTGATGAATAAATGTCACAAAATATGGATAATTTTTTCAAAACTTTGACATACAATGAACGCTATCTATAGCCAAAACACATACACAGCTTTAATTGGATAGAAGGATCTAAATATAAAAGAATATGGTGCTGTATACTCCAGTGCTTGCCTAACCACCCGCATGAAGGAGAGAGTAACAAGCATGGTAAGTCATATGACTGTTTTGGCGGGAAAGGTTTCGAAGGAGGCAACGTATTGGTGAGAGAACTTTTAGGCCCCCTACAAGGGAACTACAAGAGATTCTACTATCATTCGCACAAAAGAAGGTGATGAGCATAATAAGCATGAGTTAGGAAAAGGAAAAAGTATGTTTTCAATATGATATGTCACCAAAATAGGCACACTGAAACTATATTCATGCCTCTTGAACAAATTGGCTGTCATCATTAGTTTCATCAATGACGTTTACTTTTAACATCCAAAGGACGACAAACATCACAACATAGGCTCACTTAATTTTCAATCAAACTAATATCTAAGTTAAGTCAACCAAAGGATGACAAATAGTCTCACTCAATCAGGTGTTCTACAAGTATAAGGGTCTTGACATTCAAGACTAAAGAAAACCCCTACAAAGTGTGGCAAAACTGGTGGTTACCATCAAATGGTGCATCAGGAAGATCGATTTCTATAGGTTTTGTCTTCTTTTTCTTGGCAGGAGGTGTGGCCTCAGGCTGAGATAGGTTCCTCTTCTTTTCTTGGGTTACTGGAGGTTCTTCTGCCTGAAAACAGTCAGCAAACAGTAGCTCATGCTATGTCTCCTGATTGAGGGAAACAACTCTGCAAAGAGTGGTGGTGCTGTGTCCCCTATTACCGAACAAAGTACATTCTGATATTGGCACTGCAAATACTCTCATCACACTTGAGGCAGAATAAGCCGAAAAGCTGTAGGAATGAAAATTACTGCATATTTCTGAAAATGCATTCTGAATGCGTTCCAAATATTTGGGTCAATTATGTCCGAATGTGTTGAACGTGTTCAAACTTTCAAGTGGAAAAATATCACAAGACATTTGAGGTGCATTCAAACTGCATTCTCAGTATTTTTATGCTTACCACATTCTATTCGCCTTCTAAGTATTCTGAACATATTCGAGGGAGATTAGAAAAGATGGGCCACTTTAAATCCTGTCAGAATGTCATGCATGAGTCTAGATGAATATTCTTCAAGTGTATGGAATATTTTGATTGAAGTTGCAATACAGTTTGAATGTACCTACAGTCTCAACATCCCCTCTTCAAATTAGTCCTGATGTCATAAAACAACAACGCCAAATCGCATGAAAACATGGTCATCTGTCACAAAAACATCTGATAGCATTTTGAACTCGCATTATTACACAGCTTGAACTAACTGTTTATTGTGAACTGTCTCCAATTTTAAAAATATTGTTTTCTGGCTGATTCTCACTGATTCCTGTCAATTCAAAATAAGCCGTTAGGGACACAACTCTACACCGAAACGAAGAGACTCTTAGATACCTGTGTGACCATGTATTTCCTGTTAACCAACAAAACATCAGCACATTGTGCTATGACTAAGGGATGTTACATGTACAGCAAGTGTAGCGCTTTTGTAAACAAAGTGAGAATGTTCATTTCAATGTTTCTGATTGGTTATGTACACAACCATGGTCTGACCTTATCGAATCATATTTGGTGCAAAGTATACTAGAAAGAATTTGTTTCCGGCTGGTCCTGTATTCATGATAGGACCAAAAGAGTTATAAATAGACTCCATCAAAATCATCCCCAATATCTCCAGGGTATATGTTCCGATAAGTCTCCACTATACCCTGGACGCATCTACGGGTCAACCTAACAATTTTATTACCTCCCTTTGCTGCCTCCGCATTCTCAAAGTAGCAAATCA
Source organism: Haliotis asinina (assembly GCF_037392515.1). Taxonomy (NCBI): domain Eukaryota; kingdom Metazoa; phylum Mollusca; class Gastropoda; order Lepetellida; family Haliotidae; genus Haliotis; species Haliotis asinina. The sequence goes on from NC_090280.1 coordinate 35,350,571, forward strand.
GCTAGGCCGCAGTTATAACCGAGCTTGCCTTCAAAGGTAGCAGTTGCAGCTGTGAAGGTTTGCTCACAGTGCAACTCAGATTTGGGGGAAACCATACAGACAAATTTATAGGTCTGAAACTTTAAAAAAATATATCCAAGTACTCCTTCTACCTCTTTCAGAGAACCTCTGCATAGTTTGTGTTGTCAAGTTTAATCAGTTAGATGATCTGAAAAGTAGAATTGATTGGATCGCTCAACCTCCCAGTGTAGACACCTGATTGGATAAAAAGCCAGCTGAGACGTGGTTGAGTCCAGGGTATTGTGGAGACTTATCAAAACGATAATGAGATAATGAGATATGAGATAATGAGGATGCATCCAAATATGAATCAATAATAAAACAAATGGATTGTGCATGTTATCACTCATCAGTGAGTCATCACAATAGTACCAAGCACCCATACAATCACTGAATGCTCATCATTTCAACCACTGGATTGTATCAGACTCCACTACTTATTATTATCATGGTGTGGTCCTGTACACAGGGCTCAGGTGAAGTTAAGCGACGTTGGGCCCGGAGAGTCCTTGATGGATGGCTTGACTCCTGAAAGTTTCTAGGACTTCAATGCTGCCCCATAACAAAGCACACATGACACATGTGGTCTCACCTTAGGTACGTGAGTTTGTTAATGAAATCACCCACCAGTAAATTGTTCGCCCAGCAGTAAATGGGTACCCAGTCGGATAAGTCATATGTGTTATCTGGTGTAATGATACATAAGCGCTTTGAGCATGCATAAGTGAAAGAAAACAGGCATTTTAGATAAAGGTATTATGATTATTATCATATTTACATACTGCTGTCATAGCTACAAGATGCTGAGCATGGCTTCAAATAACAAACAAAACAGACATGCAGAGATCCTATAGCCAGGTGACAAGACAGTGATGTGCTGGCAGATGTGCAGACAACCAGTTGGACTGTAACAATTCACTGGCATCACACCTGTGCAGTCGACAATGATTTCACGCCATGACATGTCAGGACACTGCAGTGAATCGTTCAGTCCAAAGACAAAAAGCATCTGGGATTCATTTGAAAAAGCACAAAGGACTGTAGCAGTCAAAACTCCTGTACTTTAACATACATTTAACAGTAACATATGATAATTGTAACTCCCATACTTTAGCATGGCCCTATGATTGCTGCAACTGAAACATTAATGCAGACTTGGGATAGTCCATACTTTAGCATAAACTAGTGATAGTTGTAATTTATTCTATAACAGACTTGGGACTGTCCAACATATTAAAGCATAGAGCAGTGATTGTGGTAGTTCCCACACTTGCGCACAGACCCGTGACGGCCTTCGTAAATCCCATACCACAATCCAGACTTGCGAAAATCGTAACTCCCATACTATAATCTAGACTTGTGACCATTGTAACTCCCATGCTATAACCTTACTGTCTTCGTAACTCCCATACTATAATCTAGACTTGTGACCAACATAACTCCTATACTATAAACTAGACTTGCGACCATTGTAACTCATATACTATTATCTAGACTTGTGACCAACATAACTCCTATACTATAACTTTACGGCCTTCATAACTCCAAATACTATAACATAGACTCACAATTGTGAAATGACAATGTTGAGTGGAGTCCTTGGATATTACAACCATTACTTATAAGTTATCCAATAGCATGCAAACAGTGGGGGGAAACATAGGAAGCATTAGGATAAGCATGTTCAGGGCTTGTCTGCTAGCATGTTGAGCCGGTTAAGGTATACCATGTTATGAGGGTTTTTGTATTAAAGGAATATTTCATTTGTAGTTGGTTTCATACTTAGCTGGGAAAATATAAATACATCTGCCATCCCTCAATATGATTTACAAAATATACACTGGAAAAAGGTGAACAGTATTTGTTTTCTGGTAGCAGCTTTTGAAAACTTTTTCATTAACATGAACAAAAAACATTTTCATTAACATGAACAATCGCAAAAGTTCTAACCAGTTATAATGAAAACTTTATATTTGAGTGAGTTTTACACCACTCTTAGCAATATTCCAGCAATGGCGGGGTACACAGGAAATGGGTTTCACACATTGTACCCATGTGGTGAATCGAACCTGGATCTTAAGCGCGACAAGCAAACATCAACCACTAGGCTACCTGAGCAAACTTGTATGTGGTGTAATCTGACAGAATATTCATTTATACCCCAATGTTTATAAGTTCAAAGATGCAGATTCATGTAGTGAGTCAAACAGTTTTGGTCAAAAGTGATCAAGTCCATTACGTGTCGGAGCTGTGATGAAGATCATTTACTGCTAAGCTGGCAGCAGGGGTTGGAGAAAGCCAGGTGTATGAGTGAGTGAGGTGATGATTTTTACCTGGGTGACTGTTTCTTGGTTTGACTTCCTCTGTCATAGAAACCCTTGTAAGTGAGGCTGTACATCCGTAAATGAGCTTAATGCCAATAACTTGAAGTTTATTCTTGGTACTGGAGTTTTTAAAAGACCTGGCCAGCTATTCTCGAAAAATTCGTAACCTAACGAACTTCTTCAGCCTATTCTCAACACATTGGCTACAATCAAAGTTACGAATCCTTAGGGCTACAAATGTTTCGAGAATAAGACCCCTGGACCTTAAGGTAGATTGTGTCTTAATGTTAAGAGAGTCTGTAAGGTTAAGGGTATTGGCCTCTTGAGGATCAGGGTGTCAGAAGGTTAAGGGTGTTCATGTCTGAAGATTAAGGGTGTCCATGTCTGGAGGTTAATGGTATTTGTGCCTGAAGGTTAAGGGTGTCCATGTCTGGAGGTTAAGAGTATTTGAGCCTGAAGGTTAAGGGTGACCATGTCTGGAGGTTAATGGTATTTGTGCCTGAAGGTTAAGGGTGTCCATGTCTGAAGGTTAAGGGTGACCATGTCTGGATGTTAAGGGCACTTGTGTCTGAAAGTTAAGGGTGTTCATATCTGGAGGTTAAGGGCATTTGTGTCTGAAGGTTAATGGTGTCCATGTCTGACGGATAAGGGTGTCCATGTCTGGAGGTAAAGGGCATTTGTGTCTGAAAGTTAAGGGGGTTCATGTCTGGAGGCTAAGGGCATTTGTACCTGAAGGTTAAGGGTGTCCATGTCTGACGGATAAGGGTGTCCATGTCTGGAGGTAAAGGGCATTTGTGTCTGAAAGTTAAGGGGGTTCATGTCTGGAGGTTAAGGGCATTTGTGTCTGAAAGTTAAGGGGGTTCATGTCTGACGGATAAGGGTGTCCATGTCTGGAGGTAAAGGGCATTTGTGTCTGAAAGTTAAGGGGGTTCATGTCTGGAGGCTAAGGGCATTTGTACCTGAAGGTTAAGGGTGTCCATGTCTGGAGGTTAGGGGCATTTGTGCATGAAGGTTAAAGTGTTCATGTCTGAAGGTTAAGGGTGTCCATGTCTGGAAGTTCAGGGAATTTGTGTCTGAAGGTTAAGAGTGGCCATATCTGAAGGTTAAGATTGTTGTTGTGACAGCCAAATTTTTCGTAGAAGTGTCTTTGACAGGACTCACAGCTTCAGCCAAAGCCTGCCACCCCTCCTCAGGCTCATCGATCTCCGGTGACACCGGCAGATACAGCAGCGCTGTGTAGTCTTCATCATCTTCATCACTGCACAAACATAATGCAAACAGAAATATACAGAGGGACGTAACAAACAAGATACAAACAGAAATACACATTCCTGTATAAATCACAATTTGTAAATATACCAAAGTCATCATTCTATCTTGGTGGTGTGGGATGATACTCATGATGTCAATCACTGGTTTTCATAATGTAGCTGGTATATTGCAGAATCTAATAACATATTAACAAACAATACTGTGCTATAATACTGCATCACTTACCTGCTGACAAATGCTTGTATGGCTTCCACAGTCGTCACATCCACCTCTGTGTCCTCAGCATCAGGCCCTGAAGCATGCAGGCATCTCATTGACCTTAACATTAGTCAGTTCAACATACATTCACTCAGTCATGGACACAGGCGCCCACCACGGGTCCCAAAAATTGATAAACTAAGTCCTGGTTGACTATCCAACCCCCTTACATATAATATAACATGTAAAGGTGCATCACCAAATCACAGCGACGTGATCGAAAACTTCTGTCCACATTTCCGATGTGTGTGGGAGGCAAGTACACAGGTCTATCGAGGGGATGCATTTGTTGTTTTTTATTAAATCGCCAAAGACCGAGTTATTGTGCCAGAAGCATACAAAACTAGGTCGTCAAAACTAGGTCCGGGAATCTGACTGGCTAACACTTTTGTGTACAAAACACACTACAGTTTTGTCACCCACATGAAGTTGTATATTTGCATTATTAACCAATCAGATTCCTGGAGGTCGTAAAGCCTGTCGCTGACAATCTAGTTTTGTATATTTCTGGCACAGCAACTTGGTCTTTGGCCATTTAATAAAAAACAACAAGTGCATCCCCTCGAAACCCCTGTGTACATGCCTCCCACACACATCAGAAATGTGGACAGAAATTTTGATCACGTCGCTGTGATTTGGTGATGCACCTTTACATGTTATATTATCTTGGTTCTTGAGATATCTCTGCTGACAAGACTAAAAGGTTAAAGTCCCCTTGTGACCTTGATACGAAGGTAAAGGACACCAAACCGGACTGAGACCTGTCTTTTACTAAGGTAACAAATATGAAAAGAATTTAGTGAATGATTTTTAAAGGTCACATGCAATGAAAAACACAACTCTGCAGATTCTGATACCTTTCAGTATGCACTTACCAAAACAAAGCATCAAAAATGCCAATTCAACCTATAAAGTTGAAAAACTGTGATGAAAAAAAAGCCCGCAAAATCGGAGTTCAAATGATTCACTAAATTTCTCCCAGAGCTGGGGGAAAAAGTGGTTTCAGCAGCTGTGCTGCACTGCACCCAAAACGCACACGCAGTGAATAGTTTAATGGGCCTTGAAACTGTTTGCATACCCAGCATATGAGGTCGTAAGAAGTAATCTAATCTTGTACACAAACAAGTAAATAATCTACTCGTTACAAAAAAATAAACTTGTTGATTGTGGCAAGCAGCCTCTGTCACAGAGAGAACTCAAAGTCTGGTTTATTGACACCTATATGACAATATGCAATACACAGCTTCAATCATTGGCCACATGCAATTTGAACTTAACACCTACCAGGCTATACGCCATAAACAAAATAAACTGATTTATAACTCGTGCATCCGAGTCCTGTCTCTGCCACATTATGTAATTAGGCAGGTGTGATGCTTATCCACATGACATGTTTTTATGTCTGTGGGTTGCAAAGAAACTACATCTATTTTTCTCGGATGACTGGATTTGACGGAAAATGGTGCAAACTCTTGTCAGTTTCAAGTCCTGCTTTGTACTTGCACGAATGACAGTTTCCAGCCACGCAGTAGTTTACCATCTCTACTGAGATGATTTTTGATTGGATCAATCACAAATTCAGAGAACATGTATTTACAAAACCCAAAATCTCCATATACATTCTTTATGGATAACAACGTCTTCTAGTTTATATGATTTTGTTTGACAACGGTATATGAATCAATACTGAAACGACGCATCAAGTACAATAAAAGAAGTTGTTATCCATAAAGAATCTTACTTTCTTTTGACTCCCCATGTTTCTAAAATGCCCATCAAACAGATCATCTTTCTGTACACACAATAAGCCCTCAGCGTATCAGCAAATGAAGCAGCCAATCGTAAGCTGTCGTTACACTTGAGTGCACATCCACCCGCTAAGTCTGCGTTTGGTCTCCCGAGGGCTTCATTTCGAGGGAAGTAAGCCCAAGTACAAAATAATGCACTTGAATCGCGACTGTACGCTTTTAATTTGGTTTATTTGTTTTTTAACAAGCAGCAATGTATATTAATATATGACATGAATAAGTGATAATTGTGTTTTAATTATGTTTGACTTTTGGGTTGCATGTGACCTTTAAGGTATTCAAATTCGTACATATGTACATCTCGCTAAACACGCAGTGGGGGAAACAAATGAGATCAGATGGTCAGACTTGCTCATTTTGATTTTCCACTCACAGAAATTGACAAACCTGCTTGCACACCACCCTATGCTAGCCTGCATGCACAAACATGTACGAACACACCAGTGTTTGCAATACTTAAATTTGCCAGTTGTCCTGTTGAATGAAATCTGCAGGCCCATTTTGTCAAACCAATACAAAAATTGCTACACTTTATACATAATTTCAGGCTGTTTCTACAAAATCATACACAGAAACAAAATTAACAAATTTTTATTTTTTAAAGACTGGTGTTGACATTCCTGTGCGCAAAGTGCTGAAATACATATACCATGAAGAGAAACGTTAAGAAAGAATCACAACAAGAAGATTCATGGATGATTCCCAAACTTTAACATAGCAAAACAATATGTGAAAGATTCTAGTTACAAAAAAGACAGATAATTTTCTGAAGGCCACAGTAACTAACAACCGGCGCTGGGCCTCCAGGCTGGCAATTATTTCGCACGCTGGCACACACACATGCACACCCACTCACACGTGTGCATGCCTGCACATACACCTTCTCTTTCTCTCACCTTTTGCCTCTTCTTTCTCCTTGTCTTCATCATCAATGTCAAACTCAGACTCATGTTCCTCATACTCAACATTCTCGTCAAGCTCTTTGAAATCAGGAGCAAAAGCACTCCAATTTTCCTGAAAATGAATAAAAAAAACTGACCTTTGAGACTGGAAACACAATATTGTGAAGAATATCTAAGTCTGACCAGCACAAGTCCAGTAGTTTCCTCTTCAGTCCACAGATTAGGCTGGTCCCAGGGTTCAAAATTATCACTTTGAGGTAGCAAATTTGCTATTTAAAAGCTTTTTTGCTACCTGAGAGGTAAACACTATAGCAACAACTTGTTACCTGGTATTTTTCTAGTGAAACCGGATACGCTCATCAATTAGCTGTCATTTTCAAAGGATAGATCCCCACTTGATGTAGACTGCAGACAGACACCCATAAAGATTTGATGAAAATCAAACTTGCAGACCCAGAGACTTTAAGAGAATTTGATCCTATAAACCACTAGATAACAGCTGGTGGAGAAGTGGAGAGAGCGTCAGGAGACCTAATGCAGTTCCATACGGACAAAGACAGTAATGGGTCTAGTGCTACCAGATAAGGGTTTTTGCTACCTATATTTAAACCTGGTAGCAAGTACTTATTATAATCTACAAAAGTTAATTTTGAACTCCATGGTCCAAACTGTGGATAATGATGGAAGATGTTTTGGCTGACAGCAGAGAGGTTTTATGTCATTTGTTTGATCTTTCGTTAAACACAACAATTGACTATATTCTAGGCATGGCAGCAGTCACTGAATTATTAAACCAAACCAGACAATCCAGTGATCAACAGAATGATCGTCAACCTACTCAACTGGGATACAAATGATGTGTCAATCAGTGAGCAAGCCTGACCACCCGATCCCACTAGCCACCTCTTACAACATGCCTGGGCTGCTGAGACCAGTTCTAACCTATATGCTCCAAAACAGTGTCCCTCACTTAAAGGAAAAAGAATGAATTCCAAGACATTTTTTCCTCAGGAGCTGACATTCAAGAATGTATATGTGTCACTGCTGAATGCCATTAAATAACTTGTACTGTTCACTGACCACTTGGTTCTGAGCCCAGATGGAGACAAGGCCGCTGGATATGGAGGCGATGATTGGCCTGACCGGATGCCACTGGGGAAACAAGAACAGTTGTTCTGTTACAAAAAAATAAAAATATGAAACAGTTTAATGTGTATGCTATCTTTTCTGTCAACTGAATGTTTGTTTTCCCGAACTGGGGTGGTGGGGCAGCCTAGTGGTTAAAGCGTGGGCACATCATGTCAACGACCCAGGTTCCAGTAAGTTATTATTCACTTACAGAACTGACTGTAGCCAAATTAAAACAGTTCATAACTTCCACATACACAAGTAGTCCATAACTTGCAGTGCCTTGTGCTAAACTGAAATATTTGTGTCAGACTAACAGGTTGTCTCGGTGCCTACTGTTCTGACAATGATGTTGATTACAACAAAACATTTCCTAATAGACATCACTTCTAAGAATCAATCACCTCACATGTGATTCTGGTGTTTCAGAGACAGATGGGCCTACACTTCATTGGTCCCTCCCTTACATATGAGGGAATGAGTGAGTGAGTTTAGTTTTACATCAGTCTTAGCAATACTCCAGCAATATCATGGTGGGACTGGGAGACACCAGAAATAGGCTTTACACATTATGCCCACGTAGGGAATCGAAGCCAGATCTTCAGCGTAATGAGCGAACGTTTTAACCACTAGGCTACCCTACCGCCTCACATGTCTGGGATTCATAGACAGACAGCTAACATCACTTCTCATCAAGGATTAATTTCACACAAAATTAGGTTCGTAATTCTCAGGAAAACACAGCCTGGTTAAATGTGTATCCTATGCTAATATCACAGAGACAAAATTTAAACAAAAACAATAACCCCACCCATTCTAAACTGTAATATGTACATTAATACTTTGTAAATTATGGAACTCTACAACCAAATTACTCAGATATTGGTGAGGTTTAGTGCCACATGAAACATCATATCATCAATATCACAGTTGTTTGTGCCCTTATTTGTTAGCACAGCACACAGCAATATTCAAGCTATTTGGCTGCAGTCTGTAAATGATTGGAACAGATAATCCAGTGATCAGCAGCATGAGCATCATTCTACGCAAATGGGATACAATGTGTCAACCAAACAGTGAGTCTGACCACCCGGTCCCTTTAGTCACCTCTGACAACAAACATGGGCTGCTTAAAACCTTTTCTACCCCTGTTGTTAATCGGTCAACCCACCTTCAATATCACAGGCATTTACCTGAAACAGGCTTCACACATTGAGAAATTTGGCATGACAAGTACATGCTGTGGCCATCCTTGATAAAACATAAAAACCGTAGGCCAAAAAGACATTAAGAGCACTTATAAACACAAGGTCAAGAGAATATTGTTAATATTTTCATATAAAAGTTATTGCTTTCAGTAAACAGTAAACGACAGTGATGATAATCACAAACACTCACCACAACATCCAGCAGCAGTTCACCCTTGGTGCCATGAAGAATCTTGACGAGGTTGCCAACGCCCTTCTCCCAGATGTAAAGGGAGTGTTGTCGGGCCGATCCAGCAACAATATACTCCCCATCCCCAGAAAAACAACACTTCTTCCAAAGTGTCCTGCAACAAAGTGTCATTACTGTTAGACACCAAATCCCTTGGTCACCACTGAACAGATATTGCATACATGTGAAACACTACTGGGCTATACCTTCATGGGTTAGTGGGTGGGTTAATGTGTGGGTCGGTGAGTGAGTGGAAGGGAGAGTGGGAGGTGATTTTCTAGGAATGAAAGGGAAGAACACTGATAAAGACATTCTGTAACAGAGAGGCTCTATGGTTTCAACTGGAGAGACCACTGACTTATTGACATTCCATGCTACAACTGGGAGGGGCATTGACTTGTTGACAATCCATGCTACAACTGGGAGGGGCACTGACTTGCTGATATTCCATGCTACAACTGGGAGGGGCACTGACTTGTTGATATTCCATGCTACAACTGGGAGGGGCACTGACTTGTTGATATTCCATGCTACAACTGGGAGGGGCACTGACTTGTTGACATTCCATGCTACAACTGGGAGGGGCACTGACTTGTTGATATTCCATGCTACAACTGGGAGGGGCACTGACTTGTTGATATTCCATGCTACAACTGGGAGGGGCACTGACTTGTTAACATTCCATGCTACAACTGGGAGGGGCACTGACTTGCTGACATTCCATGCTACAACTGGAAGGACTACAGACCTACTGACATTCCATGCTACAACTGGAAAGACCACTGACTTGTCGACATTCTATGCTACATCTGGAAAAACCACTGACTTGATGACATTCTATGCTAAACCTGGAAGGACTACGGACCTATTGACATTCATATTACAACTAGAACTGGCACTGACTTGCTGACATTCTATGCTACATCTGGAAAGACCACTGACTTGTTGACATTCCATGCTACATCTGGTAGGACCACTGACTTGTTGACATTCTATGCTACAACTGGAAAGACCACTGACTTAGTGACATTAAATGCTACAATTGGAACTGGCACTGACTTGCTGACATTCTATTCTACAACAGGAAGGACCACTGACTTGCTGACATTCTATTCTACAACTGGAAGGACCACTGACTTGTTGACAAGATCCTGAAGTTTCTGTATGGGCTCCGGCTCGCCATCCTTCCCACACGCCAGCACCTCCCCACTTTCATACACACGGATAATTCGGTCGGCAGAGTTCACCAGGAAGCATCTGAAAATAAAATCAGACCTGTGTACAGCAAAACCTTGTTAGTCCAGATCCTGTTAATGTGGAATCATAGCCTTCAGGATGGTCGGTGTAAGGAGCTAGGATAGGATAAGTCTCAAAATCTGAAAATGAAAAGACTACATTGTGTCTTTATAATGCTCTCACACGTTGAATTCCTGCCTGGCCCATCCTTCTAGACAGATTACATCTGCTCCAAGAAGACAATGACTCGACAAAAGAGTCACACGATCAACTGAAAGCATGCTGCATGTTTCTCAGGTCGTCCAATAAGCGAAGCAGTGGGGGTAAGTTAATTTACAGTTAATTTACACTCAGTTGTTGATCATGAGATATAGAGTAGAAGACATGAGATAGGATAAGTTTTGAAGTGGAAGTTGTTTGTTTTCTCTGTTCAGTCCATACATTTATGTGTCCTGGATGCACATTTCTGTGGTGTGTGAAAAGCAGTAAAAACATTATTCATTTGTTGCGGAACTCACTCTCCTCTCCTGGCAAACTCGATGGACTTAATGGCAGTGGTGTTGAGAGTCCCTGTTGTCACTCGGAATGAAGCCTGCAGCTCAAGCTTACCAGCTGTGAAAACCAGAATCTGAAACATGACACAATAAAGATCATTACCATAGGATCATCATCACAGGATATTTAGTTACGGCACATATCCATGCAACTAGGAAATACTCAAAGTGCTGAAGTGGTCCCTTGATCAACTGATAGCTTTTTTTTTTTTGTCTTTTTTTCTGACACTTTTTTATTTAACCAACTCAACTCCATGGGGAGTATTCAAAATTCACACAGCATGTCAAGCACGGTGAGTTGTCACACAGCCTCATCCTCAGAAGGGGCACATTTGTGGATGGGTGAACTGGGACACTTAGTCAGAGTATTTTGTCCAAACATTTTGCGTGCTACTATGCCACTAGGTGTCCGCATGTGCTCATGTGTTCTCCATCTCTTCACCTACCAGTACCATCATATGAGTGTCTCCTTCTAAGTGCAAAGTGTGGTGCTGTAGACAAATCACCTTGCTTAAGAACTGTGGGTCCACTGCAGCTGTTACAAGTGTGTAGCTACAGGAGCCACTGAAGTTGCTTGAGCTACAAGAACCACTCCAGCTGTGAGCTACTGTTGCCTAGGACCTGGAGGATCTGCTACTGACATAACCAATGAGCTGAGGAGCTGCCTCAAAACTCTGGAGCTACTTCAGAACTGTGCAGCCACTAAAACTCCTAGAGCTGTAGCGCATCAGGAGCTATACGAGCTGCAGAGTTATGGAGTTGCAGGAACTGTTCCAGCTACTGGAGTTGCTGAAGGGGCAGATATGTACAGCTGCAGCGGCTTTAAGAGTTGCAGAACTGTGGAACTGCTAGACCAGTTTTATTGCAGGAGCTATAAGAGTTGCAGAACTGTGGAGTGGCACGAACTGCTCTGGCTCTAAGAGCTGTGAAGCTGCCACAAGAGCTGCTTAAGCTAGGGACCTGGAGGAACTACTACTGACACACCTACTGGTGTAAGATATCAGCTGAGATAGCAAGCTTGGTAACTATTTTCATGACAAGGATTCTTTTCAAAAATTCGAATCAATCAACACATCACAGGGATGGCGGTGAGAGTGGAAATCAGCTAGAGGTCTGGGGGTCAACAGGGTGGATTGATTTGCATTTAAATCCACAGATTTCCTAACATTCACATAAGACTGCCATCCCTGATATCATGAGCATATTCTCTGAACAATGGAGACACTCACCCTCCCCTTGGCATTGCCAGTGTAGATGAATTTGCCTCTTCTGTCAAACGATGCAACGATGTTCAAGTCAGACTGAAAATAACAGATCAGTAAGTGAGTGAGGTTGATTTCATGCAAGTTTAAACAATATTCCAGGTGCACATTCATCATTGTAGTTTCTGAACCCAACACGGAAGGAACATCAAGCCAATTAAGAAAACACAATCATGGCAAATCATAACGCCTGTCACCTAAGGGACACAACTCTGCATTGTATATATAACAAAAAAACATAGAATTGCCTCAAACAGAGCAATCAGATGATATTACAATTTTAATACAAAGGGTTAGAGCTTAAGCTGGGCCAGTTTCGAAATTGTCTAAACGGTACAAGGGTACACGGGAACATAACTTGTAAACATGCTCATACATCTTTTGAGTTTTTTTCCAGCCCTGGAACATGTTAAAATATGGCTTTGTCCCCAGCTACCAAAGATGTCTAAAGCGGCGACTAAAAAGCTCAGAGGGTAAGGCTCAATGACTTGGTTGACACATGTCATCATGTCCAAACTCCATAAATCCTACTCATCACATTTATCACTAGATTCTCTGGCCAAGACTTTATTATTTACAGACTGCTGTTGTTAAGCTTGAGTGTGGCATTAAAAACAACTAACAAACAAACCCTGGAATTCAATATGAAACTCAAACAATGTCTGCACCAACAGTACTTCACAGGTTTTCACAATTTGGTAAACAAGTGATATGTGACTACTTTAGTCAACCTGAAACATGCTTCTCTGTTGTCTACTGAACTCCACTTCACAGAAACTGTCATTGCTCAACAGAGATCTGGTTTGATGTGTTGTGCAACACCATACTCAGCAATATTCAAGCTATATGGCGATGATCTGTGAGTGAGAAAGTATGGACCAGATAATCCAGTGATCAACAGCATGAGCATTGAAATACGCAATTTGGGTTATAATGAAATCTGTCAACCAAGTCAGCAAGCCTGACCACCCGACCCTGTTAGTCACCAATTCTAACCTGGATGCTAAAGAGTAGCAAAATACATGAAAAAAATTAAGAGCAGCAGAACACTAGACTGTTCATACAGCTGCAAAGGAAATATTGTTATTCATAAGTGTTCATGAAATCACAGCATTCCTTTGTAACTAGCCCAGCATTTCTTTCAGAATGTCACAAAATACCTCCAGCATCATTAAGTGAACATATGCATTCACATGTAAAGGAGGAAGAGAGTAACTAGTAGCTCCGGATGTGTATTGATAGCGGCAAGTATGTCAACTTACGTCTTCATCCAGGGGGATGAGTTCATGTGAGCCCTCAACGGTCATCAACACAGCTGCATGCTTGAGTGGACAGACCAGGAACTGATCACTGTAACACACAACACAGGAAATAAAGACTAAAGAGTAAGAATTTGGAGATGTCAACTTCTTAAAAACAAGGAATTTAACGCTTTGGGGTATATTTCTACTCCTTCACCCAAAAGGTGAGAATTAATGGATCATATTGGGTGTCAACTTCTTTATTATGAGGAACATAATACCTCGGAACACTGGGATAAACCTAGGAAATTGTTTTGGTTAAATTTATTGTTTTGTCTTGATACGAGAGTCCAAGAGCTCCACCAGGTTAATCATATGTGGGCCCCTTTAGGATTTGGGTGTTTGAACAAACTAAACTTTTCAGCTAATTGTATTTACTTAACATGTGTGTTCATAAACTGTTTAATAACTTTATATTTTTTTCCGAGACATGATCAATTCATGATCATGAACAGAAACTGGAACTGAAAATTACCAAATGAAAGATTTTTAGAAAAACATACTTTCACTGGCTGAGCTTATTACAACAGCCATGTTGATTAAAACTGGTTCACTTAATAGTCTTTTGCACAATTGTGACAAACCATAACAATATTTGTTGCATTATATTTACTTAGGCCGCACTATTTTTAGATGCAGCTTTTTCAAATATTTTGTGTCCACAGGAATCAACCCAAATTTCTGTCAGCAGCAATTGACATTCTAATGCTGCAGAAACCTAGGTTTATCCCCGAAGGCGTATTTTGACTCTTTTATCAACCTGATGACATGAATCATTTCTAAATACCATTAAAATTATATTTCGATGCTATAAAAAACCTGGATTTTAGCTACAAAAACTGCTTGACATTTGTTGTCGTTAGACCACTATCATATTGCTGGAATATTGCGGAGTGCAGCATTAAACAGCAAACAAAAGTATAAAAATAACTCATGAAAAAAGAGTTAACCAACAATGCTATCTCAGTATGACAAGAACCAAACGTGTAATTTTGACTGGACACTTGTTAGACAACCTGTCATGAGTCAAACGGGTCAGGAAACACACACCTGTTTCTGGGGTGAAACTGAACTTTAAGGACAGGAGATGGGAACCGGAAGACCCTGTCACACTCCCCCGTGAGCACATTCCACACACTGACTGTGTTGTCTGTGGCAGCACTCAACAACTTTCGACCATTTCTGTTGTAGCTGGAACAGAATGATGCATACTTCACCATGAATATGGAGTAATGCCCGTTAAAATCAAACTGAAAATTGAGATACAAAACACTACTGTGTAATATTTACTTTGTTTCTTGTCGTTGTAAGTATATTTAGCAGGACTGCATCTATGAGGCAACTGATTTCCACAAACATCTTAACAAAATGAAATATTTCACACGTTTTGACCATGCCAGCAAGGGGTGGTGGGGCAGTATGCTGGTTAAAAGCATTTGCTTGTCACACTGAAGACCCAGTTGAAGACCCAGGTTTGATTCCCCACATGGGCACTATGTGCAAATCCATTACTGGTGTTCCCTGCTGTGATATTGCTGGAATATTGCTAGAAACAGCATGAAACTAAATTTACTCACTCACACCGTGCCAACAGTGCTCGTTTGTCATGACAATGTCCAGAACACTGTCAAATTGAACGTATATGAGAGCAAACTCAATTCAGGAAGGAATACAGTTCATAAAAATTTAGTTCATCAAAGAAGCAATGGCAGCACAAGATGTCAAAACCTGTGATCAAACCTGTTTACTCAAACAACTAGTAGTGATCCAAGAAGGTGGCAGTACAATGTGGCAACACACTGACTTACAACTCCTGTATCACAATACATATGCAGGGTGCGATTTCACTCGTTACAACCAGCACTGTTGCATGTTAGAACGGCTGGTGTGGGTTGTCAAAATGTTGATTGTGATATGATTCATTACACTGATTTCAAAAGATGTTTTAACAGCTGTCATATTTCCCCAAACTGCCAGAACAGATGTCTACCTTCTCAGCTAAGCTGGCAAACTGGGACAAATATTGGTGATTATTCCACTGTCTTGTCACTACAAACATATTCCATTATGAAAAGAAGCTGTAGGAAAACTTACCTGATGGAGCAGACTGGATGGACATGAGCATTGATGACCTTGGCAATGCCTCGAGTCAGGAAATCCCAAATAACGATCCTGCCATCATTACATCCCACTGCCAACAGTGTCCCTTGTCTGTTGAAGGAACATGTCACAGCAATGCTCACACAGTCCAGGGCACCATCAAAGTCCTGAAAAAAATGGAATTGGACAAATCCTATTGGGTGCAGCATGAGAAAATTCAGGCGTATTGCTAAGACATGTCCAATTTACCTAAACTTACAAAATGGATGCAGAAATAAGTACTAATGTCCTGTATGGACCCGTGAGTAATCAGACCCCTTAATATAACCTCGCATAATCAATATTCATGCACGCAACACATTCAGCATGGTCTGCAGAATTAACAAGGCACATGAAAATCAACAATTAAGGAAACCTTCATCAATACAAAATGTTTATAAAAACATAAGTTTCAGCATCTACACATCGCTATTGCAGCCGGATGAAGTCATCCTCCACACAACAGTATCAAGGTCAACTGCGTGCAACGAGATCAATATTTGTGATAGTTAAAATCCAGATAAACAGTATGGTGAATAGTTTACACCAACAGCAAACAGCAATGTAATATTGAAGTTCATGTCTCACAATGCAGATGAGAAAGTTTTTGTCAGGGAATGTTAAGAATTTGACTACTTTTGTCTTTTTTTAATATGTTCATCAAAAAGACACATTTAAACAAGTAAACATTCTAGTAATGTTGAATGAAAATTTAAATAATTAATATCCTACATCCCTCTGGAGACATTTTCTGAATAAACACAAGCACATGTTCATAATTCAGTAACTAGAACCATTTGATTTTACCATAAAAATTCACAATAATTGCTTTTACTTAGTAATTTTTCATTAAGATTTGTTGTAAAGTTATTACAATTGTGTCTGAAATGTCTTCAATGATTATTCTTCACACACAAAACCCCAATTTCTGGGGTAACAACATTGAAGTTTGTGATTTCTGAATCATGACAGCAGGAAAGAGAAGCCGACTTCTTGTTAACAAACACAAAATCTTACATCACAACTTGATGTGTAGCAACTGCGTAAATCCAGAGGTGACAGGTGCACAAAAACATGTCTGGGGATTTACGCCAAGATATGTCAAAGCATACTGATGGATTTCAATCAAATCACTGTCAAATTTTCATTTGAAGGATTATATCATAACTTTCAAAAGATCTGATCCATAATTTGCTGCAAATACATAAAAAGACTAATTGAGTAAGCATGAGAAAATTAAATTGGTCTTTCAAATAACTTTAAAGGAAGGAATTCTATCAAAATTAAAAACTTTTGCGATAAACACATTTTCCAAAATATTATACATATACACATTTTCCTAGCTACAAATCCAAGTTCATCAAATAAGATCATAGTCATACCAACCTCTACAGGTGTTTAACGAATTTGTGTCAAAATCACAAATACTCATGATCACGGTTTGACAGCTCACTAGAATAGAAATCCTGTTACGTGTCGCATGAACAATGTGAAAAGGGATTGTTTACACCGAAGATCGAGCTGAAAAAAATATTCTTAAATTTAGGCAAAGAGTGAGAAGCCCCTCTTTGAATCTATCCTGCATGCCGGTTGACCGTAAATATGGTACCTAATTTACTCACCTCCGGATAATTCTGGCCAAATGTCTCTGCAAAATATGACAAAAGATCGTGTGAGAATACTGGAATAAATAAAAACGCGCAAGAGAAATGAAAAAAGATACTACACACAAAACGTACCTAACAGATCAAGATTCATTGTCAGCGCGCCGAAAACAGGAAGTAAACATGCTCAGAACTGTAGTGCGCTTGCGTAGATATCCTTGTTTTCTTTTTACAAACCCGTTGACTCTTCCTCGTCACTGATTGGACAATATTAACATTGACCAATAACACCAAAGCATTTTCATTCCAGAATGGTTTGTGATGATATTAACCAGAAACACGTGCTCTCTATGGAATCGGTTCTGGAAGAAATATTAATCCTAAACAAAAGCGAAAAATACATGTGTTTTCTTGCGAAAACTGTTCTACTAATTGTTGGGTTGTAACAATTTGGCGAAACCGACGCAATGCGCTCAAAGCATGTTATTGATATTCTGAAGCAGGTGTTCATGGTATATATAATATAAAACCTTGCTGTTTATCTAAGACCGGAAGTTGTCCAGCCAGGACTATCAAATTACAAGTTGCAATTAACCGACTGATGGAAGCATAGATGAAAACCAGATGTAAGAAGCTAAGAGCTGGTAAGGAATGACCTCATGAACCTAAGCGAGAGTCACTCGGTTCATGCACCGCAGCTTTGTGTTATCAGATCGTCTGCCAGTAGATAAGTTGTAACATGGATGAACGTCGATGCTATTCTGACCATGGAATGTAGGCGATATTCAGACGAAAATCTTTAGTGATTTTGGACTTCAGACATTTATTCCGGAACAACATTATCCCCAAAAATGGAAACAGCAATTATCAGTTTAGTGATTTTAATAGTAATTGCAGATTCACGTGAACTTGGATTAAGAAAAAGGTAAGCCTTGCAGACAATTTGTTTGGTTTTGCCACAAAAAAGCATTCGTTTCGGAGTATTTCAAGTTGTTTTTCGTGTATTCAGTACTACTACACAGATCTTATAATTAGGGTTTGGGAATATGATCAAATAAATTTTGATATGTAAACCATTATTGCTTATGATGTTCTTATCATACACGGTCTTGTTTAGATTTGTGACTCTGTTGATCTATTCAAAACTGTCTCTATGTGTGATTAATTACTTTAAATGTATTTCTGTTAATCTATTTTCTGTAACAAAACATCTACATCATCTCACCAGCCTGTCAACAACATGTCAACAACTATCCTGTGAACAGGAATGCACTTTCAGCTCTAGTTACTCAAGATGCACTTGCAGAAAAGGATTCTCACTGCAACCGGACAGGAAATCTTGCAAAGGTTTGGTTCTTGATCACTGAATATTCAAACTATGTTTTAACTTCCAGAAAATATACAAACAACAGTTGAAAGAGGTATGATGCTAATTTAAGAAGTGAATTAGGTGTACTTCAGTTCACTTCACAACAAAGCATAGCCTAGTGATTAAAGTGTTCTTCATCACGTCAAACACCACAGTTCAGTTACCACATGGCTACAATGTGTAAAGTTCATATCTGGCATCCCCAAAGTCACATTGCTGGAATATTGCAGAAAATGGTGCTAGAGTAATTAAAATTGCTCACTCACAATCCATGCATCCTACATTCCACAACTTTGTTTACTTTTTGTTTGTTGTTTAACATTGCACACAGCAATATTCCAGCTATGGTGGTGGTCTGTTACTAAATCTGGACGACACAATCCAGTGATCAACAGCATGAACATCAGGGATATTGGTTGTTCCTTTTTCAATTGATATTGAAAATATTGATTGTACTGAAATTACCATCTTTATGAAACACAACATCTTCTACAAATACCCACATGAATCTTGCTATAAATGTTCTCCCAAACTGAAACATAGGTCGTAGGTCTGTTTAGTTTTAATTGAAAAGTGGTATACTTTCCAGTTTACTTGTAATTTACAGGCAATGTCATTTTGTCTAAATAACTGCAATGTAGGGTGCACCGAATTTTGTTATAAAAAATTCAGAAAGAAAATATTATAGAAGAAATAATTTCTAAAAGACTATTTAAAAACAATGCTTTAATTGCTCCACTAAATAAACTTCCTAGTAAATATTCCAGTGCAAGACACTGTCAAATCAAGACCTTAAACTGCACAAATATCATATAAGAAGAATGGACAAGTTGGACAAGACAAATTGGCTATCACTGCACCCAGACCATATAATCAGAAAACAAAAATATTGCTAAAATGCTTCTTTCTTTTTGTAATTTCCCATCTCTCAAGTTAATTTTAACATGCTGACTGCCTGTCATGAGTATGCTCACAGTATTTCAAAACACATTTCACATGTTGGCAAAATAGGTGTTCTTTGTTACCACTAGGAGACGACTGCTTCTTGTTCCTGTCTGCCAACACGTGAAACTTGTTTTAAAATACCACTGATGTAGCTGAGACAACTTAGTGGCCAGCTCCACTAGAATAGTTACTTCAAGTATTTCTTGTGGTCACAGTCAGCATGTTAAAAATAATCATGTAAACAGATAAAAAACAGTAGCACCAAGTAAACTTTAAGTCTTAGCATAATATTAGGTGATTGTTACAATTCCATTATAAATGTTTATTAATTTGTCAAATTCTTTGTCAAAACTAAATATTTAGGGTTTCCTATTGCACACATTTACTGAGTGAGAGCCATGTTAAAAATACCTACCTGCCTGCCTGAACGTACAAGACTGGTTATCTTCAACACTGACTGCCAGATTCTCAAATTCACTTGCCTGACAATCAGGTTATAATTTAGATATGTATATGAAGATGTTTTGTGAGCAGATAAGTTTTCATCAGGGCTTGCACGTTTTATATACAACCAGCCTTGTGGTGTGACTGAAATTTTTGTGGTTATAGTATTAAAAAAAACATGATGTATGCTTTGTTTATATGTAGAAAAGGATTCTGGAGTCTATCTGTCATCAGAATATGTTTGACGTTGTTTCAGACCTGGACGAGTGTCGTTTGTTCTCGTCCATCTGCCAACACATATGTGTCAACACGCCAGGGAGCTATGTCTGTTCCTGCCACCCAGGTTTCATCCTGGCCGCGAATGGCCACAGTTGTACACGACATAGCAGTGAGTATCTGTCACAATGACACATTCCCTTGTAAGGTTTTAGCTATCTCAAAAAATAAAAAAATTCAGCTTGCAACTGTAAGTTACCTTCAGAATATGACCTCATTCCTGTACCAGAGCATTGCTGGGGGTTGCCTAGTGGTTAAAGCTTTTGCTCATCATGCATAGGGTAGGCATAAGAATACTTGCCTTGAAAAGTTTCTAAAGTCTACATGAATATAAGGTGACAGACCGTTATGTCTTTGTGAGGATTAAAGAAGTGCTTAACAGTAAAATACTTTGTGACACTATCGGTCACTTCGCTGTACCCCACCCACCTGCTTTGACAATCACAAATCACAAATTTCACTACACGTATTTGCTGATTATTACCTGGTTGTTCTTTCAGCAAGCGCCACCCCCACCCCACCCCCCCACTCCCCCAAAAATAGTGATAACTAACTACAAAATATTTTTTTGATTTTGTTTGTGTTAGTGTGCAGTTCATCAGTATCAAATGAAATCAAACAGACTGTAGGTATTATAACTAATGGTTAGATTACTCTTGTCAAAGTATGGGACCAACATGTCAACATTTTATTTTGACCAATCAAGCAATCTTCAGTGTTATCATAGAATAGCCATTATCTGGTGGAAGTATATAAGATCCGTGTGTCACCACTGTGTGTACAAGATACTGTGTTGTTATGTCTGCTGTCATAGGATAAGGATGTTGTTCAGACGTGACTGGGATTAGTCTGCAATCAGTGGTGAGGGTGTTTTGTAACTAACACAGCCCATTTGTACACAGGATTACAGTGTTGATTGTGCAATCAGTTCATTTCTAGCACTTGGATTATACATTTTTATCTTCAGACAATCAGGATTATTTAAGAAACACAACAGGTTATTACTCAACAACAGATTTTGTTGTGTTGTGTAACAAGATACTGGAGAACCTTTGAAGCATGAATCATACTGTGAAATTTATGAAATTTCCATCACTGCAGTGAAAATATTACAGTTTTACACCCTTGTACATAACAAACACAGTGGAAGTCGCGGTGGCTGAGCGGGCTAGGCGGCTGACTTTGTGTGCTGGCGATTAGGTGCCTGACTCTGAGGGTGCGGGTTCGAATCCCGGATGGGACTCAACCGAAAAGAAGTACTAGAATTTGTACTTTACCAAGAAAGTGAAATCCCAAATATGACATATGTTGCAAACACAAGCTTGCTTGGAATCATTCATTATTTATGGTGTGCGTACATGCATGCATGAATGCATAATTTTAAAGGGGGGCACCCATTTTGTACTGAGGGGAGAGGGGTCATCATTATTGTGCACATGTCCTTGATAGGATTGGGGTGTCAGCAAGTTTGTACGTTAAAATATTAAAAAGAAATATACTTAAATTTACGGGAAGGGGAGGGGTGGTCACTGGTTTTGTACATGACATGCAAGGTGGTCACTTACTTTTACATAAATTTAGGAAAGGTGGAGTGGTTGGGGTCATACACATTGTCCATGCTTTTCTATAAAGATCATCATGATCCCACGCGGACATGAATTAAGTTAAAATCACCAAAATATACACACAAGCATATATGTTTAATAAAGGCGAAAATGTATGGTTGTCAACTTCTTTATTATGAGGAATAGGTCATTTTAGAGTAAATTCTTACTCCTTTATCAGATGATCTCCAAATCATTGTGTTCCAGTAACAAGGAATGATGACATCCATTTTTCTTCGGGCATGTAACTCATTTTCACTCACTAATCACAATCTGTCAGCTATGATATATTCAAAATACAATACATATAACTGTCCTCTTTATATTTCATTTACCACAAGCAGAATTCATCAACACCATTCTCAATCACATACGTTTCAACATCGGTGATATTCACTGTTATTAGTCAGTGGTTGTACCTACTAATGTCAGAAACGAGGTAGGCAGGGCTTATTGGCCCAGACTGGATTAGTCTATTGCTGTTCCAACACATCAGTAAATTTGTTATTTAACTATATGAAGAGAACATCAACTGGTTTGCATTAGGCCAATCTTTTCTGATTGAGAGCTATAATATGAATTTGTTTACAAACTAAAGGAAAGTCACCTCATATGCAACTTAGCCTGTGGCAGTGATGTTATGTAAAGTCATGACTAAGTGGTAGTGTGTTTATTATTATAACATGATTCATCATGTTTTTCAGAAAATAATCCATGCAGTGGCAGAAGTTGCAGCATGAGACATATCAGTCATCACAGGAACCACAGGGAGTTTCATGCACATGCCACCAGACCTATCTCAGGGTCAAGGACACTTCCATGCAATGGTCACGGTTGTGACACATCAACCCTTAACAAACGAAGTAGTCGCCATGGATACAGCAATGCAGAATCATTGACACGAACAGTCTCACCACCAATGTTCCTCCCTTGTGTTGGTAAAAAGTGTGAAAATAACAAACCAGTGCATCATGGAAGGAAAAAGACAAAGTTATCTGCCTGCAATAATGAAAGTTGTGGAGGAAAAGGAACAACTCAAAGTCATGTTGTATCATGTTTGCATCCCCCATGTGAAGGTAACCCTGGTGAGGAGATGATCCAAACTGAGGCGGGTTCTAGAGGGGCACTTCGGGGGGTTAGTCAGGACAGTGATGATGGAAGAAAATCCTGGGGGGTGTTCCCCACCGAAACTGACTATTTGATAAACACTGAATACTTGAAGGATTTTTATCGTAGTGGACATGCCCGTGTATCAAATGGTCAGAAACCAAAGCAATATATCAATTCTTCTCATAAAAAAGCTGAAATTATTCCCCAAAATAAAATTCATAAGAAAAGAGACTTAAAACACCATGAAGAAAATACAAGGTCAAAGTACAAGTCTCAAATCATGAACAAAAAACAGTTTTTAAATGTTTTCAACAAGAAAAGAAATCATGAAATTGTAAATCAGTCTGAACACAGACGGTCACAATTATTTGTGAAACCTCCTCATCAAATGAAGCCACATGTAAAAGAGAACAAAGATATGGCAGAAAGAAATAAGATTAAAGAAACTGTGTTTGAAGACATGCAGCAAGATGGAGAAATGCAACAAGATGGAGAATGGACATGTCGTGGGGATCTGTGCAACCAGAAGAACAGACTAGGTAACCTGCAAACAACACAGCCAAGCAATTTAGTGGATTCCAAGAGGGTCAAGTGTCCAGTCGGTTACCAGAAGGGCCTGTTTGATGGTTCTGTTGTGTGTCGACCATTGCGCAAGAGTGCTCGTAAGGAACTGGAGGCAAAAAAGTGTCCCCCTGGCTATAAGGCTGTGATGGGGGACAATGGTGCTGAGTGTGCGTTTGATGAAGATAGTTTGGTATGTTTGCCAGGACAGGTGCTTGTTGAGACAAGGGCCAGGAGGAGGTGTGTCACTGTAACAACACCAGCTCCGCCATCATGTGGCACAGGGCAGGTGCTTGTAAAAGTGAAGGGGAAATTTGTATGCAAGGATGTTCCTACCACATCAACTACCACTACTACTACTACAACATCAAGACCACCTTCCTGTCTGAAAGGACAGATGCTTCTAAAGGTGCAGGGGAAATTTGTATGCCAGGATGTTCCCACAACATCTACAACCACTACTACTACAACCACGACAACAACCCCTTTAACATGTAGAGATGATGAAGACCTTGTCGGAACTGCTTATGGTGCCCTCTGTGTTGTGAGGACAACTCCAAAGCCCACAACAACACTCCCACCATGTCCTGTTGGCTTACAGCGAGTTCGAGCATCTATAGGTTTTGTGTGCCAGTATGTAGGGCCGACCTTCACCTTGACAACAAAACCTTCACTGGTCTGCAGACCCCCACAGTCTATCATCAACACGCCAAGAGGTCAAGCGTGTGGGTTACCTCCTAGGAAAGTTGCCACAAAAGTTAAGTGTCCTTATGGACAAAGACTGGTAGAAGGGCCAAAGGGTCTAAGATGTAAGAAAATAAAGCGAGCATCTCTGACTGGTCTTCCCTGCGCATCTGGGCTAGAGTTAGTGAGGACAAACAAAGGGCTGGAGTGCAAGTTCCGTCGGACAACGCGGAAGACGTCTGAAGTCACCCTGTCGGGGAAGGTTGGTAGCTCCTGCACTGAAGGTCAGATAAGATCAGCAACACCTCGTGGATTTGTATGTGATGATTTAAAGGTGTCTGAGGTCGACCTGCTTCCTGACTGTTCTCGTAATTTGATTGCTGTTCGAATGCATCATGGATTTGAGTGCGTGAAAGAATCCCAAGTGACCTTGACCTGCCACAGTGGACAGAGGATGGTGAGGATTGGGAGTGGATTTTTCTGTGAGAAGGTGCTGATCAACTCCAGACTGAAGTGTCCCTCTGGACAGATTCTCATTGCTGTTGATTCAAGATCAGAATGTAGGCGGCTAGACAAGAATACAAATCTCTGTGATGAAGACTCCCGACCCGTAGAAACTAATGAAGGGGTCATTTGCAAGTCCTTCACCCTGGACCTGGACTGTCCCGTGGGATACCATCTGTCCTCCTCCCCACCCAAATGCCATTCCCTCGCAGCAGAGTATGACTGTGACTCAGAACCATGCCCTCCTCGTGGAGGTGCACTTCCGCCATGTGAACAGGGCTATGGACTCGTTAACACTACATTTGGAGTAGTGTGTCAGCTTGAGGAGTTTATAGAGGTCATTTGCGATGATTTTAAGTGTCGCACAGAGATTGTGGAAAACTGTAAGATTGACCAGGTGGATCGCCACAAGAGGCGAAGCTGTAAGGATCTTCTGCGTGGGTTCCTGAGTGGATGTAACCCACAGTGTGCCAACGGAGGAACATGTCAGAATGGAACATGTGTCTGCCCCCCAGGGATTAAGGGAAATACCTGCCAGGAAGGTAAGATGACTAAGTACTCTGAAGCACTATGTTAGGATACTGGGAAAAGCTTTTGCTTGTCACCATAAAGGACGGAGCTCAGTTCCTAAAATTGGAGTGTGTGTGGCCCTTCTTCTGGTGACCCCTGCTATTATCAGCCATGATAAAGCCTGTGTTTTTGTGGCATATATTCGATCTGGGATGGCAACAGGTGAAAGTGATCAGAGCTGGGGGTCTGGGCCAGCAACAGTGTATCTAAAGAAGTTACTGTTAAATTCTGGACTTGATAGCCCAAGAGACACAGATGTGGGTACTTAATGTAGATAAGCAGGACCTCACCCCTAAATAGTTTGTCCCTGGATTAAAACAAATCTCAAGACTGATTGATTTGCATTTGATTTAAATCCACGGTTTTCCACGGATTCACTTAAAATTGCCATCCCAGATTTGATGCTTTATCACTTTGTTTGCTTGGCATGCCAAAGATGTGGGTTCAGTTGTCAAAATAGGTGTGATGTGAACATGTTGAAGTCTGTTTGTAGTATCCTCTACCTCAGTAGACTCAATGATTTTGTGAAATGGATGTTGTTGTTTCACTGCTGTGTATCTTTTGTTAACAAACTGGTTTTGATGAAGCTTGTTTTAGTCAGTGAACATTATTTAGCATGTTACCTGTGAAGGTCCGGGGAAGAATAGGTCTTCAACAACCCATGCTTGCCATAAAAGGTGACTATGCGAGATCGAGTGGTCAGACTTGCTGAATTAGAAGAGATGTCATCACTTTCCAGGTGAGCAGATCAATGCTCATACTGTTGATCCCTGGACTGTCTGGTCTACACTCATTTATTTACAGACCGCTGCCATATACCTGGAATATTGATGAGTGTGGCATAATACTAAATTCACTCGCACACTTCATATCGGGCACTGGTGATGGTTTGGTTGTGATAGTCAACATGTTTCTGTTATTATTAATATCATTAATATGTGTGTATTTATATAGTCCATCTTATCTACCTGCACGCTCAAAATGCTTTGTTACCCCAAGGCTACCCCAGTGGTGATAATGATGATGATGATGATGATGATGATGATGATGATGATGATGATGATGATAGTGATGATGGTGATGATGGTGATGAAAAATGTTTTTGAAATCAAACGGTCTTATAATTTCAATTCTAAAGTTCATTGTTTACTCTTCTCATGTTGTATTTTAATATTATAATTAATCTGTTATCACATTTGTTTGCAATTTCTCAAAACACTCAAATAACAATTTACAGTTTTCTTTTCTTCCTTGCCAAGTATCTGTTCACAACTTTCTTCAAGGAAAAAAGCGACTGGGATTGAGGAGAAAATGGGAGGGCGACAAAAAAAAAGGGCAGGGCACAACACCCTCCTAAATGTGCCTAGGGGGAACACTACTGATATTGATATGCTTGATGTTGACTGACATTGTCAGTGTAGAAATGGATGATTTAATGATTGTGATGATGCTGTGTTACTGGTGATGATGATGTGAATTATCAAGTCTGGGCCAGACAATCGAGTGATTAACATCATGAGCGTTGATTTACCCAACTGTGATACGATGACGTGTCAACCTCATTAGCAGGCTGCCCCCTATGCTGATGAAATATCATAATGTTGATGTTGACAGATATTGACGAGTGCCAGGAGCTGCCACCAGGTTTCTGTCAATATCGTTGCAAGAACACCTTTGGTCATTTTGAGTGTGAATGTCCATCTGGCACAACACTGAACAACGACAAGAGAACCTGTACAGGTGAGTTAACAGAGCTACCATCCTCAGAAGTGCAGGGTAGGTTTACAAAATTGATTTACCAGGCCTGGCAGTGACACAGTGACAAGAGGACCTGGGTCTAGATTTTCGAGTCATTCTTGGTGCTAAGATAATTGTATGTGTTGTACATTTACATTAGTTTTCGACTATCTTGCTAAGAGAGCTTTGAAAATCCAGGCCCTGTACAGATTAGTTAAGTGAGGTACCATCTTCAGCAGTGCAGGGTAGGTTTACAAAATTGGTTTACCGGTTCTGGCACAATGCTGAACAATGACAAGAGGACCTGTACGGGTGAGATGATACACCTGCAATAATCACGTTCTTCAGGTTAATGGTCTTGTATTCTTAGTGTTGGCCATTCACAGTCCAGGTCTTCAAGTTGAGACTAGCAGGAAGCTGAGTCACCTCCTATCACAAGTTCTTTGCATCAGTACAGATATCTGAGTTGTGTAAATGATTCTTTAATTTTTTGTTACATCATTGATTATTGCTAAAGCTGTATCACAACAGAGTTGTCGGCTATGTTTTATCTCCTCTCAGGTTAGGTATTGTTGGTGTGTTTATTTTTAAGAACATGCTTTTTGTTGCCCAATAATATTTGTCTGTAAGTCTGTATTGTGCATAGAAGTCACCTCCTTATCTCCAGCCTTGGTGTAATTTGACTTAGTTTTCTAAGGGACCATTCATTATCTATGGCGAGTAGGAGGGTGATGATGAAGCATATACTACGTGAATGACACCCTCAAGCATTCATGTACAAAGCATGTGGACACCCCCATCCCTCACCCCCTGCATGTCAGTGACATTCCATCTCCATTCCCTTCCCAAAACTGATCACCCCACGTCTCTAGAACAAAGTAGGTGACCTTAAAGACATTATCACCACCACCACCCCACTCCACCGGCATAAATTATGAAGAGTCCCTATGCATCTTGTCAGTTTTGTTTCAGATATATACTCATACAATTGATTTATTTTGGACTGGAATTTGTATTGTGTTGACAAGATGGCACCTCTAACTTGTTTTAGTGTTGAGATGTGTGCCCGACTGCTTGAATGGCGGTAGATGCAGTGACAGCGGTGTGTGTGTGTGTCCAGCTGGTTTCACAGGGGATCTATGTGAGAGTGGTAAGTTTTACACATTGTAATCTTGATGACTATCTTTATACATGGATCTGGTGACCTGAAACTTTACAACCATGGCAAAGTTTTGTGTGTTGATCTTTTTATCTGCCTGTTAAGACAGTTTATTTCAGTCCTGGATATATCGGAATGCCAGTGCTTCTTTAAAAAACATATTTCATTTACTTTTTCTTTTGTAATGCGGTATTACATGCCAGAAGATACAGTCAACACCTTGTCTGTCTGTCCGTCCATAATCACTTTGTTTCCAGAGTAACACAAAACCGTTTTGTATTTGTCAACGAAGATTGGCAGACATAACAAACAGGTGCCTATTGCCATTTACAGATTGTTGTCATTTTCATTTTTCTTGGTTTCCATGGAAATATTTTGGACTTCATCTAAAGGGAGGAGCATAACTCAAAAAATGTTCAATATTTGTCTGTAAAGCTTGGTAGATGTATCAAACGGAACCTGAAGTGGCACCTATTGCTATTTATAGATTTTTGTGATTTATTATTTTGTTGGTTACCAAGGAAACGATTCAGACTTGGTCACAAAAAGTAGGGGTGGGTTTTGTTTCCAGAGCACAACTCGAAAACTTATTAATATCTTTCAGCAGAACTCGGTAGATATGAGGAAGATCTTGAAGTGGTGCCTTTTGCCATTTACAAATTCGTGTCATTTTTATTTTTCTCAGTTTCCATGGAAACAATTTGGCCTAAATCTCAAGAAGGAGGTATTTGTTTTGTTTTCAGAGCACTTGAAAACATTTTTCTTCAAGACTTGATAGATATATCAAGCATAAGCTAAAGTGTTTTTTCTCGGTTTTCATGGTAATGACTCAAACTTAGTCTCAGGAAAGAGGGATTATCGTATCGTATCCAGACCATGACTCAAAAAACATTCAATATTATTACACAAAAAGTGGTAGATATATCAAGCATAACCTGAAGCAGTGCCCTTTGCTATTTGCAGATTTTTGCAATGTATTTTTTCAGTTATGACAGTTTCTTAAACAACTTTTTTGGTGGAGTCCGGAAACTGTTCAAATGTAAGAAAGCTGTTTGGTATTAGTAAATAATAAACATGTGAACTGTTAATATTTATGTGGCAGTTTTGTACAATGATACAAATTTGCAATTCATCGGTCCATTTCAGACTGAAACGGACTGTATAGAAGCAGAGAGTACATCATTAAGTGAAGGGATGCTCCATTGTATGCTTCTGTTCATGAGTAGTCATAATGGAAAGATACCTTTATTGCAACCTTTTTCCCCAGATATAGACGAGTGTGCTGGTGGGCGTGCTCTCTGTGAGTTCTACTGTCGCAACACATATGGAGGCTATGCATGTATCTGTCCCCCAGGCTCTCGACTAAGAACAGACAAGAGGTCCTGCATGAGTGAGTGTACCTAACCATCATCTTTCTATTTTATAATCTCTGTCCTGATGAACTACTTTGGGAAATTTGATTGAAACTTATTTGACATTGACCATATTTGATTAATGATATAAAAAACACTGCAATGAAACTTTTGCTTTGAAATCCGGACTTACACATGTAGTTGACTAAAATAACAGTCCCAACAATCAAACTGCTATGAGAAGTTTGCTTTCAAATCGGGACATACACATGTAAACTATGTATAAATACACTGTATACATAAAACACAAGAGAGACCTATTCAAGTTGCTGCTGTCCTTAACAAAGGGAGGTAACACATTGTGGCAGTGGTAACAAAAGATTTTCACGACAAATGAGTCAGTCACAGCAAAGTCTGTAATAGACAGATTCCCGGGTATTGCAGATACTGCAATCAAGGGTTGTCTCATATATGATTATTTACATGGCATTGTCATATACTGAAGATGAAATATTTTTGAAAGGGACATCCAGCATCTTATATTTGAGATGACACTTTCTCAGTGTAGCATAGATTCTAAAACTGTTTAGGGTTGAGTTCCATCTAGGATTTGAACTCACACTCTCAGAAAGTCATGGAGTCAGCAATCTAACCAGATTGGGGTTCAAATCCCAGGAGAGAATCAACAAAAATGCACGGTTATCTTAACTTTATGGAAAGTGAAATCCGATATATACCATGTTACATTTGAAAAGGTATTATGTAGTGAGACGGGACATCAAACAAGTGCAAAGAAACAAACATACATATTCAGCACAAAAACAATAAAGGTATTTTTGTATTTTTCCTCCTGTCTGGGAGTAGGATGGGAATTTCTATATAATCTTTTTCCTCCTTCAGACACCACCTGTCAACCCGAGTGTCGGAATGGGGGTTACTGCAAGAACCACCGGTGTGTGTGTCCCCCTCAGTTTCAGGGGGTCGTCTGTCAACTAGGTGAGACTTGTCATAATTATCAATCTCAGGGTAGGGCAATGTAAATATCCTGTTATGAGTGAGTTTCGTGTTACACCACTCACAGCAATATTCCAGCTATATGGAAGTGGCCTTTAAATAATCAATTCCAGTGATCACAAGCATGAGCATCAATCTGCACACTTGGGAACCAATCACATGTCAACAAAGTCAGCGAGCCAATCCCATGTCACCTCTTCCAACAAGCATAGTCGCCTTTTGTGTCAAGCATGGGCAGCTGAAGACCAATTCTACCCTGGATCTTCACGAGTCTGTAACATTCATATGAGTTTTCATAACAAAGCACTACTGCTCCCTAAGTGAAGTATCTGAGAAGATATTTGTTACAGCTGATTATCAGCAATGGAATGCTTGTCTCCCCTGTGAAGAGGATAGTAGCCAAGTGGCTACAGTGTGTGAAGCCCATTTCTGGTGTCCCCCACCATGATGTTTCTGGTATACTGCTGAAAGCAACATACAACTTAACTCATTCACCGAGACAGCAACAATGTTCTCACATATTTACAACTTCTTGTGCTTTCAGATGTGAATGAATGCTCTGGTCAGAATCGATGTAGTCACACATGTCAAAACACATATGGAGGCTATCGTTGTTCCTGTCCACCGGGTCAGACTCTGGCTCAGAACAGACATACATGTGAACTTCGCTCCAGAACACACAGGTCTCGCAATCAAATTGGAAAATAATTCTGAAACACTAGAACTGATAAATGTGAATAAATGTTCAATTTCTAGCCTTTGCATTGTGTTTTTCTGTTATATGGGTACCGCTATTTTTCAGGGCATTATCCTTTGCAGAAGCCCAAGGTCTTTTTTTGTTAGCTGCCTGATGAAGCTGAATAGATTGAATGACTGAGGGCTTCTGCATATGATTATGGCCTGAAAAATCATTTACAATTATTATAGCTAAAATGAATGGAAGATTTAACAAAATAAAAACAAACAACAGTACTAGTTTGGAAGCATTTACTGCTGACGACAAACAACAGAGGTCACTGACCCACTTTTTACAAATATGGAAACATCATTGAACATACCAGATGATGTCATTATTGAGCATGATGACATTCAACTTTGGCCTTTGCCCATACAAGCAGTAGCCATTTTTTTTCTGTGCTCAACAACGTTAAGAGTTCCAGTCAATGTTATCATTGCTGCATGGTGAAATTTAGAGTACAATTGTCGAGGCTGGAACCAGCAAAAAACAGTATATAATGACACTGGGGTACATGTGACGAATGCGAGTCAGAAATATTGTCAATAGTGAACCCAAGTTTTAATGAGCTTTAGGTGACTGAACATCAAAAGATGAGGTCCTTTTGACATTAACTTACAACAGGTTTGATAATGGCCGGTCATCAAGCAATTTGGGGGCATCATCAAGTTCAATGGTCCGCTCATTTCAGAAAACATGAGAGCATTTTAATAATTCTATTCATTTTAGATGATGTGTTCTATCCTCCTCAAAAGAAATTCAACAACATGATTGTTTCATATCATGAGAAACATGTCTACAACAAACATGTCTACAACAAACATGTCTACAACAAACATGCTTTTAACAAAATGACAGATATGACAAACTATTCTTTGCTTGCTGTTATAAGCCTTATGGTTTACAGTTAGTGAGTGTCACAGCATTTTCAGCAATATTCCAGCAATATCATGGCAGGGGACATCAGAAATGAGCTTCACACATGCTCATTGATCCCATGTGGAGAATCAAACCCAGGTCTTCAAATGCTTTAACCGCAAAGCTACTCCCCATCCTTATAAATGTATAATTAGACTTTGTACAGATTATTTATAAGCCATTAAATTTAAATCCTTTAAGGGCTTTTCAATGCACAGTTAACAATCTTAAGGCCCTAAAGAAACACACATAAAACATGAGTGGTTGGGTGAAAACGTAAGAAGGTTGGTAACTCTAAGTTACATTGCTTTAGGTTCCACTACACTACATTAGAATCATATGCTCCCAGAGCAAGCACCATGTGTAAACAACTAATGAGACTGACACCTGTGACACCTGTGATTGAATGAAATATTGTAAGATGATTATGTTTTTGAAAAGCACTTGCATCCAGAAATTAAAACGGACCATAATTTCAAGTATTTAGTGCTGTCATATTTATCACCATAACTAATGCTCAAACTTATGTGTGTAAGGATATTTTCAAGTAGGTGACATTCGGTGCGAAACTGGGGTTGATGTGTTCCACTTCCTGTGCTTAGGAAATGCGTTGAACAAATTGGCCAGAAATTGTGTATTATTGTAGTTTGAAGGCCTGACTGTACTCATATGTACATGGAATGGCTATTGATGATTTTTTAACAAATATAAGGTTACTATATAAGTCTTTTGGAAACCATTTGGTGTAATGTGTAACCTATACTGGGATTGTTTGGCCTCAGGTTGAAGCTTATCAAACAAAAATTGGCACTGCAAGTTACACTTCATTCAGCAATATTCCAGCAGTCTATAAATAATCAAATCTGCACCAAACAATCCGGTGAGCAACACCTTAAGCATCGATCTAAGCAATTGGGATATGGTGACCTGGGTCAACCGAGTCAGCAGACCTGACCTCCGACTCCCATTAGTCGCTTCTTATGACAAACTGAAGACCAAATCAAAGCAGAATCTTCACAGATCACATACAAACAGTGATGTTACAATATTCAGTGCACCAAATCCACATTAACACCCGACAGCATGGCATGTAATGGTATCAGCTGGTTTGTGAGACATTGTAGATTGACATGACAGCAGGGATTAGAACTTTCTAACAA
This sequence comes from Haliotis asinina, assembly GCF_037392515.1. Classification (NCBI taxonomy): domain Eukaryota; kingdom Metazoa; phylum Mollusca; class Gastropoda; order Lepetellida; family Haliotidae; genus Haliotis; species Haliotis asinina. Next base: position 35,383,999 of record NC_090280.1, read on the forward strand.
ACTCACACACCTGAGTTGTGTAGTTTTTTTCTGGTAGGACTGAAGTCAAATGAACTCACTGGAGTCAAGCTGCCAAGCACGGTCACCCATCCAAGGACTCACTGTGACCAAGGTGGCTCACCTTCAACTGATCGGTGACCTTGAACCTCACAAAACCATAAAGAAAGTGCACTCAAAATGTATTCTGTGCAAAAGCATCTGTCCAAATAGGTCCATCTAAATCCCTTCATGTTTGGTTACAACGAGGACTCTGATGTTTTTAGGTGAGCGAGTGGTAGACCTGGTATGATTAACGGTGCTTTCAGCAGTATTCCCACAAAATCACCCCTAGGGACACCAGAAATGGTGTATCCATATGAAAAACTGAAGTCTTCCTTGTGATGCTTTACCTTTGAGGCCACGCCACCACCCCTTCTGTTGAATGTTAATGATATTCCCCTGCACACACAACAAAGATATACAGAAAGCTTACAAGAAGCACAAGCACAATTTATCAGAAATAAATTTGTAACATTGCCTCAGCTTTTTCTCTTAAGTACAGAACATGTCTTTTATCTTTCTTTAATCCTTTAATCTTCTGCTTCAGGGCTTGAATAGTCTGCTCACACTTATAGACTGCATACTCTTTCTCCGATTTAATCCTCTGATTCCCACACATACATCCCCCACCATGTCTGCAGGCAACATGGAACCCACATTCTGTCTGGCCCTCTCTGAACGCAAGCATCTTCGTGGTAGGCTTTGCCAGCTTCTCCTTAAAGTTAAATCTGGTTGGAACAGATCCGGGTTTCAGGCGGCGCCTTGTCCCACCAAGGCTCCGAGTGAGACAGGATGGCTCAAAGTGTTCACTACAGAGAAGAGTGCTGTTGCTGAGAGGGAGGTCCGCCCTGTTGATGGCCTTTATCCATTTTGTGAGAAGGTCAGGGTCACTGAAAGGGAGTCGGTGAAAGGACACCCTCTGACCCCTTTTGTTTCTTTTTCTATTTTCACAGTTGTAGCATCCATAGGCAACGCAGTAGATCACCATGTTTCAAACCTTTCACTTTCATAGGATTAACTTTCATGAACAGTAATGAAGACTAATGAAGTCAGCGAGCCTGACAACCTCATCACATTAGTTGCCTCTTACAAGGCCACATACAGTGACATTATAATATTCAGAGTACCAGATCCATGTAAAAATCTGACAGTGCAGCAAGTAAAGGTATCTGCATCTTCCAGAGGTTCTTCATTCTCATGCTACATAGTAGATGAGCATCTTTCATCATTTTATATCTGAAATAAAATAAAATATAATGACTCCCCTAAACACACCTGTTTTACAGTTGTCTGTTACCCCATACACTTTGCTGTCGTGGTCCAGTGTGTTTCTTACTTGTCACCTGTTATGTTTTCATGTTTTAGTTCCCTCCTATGTTTTACTGGTGTTTCAACCTGGTACATTTTACTGCTCTTTCCATCTCATGAGTTCTGTTTTGTAGTGACACAAACTGTAATTTAATGCTAGTAGGGAAACTGAATTACTTCCTCTCTTAAGTTATAAAAAAAACGGACACTCCAGACTCATAAATAATCTAAATAAATCCATGTTTTACATGTTTAATGTCAATGAGATTATGATTTTTATTGATTTTATTGAACAATGTGAGTGAACGCCCCCCTCCCCATCCCCCCCAAATTAATGTACAAAGTAAGTGACCCCTCCTGGTTGTCATGTACAAAATCAATGAAACCCTCCACCACCCCACTTTTGAAGAAAACATACCCGAGAAACATTTATTTTTTTATGCAGCCTAACAAAACAAAACGACAGATCAACACGTTCAGATGTGATCGGAAACCGAACAAGACGCGCGCAGTTTCACACTAATCTTGTCTTGAAATTTTCTGTCTGACCTCACTGATAAAACAGGGTATAAATTGTGAAGACCACACATGTCCCGTAATATTTGCACTAATGACTACGAGGAATTAAGCTACACCATAAATCTAAAAACATACACGGTAAAAGACTGCCTTGCCTTTCAAGCCTCGTTTTGATACCGCACGCGCGGAACCAAGGGAGGTAAATTTTGTCAAACGTCGATGCGCTGGCCAAAGTGTGGCTTTACATGTGATTTTCCTGAATGTCATAATATTAGTTGCTTGGTGTTTTGAAATGGTGTACTGTACGGGACGACTATAAGGCCCTTGTAAATTCCGTATAACTGATTATTTTAATCAGTTGTGGCACAAATTTTGCTGCACTGCCATGTTTTCATATGGATTTGGTACTCTGAAAATTGTTACGTCACTGCTTGTATGTGACCTGCGAAGGTTCGGGTATTATTTGGTCTTCAATTTGTCGTAAGACTCGAATAATAGGTATAGGTGGTTAGGTCTGCTGACTTGGTTAACACGTCATCAGTTCCCCACTGCTCAGATCGGTGCTCATGTTGTTGATCACTGGATTATCTGGGGTTGACTCGATTATCTACCGACCATTGCCATAAAGCTGGATGAAATCTTGTGTGCGGCGTAAAGCTAAACTCACTCAATCACAGAAAAAGGGACAAAATTTTACCAATATTTTATATAACACATCGTTATTTATAAATGGAAATATCACAGAGTCGCTGACTACGTGACACTATCTCAAAACGTTACTGTCTTATAAAATCTTATACAAACTGTATAGTGGTGGTGAGGTTATTTAGGCTGTTGTGTTTTGACGTTTGAATCAAATATTGTGCTGGTCTTTCACCTCCTTTTTTTTCGCTACCATGGACAATGTTTCATTTCACTCAAACCCAACGAATATTGAATCACTTGGTTCACTGTACATTCCAACATGTCGTTTGAAGTGCCTATTAAGCATGCAAAAATTGCATTTGCCTTAGAATGACCTGACCATTTGTAAGTTTATATATGACTATCACATTTTAGGGTTTTCTCATACTTTTTGTTTGTAATTTTTTTTAGTATTCCTGTATTAATGTTTAGGATTATTTATTTAATACTGATTAACAATACACTGGTTTGTGACTATAACAGATTGAAAAGAGCGCGTCGGGCACCCTAACTACATTGTGAGCACTGCTGATTTGAAACTGTATGAACGCACACACGTGTAGAATATTGAATTACCCTGTTACATTGTGGTTAATGTGTAACTATTCGCCAAGTGATGGTTATGTACTCTGAAAGACCACTGCACTTTGAACATGTTGTAATGATTAATTGTATTCCATACTATTATTAACAGAATATGTAAAATCGATGTATTCAGCGGTTGTGTGATTTATGTTCTTTTATGTACTAGGGCGACGGGGTAGCCTAGTGGTTAAAGCGTTCGCTCGTCACGCCGGAAACACTGGTTCGATTCCCCACATGGGCACAATCTGTGAAGCCCATTTTCTGGTGTCCCCCGCCGTGATATTGCAGGAGAATTGCTAAAAGCGGCCTAAAAGTAAACTCACTCACTTTTATGTCCATCCTTTTGCCAAGCGAACAAATTCCCCAACGCTCGCGTTTTAATGTTGTCCATAGCTATGTATTTCCTCTAATGAGAGCCCGAGAGCTTTCTTTTTTAACGGCGTGCCAGGCCCGGTGCTTGTTAGTAAGGGTTCGTACAGAATTTCAACACCAAAATTTAAGCTTTCAAAGGCTTTTTCGAGGCTTTGTAAATGATTTTATGGGCAAAATTAAGGCTGATAAACCAAGCGTTTATAGAAGTAAACACATCTGAAAGCTGTTGTAGTCTGTTTGCTTGGAAAGAGTCCCTATGAATTGCTAATATATAACCTTAGAAAGTTAGTTAATAAATACTACGAGGCAAAATGTTCATGAATAACCTATACCCAAACACCCTGGCTATCGGCTAATGTTAGCTGGGTTCGTAGAATTATATATCATTTTGATGTGCCTGGTCACGCCATAACGGGTAGGAAAAATGGAACCGCATATACTTACCTGAATCGGATTCGAGTACCCGGAAATATTAGGAATACATAGCTTCTGTCAACTTTCTAATTATTCAATGTCGATTACGTTTTGACCGAGATTATTACAGAAAACTTAACATGATGGCAATAAGACACTGAAACATTGATCTTAGGCTATTTGATTTACGTCTGTATATAACTAATATAAAGAGTAACACCATTACTCATATATCTACTAGAACACAAAACCTTTGTTAAAACACAGAAGTTTTAGTTCCCTTTGTTACTGTGACTGACTGGACTACTGCGCCAAGAGTTCAGGAGGTACCAAACCAAGGGTACCGAGAACAATGGGGAGCCTAACGACAATGTACTTGGGATGCAAGCGAGACGTTTCAAAGGCGCGGTTTCGCATATTTATCATGCTTTTTCTGAATCTTGCCAATCACAATGCTGTCAAAAGGGAATTCAATGATATAAATAATTTCATTGGCTTTATCAAAAAGGACAAGATCAGACTTGTTGGCTGGAATTCGTCTCAGGCTGTATATCCCAGAAAAGTTTAAAAACATCATTTTCTATGGCGCCCTGGACATGTTCAAGGTCGTACCATGGATGGACCTCGGGGTCAAAGCCACAAGCATGGTGGAGACGAAGGTAAAAGCATCGAGTCATGCCATCGCTTCTTTTAAGATATGCTGTTTGTGCCAAGGAAGGGCATCCTCTGACAAGGTGTTGGGCAATCTCTGTAAATTCATTGCATAATCGACATTTTATGCTAACGTTTTGATTAAGAATCACATTTTGACGATTACGAGTGGGATGTGACTGGTCCTGAGCAAAAGGGAAGCCATAAGTTTCACATTTGAGACTTCATCCAGGCGAAGGAGTCGGTTGGATTGCTGTTATGTTCTACACACTGCATGTGCACACGATGCATTGGCTTCTCAGAAAGCTTCTCCACAAAGGACCGAATCTGGGCAGACCATCCAAGGTACATCGCCATCAGTAAAATCAACCTCAAATTTCAGATTGTGTCCAACAACCTTGGCACGTTGTAGAATTCCTTGTTTTCATCGTGAGTCTTGACATACATCACCAAGGGTTCTTCCGATAAATAAATATGTGCAAAGGTACACAATAAATTTCTATCGTGACGAGCCTCCGCCTTAATCAAACCCCGACCTTCTGAACTGATTGGCATATATATACGATTAAGAGAGGACGAGGTGCTCTGTTATCAGACATGATCCTTCAGGTCAGGCGGTCAAGACTCTGGGTGTCTTGTTTTGTCCTATCAACTACTCCACAGTAAAAGTATTGGTGGCTTTGACCTTGTTTCGAGCATTTAACTCTGGGCTCTGAGCTTTAAACGAGGTTTATACTCAGCCCGAAGTTTATTTTGAATCTGGGCATTCTGGGGCTTGTTTCGAACCTGCTTCCAAGATAGGTGCAGGCCTGATATTCCACAAGATGCTCAATAATTCCTCCCCTTGTAACCTGACAGATCCACCATTAGTTACCTTGCCACATTTCAAATGAAGAGTATTACATTTGTCGAGTCCAAATGTTATGCCAAAATCATTAGAAAAGGACTCGACAAGGAGAACCTGTTCTTTCAAATTGGTATCTCCTTCGGCAAGGAGCTCGATGTCATCAATGTACAGGAGATGAGTAAGAGGTGTTGGGGATCTGTGTTGAGGAGGTCCCTGGATGGTAGCCCTTCTCCCTATTGAGCAGAATCCGGAGTCAGCACCTGCCCATGCGATTACAAGTTGAGCCGACCAGTAACTCATTAAGACTTGAATAAATCAAGTAGTTGCTCAGGGAGGTCAAGACACTGAAGAGACTTCAGAATCCATTCGTGAGGGACAGAGTCATATGCCTTTTTGTAGTCAGTCCAGCACATGGAGAGGTTGAGGTGACACGTTTTAGCCTCTTCCAAAATCCTTGTCTGTTCAAGAAATTGATCCTTGCACCCCCAACATCCCTTTCAGCATCTTTCAGTACTAGTGTACGTTCGTTTTTATATGTTGATTAAACAGATTTAACTGATATTCCCAAAACATACAATCATTAAACTGCAATCTCTTTAATAGTCAATGTATTCAGGTCTGACGCAAATGTAAAAGCTCTGTTTTAAGAAACTGAAAGTTCCGTGTAATCTTTTAGAAAAGCTTTTAATGAACTAACTTGATAAGCAATGAACATTAGGTTGTGTTTTAATGCAAGATTTTTGTGTACTGAACTTGTACTGCTTCCGCAGTAGATTGGCATGGTACCACTGATTCACCATTTAGTTCTCTTGCCCTTTGCATCCAGCCAAAAATGAGCCCAAACACTGAACTTAGCATGCGAGTCGTCCACATTGCTTTAGGTTACAGTTACCTGCCCTTGTCATTACAGTTCTCTCCCTTCCCGTGTACTCGAATATTCTTTGAAATAGGACTCGAGTCCAGCTGTACCCGACACTGATTCGAGTACCCGACTACCCGTCCCAGCCCTTAAAGAATCCACAACTAAACAAGCATTGCTTATGATGTTTATTCTAATGACGTTCCAGTTACGACAAGAGTGCCTTATCTTCATTCAGATTATCGCATGGCGGGAAGTCGCACGCAGGGCCTGTTTCACAAAGCCCTCTTACCGGTCCAACCCGGCAAACCAGGTCGTAGACCACCTCGTACTTATTTACCCCGTTTCACAAAGACCTCGTATATTTACAATGTATCGTAAACAGCACAAAATTTAGGACCCGGATTGACCTCTCGTAAAGACTTTACTAGGTCGTAAACACTACTAGTACAAAGATGGCGTCAACGGTTATGGTAGTGTAAGTGCTTAAAACATGCTAACTAGTAAGGCCTGAGAAATTTTGAGACAGGTCGAACGTGCACGACTCTAGATGATTTTGACATGATGTCGAGATATAGATTTTCCAGGCATGTTGCTTTCTAACTGTGCAGAACGTTAGAGACCCACCCTTTTAACACAATACGAAATCATGATTCACAGCATTGTTTGGTGAACAGTATGATTTCAAATGTGAACATCGGATAATTACAATGAATAGTTAATTTTAAACATTACATTCTAACGATCACTGATATATTTTTTTATGATATTACCAATGATAAATATGACACGCTGCCGATGAACCCAGTATCGGTTGGGATGCTTTCGAAAAAAATACTCACGAACGCCTGTAGTAGAGTATGATCGGTGGAAAAGGAAAATTAAAAATAGATACAATGCAAAGATCTGATACTTCATATGTATAAATGTCAAAATTTCCGTGCAGCGTGACGCCATGACAGAAGCAAAACCATGCAGAAGAGCAGTAATTACCAGCATTTCCTGTTTCTTCTCTTACGTACAATGAAAACATATAACAATACACAGATAGTCAAAGTCATTCTGATTACTTACATATCTCTGTTCAAACGATCCCGGGATCAACGGAAGAGTTACCCTTGTCATAACTGTAACATGTACTTCAGTTCGTCTGATGTACAATATTCAGTATTCAGGTTAATGGACAGTGTTTTAAGTACGTAAAACTGATAATATTAATGAAATGATTTAAACATTTTATCTTGTAATCTTCAGTGGAATTTAGTGAGAGAATCCAATTATTACGATAACATAACCTGTATTTTCAAT